>NW_028136398.1:0-600000 GCF_964662115.1 Mustela nivalis
GGGGGTGACTGGACAATTAGAAATCTGGTTAAATTTGGGGCCTAGGGACATATCAAGCCCATTATGACATCTAATGGTCCAGTCACTGAGAGGACTTACTAGAGGACAGGACTCATGCTGAGGGTCACAATGCGTGTTTATGCCCTTGTCGCACTCAAGAATGGGCGGGGCCTCAGGGTGAATGCTGGTTACTCCTACACTGAACGTTGGAAGACGTGCCAACCACAAGGTTTCTTACCATGGGTAAGGAGGTGTTCTGATTTCTGCATCACACTCACCCCTGGGCAGTGATTGGAGATAATGTCTCGGTTCTGAGGCCTGAAAACTGAGGTAGGGAAGAGATGATGACCTAAGGCCATGGCGGGTCTTATGTGCTCAGTGTGCGGTCTGCTTTCCGGGTGTTGGTCAGGAGGTCCGGGCTCAGGTTGTGTCCGACAGTGCATTAGTGCCCAGGTTAGACTATATAATTTGGGTGAAGTCGAGTGCTGTGGAGGTTTATCCTCATTGAAGGTGCCTGGGCAGCTCATGAGGCAATAATTTTTTTCTAGAGGGCAGGCAGAGTGCTGCATTGTGGGTCCGGAATTGCCAAACGTGAGGGCTTCAGGGCCAGGAGTGTGAGGAAGGAAATCTGAGAAGACAAGCTAGACTTGGGTTTCAGGGCGAGGGCACGGCAGGTACCCCCTGCAGATCTGAACCAATACTCATGCATCTGAAGTCAGGGCGAGGATCAGACGTTGGCTCAGGTTGGAGTTTCCGTGCATGACGACCGCTTCATGAAGGGAGCGGAATCTCGAGGCCATTGAGGTTTTCCCACGTTGGGGGTTGTGGGATGCCCCATTCAAGGATTCCTTCTGCGGGACAATTGAGACCCGTTGGACAGCTCCAGGACATCCCATATGGAATGACTCCAGAGCACCGTTCGAGGATGGATGACTGGGAAGCCTGCCTCGCATTGCAATTGTCTCCTAGCAACAAGACAATTTAGATCTGATGGCTCTGCGGGAGCAACCGGGGTGGGTGAGTTGAAATGGACTTTCCTGAGGATGGGTTCTAATGTGTTTTTGTGTGCATGAGGGCCTTGGAATGGGGCGGTGGCACCGGGACCCTGAAGTACTCTCCTATGCTTTGGACATGGCTCCCATGCACAGGTTTCCTTGTGGAGACGAGATGAGTTCTGCTGGCTGCCTCAGCAAAACCCCTATGCTCGTATTGGAATCAGGCTTTTGAGGAGACATGCCTGTAAACCAAGGCAATGGATCCTATTTTGGCCTAGGGTCCTGTCTGGTTCAATCTTCTCCTCTGGGAACATCCATTTATGGTATGAGTGGAGGTAGATTATCAGCTGGTGTCAGACAGCCCTTGTTTGTTCCGGGCGACCTACACTATTGGGATGGCCTCAGGGACTTTGGAGGTTTCTCCTAATTTGTAAGGTTTTGGACAATGGAATGGGCAGAATTCCCATGGATTGGTAGGCACAGTCCTAATGTGTGGCTCCAGGGGCCCCAGCCTGGAGGGTGTGTGGCCCAGGACTTTGAGGACAGAAGTCTGAAAACACAAACTCAGCTTAGGTTTGGGGACGTAGGTATGGCAGGCCCGATCTACAAACCATGAGAAGAAAGCTTCAGGATATGAAGAAAGTGCGAGTCTGAGGCGCTTGCTCGGGTTTTTGTCTCTGGATTTTGTATCAGCGATGGCACAATCTACAGACCTGAATCGAGATCTCGTGCATCTGAAGTCAGGGCGAGGATCAGACGATCGCTCAAGTTGGTGTTTCTGTCCCTGATGGCCACTTCACGAAGGGGGGCATCACGAGGCCATGGGGGTTTTCCCAAGATGGGATTTGTGAGAAGCTCCAAACTGCAAAGTGTCTTCTGCAGGACAATTGATTCCTGTTGTTTGGCTCCAGGCCAATGATTCTGAGCAGGGTTCTAAGGATGCATGGCTGGGTAGCCCACCTCGCATTCCAATTGTTTCCTAGAAACAAGACAGGCTAGATCTGCTGGATCTGGGGGAGCAACCGAGGAGGCTGAGTTGAAATGGACTCTCCTATGGATGGGTCCTAATGTGCTTTTGTGTCTATGGAGACCTTGGAATGAAGCGGTGGCATTGGCGCCCTAAAGGGTTCTCCTAAACAGAGGCTTTGACACAGCTCCAACGTGCAAGTTTCCCATGTGTAGATGAGATGTTTTCTGAAGGGTGAGTCAAGAAACAGCCATTGCTGGTTTTGAAATCCAGGCCTCTGAGGAGAGAGGCCTGGAAACCAAAGCAATGGTTATGATTAGTGCCTAGGGGCCTGTTCTTTCCTTTTTACCTCTGGGGACATCTGTCTATGGGTCTGAGTACAGGTAGGTGATGAGATGGGCTCAGATTGCCTATGTTTTACCTGGGAAGCCACCACTAATGAGATGGATCAGGAACTTTGGAGGTTTATCCTATTAGAAGGGATGTGGCCATTGGAATGGGCACACACAATTCCCTTGGAGAGGGTAAGTACAGTCCTCAGGTTTGGCTCCAGAGGCCTGCGCCTGTAGGTTGTGTAGGCCAGGACTGTTTGGACAGTTGTCTGAATACACAAACTTGGCTTATGTTTCAGGTCATAGGTATGGCAGGACTTATCTACAGACCATGAGGAGAACTTTTCGGGATTTGAGAAAAGGGCGAGTGTGAGGCTCTTGCTCAAGTTTTTGTCTCTGGATATCGTGTCACTCATGGTCGTGAAATATCTGGGTGACTTCATGGGAAATGGACGAGTCTTACTCCCTGGTGGTTTGGCCCAGTCCAAAGCGATGGGTGTCACTCTGTGGGATGGAAGATGTCGGTTTTTTTTTTTTTTTTGATGTTTTCTTTTTAACCTCAGGTGTCCCACCAAATGAGGGATTCCAGAGTAGAGCCCTGGCGGGGGGTGACTGGACAATTAGAAATCTGGTTAAATTTGGGGCCTAGGGACATATCAAGCCCATTATGACATCTAATGGTCCAGTCACTGAGAGGACTTACTAGAGGACAGGACTCATGCTGAGGGTCACAATGCGTGTTTATGCCCTTGTCGCACTCAAGAATGGGCGGGGCCTCAGGGTGAATGCTGGTTACTCCTACACTGAACGTTGGAAGACGTGCCAACCACAAGGTTTCTTACCATGGGTAAGGAGGTGTTCTGATTTCTGCATCACACTCACCCCTGGGCAGTGATTGGAGATAATGTCTCGGTTCTGAGGCCTGAAAACTGAGGTAGGGAAGAGATGATGACCTAAGGCCATGGCGGGTCTTATGTGCTCAGTGTGCGGTCTGCTTTCTGGGTGTTGGTCAGGAGGTCCGGGCTCAGGTTGTGTCCGACAGTGCATTAGTGCCCAGGTTAGACTATATAATTTGGGTGAAGTCGAGTGCTGTGGAGGTTTATCCTCATTGAAGGTGCCTGGGCAGCTCATGAGGCAATAATTTTTTTCTAGAGGGCAGGCAGAGTGCTGCATTGTGGGTCCGGAATTGCCAAACGTGAGGGCTTCAGGGCCAGGAGTGTGAGGAAGGAAATCTGAGAAGAAAAGCTAGACTTGGGTTTCAGGGCGAGGGCACGGCAGGTACCCCCTGCAGATCTGAACCAATACTCATGCATCTGAAGTCAGGGCGAGGATCAGACGTTGGCTCAGGTTGGAGTTTCCGTGCATGACGACCGCTTCATGAAGGGAGCGGAATCTCGAGGCCATTGAGGTTTTCCCACGTTGGGAGTTGTGGGATGCCCCATTCAAGGATTCCTTCTGCGGGACAATTGAGACCCGTTGGACAGCTCCAGGACATCCCATATGGAATGACTCCAGAGCACCGTTCGAGGATGGATGACTGGGAAGCCCGCCTCGCATTGCAATTGTCTCCTAGCAACAAGACAATTTAGATCTGATGGCTCTGCGGGAGCAACCGGGTTGGGTGAGTTGAAATGGACTTTCCTGAGGATGGGTTCTAATGTGTTTTTGTGTGCATGAGGGCCTTGGAATGGGGCGGTGGCACCGGGACCCTGAAGTACTCTCCTATGCTTTGGACATGGCTCCCATGCACAGGTTTCCTTGTGGAGACGAGATGAGTTCTGCTGGCTGCCTCAGCAAAACCCCTATGCTCCTATTGGAATCAGGCTTTTGAGGAGACCTGCCTGTAAACCAAGGCAATGGATCCTATTATGGCCTAGGGTCCTGTCTGGTTCAATCTTCTCCTCTGGGGACATCCATTTATGGTATGAGTGGAGGTAGATTATCAGCTGGTGTCAGACAGCCCTTGTTTGTTCCGGGCGACCTACACTATTGGGATGGCCTCAGGCACTTTGGAGGTTTCTCCTAATTTGTACGGTTTTGGACAATGGAATGGGCAGAATTCCCATGGATTGGTAGGCACAGTCCTAATGTGTGGCTCCAGGGGCCCCAGCCTGGAGGGTGTGTGCCCCAGGACTTTGAGGACAGAAGTCTGAAAACACAAACTCAGCTTAGGTTTGGGGACGTAGGTATGGCAGGCCCGATCTACAAACCATGAGAAGAAAACTTCAGGATATGAAGAAAGTGCGAGTCTGAGGCGCTTGCTCGGGTTTTTGTCTCTGGATTTTGTATCAGCGATGGCACAATCTACAGACCTGAATCGAGATCTCGTGCATCTGAAGTCAGGGCGAGGATCAGACGATCGCTCAAGTTGGTGTTTCTGTCCCTGATGGCCACTTCACGAAGGGGGGCATCACGAGGCCATGGGGGTTTTCCCAAGATGGGATTTGTGAGAAGCTCCAAACTGCAAAGTGTCTTCTGCAGGACAATTGATTCCTGTTGTTTGGCTCCAGGCCAATGATTCTGAGCAGGGTTCTAAGGATGCATGGCTGGGTAGCCCACCTCGCATTCCAATTGTTTCCTAGAAACAAGACAGGTTAGATCTGCTGGATCTGGGGGAGCAACCGAGGAGGCTGAGTTGAAATGGACTCTCCTATGGATGGGTCCTAATGTGCTTTTGTGTCTATGGAGACCTTGGAATGAAGCGGTGGCACTGGCGCCCTAAAGGGTTCTCCTAAACAGAGGCTTTGACACAGCTCCAACGTGCAAGTTTCCCATGTGTAGATGAGATGTTTTCTGATGGGTGAGTCAAGAAACAGCCATTGCTGGTTTTGAAATCCAGGCCTCTGAGGAGAGATGCCTGGAAACCAAAGCGATGGTTATGATTAGTGCCTAGGGGCCTGTTCTTTCCTTTTTACATCTGGGGACATCTGTCTATGGGTCTGAGTACAGGTAGGTGATGAGATCGGCTCAATTTTCCCCTGTTTTACCTGGGAAGCCACCACTAATGAGATGGATCAGGGACTTTGGAGGTTTATCCTATTAGAAGGGATGTGGCCATTGGAATGGGCACACACAATTCCCTTGGAGAGGGCAAGTACAGTCTCCAGGTTTGGCTTCAGGGGCCTCAGCCTGTAGGTTGTGTAGGCCAGGACTGTTTGGACAGTAGTCTGAATACACAAACTTGGCTTATGTTTCAGGTCATAGGTATGGCAGGACTTATCTACAGACCATGAGGAGAACTTTTCGGGATTTGAGAAAAGGGCGAGTGTGAGGCTCTTGCTCAAGTTTTTGTCTCTGGATATCGTGTCACTCATGGTCGTGAAATATCTGGGTGACTTCATGGGAAATGGACGAGTCTTACTCCCTGGTGGTTTGGCCCAGTCCAAAGCGATGGGGGTCACTCTGTGGGATGGAAGATGTCGGTTTTTTTTTTTTGATGTTTTCTTTTTAACCTCAGGTGTCCCACCAAATGAGGGATTCCAGAGTAGAGCCCTGGCGGGGGGTGACTGGACAATTAGAAATCTGGTTAAATTTGGGGCCTAGGGACATATCAAGCCCATTATGACATCTAATGATCCAGTCACTGAGAGGACTTACTAGAGGACAGGACTCATGCTGAGGGTCACAGCGCGTGTTTATGCCCCTGTCACACTCAAGAATGGGCGGGGCCTCAGGGTGAATGCTGGTTACTCCTACACTGAACTTTGGAAGACGTGCCAACCACAAGGTTTCTTACCATGGGTAAGGAGGTGTTCTGATTTCTGCATCAAACTCACCCCTGGGCAGTGATTGGAGATAATGTCTCGCTTCTGAGGCCTGAAAACTGAGGTAGGGAAGAGATGATGACCTAAGGCCATGGCGGGTCTTATGTGCTCAGTGTGCGGTCTGCTTTCCGGGTGTTGGTCAGGAGGTCCGGGCTCAGGTTGTGTCCGACAGTGCATTAGTGCCCAGGTTAGACTATATAATTTGGGTGAAGTCGAGTGCTGTGGAGGTTTATCCTCATTGAAGGTGCCTGGGCAGCTCATGAGGCAATAATTTTTTTCTAGAGGGCAGGCAGAGTGCTGCATTGTGGGTCCGGAATTGCCAAACGTGAGGGCTTCAGGGCCAGGAGTGTGAGGAAGGAAGTCTGAGAAGACAAGCTAGACTTGGGTTTCAGGGCGAGGGCACGGCAGGTACCCCCTGCAGATCTGAACCAATACTTATGCATCTGAAGTAGGGCGAGGATCAGACGTTGGCTCAGGTTGGAGTTTCCGTGCATGACGGCCGCTTCATGAACGGAGCGGAACCTCGAGGCCATTGTGGTTTTCCCACGTTGGGAGTTGTGGGATGCCCCCTTCAAGGATTCCTTCTGCGTGACAATTGAGACCTGTTGGACAGCTCCAGGACATCCCATATGGAATGACTCCAGGGCACCGTTCGAGGATGGATGACTGGGAAGTTCGCCTCGCAATGCAATTGTATCCTAGCAACAAGACAATTTAGATCTGATGGCTCTGCGGGAGCAACCGGGGTTGCTAAGTTGAAATGGACTTTCTTGAGGATGGGTTCTAATGTGTTTTTGTGTGCATGAGGGCCTTGGAATGGGACGGTGGCACCGGGACCCTGAAGTACTCTCCTATGCTTTGGACATGGCTCCCATGCACAGGTTTCCTTGTGGAGACGAGATGAGTTCTGCTGGCTGCCTCAGCAAAACCCCTATGCTCGTATTGGAATCAGGCTTTTGAGGAGACATGCCTGTAAACCAAGGCAATGGATCCTATTATGGCCTAGGGTCCTGTCTGGTTCAATCTTCTCCTCTGGGGACATCCATTTATGGTATGAGTGGAGGTAGATTATCAGCTGGTGTCAGACAGCCCTTGTTTGTTCCGGGCGACCTACACTATTGGCATGGCCTCAGGGACTTTGGAGGTTTCTCCTAATTTGTACGATTTTGGACAATGGAATGGGCAGAATTCCCATGGATTGGTAGGCACAGTCCTAATGTGTGGCTCCAGGGGCTTCAGCCTGGAGGGTGTGGGGCCCAGGACTTTGAGGACAGAAGTCTGAAAACACAAACTCATATTACGTTTGGGGACGTAGGTATGGCAGGCCCGATCTACAAACCATGAGAAGAACTCTTCAGGATATGAAGAAAGTGCGAGTCTGAGGCGCTTGCTCAGGTTTTTGTCTCTGGATTTTGTATCAGCGATGGCACAATCTACAGACCTGAATCTAGATTTCATGCATCTGAAGTCAGGGCGAGTATCAGATGATCGCGCAAGTTGGTGTTTCTTTCCCTGATGGCCCCTTCACGAAGGGGCGGCATCACGAGGCCATGGGGGTTTTCCCACGATGGGATTTGTGAGAAGCGACAAACTGCAAAGTGTCTTCTGCAGGACAATTGATTCCTGTTGTTTGGCTCCAGGCCAATGTTTCTAAGCAGGGTTCTAAGGATGCATGGCTGGGTAGCCCACCTCGCATTCCAATTGTCTCCTAGAAAAAAGACACGTTAGATCTGCTGGATCTGGGGGAGCAACCGAGGAGGTCGAGTTGAAATGGACTCTCCTATGGATGGTTCCTAATGTGCTTTTGTGTCTATGGAGACCTTGGAATGAAGCGGTGAAACTGGGGCCCTGAAGGGTTCTCCTAAACAGAGGCTTTGACACAGCTCCAACGTGCAAGTTTCCCATGTGTAGATGAGAGGTTTTCTGATGGGTGAGTCAAGAAACAGCCATTGCTGGTTTTGAAATCCAGGCCTCTGAGGAGACATGCCTGGAAACCAAAGAAATGGATATGATTAGTGCCTAGGGGCCTGTTCTTTCCTTTTTACCTCTGGGGACATCTGTCTATGGGTCTGAGTACAGGTAGGTGCTCAGATGGGCTCAGATTGCCCCTGTTTTACCTGGGAAGCCACCAATATTGCGATGGATCAGGGACATTGGAGGTTTATTCTATTAGAAGGGATGTGGCCATTGGAATGGGCACACACAATTCCCTTGGAGAGGGCAAGTACAGTCCTCAGGTTTGGCTCCAGGGGCCTGAGCCTGTAGGTTGTGTAGGCCAGGGCTGTTTGGACAGTTGTCTGAAAACACAAACTCGGCTTATGTTTCAGGTCATAGGTATGGCAGGACTTATCTACAGACCATGAGGAGAACTTTTCGGTATTTGAGAAAAGGGCGAGTGTGAGGCTCTTGCTCAAGTTTTTGTCTCTGGATATCGTGTCACTCATGGTCGTGAAATATCTGGGTGACTTCATGGGAAATGGACGAGTCTTACTCCCTGGTGGTTTGGCCCAGTCCAAAGCGTTTGGGGTCACTCTGTGGGATGGAAGAAGTCCTTTTTTTTTGATGTTGTTTTCTTTTAACCTCAAGTGTCCCACCAAATGAGGGATTCCAGAGTAGAGCCCTGGGGGAGGTGACTGGACAATCAGAAATCTGGTTAAAAATTGGGGCCTAGGGACATATCAAGCCCATTATGACATCTAATGGTCCAGTCCCTGAGCGGACTTACTAGAGGACAGGACTCATGCTGAGGGTCACAATGCGTGTTTATGCCCTTGTCGCACTCAAGAATGGGCGGAGCCTCAGGGTGAATGCTGCTTTCTCCTACACTGAACGTTGGACGACGTGCCAACCACAAGGTTTCTTACCATGGGTAAGGAGGTGTTCTGATTTCTCCATCACACTCACCCCTGGGCAGTGATTGGAGATTATGTCTCGGTTCTGAGGCCTGAAAACTGAGGTAGGGAAGAGATGATGACCTAAGGCCATGGCGGGTCTTATGTGCTCAGTGTGCGGTCTGCTTTCCGGGTGTTGGTCAGAAGGTCCGGGCTCAGGTTGTGTCCGACAGTGCATTAGTGCCCAGGTTAGACTATATAATTTGGGTGAAGTCGAGTGCTGTGGAGGTTTATCCTCATTGAAGGTGCCTGGGCAGCTCATGAGGCAATAATTTTTTTCTAGAGGGCAGGCAGAGTGCTGCATCGTTGGCCGGAATTGCTAAACTTGAAGGCTTCGGGGCCAGGAGCGTGAGGACGGAAGTCTGAGAAGACAAGCTAGACTTGGGTTTCAGGGCGAACACGGCAGGTACCCCCTGCAGATCTGAACCAATACGCATGCATCTGAAGTCAGGGCGAGGATCAGACTTTGGCTCAGGTTGGAGTTTCCGTGCATGGCGGCCGCTTCATGAACGGAGCGGAATCTCGAGGCCATTGAGGTTTTCCCACGTTGGGAGTTGTGGGATGCCCCCTTCAAGGATTCCTTCTGCACGACAATTGAGACCTGTTGGACAGCTCCAGGACATCCCATATGGAATGACTCAAGAGCACCGTTCGAGGATGGATGCCTGGGAAGCCTGCCTCGCATTCCAATTGTCTCCTAGCAACAAGACAGTTTAGATCTGATGGCTCTGCGGGAGCAACCGGGGTGGCTGAGTTGAAATGGACTTTCCTGAGGATGGGTCCTAATGTGTTTTTGTGTCCATGAGGGCCTTGGAATGGGGCGGTGGCACCGGGACCCTGAAGTACTCTCCTATGCTTTGGACATGGCTCCCATGCACAGGTTTCCTTGTGGAGACGAGATGAGTTCTGCTGGCTGCCTCAGCAAAACCCCTATGCTCGTATTGGAATCAGGCTTTTGAGGAGACATGCCTGTAAACCAAGGCAATGGATCCTATTATGGCCTAGGGTCCTGTCTGGTTCAATCTTCTCCTCTGAGGACATCCATTTATGGTATGAGTGGAGGTAGATTATCAGCTGGTGTCAGACAGTCCTTGTTTGTTCCGGGCGACCTATACTATTGGGATGGCCTCAGGGACTTTGGAGGTTTCTCCTAATTTGTACGATTTTGGACAATGGAATGGGCAGATTTCCCATGTATTGGTAGGCACAGTCCTAATGTGTGGCTCCAGGGGCCCCAGCCTGGAGGGTGTGTGCCCCAGGACTTTGAGGACAGAAGTCTGAAAACACAAACTCAGCTTAGGTTTGGGGAAGTAGGTATGGCAGGCCCGATCTACAAACCATGAGAAGAACTCTTCAGTATATGAAGAAAGTGCGAGTCTGAGGCGCTTGCTCAGGAATTTGTCTCTGGATTTTGTATCAGCGATGGCACAATCTACAGACCTGAATCGAGATCTCGTGCATCTGAAGTCAGGGCGGGGATCAGACGATCGCTCAGTTGGTGTTTCTGTCCCTGATGGCCCCTTCACAAAGGGGCGGCATCATAGGCCATGGGGGTTTTCCCACGATGGGATTTGTGAGAAGCTCCAAACTGCAAAGTGTTATCTGCAGGACAATTGAGAACTGATGTTTGGCTCCAGGCCAATGTTTCTGAGCAGGGTTCTAAGGTTGCAAGACTGGGTAGCCCACCTCGCATTCCAATTGTCTCCTAGAAACAAGACAGGTTAGATCTGCTGGATCTGGGGGAGCAACCGAGGAGGCTGAGTTGAAATGGACTCTCCTATGGATGGGTCCTAATGTGCTTTTAAGTGTATGGACACCTTGGAATGAAGAGGTGTCACTGGGGCCCTGAAGGGTTCTCCTAAACAGAGGCTTTGACACAGCTCCAACGTGCACGTTTCCCATGTGTAGATGAGATGTTTTCTGAAGGGTGATTCAAGAAACAGCCATATGCTGGTTTTGAAATTCAGGCCTCTGAGGAGAGATGACTAGAAACCAAAGCAATGGATATGATTAGTGCCTAGGGGCCTGTTCTTTCCATTTTACCTCTGAGGACATCAGTTTTTGGGTCTGAGTACAGGTAGGTGCTCAATTGGGCTCAGATTGCCCCTGTTTTACCTGGGAAGCCACCACTAATGAGATGGATCAGGGACTTTGGAGGTTTATCCTATTAGAAGAGATGTGGCCATTGGAATGGGCACACACAATTCTTTTGGAGAGGGCAAGTACAGTCCTCAGTTTTGGCTCCAGGGGCCTGAGCCTGTAGGTTGTGTAGGCCAGGGCTGTTTGGACAGTTGTCTGAAAACACAAGCTTGGCTTATGTTTCAGGTCATAGGTATGGCAGGACTTATCTACAGACCATGAGGAGAACTTTTCGGGAATTGAGAAAAGGGCGAGTGTGAGGCTCTTGCTCAAGTTTTTGTCTCTGGATATCGTGTCACTCATGGTCGTGAAATTTCTGGGTGACTTCATGGGAAATGGACGAGTCTTACTCCCTGGTGGTTTGGCCCAGTCCAAAGCGTTTGGGGTCACTCTGTGGGATGAAAGAAGTCCGGTTTTTTTTTTTTTTATGTTGTTTTCTTTTTAACCTAAGGTGTCCCACCAAATGAGGGATTCCAGAGTAGAGCTCTGGGGGGTGGTGACTGGACAGTCAGAAATCTGGTTAAAAATTGGGGCCTAGGGACATATCAAGCCCATTATAACATCTAATGGTCCAGTCACTGAGAGGACTTACTAGAGGACAGGACTCATGCTGAGGGTCACAATGCGTGTTTATGCCCTTGTCGCACTCAAGAATGGGCAGGGCCTCAGGGTGAATGCTGGTTTCTCCTACACTGAACGTTGGACGACGTGCCAACCACAAGGTTTCTTACCATGGGTAAGGAGGTGTTCTGATTTCTGCATCACACTCACCCCTTGCCAGTGATTGGAGATAATGTCTCGGTTCTGAGGCCTGAAAACTGAGGTAGGGAAGAGATGATGACCTAAGGCCATGGCGGGATTTATGTGCTCAGTGTGCGGTCTGCTTTCCGGGTGTTGGTCAGGAGGTCCGGGCTTAGGTTGTGTCCGACAGTGCATTAGTGCCCAGGTTAGACTATATAATTTGGGTGAAGTCGAGTGCTGTGGAGGTTTATCCTCATTGAAGGTGCCTGGGCAGCTCATGAGGCAATAATTTTGTTCTAGAGGGCTGGTAGTGTGCTGCATTGAGGGTCCGGAATTGCCAAACTTGAGGGCTTCGGGGCCAGGAGTGTGAGGACGGAAGTCTGAGAAGACAAGCTAGACTTGGTTTTCAGGGCGAGGGCACGGCAGGTACCCCCTGCAGATCTAAACCAATACTCATGCATCTGAAGTCAGGGCGAGGATCAGACGTTGGCTCAGGTTGGAGTTTCCGTGCATGGCGGTGCTTCATGCAGGGAGCGGAATCTCGAGGCCATTGATGTTTCCCCACGTTGGGAGTTGTGGGTTGCCCCCTTCAAGGATTCCATCTGCGGGACAATTGAGACCAGTTGGACAGCTCCAGGGCATCCCATATGGAATGACTCCAGAGCACCGTTCGAAAATGGAGCCTGGGAAGCCAGCCTCGCATTCCAATTGTCTCCTAGCAACAAGACAGTTTATATCTGATGGCTCTGCGGGAGCAAAAGGGGTGGCTGAGTTGAAAGGGACTTTCCTGAAGATGGGTCCTAATGTGTTTTTTGTCCATGAGGGCCTTGGAATGGGGCGGTGGCACCGGGACCCTGAAGAACTCTCCTGTGCTTTGGACATGGCTCCCATGCACAGGTTTCCTTGTGGAGACGAGATTTGTTCTGATGGGTGCTTCAGGAAACCACTTATGCTGGTATTGGAATCCAGACTTTTGAGGAGACATGCCTGTAAACCAAAGCAATGGATCCGATTATGGCCTAGGGTCCTGTCTGGTTCAATCTTCTTCTCTGGCGATATCCCTCTATGGAATGAGTGGAGGTAGATGCACAACTGGTTTCAGACCGCCCTTGTTGTACCCGGATACCTACACTATTGGGATTAACTCGGGTACTTTGGAGAGTTCTCCTGATTTGTACGATTTTGGACGTCGGAATGAGCAGAATTCCCATGGATTGGGGAGGCACAGTTCTAATGTGTGGCTCCTGGGGCCCCAGCCTGGAGGGTGTGTGGCCCAGACTTTGAGGACAGAAGTCTGAAAACACAAACTCAGCTTAGGTTTGGGGACGTAGGTATGGCAAGCCCAGTCTAAAAAACCATGAGAAGAACTTTTCAGGATTTCAAGAAAGAGCGAGTCTGAGGCAATTGCTCAGACTTTTGTCTCTGGATTTTGTATCAACGATGGCTGTGGAATGCGGGGAGGCCTCATGGGTCTTGAACGAATATTCCTATCTGTTAATTTGGCCCGGCCCCAATGTTTTCGTCAATCTGTAGAATGGGAGGTCTCCTTTCAGGTTTATTACCTCAGGTGTCCGAAAAAGTGGAATTCCAAAGCAGAGCCCTGGGGAAGAGTGAAGGGACAACCCAAATTATGCTTAAAAATTGGGGCCTCGGAAAATGGAAGGCCCAATATACTGTCTCTTCATCCAGCCACTGAGAGGCCTTACTTGAGGACTGGGCTCAGTCTGAGGGTCACAATGTGTGTTTGTGACAAATGTGGCCCGCGAGCATGGGCGGGGCCTCATGGGCCACACTGGTTTCAACTACACTGGACTTTGGACAACCTGACAATCACAAGGTCTCTTGCCATGGGGAAGGTGTTCTGATTTCTGCATCATTTTCAACCCTGGGCAGTGGTATGAGATAAGGTCTAGGTTCTGAACCTTGAAAAACCGCAGTTGGGAAGAGATGACGACCTAAGGCCATGGCGGGTCTGATATGCTCAGTGTGCGGTCAGCTGCCTGGGGTTTGATCAGGAGGTTCTGGCTCAGATTGTGTCAGACAATGCATTAGTGCCCAGGTTAGACTATATGATTTGGGTAGAGTCGAGTGCCGTGAAGGTTTATCCTCATCTGAGATGCCTGGGCAGCTATTTAGGCAAGTTATTTTTTCTAGAGGGCAGGCAGAGTGCTGCATTGTAGGTCCGGAATTGCCAAACTTGAGGGCTTATGGGCCACGAGTGTGAGGACAGAAGTCTGAGAACACAAGCTACACCAGGGCTTCAGGCCGAGGGCATGGCAGGTACCCCCTGCAGATCTGAACCAATATCTCAAGCATCTGAAGTCACGGCGAGGATCAGACGTTGGCTCAGGTTGTAGTTTCTGTGCATGACTGCCCCTTCATGAACGGAGAGGAATCTCAAGTCCATGGAGGTTTTCCCACGTTGGGAGTTGTGGCATGCCCCCTTCAAGGATTCCTTCTGCGGAAAAATTGAGACCTGTTGGGCAGCTCCAGGACATCCCATATGGAATGATTCCAGAGCACCGTTGGAGGATGGATGCCAGGGAAGCCCGCCTCGCATTCCAATTGTCTCCTAGCAACAAGACAGTTGAGATCGGATGGCTCTGCGGGAGCAACCGGGGTGGCTGAGTTGAAATGGACTTTACTGAGGATGGGGTTCTAATGTGAGTTTGTATCCATGAGGTCCTTGGAATGGGGTGGTGGCACCGGGACCCTGAAGTATTCTCCTAAGCTTTTGACATAACGCCCATGCACAAGTTTCCTTGTGAAGACGACATTTGTTCTGATGGGTGCCTCAGGAAACCCCTTTTGCTGGTATTGGAATTCAGGCTTTTAAGTAGACATGCCTGTAAACAAAATCAATGGATCCGATTATGGCCTAGGGTCCTGTCTGGTTCAATCTTCTTCTCTGGCGATATCCCAATATGGAATGAGTGGAGGTAGATGCTCACCTGGTGTCAGACCGCCCTTGTTTGTCCCCGGAGATCTAAAGTATTGGGATGGGCTCGGGGACTTTGGAGAGTTCTCCTAATTTGTATGATTTTGGACAATGGAATGGCCAGAATTCCCATGGATTGGGTAGGAACAGTTCTAATGTGTAGCTCCAGGGGCCCCAGCCTGGAGGGTGTGTGGCCCAGGACTTTGAGGACAGAAGTCGGAAAACACAAACTCAGCTTAGGTTTGGGGACGTATGTATGGCAGGCCCAATCTACAAACCATGAGAAGAACGCTTCAGGATATGAAGAAAGAGCGAGTCTGAGGCACTTGCTCATGCTTTTGTA
This sequence comes from Mustela nivalis, assembly GCF_964662115.1. Lineage (NCBI taxonomy): Eukaryota > Metazoa > Chordata > Mammalia > Carnivora > Mustelidae > Mustela > Mustela nivalis. The sequence continues at coordinate 15,111 of NW_028136398.1, forward strand.
TCTGGATTTTGTGTCAACGTTGGACGTGGAATGTGGGGAGGCCTCAAGGGTCATGGACGAATCTTCCTCTCTGTGGATTTGGCCCGGTCCCAATTGTTTTTGTCAATCTGTGGGATGGGAGGTCTCCTTTCGGGTTTATTACCTCAGGTTTCTGAACAAAAGAGGAATTCCAAAGCAGAGCCCTGGGGAAGAGTGAAGGGACAACCCAAACTATGGTTAAAATTGGGGCCTCGGGGCATGGCAGGCCCAATATGCTGTCTCTTCATCCAGCCACTGAGAGGCCTTACTTGAGGACTGGGTTCAGGCTGAGGGTCACAATGTGTGTTTGTGACCAATGTGGCTTGCAAGCATGGGCGGGGCCTCATGGGCCACACTGGTTTCAACTACACTGGACTTTGGACAACATGCCAATCACAAGGTCTCTTGCCATGGGGAAGGTGTTCTGATTTCTGCATTATTATCAACCCTGGGCAGTGGTTGGAAATAAGGTCTAGGTTCTACAGCCTGAAAAGCCGCAGTTGGGAAGAGATGATGACCAAAGGCCATGGCGGGTCTGATATGCTCAGTGTACAGTCAGCTGCCTGGGTTTTGGTCAGGAGATTCTGGCTCATATTGTGTCAGACAGTGCATTAGTGCCCAGGATAGACTATATAATTTGGGTACAGTCGAATGCCGTGTAGGTTTATCCTCATTTGAGGTGCCTGGGCAGCTCATTTGGCAAGATATTTTTTCTAGAGGGCAGGCAGAGTGATGCATTGTTGGTCCGGAACTGAGGGGCATTTCAGGGCATGGAGGTTTTCCCACGTTGGGAGTTGTGGAATGCCCCCTTCAAGGATTCCTTCTAAGGCACAATTGAGATCTGTTTGGCAGCTCCAGGACATCCCATATGGAATGAATCCAGAGCACCATACGAGGATGGATGCCAGGGAAGTCCGCCTCGCATTCCAATTGTCTCCTAGCAACAAGACAGTTGAGATCGGAATCTCAGCGGGAGTAACCAGGGTGGCTGAGTTAAAATGGATTTTCTTGAGGATGGGGCCTAATGTGTGTTTGTGTTCATGAGGGCCTTGGAATGGAGTGGTGGCACCGGGACCCTGAAGTATTCTCCTAAGCTTTTGATATAGCTCCCAGCACAAGTTTCATTGTGGAGCCGAGATTTGTTCTGATGTGTGCCTCACGAAACCCCCTATGCTGGTCTTGGAATCCAGGCTTTTGAGGAGACATGCCTGTAAACCAAATCAATGGATCCGATTATGGCCTACAGTCCTGTCTGGTTCCATCTTCTTCTCTGGGGACATCCATCTATGGTATGAGTGGAAGTAGATGCTCTGTTGGTGTCAGACCGCCCTTGTTTGACCCGGGAGACCTACGGATTCTGGGCTAGTAGTGTGAGGACAGAAGTCTGAGAACACAAGCTAGACTTTGGCTTCATGCCGAGGGCAAGGCAGGAACCCCTTGCACATCTGAACCAATATCTCATGCATCTGAAGTCATGGAGAAGATCAGACGTTGGCTCAGGTTGTAGTTTCTGTGCATGACTGCCCCTTCATGAACGGAGAGGAATTTCAAGGCCAAGAAGGTTTTCCCACGTGGGAGTTGTGGGTTGCCCCCTTCAAGGATTCCTTCTGCGGGACAATTGAGACCTGTTGTGCAGCTTAAAAACTATCCATATGGAATGACTCCAGAGCACCGTTCGAGGATGGATGCCAGGGAAGCCCGCCTCGCATTCCAATTGTCTCCTAGCTACAAGACAGTTGAGATCGGATGGCTCTGCGGGAGCAACCGGGGTTGCTGATTTGAAATGGACTTTCCTGAGCATGGGGCCTAATGTGTGTTTGTGTCCATGAGGACCTTGGAATGGGGCGGTGGCACCGGGACTCTGAAGTATTCTCCTAAGATTTTGACATAGGTCTCATGCACATGTTTCCTCGTGGAGACGAGTTTTTTTCTGATGGGTGCCTCAGGAAACCCCCTATGCTGGTATTGGAATTCAGGCTTTTGAGGAGACATGCCTGTAAACCAAAGCAATGGATCTGATTATGGCCTAGGGTCCTCTCTGGTTCCATCTCCTTCTCTGGAGACATCCATCTATAGTATGAGTGGAGGTAGATGCTAAGCTGGTGTCAGACCGCCCTTTATTGTTCACAGAGACCTAGAAGTTCGGATGGCCTCGGGGACTTTGGAGGGTTCTCCTAATTTGTACAATTTTGGACAATGGAATGGGCAGAATTCCGATGCCTGGGGTAGGCACAGTCCTAATGTGTGGTTCCAGGGGCCCCAGCCTGGAGGGTGTGTGGCCCAGGACTTTGAGAACAGAAGTCTGAAAACACAAACTCAGCTTAGGTTTGGGGACGTAGGTATGGCAGGCCCAATCTACAAACCATGAGAAGAACTCTTCAGGATATGAAGAAAGAGCGAGTCTGAGGCGCTTGCTCAGGCTTTGGTCTCTGGATTTTGTGTCAACGATGGCCGTGGAAAGTGGGGAGGCCTCATGGGTCATGGACGAATCTTCCTCTCTGTGGATTTGGCCCAGTCCTAATTGTTTTTCGTCAATCTGTGGGATGGGAGGTCTCCTTTCAGGTTTGTTAACTCAGGTGTCCCAACCAAAGAGGAATTCCAAAGCAGAGCCCTGGGGAAGAGTGAAGGGACAACCCAAACTATGGTTAAAATTTGGGGACTAGGGGCATGGCAGGCCCCATATGCTGTCTCTTCATCCAGCCACTGAGAGGCCTTACTTGAGGACTGGGTTCAGGCTGAGGGTCACAATGTGTGTTTGTGACCAATGTGGCTTGCAAGCATGGGCGGGGCCTCATGGGCCACACTGGTTTCAACTACACTGAACTTTGGACAACATGCCAATCACAAGGTCTCTTGCCATGGTGAAGGAGTTCTGATTTCTGCATCATTTTCAACCCTGGGCAGTCGTTGCAGATAAGGTCTAGGTTCGGAAGCCTGAAACCGCAGTTGGGAAGAGATGATGACTTAAGGCCATGGTGGGTCTGATGTGCTCAGTGTGCGGTCAGCTGCCTGGTTGTTGGTCAGGAGGTTCGGGCTCAGGTTGTGTCAGACAGTGCTTTATTGCCCAGGTTAGACTATGTAATTTGGGTACAGTCGAGTGCCGTGTAGGTTGATCCTTATTTGAGGTGCCGGGCAGTTCCTTAGGCAAGATATTTTTTCTAGAGAGCAGGCAGAGTGCTGCATTGTGGGTCCAGAATTGCCAAAGGTGAGGGCTTCTGGGCCAGTAGTGTGAGGACAGAATTCTGAGACCACAAGCTAGACTTGGGCTTCAGGCCGAGGGCAAGGCAGGTACCCCCTGCACATCTGAACCAATATCTCATGCATCTGAAGTCACGGCGAGGCTCAAACGTTGGCTCAGGTTGTAGTTTCTGTGCATGACTGCCCCTTCATGAACAAAGAGGAATCTCAAGGCCATGGAGTTTTTCCCACGTTGGGAGTTGTGGAAGCCCCCTTCAAGGATTCCTTCTGCGGGACAATTGAGACCTGTTAGGCACCTCCAAAACATCCCATATGGAATGGCTCCGGAGAACCGTTCGAGGATGGATGCCAGGGAAGCCCGCCTCGCATTCCAATTCTCTCCTAGCAACAAGACAGTGGATATCGGATGGCTCTGCGGGAGCAACCGGGGTTGCTGATTTGAAATGGACGTTTCCGAGCATGGGGCCTAATATGTGTTTGTGTCCATGAGGACCTTGGAATGGGGCAGTGGCACTGGGACACTGAAGTATTCTCCTAAGATTTTGACATAGGTCCCATGCACAAGTTTCCTCGTGGAGACGAGATTTTTTCTGATGGGTGCCTCAGGAAACCCACTATGCTGGTATTAGAACCCAGGATTTTGAGGAGACATGCCTGTAAACCAAAGAAATGGATGCGATTATGGCCTAGGGTCCTGTCTGGTACCATATCCTTCTCTGGGGACATCCATCTATGGTATGAGTGGAGGTAGATGCTCAGCTGGTGTCAGACCGCCCTTGTTTGTTCACAGAGACCTACATATTGGGATGGCCTCGGGGACTTTGGAGGGTTCTCCTAATTTTACAATTTTGGACAATGGAATGGGCAGAATTCCGATGCATGGGTTAGGCACAGTCCGAATGTGTGGCTCCAGGGGCCCCAGCCTGGAGGGTGTGTGGCCCAGGACCTTGAGGACAGAAGTCTGAAAACACAAACTCAGCTTAGGTTTGGGGATGTAGGTATGGCAGGCCCAATCTACAAACCATGAGAAGAACTCTTCAGGATATGAAGAAAGAGCGAGTCTGAAGTGCTTGCTCAGGCTTTGGTCTCTGGATTTTGTGTCAACGATATCCGTGGATTGTGGGGAGACCTCATGGGCCATGGACGAATCTTCCTCTCTGTGGATTTGGACCGGTCCCAATTGTTTTTCGTCAATCTGTGGGATGGGAGCTCTCCTTTCAGGTTTGTAACCTCAGGTGTCCCAACCAAAGAGGAATTCCAAAGCAGAGCCCTGGGGAAGAGTGAAGGGACAACCCAAACTATGGTTAAAATTTGGGGCCTAGTGTCATGTCAGGCCCCATATGCTGTCTCTTCACCAGCCACTGACTGGCCTTCTTGAGGACTGGCCTCAGGCTGAGGTTCACAATGTTTGTTTGTGACCAATGTGGCTCGCGAGCATGGGCGGGGCCTCATGGGCCACACTGGTTTCATCTACACTGAACTTTGGAAAACATGCCAATTACAAGGTCTCTTGCCATGGTGAAGGAGTTCTGATTTCTGCAACATTTTCAACCCTGGGCCATCGTTGGAGATAAAGTCTAGGTTCGGAAGCCTTAAAACCGCAGTTGGGAAGAGATTATGACCTAAGGCCATGGTGGGTCTGATGTGCTCAGTGTGCGGTCAGCTGCCTGGTTGTTGGTCAGGAGTTTCGGGTACAGGTTGTGTCAGGCAGTGCATTAGTGCCCAGGTTAGACTATATAATTTGGATACAGTCGATTGCCGTGTAGTTTGAACCTTATTTGAGGTGCCCGGCAATTCCTTAGACAAGATATTTTTTCTAGAGAGCAGGCAGAGTGCTGCATTGTGTGTCCGGAATTGCCAAACGTGAGGGCTTCTGGGCCGTAGTGTGAGGACAGAAGTCTGAGACCACAGAGTAGACTTGGGCTTCAGGCCGAGGGCAAGGCAGGTACCCCCTGCACATCTGAACCAATATCTCATGCATCTGAAGTCACGGCGAGGATCAGACGTTGGCTCAGGTTGTAGTTTCTGTGCATGACTGCCCCTTCATGAACGGAGAGGAATCTCAAGGCCATGGAGGTTTTCCCAAGTTGGGAGTTGTGGGATGCCCCCTTCAAGGATTCCTTCTGCGGGACAATTGAGACCTGTTGGGCAGCTCCAACACATCCCATATGGAATGACTCCAGAGCACCGTTCGAGGATGGATGCCAGGGAAGCCTGCCTCGCATTCCAATTGTCTCCTAGCAACAAGACAGTGGAGATCGGATGGCTCTGCGGGAGCAACCGGGGTGGCTGAGTTAAAATGGACGTTTCCGAGAATGGTGCCTAATATGTGTTTGTGTCCATGAGGACCTTGGAATGGGGCGGTGGCCCTGGGACTCTGAAGTATTCTCCTAAGATTTTGACATAGGTCCCATGCACATGTTTCCTCGTGGAGACGAGATTTTTTCTGATGGGTGCCTCAGGAAACCCCCTATGCTGGTATTGGAATCCAGGATTTTGAGGAGACATGCCTTTAAACCAAAGCAATGGATCCGATTATGGCCTAGGGTCCTGTCTGGTACCATATCCTTCTCTGGGGACATCCATCTATGGTATGAGTGGAGGTAGATGCTCAGCTGGTGTCAGACCGCCCTTGTTTGTCCACAGAGACCTACATATTGAGAAGGCCTTGGGGACTTTGGAGGGTTCTCCTAATTTGTACAATTTTGGACAATGGAATGGGCAGAATTCCGATGCCTGGGGTAGGCACAGTCCTAATGTGTGGCTCCAGGGGCCCCAGCCTGGAGGGTGTGTGGCCCAGGACTTTGAGGACAGAAGTCTGAAAACACAAACGCAGCTTAGGTTTGGGGATGTAGGTATGGCAGGCCCAATCTACAAACCATGAGAAGAACACTTCAGGATACGAAGAAAGAGCGAGTCTGAGGCGCTTGCTCAGGCATTGGTCTCTGGATTTTGTGTCAACGATGGCCGTGGAATGAGTGGAGGCCTCATGGGCCATGGATGAATCTTCCTCTCTGTGGATTTGGCCCGGTCCCAATTGTTTTTCGTCAATCTGTGGGATGGGAGGTCTCCTTTCAGGTTTGTAACCTCAGGTGTCCCAACCAAAGAGGAATTCCAAAGCAGAGACCTGGGGAAGAGTGAAGGGACAACCCAAACTATGGTTAAAATTTGGGGCCTAGGGGCATGGCAGGCCCCATATGCTGTCTCTTCATCCAGCCACTGAGAGGCCTTACTTGAGGACTGGGCTCAGGCTGAGGGTCACAATGTGTGTTTGTGACCAATGTGGCCCGCGAGCAGGGGCCGGGCCTCATGGGCCACAGTGGTTTCAACTACACTGAACTTTGGACAACATGGCAATCACAAGGTCTCTTGCCATGGGGAAGGAGTTCTGATTTCTGCATCATTTTCAACACTGGGAAGTGGTTGGAGATAAGGTCTAGGTTCGGTAGACTGAAAACCGCAGTTGGGAAGAGATGATGACTTAAGGCCATGGTGGGTCTGATGTGCTCAGTGTGCGGTCAGCTGCCTGGTTGTTGGTCAGGAGGTTCAGGCTCAGGTTATGTCAGACAGTGCATTATTGCCCAGGTTAGACTATGTAATTTGGGTACAGTCGAGTGTCGTGTAGGTTGATCCTCATTTGAGGTGCCTGGGCAACTCATTAGGCAAGATATTTTTTCTAGAGAGCAGGCAGAGTGCTGCATTGTGGGTCCGGAATTGCCAAAGGTGAGGGCTTCTGGGCCAGTAGTGTGAGGACAGAAGTCTGAGACCACAAGCTAGCCTTGGGCTTCAGGCCGAGGGCAAGGCTGGTACCCCCTGCACATCTGAACCAATATCTCATGCATCTGAAGTCACGGCGAGGCTCAAACGTTGGCTCAGGTTTTTGTTTCTGTGCATGACTGCCCCTTCATGAACAAAGAGGAATCTCAAGGCCATGGAGGTTTTCCCACGTTGGGAGTTGTGGGATGCCCCCTTCAAGGATCCTTCTGCGGGACAATTGAGACCTGTGGGCAGCTCCAAAACATCCCATATGGAATGACTCCAGAGCACCGTTTGAGGATGGATGCCAGGGAATCCCGCCTCGCATTCCAATTGTCATTTAGCAACAAGACAGTTGAGATTGGATGACTCTGCGGGAGCAACCGGGGTGGCTGAGTTGAAATGGACATTCCTGAGCATGGGACTTAATGTGTGTTTATGTCCATGAGGACCATGGAATGGGGCGGTGGCACCGGGACTCTGAAGTATTCTCATAATATTTTGACATAGGTCCCATGCACAAGTTTCCTCGTGGAGATGAGATTTTTTCTGATGGGTGTCTCAGGAAAACCCCTATGCTAGTATTGGAATCCAGGATTTTGAGGAGACATGCTTGTGAACCAAAGCAATGAATCCGATTATGGCCTAGGGTCCTGTCTGGTTCCATCTCCTTCCCTGTTGACATCCATCTATGGTAGAAGTGGAGGTAGATGCTCAGCTGGTGTCAGATCGCCCTTGTTTGTCCACTGAGACCTACATATTGGGATGGCCTCGGGGACTTTGGAGGGTTCTCCTAAATTGTACAATTTTGGCAATGGAATGGGCAGAATTCCCATGCATGGGTTAGGCACAGTCCTAATGTGTGGCTCCAGGGGCCCCAGCAAGGAGGGTGTGTGGCCCAGGTCTTTGAGGACAGAAGACTTTAAACACAAACTCAGCTTAGGTTTGGGGACGTAGGTATGGCAGGCACAATCTACAAACCATGAGATGAACTCATCAGGATATGAAGAAAGAGCGAGTCTGAGGGGCTTTCTCAGGCTTTGGTCTCTGGATTTTGTGTCAACGATGGCCGTGGTTTGTGGGGAGTCCTCATGGGTCATGGACGATTCTTCCTTTCTTGGGATTTGGCCCGGTCCCAATTGTTTTTCGTCAATCTGTGGGATGGGAGTTCTCCTTTTAGGTTTGTAACCTTAGGTGTCCCAACCAAAGAGGAATTCCAAAGCAGAGCCCTGGGGAAGAGTGAAGGGACAACCCAAACTATGGTTAAAATTTGGGGCCTAGGGGCATGTCAGGCCCATATGCTTTCTCTTCACCAGCCACTGAGAGGCCTTACTTGAGGACTGGGCTCAGGTGAGGGTCACAATGTGTGTTTGTGACCAATGTGGCTCGCCAGCATGGGCGGGGCCTCATGGGCCACACTGGTTTCATCTACACTGAACTTTGGACAACATGCCAATCACAAGGTCTCTTTCCATGGTGAAGGAGTTCTGATTTCTGCATCATTTTCAACCCTGGGCAGTCGTTGGAGATAAGGTCAAGGTTCTGAATCCTGAAAACCGCAGTTGGGAAGAGATGATGACCTAAGGCCATGGTGGGTCTGATGTGCTCAGTGTGCGGTCAGCTGCCTGGTTGTTGGTCAGGAGGTTCGGGCTCAGTTTGTGTCAGGCAGTGCATTAGTGCCCAGGTTATACTATATAATTTGGATACAGTCGATTGCCGTGTAGGTTGGTCCTTATTTGAGTTGCCCGGGAGTTCCTTAGGCAAGATATTTTTTCTCGAGGGTACGCCGAGTTCTGCATTGTGGGTCCGGAATTGCCAAACGTGAGGGCTTCTGGGCCCGTAGTGTGAGGACAGAAGTCTGAGACCACAAGCTAGACTTGGGCTTCAGGCCGAGGGCAAGGCAGGTACCCCCTGCACATCTGAACCAATATCTCATGCATCTGAAGTCACGGCGAGGATCAGTCGTTGGCTCAGGTTGTAGTTTCTGTGCATGACTGCCCCTTCATGAACGGAGAGGAATCTCAAGGTCATGGAGGTTTTCCCACGTTGGGAGTTGTGGGATGCCCCCTTTAAGGATTCCTTCTGCGGGACAATTGAGACCTTTTGGGCAGCTCCAAAACATCCCATATGGAATGACTCCAGAGCACCGTTCAAGGATGGATTCCAGGGAAGCCCGCCTCGCATTCCAATTGTCTCCTAGCAACAAGACAGTGGATATCGGATGGCTCTGCGGGAGCAACCTGGTTGGCTGAGTTGATATGGACTTTCCTGAGCATGGGGCCTAATGTGTGTTTGTGTCCATGAGGACCTTGGAATGGGCGGGTGTCACTGGGACTCTGAAGTATTCTCCTAAAATTTGGACATAGTTCCCATGCTCAAGTTTCCTCGTGGAGATGAGATTTTTTCTGATAGGTGCCTCAGGAAAGCCCCTATGCTGGTATAGGAATCCAGCATTTGAGGAGACATGCCTTTAAACCAAAGCAATGGATCCGATTATGGCCTAGGGTCCTGTCTGGTACCATTTCCTTCTCTGGGGACATCCATCTATGGTATGAGTGGAGGTAGATGCTCAGCTGGTGTCAGACCGCCTTTGTTTGTCCACAGAGACCTACGTATTGGGGTGGCCTCGGGGACTTTGGAGGGTCCTCCTAATTTGTACAATTTTGGACAATGGAATGGGCAGAATTCCCATGCATGGGTTAGGCACAGTCCTAATGTGTGGCTCCAGGGGCCTCAGCCTGGAGGGTGTGTGGCCCAGGACTTTGACGACAGAAGTCTGAAAACACAAACGCAGCTTAGGTTTGGGGACGTAGGTATGGCAGGCCCAATCAACAAACCATGTGAAGAACTCTTCAGGATACAAAGAAAGAGCGAGTCGGAGGCGCTTGCTCAGGCATTGGTCTCTGGATTTTGTGTCAACAATGGCCGTGGAATGAGGGGAGGCCTCATGGGCCATGGACGAATCTTCCTCTCTGTGGATTTGGCCTAGTCCCAATTGGTTTTCGTCAATCTGTGGGATGGGAGCTCTCCTTTCAAATTTGTAACCTCAGGTGTCCCAACCAAAGAGGAATTCCAAAGCAGAGCCCTGGGGAAGAGTGAAGGGACAACCCAAACTATGGTTAAAATTTGGGGCCTAGGGTCATGTCAGGCCCCATATGCTGTCTCTTCATCCAGCCACTGAGAGGCCTTACTTGAGGACTGGGCTCAGGCTGAGGGTCACAATGTGTGTATGTGACCAATGTGGCCCGCGAGCAGGGGACGGGCCTCATGGCCCACACTGGTTTCAACTACACCGAACTTTGGACAACATGCCAATCACAAGGTCTCTTGCCATGGGAAAGGAGTTCTGATTTCTACATCATTTTCAACCCTGGGCAGTCGTTGGAGATAAGGTCTAGTTTCGGAAGCCTGAAAGCCGCAGTTGGGAAGAGATGGTTACCTAAGGCCATGGTGGGTCTGATGTGCTCAGTATGCGGTCAGCTGCCTGGTTGTTGGTCAGGAGTTTCGGGCTCAGGTTGTGTCAGGCAGTGCATTAGTGCCCAGGTTAGACTATATAATTCGGATACATTCGATTGCCGTGTAGGTTGATCCTTATTTGAGGTGCCGGGCCGTTCCTTAGGCAAGATATTTTTTCTAGAGAGCAGGCAGAGTGCTGCATTGTGGGTCCGGAATTGCCAAACGTGAGGGCTTCTGGGCCCGTAGTGTGAGGACAGAAGTCTGAGACCACAAGGTAGACTTGGGCTTCAGGCCGAGGGCAAGGCAGGTACCCCCTGCACATCTTAACCAATATCTCATGCATCTGAAGTCACGGCGAGGATCAGACGATGGCTCCGGTTGTAGTTTCTGTGAATGACTGCCCCTTCATGAACGGAGAGGAATTTCAAGGCCATGGAGGTTTTCCCACGTTGGGAGTTGTGGGATGCCCCCTTCAAGGATTCCTTCTGCGGGATAATTGATACCTTTCGGGCAGCTCCAAAACATCCCATAGGGAATGACCCCAGAGCACTGTTCGAGGATGGATTCCAGGGAAGCCCGCCTCGCATTCCAATTGTCTCCTAGCAACAAGACAGTGGATATCGGATGGCTCTGCGGGAGCAACCTGGTTGGCTGAGTTGATATGGACTTTCCTGAGATGGGGCCTAATATGTGTTTGTGTCCATGAGGACCTTGGAATGTGGCGGTGTCACTGGGACTCTGAAGTATTCTCCTAATATTTTGACATAGTTCCCATGCTCAAGTTTCCTCGTGGAGACGAGATTTTTTCTGATAGGTGCCTCAGGAAAGCCCCTATGCTGGTATAGGAATCCAGGAATTTGAGGAGACATGCCTTTAAACCAAAGCAATGGATCCGATTATGGCCTAGGGTCCTGTCTGGTACCATATCCTTCTCTGGGGACATCCATCTATGGTATGAGTGGAGGTAGATGCTCAGCTGGTGTCAGACCGCCTTTGTTTGTCCACAGAGACCTACATATTGGGATGGCCTCGCGGACTTTGGAGGGTCCTCCTAATTTGTACAATTATGGAAAATGGAATGGGCAGAATTCCCATGCATGGGGTAGGCAAAGTCCTAATGTGTGGCTCCAGGGGCCCCAGCCTGGAGGGTGTGTGGCCCAGGACTTTGAGGACAGAAGTCTTTAAACACAAACACAGCTTAGGTTTGGGGACGTAGTTATAGCAGGCCCAATCTACAAACCATGAGAAGAAATCTTCAGGATACGAAGAAAGAGCGAGTCTGAGGCGCTTGCTCAGGCTTTGTTTTCTGGATTTTGTGTCAACGATGGCCTTGGAATGAGGGGAGGCCTCATGGGCCATGGACGAATCTTCCTCTCTGTGGATTTGGCTTGGTCCCAATTGTTTTTCGTCAATCTGTGGGATGGGAGCTCTCCTTTCAGGTTTGTAACCTCAGGTGTCCCAACCAAAGAGGAATTCCAAAGCAGAGCCCTGGGGAAGAGTGAAGGGACAACCCAAACTATGGTTAAAATTTGGGGCCGAGGGTCATGTCAGGCCCCATATGCTGTCTCTTCCTCCAGCCACTGAGAGGCCTTACTTGAGGACTGGGCTCAGGCTGAGGGTCACAATGTGTGTTTGTGACCAATGTGGCCCGCGAGCAGGGGCCGGGCCTCATGGGCCACACTGGTTTCAACTACACTGAACTTTGGACAACATGCCAATCACAAGGTCACTTGCCATGTGGAAGGAGTTCTGATTTCTGCATCATTTTCAACCCTGGGCAGTGGTTGGAGATAAGGTCTAGGTTCTGAATCCTGAAAACAGCAGTTTGGAAGAGATGATGTCCTAAGGCCATGGTGGGTCTGATGTGCTCAGTGTGCGGTCAGCTGCCTGGATGTTGGTCAGGAGGTTCGGGCTCAGGTTGTGTCAGACAGTGCATTAGTGCCCAGGTTAGGCTATATAATTTGGATACATTCGATTGCCGTGTAGGTTGATCCTTATTTGTGGTGCCGGGCAGTTCCTTAGGCATGATATTTTTTCTAGAGAGCAGGCAGAGTGCTGCATTGTGGGTCCGGAATTGCCAAACGTTTGGGCTTTGGGCTCGTGGTGTGAGGACAGAAGTCTGAGACCACAAGGTAGACTTGGGCTTCAGGCCGAGGGCAAGGCAGGTACCCCCTGCACATCTGAACCAATATCTCATGCATCTGAAGTCACGGCGAGGATCAGACGTTGGCTCAGGTTGTAGTTTCTGTGCATGACTGCCCCTTCATGAACGGAGAGGAATCTCAAGGCCATGGAGGTTTTCACACGTCGGGAGTTGTGAGATGCCCCCTTCAAGGATTCCTTCTGCGGGACAATTGAGACCTTTTGGGCAGCTCCAAAACATCCCATATGGAATGACTCCAGAGCACCGTTCGAGGATGGATTCCAGGGAAGCCCGCCTCGCATTCCAATTGTCTCCTAGCAACAAGACAGTTTAGATAGGATGGCTCTGTGGGAGCAACCTGTTTGGCTGAGTTGATATGGACTTTCCTGAGTATGGGGCCTAATGTGTGTTTGTGTCCATGAGGACCTTGGAATGGGGCGGTGGCACTGGGACTCTTAAGTATTCTCCTAAGATTTTGACATAGGTCCCATGCACAAGTTTTCTCGTGGAGACGAGATTTTATCTGATGGGTGCCTCAGGAAACCCCCTATGCTGGTATTGGAATCCAGGATTTTGAGGAGACATGCCTTTAAACCAAAGCAAAGGATCCGATTATGGCCTAGGGTCCTGTCTGTTACCATATCCTTCTCTGGGGACATCCATCTATGGTATGAGTGGAGTTAGATGCTCAGCTGTTGTCAGACCGCCCTTGTTTGTCCACAGAGACCTACATATTGGGATGGCCTCGGGGACTTCGGAGGGTTCTACTAATTTGTAAAATTTTGGACAATGGAATGGGCAGAATTCCCATGCATGGGTTAGGCACAGTCCTAATGGCTCCAGGGGCCCCAGCCTGGAGGGTGTGTGGCCCAGGACTTTGAGGACAGAAGTCTGAAAACACAGACTCACCTTAGGTTTGGGGATGTAGGTATGGCAGGCCCAATTTACAAACCATGAAAATAAATCTTCAGGATATGAAGAAAGAGTGAGTCTGAGGCGCTTGCTCAGGCTTTGGTCTCTGGATTTTGTGTCAACGATGGCCGTGGAATGTGGAGAGACCTCATGGGACATGGACGAATCTTCCCCTCTCTTGGATTTGGACCGGTCCCAATTGTTTTTCGTCAATCTGTGGCATGGGAGGTCTCCTTTCAGGTTTGTAACCTCAGGTGTCCCAACCAAAGAGGAATTCCAAAGCAGAGCCCTGGGGAAGAGTGAAGGGACAACCCAAACTATGGTTAAAATTTGAGGCCTAGGGGCATGTCAGGCCCCATATGCTGTCTCTTCATCCAGCCACTGAGAGGCCATACTTGAGGACTGGGCTCAGGCTGAGGGTAACAATGTTAGTTTGTGACCAATGTGGCCCGTGAGAAGCGGCCGGGCTTCATGGGCCACACTGGTTTCATCTACACTGAACTTTGCACAACATGCCAATCACAAGGTCTCTTGCCATGGGGAAGGAGTTCTGATTTCTGCATCATTTTCAACCCTGGGCAGTGGTTGGAAATAAGGTCTAGGTTCGGAAGCCTGAAAACCGCTGTTGGGAAGAGATGATGACTTAAGGCCATGGTGGGTCTGAAGTGCTCAGTGTGCGGTCAGCTGCCTGGTTGTTGGTCAGGAGTTTCGGGCTCAGGTTGTGTCAGACAATGCATTAGTGCCCAGGTTAGACTATATAATTTGGATTCAATCGATTGCCGTGTAGGTTGATCCTTATTTGAGGTGCCGGGCAGTTCCTTAAGCAAGATATGTTTTCTAGAGAGCACGCAGAGTGCTGCATTATAGTCCGGATTGCCAAATGTGAGGGCTTCTGGGCCAGTAGTGTGAGGACAGAAGTCTGAGACCACTAGCTAGTCTTGGGCTTTAGGCCGAGGGCAAGGCAGGTACCCCCTGCACATCTGAACCAATATCTCATGCATCTGAAGTCACGGCGAGGATCAGACGTTGGCTCAGGTTGTAGTTTCTGTGCATGGCTGCCCCTTCATGAACGGAGAGGAAACTCAAGGCCATGGAGGTTTTCCCACGTTGGGAGTTGTGGGATGCCCCCTTCAAGGATTCCTTCTGCGGGACAATTGAGACTTTTGGGCAGCTCCAAAAGATCCCATATGTAATAACTCCAGAGCACCGTTCGAGGATGGATTCCAGGGAAGCCCGCCTCGCATTCCAATTGTCTCCTAGCAACAAGACAGTTGAGATGGGATGGCTCTGCGGGAACAACCTGGTTGGCTGAGTTGATATGGACTTTCCTGAGCATGGGGCCTAATGTGTGTTTGTGTCCATGAGGACCTTGGAATGGGGCGGTGGCACGGGGACTCTGAAGTATTCTCCTAAGATATTGACATAGGTCCCATGCACAAGTTTCCTCGAGGATACGAGATTTTTTCTGATGGGTGCCACAGGAAACCCACTATGATGGTATTGGAATCCAGGATTTTGAGGAGACATGCCTGTAACCAAAGCAATGGATCCGATTATGGCCTAGGGTCCTGTCTGGTACCATATCCTTCTCTGGGGACATCCATCTATGGTATGAGTGGAGGTAGATGCTCAGCTGGTGTCATACCGCCCTTGTTTGTCCACAGAGACCTACATATTGGGATGGCCTCGGGGACTTTGGAGGGTTCTCCTAATTTGTACAATTTTGGACAATGCAATCGGCAGAATTCCCATGCATGGGGTAGGCACAGTCCGAATGTGTGGCTCCAGGGGCCCCAGCCTGGAGGGTGTGTGGCCCAAGACTTTGAGGACAGAAGTCTGAAAACACAAACTCAGCTTAGGTTTAGGGACGTAGGTATGGCAGGCCCAATCTACAAACCATGAGAAGAACACTTCAGGATATGAAGAAAGAACGAATCTGAGGCGCTTGCTCAGGCTTTGGTCTCTGGATTTTGTGTCATCGATGGCCGTGGAATGTGGGGAAGCCTCGTGGTCCATGGACGAATCTTCATCTCTGTGGATTTGGCCCGGTCCCAATTGTTTTTCGTCAATCTTTGGGATGGGAGGTCTCCTTTCAGGTTTGTTACCTCAGCTGTCCCAACAAAAGAGGAATTCCAAAGCAGAGCCCTGGGGAAGAGTGAAGGGAAAACCCAAACTATGGTTAAAATTTGGGGCCTAGGGGCATGGAAGGCCCCATATGCTGTCTCTTCATCCATCCCCTGAGAGGCGTTACTTGAGGACTGGGCTCAGGCTGAGGGTCAAAATGTGTGTTTGTGAACAATTTGGCCCGCAATCATGGGCGGGGCCTCATGGGCAACACTGGTTTCAACTACAATGAACTTTGGACAATATGCCAATCACAAGGTCTCTTGCCATGGTTGAGGGAGTTCTGATTCCTGCATCATTTTCAACCCTGGGCAGTGGTTGGAGATAAGGTCTAGGTTCGGAAGCCTGAAAACCGCAGTTGTCAAGAGATGATGACCTAAGGCCATGGTGGATTTGATGTGCTCAGTGTGCGGTCAGCTACCTGGTCCTTGGTCAGGAGGTTCGGGCTCAGGTTGTGTCAGACAGTGCATTAGTGCCCAGGTTAGACTATATAATTTGGATACTTTCGATTGCCGTGTAGGTTGATCCTTATTTGAGGTGCCCGAGCAGTTCCTTAGGCAAGATATTTTTTCTAGAGAGCAGGCAGAGTGCTGCATTGTGGGTCCGGAATTGCCAAACGTGAGGGCTTCTGGGCCTGTAGTGTGAGGACAGAAGTCTGAGACCACAAGCTAGACTTGGGCTTCAGGCCGAGGACAAGGCAGGTACCCCCTGCACATCTGAACCCATATCTCATTCATCTGATGTCACGGCGAGGATCAGACGTTGGCTCAGGTTGTAGTTTCTTTGCATGACTGCCTCTTCATGAACGGAGAGGAATCTCAAGGCCATGGAGGTTTTCCCACGTTGGGAGTTGTGAGATGCCCCCTTCAAGGATTCCTTCTGCGGGACAATTGAGACCTGTGGGCAGCTCCAAAACATCCCATATGGAATGACTCCAGAGCACCGTTCGAGGATGGATGCCAGGGAAGCCCGCCTCGCCTTCCAATTGTACCCTAGCAACAAGACAGTGGAGATCGGATGGCTCCGCGGGAGCAACCGGGGTGGCTGAGTTGAAATGGACGTTCCTGAGAATGGGGCCTAATATGTGTTTGTGTCCATGAGGACCTTGGAATGGGGCGGTGGCACTGGGACTCTGAAGTATTCTCCTAAGTTTTTGACATAGTCCCAATGCACAAGTTTCCTCGTGGAGACGAGATTTTTTCTGATGGGTGCCTCAGGAAACCCCCTATACTGGTATTAGAATCCAGGATTTTGAGGAGACATGCCTGTAAACCAAAGCAATGGATCCGATTATGGCCTAGGGTCCTGACTGGTTCCATCTCCTTCTCTGGGGAATTCCATCTATTGTAGGAGTGGAGGTAGATGCTAGGCTGTTGTCAGACCGCCCTTGTTTGTCCACAGAGACCTACATATTGGGATGGCCTCGGGGACTTTGGAGGGTCCTCCTAATTTGTACAATTTTGGACAATGGAAGGGGCAGAATTCCCATCCATGTGGTAGGCACAGTCCTAATGTGTGGCTCCAGAGTCCCCAGCCTGGAGGCTGTGTGGCCCAGGACTTTGAGGACAGAAGTCTGAAAACACAAACTCAGCTTAGGTTTGGGGACGTAGGTATGGCAGGCCCAATCTACAAACCATGAGAAGAAATCTTCAGGATACGAAGAAAGAGCAAGTCTGAGGCGCTTGCTCAGACTTTGGTCTCTGGATTTTGTGTCAATGATGGCCGTGGAATGAGGAGAGGCCTCATGGGCCATGGACGAATCTTCCTCCCTGTGGATTTGGCCCGGTCCCAATTGTTTTTGTCAGTCTGTGGGATGGGAGGTATCCTTTCAGGTTTGTAACCTCAGGTGTCCCAACCAAAGAGGAATTCCAAAGCAGAGCCCTGGGGAAGAGTGAAGGGACAACCCAAACTATGGTTAAAATTTGGGGCCTAGGGGCATGGCAGGCCCCATATGCTGTCTCTTCATCCAGCCACTGAGAGGCCTTACTTGAGGACTGGGCTCAGGCTGAGGGTCACAATGTGTGTTTGTGACCAATGTGGCCCGCGAGCAGGGGCCGGGCCTCATGGGCCACACTGGTTTCAACTACACTGAAGTTTGGACAACATGCCAATCACAAGGTCTCTTGCCATGGGGAAGGAATTCTGATTTCTGCATCATTTTCAACCCTGGGCAGTGGTTGGAGATAAGGTCTAGGTTCGGAAGCCTGAAAACCGCAGTTGGGAAGAGATGATGACTTAAGACCATGGTGGTCTGATGTGATCAGTGTGCGGTCAGCTGCCTGGTTGTTGGTTAGGAGGTTCGGGCTCAGGTTGTGTCAGACAGTGCATTATTGCCCAGGTTAGACTATGTGATTTGAGAACAGTCAAGTGCCGTGTAGGTTGATCCTCATTTGAGGTGCCTGGGCAGCTCATTAGGCAAGATATTTTTTCTAGAGAGCAGGCAAAGTGCTGCATTGTGGGCCCGGAATCGCCAAAGGTGAGGGCTTCTGGGCCAGTAGTGTGAGGACAGAAGTTTGAGAACACAAGCTAGACTTGGGCTTCAGCCCGAGGGCAAGGGAGGTACCCCCTGCACATCTGAACCAATATCTCATGCATCTGAAGTCACGGCGAGGATCAGACGTTGGCTCAGGTTGTAGTTTCTGTGCATGACTGCCCCTTCATGAACGGAGAGGAATCTCAAGGCCATGGAGGTTTTCCCACGTTGGGAGTTATGGGATGCCCCATTCAAGGACTCCTTCTGTGGGACAATTGAGATCTGTGGGCAGCTCCAAAACATCCCATATGGAATGACTCCAGAGCACCGTTCGAGGATGGATTTCAGAGAAGCCCGCCTCGCATTCCAATTGTCTCCTAGCAACAAGACACTTTAGATCGGATGGCTCTGTGGGAGCAACCTGGTTGGCTGAGTTGTTATGGACTTTCCTGAGCATGGGGCCTAATGTGTGTTTGTGTCCATGAGGACCTTGGAATGGGGCAGTGGCACTGGGACTCTGAAGTATTCTCCTAAGATTTTGACATAGGTCCCAATCACAAGTTTCCTCGTGGAGATGAGATTTTTTCTGATGGGTGCTTCAGGAAACCCCCTATGCTGGTATTGGAATCCAGGATTTTGAGGAGACATGCCCTTAAACCAGAGCAATGGATCCGATTATGGCCTAGGGTCCTGTCTTGTACCATATCCTTCTCTGGGGACATCAATCTATGGTATGAGTGGAGGTAGATGCTAGGCTGATGTCAAACCGCACTTGTTTGTCCACAGAGACCTACATATTGGGATGTCCTCGGGGACTTTGGAGGGTTCTCCTAATTTGTACAATTTTGGACAATGCAAGGGGCAGAATTCTCATGCATGGGGAAGGCACAGTCCTAATGTGTGGCTCCAGGGGCCCCAGCCTGGAGGGTGTGTGGCCCAGGACTTTGAGGACAGAAGTCTGAAAACACAAACTCAGCTTAGGTTTGGGGACGTAGGTATGGCAGGCCCAATCTACAAACCATGAGAAGAACTCTTCAGGATATGAAGAAAGAGCGAGTCTGAGGTGCTTGCTCAGTCTTTGGTCTCTGGATTTTGTGTCAATGATGGCCTTGGAATGTGGGGAAGCCTCATGGTCCATGGACGAATCTTCATCTCTGTGAATTTGGCCCGGTCCCAATTGTTTTTCGTCAATCTGTGGGATTGGAGGTCTCCTTTCAGGTTTGTTACCTCAGCTGTCCCAACAAAAGAGGAATTCCAAAGCAGAGCCCTGGGGAAGAGTGAAGGGACAACCCAAACTATGGTTAAAATTTGGGGCCTAGGGGCATGTAAGGCCCCATATGCTGTCTCTTCATCCAGCCACTGAGAGGCCTTACTTGAGGACTGGGCTCAGGCTGAGGGTCACAATGTGTGTTTGTGACCAATGTGGCCCGCGAGCAGGGGCCGGGCCTCATGGGCCACACTGGTTTCAACTACACTGAACTTTGGACAATATGCCAATCACAAGGTCTCTTGGCATGGTGAGGGTGTTCTGATTCCTGCATCATTTTCCACCCTGGGCAGTGGTTGGAGATAAGGTCTAGGTTCGGAAGCCTGAAAACCGCAGTTGTGAAGAGATGATGACCTAAGGCCATGGTGGATCTGATGTGCTCAGTGTGCGGTCAGCTGCCTGGTTCTTGGTCAGGAGGTTCGGGCTCAGGTTGTGTCAGACAGTGCATTAGTGCCCAGGTTAGACTATATAATTTGGATACTTTCGATTGCCGTGTAGGTTGATCCTTATTTGAGGTGCCCGTGCAGTTCCTTAGGCAAGATATTTTTTCTAGAGAGCAGGCAGAGTGCTGCATTGTGGGTCCAGAATTGCCAAACGTGAGGTCTTCTGGGCCTGTAGTGTGAGGACAGAAGTCTGAGACCACAAGCTAGACTTGGGCTTCAGGCCGAGGACAAGGCAGGTACCCCCTGCACATCTGAACCCATATCTCATTCATCTGATGTCATGGAGAGGATCAGACGTTGGCTCAGGTTGTAGTTTGTGTGCATGACTGCCCCTTCATGAACGGAGAGGAATCTCAAGGCCATGGAGGTTTTCCCACGTTGGGAGTTGTGGGATGCCCCCTTCAAGGATTCCTTCTGCGGGACAATTGAGACCTGTGGGCAGCTCCAAAACATCCCATATGGAATGATTCCAGAGCACCGTTCGAGGATGGATGCCAGGGAAGCCCGCCTCGCCTTCCAATTGTACCCTAGCAACAAGACACTGGAGATCGGATGGCTCTGCGGGAGCAACCGGGGTGGCTGAGTTGAAATGGACGTTCCCGAGAATGGGGCCTAATATGTGTTTGTGTCCATGAGGACCTTGGAATGGGGCGGTGGCACTGGGACTCTGAAGTATTCTCCTAAGTTTTTGACATAGGTCCATGCACAAGTTTCCTCGTGGAGACGAGATTTTTTCTGATGGGTGCCTCAGGAAACCCCCTATGCTGGTATTAGAATCCAGGATTTTGAGGAGACATGCCTGTAAACCAAAGCAATGGATCCGATTATGGCCTAGGGTCCTGACGGGTTCCATCTCCTTCTCTGGGGAATTCCATCTATTGTATGAGTGGAGGTAGATGCTAAGCTGGTGTCAGACCGCCCTTGTTTGTCCACAGAGACCTAGAAATTCGGATGACCTCGGGGACTTTGGAGGGTTCTCCTAATTTGTACAATTTTGGACAATGGAATGGGCAGAATTCCCATGCATGGGGTAGGGACAATCCTAATGTGTGGCTCCAGGGACCCAGACTGGAGGGTGGGTGGCCCAGGACTTTGAGGTCAGAAGTCTGAAAACACAAACTCAGCTTAGGTTTGGGGACGTTGGTATGGCAGGCCCAATCTACAAACCATGAGAAGAACTCTTCCGGATATGAAGAAAGAGCGAGTCTGAGGCGCTTGCTCAGGCTTTGATCTCTGGATTTTGTGTCAACGATGGCCGTGAAATGTGGGGAGGCCTCATGGGCCATGGACGAATCTTCCGCGCTGTGGATTTGGCCTGGTCCCAATTGTTTTTCGTCAATCTGTGGGATGGGTCTAGGTTCGGAAGCCTGAAAACCGCAGTTGGGAAGAGATGCTGACTTAAGACCATGGTGGTCTGATGTGCTCAGTGTGCGGTCAGCTGCCTGGTTGTTGGTCAGGAGGTTCGGGCTCAGGTTGTGTCAGACAGTGCATTATTGCCCAATTTAGACTATGTCATTTGGGAACAGTCGAGCGCCGTGTAGGTTGGTCCTCATTTGAGGTGCCTGGGCAGCTCATTAGGCAAGATATTTTTTCTAGAGAGCAGGCAAAGTGCTGCATTGTGGGCCCGGAATTGCCAAAGGTGAGGGCTTCTGGGCCAGTAGTGTGAGGACAGAAGTTTGAGAACACAAGCTAGACTTGGGCTTCAGGCCGAGGGCAAGGCAGGTACCCCCTGCACATCTGAACCCATATCTCATTCATCTGATGTCACGGAGAGGATCAGACGTTGGCTCAGGTTGTAGTTTTTGTGCATGACTGCCCCTTCATGAACGGAAAGGAATCTCAAGGCCATGGAGGTTTTCCCACGTTGAGAGTTGTGGGATGCCCCCTAAAAGGATTCCTTCTGCAGCATAATTGAGACCTTTTGGGCAGCTCCAAAACATCCCATATGGAATGACTCCAGAGCACCGTTCGAGGATGGATGCCAAGGAAGCCCGCATCGCATTCCAATTGTCTCCTAGTACAAGACAGTGGAGATCGGATGGCTCTGCGGGAGCAACCGGGGTGGCTGATTTGAAATGGACAGCTCCTGAGCATGGGGCATATTGTTTGTTTGTGTCCATGAGGACCTTGGAATGGGGCGGTGGCACCGGGACTCTGAAGTATTCTCCTAAGTTTTTGACATAGGTCCCATGCACAAGTTTCTTCGTGGAGACGAGATGTTTTCTGATGGGTGCCTCAGGAAACCCCCAATGCTGGTATTGGAATCCAGGATTTTGAGGAGACATGCCTGTAACCAAAGCAATGGATCCGATTATGGCCTAGGGTCCTGTCTGTTTCCATCTCCTTCTCTGGGGACATCCATCTTTCGTATGAGTGGAGGTAGATGCTTAGCTGGTGTCAGAACACCCTTGTTTGTCCACATAGACCTGCATATTGGGATGGCCTGGGGGACTTTTGAGGGTTCTCCTAATTTGTACAATTTTGGACAATGGAATGGGCAGAATTACCATGCATGGGGTAGGCACAGTTCTAATGTGTGGCTCCAGGGGCCCTAGACTGGAGGATGTGTGGCCCAGGACTTAGAAGACAGAAGTTGGAAACACAAACTCAGCTTAGGTTTGGGGACGTAGGTATGGCAGTCCCGATCTACAAATCATGAGAAGAACTCTTCAGGATTAAAGACAGAGCGAGTCTGAGGCGCTTGCTCAGGCTTTGGTCTCTGGATTTTGTGTCAACCATGGCTGTGGAATGTGGGGAAGCCTCATGGGCCATGGACGTATATTCCTCTCTGTGGATTTGGCCCGGTCCCAATTGTTGTTCGTCAATCTGTGGGATGGGAGGTCTCCTTTCAGGTTTGTTACCTCAGGTGTCCCAACCAAAGAGGAATTCCAAAGCAGAGCCCTGCGGAAGAGTGAGTGTCTATCAAAACTATGGTTAAAATTTGGGGCGTAGGGGCATGGCAGGCCCCATATGCTGTCTCTTCATCCATCCCCTGAGAGGCCTTACATGAGGACTGGGCTCAGGCTGAGGGTCACAATGTGTGTTTGTGACCAATGTGGCCCGCGAGCATGGGCGAGGCCTCATGGGCCACACTGGTTTCAACTACACTGACTTTGGACAACATACCAATCACAAGGTCTCTTGCCATGGGGAAGGAGTTCTGATTTCTGCATCATTTTCAAACATTGGCAGTGGTTGGAGGTAAGGTCTAGGTTCTGAATCCTGAAAACCGCAGTTGGGAAGAGATGATGACCTAAGTCCATGGTGGGTCTTATGTGCTCAGTGTGCGGTCACTGCCTGGTTTTTGGTCAGGAGGTTCGGGCTCAGGTTGTGTCAGACAGAGCATTAGTGCCCAGGTTAGACTATATAATTTGGATACAGTCGAGTGCCGTGTAGGTTAATCCACATTTGAGGAGCCTGGGCAGCTCATTAGGCAAGATATTTTTTCTAGAGGGCAGGCAGAGTGATGCATTTTGGGCCCGGAATTGCCAAACTTGAGGGCTTCGGGTTCAGTAGTGTGAGGACAGAAGTCTGAGAACACAAGCTAGACCTGGGCTTCAGGCCGAGGGCAAGGCAGGTACCCCCTGCACATCTGAACCAATATCTCATGCATCTGAATTCACGGCGAGGATCAGACGTTGGCTCAGGTTGTAGTTTCTGTGCATGACTGCCCCTTCATGAACGGAGAGGAATCTCAAGGCCATGGAGGTTTTCCGACGTTGGGAGTTGTGGGATGCCCCCTTCAAGGATTCCTTCTGCGGCACAATTGAGACCTGTTGGGCAGCTCTAAAACATCCCATATGGAATGACTCCAGAGCTCCATTGAAGGATGGATGCTAGGAAAGCCCGCCTCGCATTCCAATTGTCTCCTAGCAACAAGACAGTGGAGATCAGATGGCTCTGCGGGAGCAACCAAGGTGGCGGAGTTGAAATGGACTTTCTTGAGCATGGGGCCTAATGTGTGTTTGTGTCCATGAGGACCATGGAATGGGGCAGTGGCACCGGGACTCTGAAGTATTCTCCTAAGATTTTGACATAGGTCCCATGCACAAGTTTCTTAATGGAGACGAGATGTTTTCTGATGGGTGCCTCAGGAAACCCCCTATGCTGGTATTGGAATCCAGGATTTTGAGGAGGCATGCCTGTAAACCAAAGCAATGGATCTGATTATGGCCTAGGGTCCTTTCTGGTTCCATCTCCTTCTCTGGGGACATCCATCTATGGTTTGAGTGGAGCTAGTTGCTCAGCTGGTGTCAGACCGCCCTTGTTTGTCCAAAGAGACATACATATTGGGTTGGCTTCGGGGACTTTGGAGGGTTCTACTAATTTGTACAATTTTGGACAATGGAATGGGCAGAATTCCCATGCATGGGGTAGGCACAGTCCTAATGTGTGGCTCCAAGGGCCCCAGCCTGGAGGGTGTGTGGCCCAGGACTTTGAGGACAGAAGTCGGAAAGCACAGAATCAGCTTAGGTTTGGGGACGTAGGTATGGCAGGCCCAATCTACAAACCATGAGAAGAACTCTTCAGGATATGAATAAAGAACGAATCTGAGGCGGTTGCTCAGGCTTTGGTCTCTGGATTTTGTGTCATCGATGGCCTTGGAATGTGGGAAAGCCTCATGGGCCATGGACGAAACTTCCTCTCTTGGGTTTTGGCCCGGTCCCAATTGTTTTTCGTCAATCTGTGGGATTGGAGGTCTCCTTTCAGGTTTGTTACCTCAGGTGTCCCAACCAAAGAGGAATTCCAAAGCAGAGCCCTGGGGAAGAGTAAAGGGACAACCCAAACTATGGATAAAATTTGTGGTCTAGGGGCATGGCAGGCCCCATATGCTGTCTCTTCATCCAGCCCCTGAGAGGCCTTACTTGAGGACTGGGCTCAGGCTGAGGGTCACAATGTTTGTTTGTGACCAATGTGGCCTGTGAGCATGGGCGGGGCCTCATGGGCTACACTGTTTTCAAGTACACTGAACTTTGGACAACATGCCAGTCACAAGGTCTCTTGCCATGGGGAAGGAGTTCTGATTTCTGCATCATTTTCAACCATGGGCAGTGGTTGGAGATAAGGTCTAGGTTCTGAATCCTGAAAACCGCAGTTGGGAAGAGATGATGACCTAAGGCAATGGTGGGTCTGATGTGCTCAGTGTGCGGTCAGCTGCCTGGTTGTTGGTCAGCAGGTTCGGGCTCAGGTTGGGTCAGACAGTGCATTAGTGCCCAGGTTAGACTATATAATTTGGGTACAGTTGAGTGCCGTGTAGGTTGATCCTCATTTGAGGTGCCTGGGCAGCTCATTAGGCAAGATATTTTTTCTAGAGGGCAGGCAGAGTGCTGCATTGTGGGTCCGGAATTGCCAAAAGTGAGGGCTTCTGGGCCAGTAGTGTGAGGACAGAAGTCTGAGAACACAAGCTAGATTTGGGCGTCAGGCCGAGGGCAAGGCAGGTACCCCCTGCACATCTGAACCCATATCTCATGCATCTGAATTCACGGCAGGATCAGACGTTGACTCAGGTTGGAGTTTCTGTGCATGACTGCCCTCATGAACGGAGAGGAATCTCAAGGCCATGGAGGTTTTGCCTCGTTGGGAATTGTGGGATGCCCCCTTCAAGGATTCCTTCTGCGGGACAATTGAGACCCTTGGGCAGCTCCAAAACATCCCATATGGAATGACTCCAGAGCACCGTTCGAGGATGAATGCCAGGGAAGTCCGCATCGCATTCCAATTGTCTCCTAGCAACTAGATAGTGGAGATCGGATGGCTCTGCGGGAGCAACCGGGGTGGCTGATTTGAAATGGACAGCTCCTGAGAATGGGGCCTAATGTTTGTTTGTGTCCATGAGGATCTTGGAATGGGGCGGTGGCACCGGGACTCTGAAGTATTCTCCTAAGATTTTGACATAGGTCCCATGCACAAGTTTCCTCGTGGAGACGAGATGTTTTCTGATGGGTGCCTCAGGAAACCCCCAATGCTGGTATTGGAATCCAGGATTTTGAGTAGACATGCCTGTAACCAAAGCAATGGATCCGATTATGGCCTAGGGTCCTGTCTGTTTCCATCTCCTTCTCTGGGGACATCCATCTTTCGTATGAGTGGAGGTAGATGCTTAGCTGGTGTCAGAACACCCTTGTTTGTCCACATAGACCTGCATATTGGGATGGCCTCGGGGACTTTTGAGGGTTCTCCTAATTTGTACAATTTTGGACAATGGAATGGGCAGAATTCCCATGCATGGGGTAGGCACAGTCCTAATGTGTGGCTCCAGGGGCCCTAGCCTGGAGGATGTGTGGCCCAGGACTTAGAAGACAGAAGTTGGAAACACAAACTCAGCTTAGGTTTGGGGACGTAGGTATGGCAGTCCCGATCTACAAACCATGAGAAGAACTCTTCAGGATTAAAGACAGAGCGAGTCTGAGGTGCTTGCTCAGGCTTTGGTCTCTGGATTTTGTGTCTACCATGGCTGTGGAATGTGGGGAAGCCTCATGGGCCATGGACGTATATTCCTCTCTGTGGATTTGGCCCGGTCCCAATTGTTTTTCGTCAATCTGTGGGATGGGAGGTCTCCTTTCAGGTTTGTTACCTCAGGTGTCCCAACCAAAGAGGAATTCCAAAGCAGAGCCCTGCAGAAGAGTGAGGGGACTACCAAAACTATGGTTAAAATTTGGAGCGTAGTGGCATGGCAGGCCCCATATGCTGTCTCTTCATCCATCCCCTGAGAGGCCTTACATGAGGACTGGGCTCAGGCTGAGGGTCACAATGTGTGTTTGTGAACAATGTGGCCCGAGAGCATGGGCGGGGCCTCATGGGCCACACTGGTTTCAACTACACTGAACTTTGGACAACATGCCAATCACAAGGTCCCTTGCCATGGGGAAGGAGTTCTGATTTCTGCATCATTTTCAACCATGGGCAGTGGTTGGAGGTAAGGTCTAGGTTCTGAATCCTGAAAACCGCAGTTGGGAAGAGATGATGACCTAAGGCAATGGTGGGTGTGATGTGCTCAGTGTGCGGTCAGCTGCCTGGTTGTTGGTCAGGAGGTTCGGGCTCAGGTTGTGTCAGACAGAGCATTAGTTCCCAGGTTAGACTATATAATTTGGGTACAGTTGAGTGCCGTGTAGGTTGATCCTCATTTGAGGTGCCTGGGCAGCTCATTAGGCAAGATATTTTTTCTAGAGGGCAGGCAGAGTGCTGCATTGTGGGTCCGGAATTGCCAAAAGTGAGGGCTTCTGGGCCAGGAGTGTGAGGACAGAAGTCTGAGAACACAAGCTAGATTTGGGCGTCAGGCCGAGGGCAAGGCAGGTACCCCCTGCACATCTGAACCCATATCTCATGCATCTGAAGTCACGGCAGGATCAGACGTTGACTCAGGTTGGAGTTTCTGTGCATGACTGCCCTCATGAACGGAGAGGAATCTCAAGGCCATGGAGGTTTTGCCTCGTTGGGAATTGTGGGATGCCCCCTTCAAGGATTCCTTCTGCGGGACAATTGAGACCTGTGGGCAGCTCCAAAACATCCCATATGGAATGACTCCAGAGCACCGTTCGAGGATGAATGCCAGGGAAGTCCGCATCGCATTCCAATTGTCTCCTAGCAACTAGATAGTGGAGATCGGATGGCTCTGCGGGAGCAACCGGGGTGGCTGATTTGAAATGGACAGCTCCTGAGAATGGGGCCTAATGTTTGTTTGTGTCCATGAGGATCTTGGAATGGGGCGGTGGCACCGGGACTCTGAAGTATTCTCCTAAGATTTTGACATAGGTCCCATGCACAAGTTTCCTCGTGGAGACGAGATGTTTTCTGATGGGTGCCTCAGGAAACCCCCAATGCTGGTATTGGAATCCAGGATTTTGAGTAGACATGCCTGTAACCAAAACAATGGATCCGATTATGGCCTAGGGTCCTGTCTGTTTCCATCTCCTTCTCTGGGGACATCCATCTTTCGTATGAGTGGAGGTAGATGCTTAGCTGGTGTCAGAACACCCTTGTTTGTCCACATAGACCTACATATTGGGATGGCTTCGGGGACTTTTGAGGGTTCTCCTAATTTGTACAATTTTGGACAATGGAATGGGCAGAATTACCATGCATGGGGTAGGCACAGTCCTAATGTGTGGCTCCAGGGGCCCTAGCCTGGAGGATGTGTGGCCTAGGACTTAGAAGACAGAAGTTGGAAACACAAACTCAGCTTAGGTTTGGGGACGTAGGTATGGCAGTCCCGATCTACAAACCATGAGAAGAACTCTTCAGGATTAAAGACAGAGCGAGTCTGAGGTGCTTGCTCAGGCTTTGGTCTCTGGATTTTGTGTCAACCATGGCTGTGGAATGTGGGGAAGCCTCATGGGCCATGGACGTATATTCCTCTCTGTGGATTTGGCCCGGTCCCAATTGTTTTTCGTCAATCTGTGGGATGGGAGGTCTCCTTTCAGGTTTGTTACCTCAGGTGTCCCAACCAAAGAGGAATTCCAAAGCAGAGCCCTGCGGAAGAGTGAGGGGACTACCAAAACTATGGTTAAAATTTGGAGCGTAGTGGCATGGCAGGCCCCATATGCTGTCTCTTCATCCATCCCCTGAGAGGCCTTACATGAGGACTGGGCTCAGGTGAGGGTCACAATGTGTGTTTGTGAACAATGTGGCCCGCGAGCATGGGCGGGGCCTCATGGGCCACACTGGTTTCAACTACACTGAACTTTGGACAACATGCCAATCACAAGGTCTCTTGCCATGGGGAAGGAGTTCTGATTTCTGCATCATTTTCAACCATGGGCAGTGGTTGGAGGTAAGGTCTAGGTTCTGAATCCTGAAAACCACAGTTGGGAAGAGATGATGACCTAAGGCAATGGTGGGTCTGATGTGCTCAGTGTGCGGTCAGCTGCCTGGTTGTTGGTCAGGAGGTTCGGGCTCAGGTTGTGTCAGACAGTGCATTAGTGCCCAGGTTAGACTATATAATTTGGGTACAGTCGAGTGCCGTGTAGGTTGATCCACATTTGAGGAGCCTGGGCAGCTCATTAGGCAAGATATTTTTTCTAGAGGGCAGGCAGAGTGCTGCATTTTGGGCCCGGAATTGCCAAACTTGAGGGCTTCTGGGCCAGTAGTGTGAGGACAGAAGTCTGAGAACACAAGCTAGACTTGGGCTTCAGCCCGAGGGCAAGGGAGGTACCCCCTGCACATCTGAACCAATATCTCATGCATCTGAATTCACGGCGAGTATCAGACGTTGACTCAGGTTGGAGTTTCTGTGCATGACTGCCCCTTCATGAACGGAGAGGAATCTCAAGGCCATGGAGGTTTTCCGACGTTGGGAGTTGTGGGATGCCCCCTTCAAGGATTCCTTCTGCGGGACAATTGAGACCTGTTGGGCAGCTCCAAAACATCCCATATGGAATGACTCCAGAGCACAGTTCGAGGATGGATGCCAGGGAAGCCCGCATCGCATTCCAATTGTCTCCTAGCAACTAGATAGTGGAGATCGGATGGCTCTGCTTGAGCAACCGGGGTGGCTGATTTGAAATGGACAGCTCCTGAGAATGGGACCTAATGTTTGTTTGTGTCCATGAGGACCTTGGAATGGGGCGGTGGCACCGGGACTCTGAAGTATTCTCCTAAGATTTTGACATAGGTCCCATGCACAAGTTTCCTCGTGGAGACGAGATGTTTTCTGATGGGTGCCTCAGGAAACCCCCAATGCTGGTATTGGAATCCAGGATTTTGAGGAGACATGCCTGTAAACCAAAGCAATGGATCCGATTATGTCCTAGGGTCCTTTCTGGTTCCATCTCCTCCTCTGGGGACATCCATCTATGGTATGAGTGGAGCTAGTTGCTCAGCTGGTGTCAGACCGCCCTTGTTTGTCCAAAGAGACATACATATTGGGTTGGCTTCGGGGACTTTGGAGGGTTCTCCTAATTTGTACAATTTTGGACAATGGAATGGGCAGAATTCCCATGCATGGGGTAGGCACAGTCCTAATGTGTGGCTCCAAGGGCCCCAGCCTGGAGGGTGTGTGGCCCAGGACTTTGAGGACAGAAGTCGGAAAACACAGAATCAGCTTAGGTTTGGGGACGTAGGTATGGCAGGCCCAATCTACAAACCATGAGAAGAACTCTTCAGGATATGAAGAAAGAACGAATCTGAGGCGCTTGCTCAGGCTTTGGTCTCTGGATTTTGTGTCATCGATGGCCGTGGAATGTGGGAAAGCCTCATGGGCCATGGACGAAACTTCCTCTCTTGGGATTTAACTCTGTCCCAATTGTTTTTCGTCAATCTGTGGGATGGGAGGTCTCCTTTCAGGTTTGTTACCTCAGGTGTCCCAACCAAAGAGGAATTCCAAAGCAGAGCCCTGGGGAAGAGTGAAGGGACAACCCAAACTATGGATAAAATTTGTGGTCTAGGGGCATGGCAGGCCCCATATGCTGTCTCTTCATCCAGCCCCTGAGAGGCCTTACTTGAGGACTGGGCTCAGGCTGAGGGTCACAATGTTTGTTTGTGACCAATGTGGCCTGTGAGCATGGGTGGGGCCTCATGGGCTACACTGTTTTCAACTACACTGAACTTTGGACAACATGCCAGTCACAAGGTCTCTTGCCATGGGGAAGGAGTTCTGATTTCTGCATCATTTTCAACCATGGGCAGTGGTTGGAGATAAGGTCTAGGTTCTGAATCCTGAAAACCGCAGTTGGGAAGAGATGATGACCTAAGGCAATGGTGGGTCTGATGTGCTCAGTGTGCGGTCAGCTGCCTGGTTGTTGGTCAGGAGGTTCGGGCTCAGGTTGTGTCAGACAGTGCATTAGTGCCCAGGTTAGACTATATAATTTGGGTACAGTTGAGTGCCGTGTAGGTTGATCCTCATTTGAGGTGCCTGGGCAGCTCATTAGGCAAGATATTTTTTCTAGAGGGCAGGCAGAGTGCTGCATTGTGGGTCCGGAATTGCCAAAAGTGAGGGCTTCTGGGCCAGTAGTGTGAGGACAGAAGTCTGAGAACACAAGCTAGATTTGGGCATTAGGCCGAGGGCAAGGCAGGTACCCCCTGCACATCTGAACCCAGATCTCATGCATCTGAAGTCACGGCAGGTTCAGACGATGACTCAGGTTGGAGTTTCTGTGCATGACTGCCCTTCATGAACGGAGAGGAATCTCAAGGCCATGGAGGTTTTACCTCGTTGGGAGTTGTGGGATGCCCCCTTCAAGGATACCTTCTGCGGGACAATTGAGACCTGTTGAGCAGCTCCAAAACATCCCATATGGAATGCCTCCAGAGCACAGTTCGAGGATGGATGCCAGGGAAGCCCGCATCGCATTCCAATTGTCTCCTAGCAACTAGATAGTGGAGATCGGATGGCTCTGCTTGAGCAACCGGGGTGGCTGATTTGAAATGGACAGCTCCTGAGAATGGGACCTAATGTTTGTTTGTGTCCATGAGGACCTTGGAATGGGGCGGTGACACCGGGACTCTGAAGTATTCTCCTAAGATTTTGACATAGGTCCCATGCACAAGTTTCCTCGTGGAGACGAGATGTTTTCTGATGGGTGCCTCAGGAAACCCCCAATGCTGGTATTGGAATCCAGGATTTTGAGGAGACATGCCTGTAAACCAAAGCAATGGATCCGATTATGGCCTAGGGTCTTTTCTGGTTCCATCTCCTTCTCTGGGGACATCCATCTATGGTTTGAGTGGAGGTAGATACTCAGCTGGTGTCAGACCGCCCTTGTTTGTCCAAAGAGAACTACATATTGGGATGGCATCGGGGACTTTGGAGGGATCTCCTTATTTGAACAATTTTGGACAATGGAATGGGCAGAATTCCCATGCATGAAGTAGGCACAGTCCTAATGTGTGGCTCCAGGGGCCCCAGCCTGGAGGGTGTGTGGCCCAGGACTTTGAGGACAGAAGTTAGGAAACACAAACTCAGCTTAGGTTTGGGGACCTAGGTATTCCAGGCCCCATCTACAAACCATGAGAAGAACTCTTCAGGATATGAAGAAAGAGCGAGTCTGAGGTGCTTGCTCAGGCTTGGTCTCTGGATTTTGTATCAACGATGGCCGTGGAATGTGGGGAAGCCTCATGGGCCATGGACGAAACTTCCTCTCTTGGGATTTGGCCCGGTCCCAATTGTTTTTCGTCAATCTGTGGGATGGGAGTTCTCCTTTCCGGTTTGTTACCTCAGGTGTCCCAACCAAAGAGGAATTCCAAAGCAGAGCCCTGGGGAAGAGTGAAGGGACAACCAAAACTATGGTTAAAATTTGGGTCCTAGGGGCATGGCAGGGCCCATATGCTGTCTCTTCTTCCAGCCCCTGAGAGGCCTTACATGAGGACTGGGCTCAGGCTGAGGGTCACAATGTGTGTTTGTGACCAATGTGGTCCGCGAGCATGGGCGGAGCCTCATGGGCCATACTGGTTTAAACTACACTGAACTTTGGACAACATGCCAATCACAAGGTCTCTTGCCATGGGGAAGGAGTTCTGATTTCTGCATCATTTTCAACCCTGGGCAGTGGTTGGCGATAAGGTCTAGGTTCGGAAGCCTGAAAACCGCAGTTGTGAAGAGATTATGACCTAAGGCCATGGTGGGTCTGATGTTCTCAGTGTGCGGTCAGCTGCCCGGTTGTTGGTCAGGAGGTTCGGGCTCAGGTTGTGTCAGACAGTGCATTCGTGCCCAGGTTAGACTATATAATTTGGTACAGTCGAGTGCCGTGTAGGTTGATCCTATTTGAGTTGCCTGGGCAGCTCATTAGGCAAGATATTTTTTCTAGAGGGCAGGCAGAGTGCTGCATTGTGGGTCCGGAATTGCCAAAAGAGAGGGCTTCTGGGCCAGTAGTGTGAGGACAGAAGTCTGAGAACACAAGCTAGATTTGGGCGTCAGGCCGAGGGCAAGGCAGGTACCCCCTGCACATCTGAACCCATATCTCATGCATCTGAAGTCACGGCAGGATCAGACGTTGACTCAGGTTGGAGTTTCTGTGCATGGCTGCCCTTCATGAACGGAGAGGAATCTCAAGGCCATGGAGTTTTTCCCTCGTTGGGAGTTGTGGGATGCCCCCTTCAAGGATTCCTTCTGCGGGACAATTGAGACCTGTTGGGCAGCTCCAAAACATCCCATATGGAATGACTCCAGAGCACAGTTCGAGGATGGATGCCAGGGAAGCCCGCATCGCATTCCAATTGTCTCCTAGCAACTAGATAGTGGAGATCGGATGGCTCTGCTTGAGCAACCGGGGTGGCTGATTTGAAATGGACAGCTCCTGAGAATGGGGCCTAATGTTTGTTTGTGTCCATGAAGACCTTGGAATGGGGCGGTGGCACCGGGACTCTGAAGTATTCTCCTAAGATTTTGACATAGGTCCCATGCACAAGTTTCCTCGTGGAGACGAGATGTTTTCTGATGGGTGCCTCAGGAAACCCCCAATGCTGGTATTGGAATCCAGGATTTTGAGTAGACATGCCTGTAAACCAAAGCAATGGATCCGATTTTGGCCTAGGGTCTTTTCTGGTTCCATCTCCTTCTCTGGGGACATCCATCTATGGTTTGAGTGGAGGTAGATGCTCAGCTGGTGTCAGACCGCACTTGTTTGTCCAAAGGGAACTACATATTGGGATGGCATCGGGGACTTTGGAGGGATCTCCTTATTTGAACAATTTAGGACAATGGAATGGGCAGAATTCCCATGCATGAAGTAGGCACAGTCCTAATGTGTGGCTCCAGGGGCCCCAGCCTGGAGGGTGTGTGGCCCAGGACTTTGAGGACAGAAGTTAGGAAACACAAACTCAGCTTAGGTTTGGGGACCTAGGTATTCCAGGCCCCATCTACAAACCATGAGAAGAACTCTTCAGGATATGAAGAAAGAGCGAGTCTGAGGTGCTTGCTCAGGCTTGGTCTCTGGATTTTGTATCAACGATGGCCGTGGAATGTGGGGAAGCCTCATGGGCCATGGATGAAACTTCCTCTCTTGGGATTTGGCCCGGTCCCAATTGTTTTTCGTCAATCTGTGGGATGGGAGTTCTCCTTTCCGGTTTGTTACCTCAGGTGTCCCAACCAAAGAGGAATTCCAAAGCAGAGCCCTGGGGAAGAGTGAGGGGACTACCAAAACTATGGTTAAAATTTGGGGCGTAGGGGCATGGCAGGCCCCATATGCTGTCTCTTTATCCAGCCCCTGAGAGGCCTTACATGAGGACTGGGCTCAGGCTGAGGGACAGAATGTGTGTTTGTGACCAATGTGGCCCTCAAGCTTGGGCGGGGCCTCATTGGCCACACTGGTTTCAACTACACTGAACTTTGGACAACATGCCAATCACAAGGTTTCTTTCCATGGGGATGGAGTTCTGATTTATGCATCATTTTCAACCCTGTGCAGTGGTTAAAGATAAAGTCTAGGTTCTGAAGCCTGAACCGCAGTTGGGAAGAGATGGTGACCTAAGGCCATGGTGGGTCGGATGTGCTCAGTGTGCGGTCAGCTGTCTGGGTGTTGGTCAGGAGGTTCGGGCTTTGGTTGTGTCAGACAGTGCATTAGTGTTCTGGTTAGACTATATAATTTGGGTATAGTGGAGCCGTGTAGGTTTATCCTCATTAAGGTCCCTGGGAGGCTCATTAGGCAAAATATTTTTTCGAGAGGGCTGTCAGAGTGCTGCATTTTGGGTCGGGAATTGCCAGAGTTGAGGGCTTCTGGGCCAGGAGTGTGAGGACAGAAGTCTGAGAACACAAGCTAGACTTGGGATTCAGGCCATGGGCACGGCAGGTACCCCCTCCAGATCTGAACCAATATCTCATGCATCGGAAGTCACTGCTAGGATCAGACGTTGGCTTAGTTTGGAGTTTCTGTCCATGACTGCACGTTCATGAATGGAGCGGAATCTCAAGGCCATGGAGTTTCTCCCACGTTGGGAGTTGTGGGATGCCCCCTTCAAGGATTCCTTCTGCGGGACAATTGAGACCTGTTGGACAGCTCCAGGACATCACATATGGAATGACTCCAGAGCACCATTCGAGGATGAATCCCAGGGAAGCCCACCTCGCATTCCAATTGTCTCCTCGCAACAAGACAGTGGAGATCGGATGGCTCTGCGGGAGCAACCGGGGTGGCTGAGTTGAAATGGTCTTTCCTGAGGATGGGGCCTAATGTGTGTTTGTGTCCATGAGGGCCTTGGAATGTGGCGGTGGGACCGGGAACCTGAAATATGTGGCCCTCGAGCATGAACGGGGCCTCATGGGCCACACTGGTTTCAAGTATACTGAACTTTGGACAACATGCCAATCACAAGGTTTCTTGCCATGGGGAAGGAGTTCTGCTTTCTGCATCATTATCAACCCTGGGCAGCGGTTGGAGATAAGGTCTAGGTTCTGAAGCCTGATAACCGCAGTTGGGAAGAGATGACGACCTAAGGCCATGGAATGTTGATGTGCTCAGTATGCGGTCAGCTGCCTGCGTGTTGGTCAGGAGGTTCGGGCTCAGGTGGTGACAGACAGTGCATTAGTGCCCAGCTTAGACTATATAATTTGGGTACAGTGGAGTGCAGTTTAGGTTTATCCTCATTTAAGGTGCCTGGGCAGCTCATTAGGCAATAAAATTTTTTGTAGAGGTCAGGCAGAGTGTTGCCTTGTGGGTCCGGATTTGCAAAACTTGAGGGATTCTTGGCTAGGAGTGTGAGGACAGAAGTCTGAGAACACAAGCTAGACTTGGGCTTCAGACCGAGGGGAAGGCTGGTACCCCCTGCAGATCTGAACCTATATCTCATGTATCTGAAGTCACGGCGAGGATCAGACGTTGGCTCAGGTAGGAGTTTCTGTGCATGACAGCCCCTTCATGAACGGTGCGGAATCTCAAGGCCATGGAGGTTTTCCCACGTTGGGTGTTGTGGGATGCCCCCTTCAAGGATTCCTTGTGCGGGACAATTAAGACATGTTGGTCAGCTCCAGGACATCACATATGGATGACTCCAGAGCACTGTTCGGGGATGGATGCCAGGGAAGCCCGCCTCGCATTCCAATTTTCTCCTAGCACAAAGAGAGTTGAGAATGGATGGCTCTGCGGGAGCAACCGTGGTGTCTGAGTTGAAATGGACTTTCCTGAGAATGGGGACTAATGTGTGGTTTTGTCCATGAGGGCCTTGGAATGGGGGGGTGGCACCGGGACCCTGAAGTATTCTCCTAAGCTTTTGACTAGCTCCCATGCAGAAGTTTCCTAGTGGAGACGAGATTTTTTCTGGTGGGTGCCTCAGGAAACCCCCTTTGCTGGTATTGGTTTCCAGGGTTTTGAGGAGACATGCCTGTAAACCAAAGCAATGGATCCGATTATGGCCTATGTCCTGTCTGGTTCAATCTTCTTCCCATGGATTGGGTAGTCACAGTCCTAATGTGTGGCTCCAGGGGCCCCAGCCTGGAGGGTGTGTGGCCCAGGACTTTGGGGACAGAAGTCTGATAACACAAACTCATCTTAGGTTGTGGGAGGTAGGTATGGCAGGCCCAATCTACAAACCATGAGAAGAATTCTTCAGGATATGAAGAAAGAGCTAGTCTGAGGTGCTTGTTCAGACATTTGTCTCTGGATATTGTATCAACGATGGGCGTGGAAGGTGGGAAGGCCTCATGGGCCATGGACGAATCTTCCTCTTTGTGGATTTGGCACGGTCCCAAATATTTTTCGTCAATCTTTGGAATGGGAGGCCTCTTTCAGGTTTGCTACCACAGGTGTCCCAACCAAAGAGGAATTCCAAAGCAGAGCCCTGGGGAAGAGTGAAGGGAAAGCCCAAACTATGGTTAAAAATTGGGGCCTAGGGTCATGGCATGCCCAATATGCTGTCACTTCATCCAGACACTGAGAGGTCTTACTTGAGGACTGGGCTCAGTCTGAGGGTCACAATGTGTGTTTCTGTCCCTTGTGCCCGGCGAGCATGGGCGGGGCCTAATTGGCCACACTGATTTCAACTACACTGAACTTTGGACAATATGCCAATTACAAGGTTTCTTACCACGGGGAAAGAGTTCTGATTTCTTGATCATTTTTACCCTGGGCAGTGGTTTGAGATAAGGTCTAGGTTCTGAAGCCTGAAAACCGCAGTAGGGAACAGATGACGACCTAAGTGTGTGTGTGACCTATGTGGCCCCGTGAGCATGGGCGGGGCAACATTGGCAACACTGCTTTCAACTACACTGAAGTAAGGCCATGGCGGGTCTGATGTGCTCAGTGTGTGGTCAGCTGCCTGGGTTTTGGTCAGGAGGTTCGTGCTCAGGTGGTGCTGATGGTGCATTAGTGCCCAGGTTAGACTATATAATTTGGGTACAGTCGAGTGCCGTGTAGGTTTATACTCATTTAAGGTGCTTGGGCAGCTCATTAGGCAAGATATTTTTTTTTAGAGGGCTGGCAGAGTGCTGCATTGTGGGTCCGGAATTGACATACTTGAGGGATTCTAGGCCAGGAGTGTGAGGACAGAAATCTGAGAACACAAGCTAGACTTGGACTTCAGGCCGAGGCCACGGCAGGTACCCCCTGCAGATCTGACCCAATGTCTCATGCGTATGAAGTCACGGCGAGGATCAGACGTTGGCTCAGTTTGGAGTTTCTGTGCATGACTGCCTCTTCATGAACGGAGCAGAAACTAAAGGCCATGGAGTTTCTCCCACGTTGGGAGTTGTGGGCTGCCCCCTTCAAGGATTCCTTCTGCGGGACAATTGAGACCTGTTGGGCAGCTCCAGGTCATCCCATATGGAATGACTCCAGAGCACCGTTCGAGGATGGATGCCAGGGAAGCCCGCCTCGCATTCCAATTGTGTCCTAGGAACAAGACAGTTTAGGTCGGATGGCTCTGCGGGGGCAAACGGGGTGGCTGAGTTGAAATGGACTTTCCTGGGGCTCCTGGGTGGCTCAGTGGGTTAAGCCGCTGCCTTAGGCTCAGGTCATGATCTCAGAGTCCTGGTTTCGAGCCTCATATCGGGTCTGCATCCTTCTCTCTCTCTGCCTGCCTCTCTGCCTGCTTGTGATCTCTGTCTGTCTTATAAATAAATAAAATCTTTAAACAAAAAAAAAAAAGAAATGGACTTCCTGAGAATGGTGCCTAATGTGTGTTTGTGTCCTTGAGGGCCTTGGAATGGGGCGGTGGCACCGGGACCCTGAAGTATTCTCCTAAGCTTTTGACATAGCTCCCATGCACAACTTTCTTTGTGGAGACGAGATTTGTTCTGAAGGGTGCCACAGGAAGCCCCCTATTCTGGTATTGGAATCCAGTATTTTGAGGAGACATGACTGTAAACCAAAGCAATGGATCCGATTATGGCCTAGGGTCCTGTCTGGTTCAATCTTCTTCAGTGGGGACATCCATCTATGGTATAATTGGAGGTAGATGCTCAGCTGGTGTCAGACTGCCCTTGTTTGTCCCCAAAGACCTACATTAATGGGATGGCCTCGGGGACTTTGGAGGGTTCTCCTAATGTGTACGATTTTGGACAATGGAATGCGCAGATTCCCATGGATTGGGTAGGCACAGTCCTAATGTATGGCTCCAGGGACCCCAGCCTGGAGGGTGTGTGGCCCAGGACTTTGACGACAGAAGTCTGAAAACACAAACTCAGCTTAGGTTTGGAGACGTAGGTATGGCAGGCCCAATCTATAAACCATGTAAAGAATTCTTCAGGATATGAAGAAAGAGCGAGTCTGAGGCACTTGCTCAGTCTTTGTCTCTGGATTTTGTATCAACGATGGCGGTGGAATGTGGGGAGGCCTCATGGGCCGTGGACGAATCTTCCTCTCAGCGGATTTGACCCGTTCCCAATTGTTTGTCGTCAAGCTGTGGGATGGGAGGTCTCCTTTCAGGTTTGTTACCTCAGTGTCCCAACCAAAGAGGAATTCCAAAGCAGAGCCCCGGGGAAGAGTGAATGGACAACCCAAACTATGGTTAAAAATTGGGGCCTAGGATCATGGCAGGCCCAATATGCTGTCTCTTCATCCAGCCGCTGAGAGGCCTTACTTGAGGACTCTGCTCAGGCTGATGGTCACAATATATATATATTTTTTTTTCTAGAGGAAAGGCAGAGTCCTGAATTGTAGGTCCGGAATTGCCAAACTTGAGAGCTTCTGGGCCAGGAGTGTGAGGAGAGAAGTCTGAGCGGGACAATTGAGACCTGTTTGGCAGCTCCAGACATCCCATATGGAATGACTCCAGAGCACCATTCAAGATGGATGCCAGGGAAGCCCGCCTCGCATTCCAATTGTCTCCTAGCACCAAGACAGTTTAGATTGGATGGCTCTGCGGGAGGAACCGGGGTGGCTGTGTTGAAATGGATTTTCCTGAGGGTGGGGCCAAATGTGTGATTGTGTCCATGAGGGCCTTGGATTGGGGCGGTGGCACAGGGCCCCTGAAGTATTCTCCTAAGCTTTTGACATAACTCCCATGCACAAGTTTCCTTGTGGAGACAGATTTGTTCTGATCGGTGCCTGAGGAAACCACCTATACTGGTATTGGAATCCAGTCCTTTGAGGAGACATGCCTGTAAACCAAATCAATGCATCCGATTATGGGCTAGGGTCCTGTCTGGTTCCATCTCTTCTCTGGGGACATCCATCTATGGTATGAGTGGAGGTAGATGCTCAGCCGGTGTCAGACCGCCCTTGTTTGTCCCGGGAGACCTACACTATTGGGATGACCTCGGGGAATTTGGAGGGTTCTCCTGATTTGTAAGATTTTGAACAATGGAATGCGCAGAATTCCCATGGATTGGGTAGGCCCAGTCCTAATGTGTGGCTCCAGGGGCACAAGCCTGTACGGTGTGTGGCACAGGACTTTGAGGACACAAGTCTGAAAACACAAACTCACCTTAGTTTTGGGGACGTAGGAATGGCAGGCGCCAATCTACAGACCATGAGAAGAAATCTTCAGGGTATGAAGAAAGAGCTAGTCTGAGGCGCTTGCTCAGGCTTTTGTCTCTGGATTTATGTATCAACGATGGCCGTGGAATGTGGGGAGTCCTCATGTGCCATGGACGAATCTTCCTCTTTGTGGATTTGGCCCGGTCCCAATGGTTTTTCGTCAATCTGTGGGATGGGAGGTCTCCTTTCAGGTTTGTTACCTCAGTGTCCCAACAAAAGAGGAAATCCAAAGCAGAGCCCTGGGGAAGAGTGAAGGGACAACCCAAACTATGGCTAAAATTGGTGCCTTGGGGCATGGCAGGCCCAATATGCTGTCACTTCATCCAGCCACTAAGAGGCCTTACTTGAGGACTTGGCTCAGGATGAGGGTCACAATGTGTGTTTGTGACCTATGTAGCCAACGAGCATCCCCGGGGATCATGGGCCACACTGGTTTCAACTACACTGAACTTTGGACAATATGCCAATCACAAGGTTTCTTGCCATGGGAAAGGAGTTCTGATTTCTGCATCATTTTCAACCATGGGCAGTGGTTGGAGATAAGGTCTAGGTTCTGAAGCCTGAAAATCGCAGTTGGGAGGAGATGAAGACCTAAGGCCATGGCGGGTCTGATGTGCTCAGTGTGCGGTCATCTGCCTGGGTGTTGGTCAAGAGATTCGGGCACAGGTTGGGCCAGAGTGCATTAGAGCCCAGGATAGCCTACATAATTTGGGTACTGTCGAGTGCCGTGTATGTTTATCATCATTTGAGATTCCTCGGAAACTCATTAGGAAATATATTTTTTCTAGAGTGCTGGCAGAGTGCTGCATTGTGGGTCCGGAATTGCTAGACTTGAGGGGTTCTGAGTAGTAGTGTGAGGACAGTAGTCTGAGAACACAAGCTAGACTTGGGCTTCAGGCCGAGGGCACGGCAGGACCCCCTGCAGACCTGTACCAATATCTCATGCATCTGAAGTCACGGCAAGGATCAGACGTTGGCTCCGGTTGGAATTTTTGTGCATGACTGTCCCTTCATGAACGGAGCGGAATCTCAAGGCCATGGAGGTTTTTCCACGTTGGGAGTTGTGGGATGCCCCCTTCAAGGATTCCTTCTGCGGGACAATTGAGACCTGTTGGGCAGCTCCAGTACATCTCATATGGAATGACCCCAGAGCACCTTTCGTGGATGGATTCCAGGGAAGCCCGCCTCGAATTCCAATTGGCTAATAGCAACAAGACAGTGGAGATCGGATGGCTCTGCGGGAGCAACCGGGGTGGCTGAATTGAAATGGACTATCCTGGGTCTCCTGGGTGGCTCAGTGTGTTAAGCTGCTGCCTTTGGCTGAGGTCATGATCTCAGAGTTCTCGATCAAGCCTCACATCGGGCTCTCTGCTTAGGAGGGAGCCTGCCTCCTACTCTCTCTCTGCCTGCCTCTCTGCCTGCTTGTGATCTTTGTCTGTCAAATAAATAAAAGAAATCTTAAAAAGAAAAAAAAAAAGAAATGGTCTTTCCTGAGGATGGGGCCTAATGTGTGTTTGGGTCCATGAGGGCCTTGGAATGGGGCGGTGGCACCGTGACCCTGAAGTATTCTCCTAAGCTTTTGAATAGCTCCCATGCACAAGTTTCCTTGTGGAGATGAGATTTGTTCTCATGGGTGCGTCAGGAAACCCCCTTTGCTGGTATTGGAATCCAGTCCTTTGAGGAGACATGCCTGTAAACCAAAGCAATGCATCCGATTATGGCCTAGGGTCCTGTCTGGTTCAATCTTCTTCTTTGGGGATTTCCATCTATGGTATGAGTGGAGGTAGATGCTCAGCTGGTGTCAGACCGCCCTTGTTTGTCCCAGGAGACCTACACTATTGGGATGGCCTCGGGGACTTTGGAGGGTTCTCCTGATTTGTACGATTTTGGACAATGGAATGGGCAGAATTCCAATGGATTGTGTAGGCACAGTCCTAATATGTGGCTCCAGGGTCCACAACCTGGAGGGTTTGTGGCCCAGGACTTTGAGGACAGAAGTCTGAAAACACAAACTCAGCTTAGGTTTGGGGACGTAGGTATAGCAGCCCAAATCTACAAACCATGTGAAGAACACTTCAGGATATGAAGAAAGAGCGAGTCTGAGGCGCTTGCTCAGGCTTTTGTCTCTGGATTATGTATCAATAGCCGTGGAATGTGCGGAGACCTCATGGGCCATGGACGAATCTTCATCTCTGTGGATTAGGCACGGCCCAATTCTTTTCGTCAATCTGTTGGATGGGAGGTCTCCTTTCAGGTTTGTTACCTCAGGTGTCTCAACCAAAGAGGAATTCCAAAGCAGAGCACTGTGGAAGAGTGAAGGGGCTACCCAAACTCTGGTTAAAAATTGGGGCCTAGGGGCATGGCAGGCTCAATATGCTGTCCCTTCAACAGCCACTTAGAAGCCTTACTTGAGGACTGGGTTCAGGCTGAGGGTCACAATGTGTGTTTGTGACCAATGTGGCCTGCGTACATGGGCGGGGCCACATGGGCAACACTGGTTTCATCTACACTGTACATTGGACCACATGCCAATCACAAGGTGTCTAGCCATGGGGAAGGAATTCTGATTTCTGCATCATTTTCAACCCTGGGCAGTGGTTGGAGATAAGGTCTAGTTTCTGAAGCCTGAAAACCGCAGTTGGGTAGAGATGAGGACTTAAGGCCTTGGTGGGTCTGATGTGCTCAGTGTGCAGTCAGCTGTCTGGGTGTTGGTCAGGAGGTTGGGCGCAGGTTGTGTCAGACAGTGCATTATGCCCAGGTTAGACTATATGTTTGAGTACAGTCGAGTACCATGTAGGTTTATCCTCATTTAAGGTGCCTGGGCAGCTTATTAAGCAATACATTTTTTCTAGAGGTCAGGCAGAGTGCTGCATATGTGTCCGGAATTGCCAGACTTGAGGGATTCTGGGCCAGGAGTGTGAGGACAGAAGTCTGAGAACAGAAGCTAGACTTGGGCTTCAGGGCGAGGGCACCGCAGGTACCCCCTTCAGATCTGAACCATTATGTCATGCATCTGAACTCACGGCGAGAATCAGACGTTGGCTCAGGTTTGAGTTTCTGTGCATGACTGCCGCTCCATGAAAGGAGCGGAATCTCAAGGTCATGGAGGTTTTCCCACGTTGGGAGTTGTGGGATGCCCCCTTCAAGGATTCCTTCCCCGGGACTATTGAGACCCGTTGGGCAGCTCCAGGACATCCCATATGGAATGACTCCAGAGCACCGTTCGTGGATGGATTCCAGGGAAGCCCGCCTCGCATTCCAATTGTCTCCTAGCAACAAGACAGTTGAGATCTGATGGCTCTGCTGGAGCAACCAAGGTGCCTGAGTTGAAATGGACTTTCCTGAGGATGGGGCCTAATGTGTGTTTGTGTCCATGAGGCCTTGGAATGGGGCGGTGGCTCCGGGATCCTGAAGTATTCTCCTAAGCTTTTAACATAGCTCCCATGCACAAGTTTCCTTGTGGAGACTAGATTTTCTGATGGGACCCTCAGGAAACCCCCTATGCTGGTATTGGAATCCAGGCTTTTGAGGAGACATGCCTGTAAACCAAAGCAATGGATCCGATTATGGCCTAGGGTCCTGTCTGGTTCAATCTTCTTATATGGGGTCATCCATCTATGGTATGAGTAAAGGTAGATGCTCTGCTGGTGTCAGACCGCCCTAGTTTGTCCCGGGAGACCTAAACTATTGGGATGGCCTCGGAGACTTGGTAGGGCTCTCCTAATATGTACGATTTTAGACAATGGAATGGGCAGAATTCCCATACATGGGGTAAGCACAGTCCTAATGTGTGGCTCCAGAAGCCCCAGCCTGGAGGGTGTGCGGCCCAGGACTTTGAGGACAGAAGTCTGAAAACACAAACTCAGCTTAGGTTTGGGGATGTAGGTATGGCAGGCCCAATCTACAAACCATGAGAAGAACTCTTCAAGATATGAAGAAAGAGCGAGTCTGAG
Source organism: Mustela nivalis (assembly GCF_964662115.1). NCBI lineage: Eukaryota > Metazoa > Chordata > Mammalia > Carnivora > Mustelidae > Mustela > Mustela nivalis. The sequence goes on from NW_028136398.1 coordinate 58,695, forward strand.
GTGCATGCTCAGGCTTTTGTCTCTGGATTTTGTATCAACGATGGCCGTGGAATGTGGGGAGGCCTCATGGACCATGGATAAATCTTCCTCTCTGTGGATATGGTCTGGTCCCAATGGTTTTCTGTCAATCTGTGGGATGGGAGGTCTCCTTTCAGGTTTGTTACCTCAGGTGTCCCAAGCAAAGAGGAATTCCAAAGCAGAGCCCTGGGGAAGAGTGAAGGGACAACCCAAACTATGGTTAAAAATTGGGGCCTAGGGGCATGGCAGGCCCCATATGCTGTCTCTTCCTCCAGCCACTGAGAGGCCTTACTTGGGGACTGGGCTCAGGCTGAGGGTCACAATGTGTGTTTGTGACCAATGTGGCCCGTGAGCATGGACGGGCCTCATGGGCCACCCTGGTTTCAACTACACTGAACTTTGGACAACATGCCAATCACAAGGTTTCTTGCCATGGGGAATGAGTTCTGATTTCTGCATCATTTTCAACCCTGGGCAGTGGTTGGAGAGAAGGTCTAGGTTCTGAAGGCTGAAAACCACAGTTGGGAAGAGATGACGACCTAAGGCCATGGCGGGTCTGATGTGCTCATTGTGCGGTCAGCAGCCAGGGTGTTGGTCAGGAGGTTCGGGCACAGGTTATGTCAGACAGTGCATTAGTGCCCAGGTTAGACTATATAATTTGGGTACGGTCGAGTGCCGTGTAGGTTTATCCTCATTTGAGGTGCCTGGGCAGCTAAGTAGTTAAGATATTTTTTCTATAGGGCAGGCAGAGTGCTGCATTGTGGGTCCGGAATTGCCATACTTGAGGGCTTCTGGGCTAGGAGTGTGAGGACAGAAGTCTGAGAACACAACCTAAACTTGGGCTTCAGGCCGAGGGAACTGCAGGTGTCCCCTGCAGATCTGAACCAATATCTCAAGCATATGAAGTCATGGCGAGGAACAGACGTTGTCTCAGGTTTGAGTTTCTGTGCATTACTGCCCCTTCATGAACGAAGCAGAGTCTCAAGGCCATGGAGGTTTTCCCAAGTTGGGAGTTGGGGGATGTTCCCTTCATGATTCCTTCTACGGGATAATTGAGACCTGTTGGGCAGCTCCAGGACCTCCCATATGGAAAGACTCCAGAGCATCGTTCGAGGATGGATGCCAGGGAAGCCCGCCTCGTATTCCAATTGTCTCCTAGCAACAAGACAGTTGAGATCTTATTGCTCTTCGGGAGCAACCAGGTTGGCTGAGTTGAAATGGACTTTCCTGAGGATGTGGCCTAATGTGTGTTTGTGTTCACGAGGGCCTTGGAATGGGGCGGTGGCACCGGGACCGTGAAGTATTCTCCTAAGCTTTTGACATAGCTCCCATGCACAAGTTTCCTCGTGGAGACGAGATTTAACCTGATGGGTGCCTCAGGAAACCCCCTATGCTGGTATTGGAGTCCAGGCTTTTGAGGATACATGCCTGTAAACCAAAGCAACAGATCCGATTATGGCCTAGGGTCCTGTCTGGTTCAATCTTCTTCTCTGGGTCATCCATCAATAGTATGAGTGGAGGTAGATGCTCAGCTGGTGTCAGTCCGCCCTTGTTTGTCCCGGGAGACCTGCACTATTGGGATGGCCTCGGGGAATTGGAGGGTTCTCCTAATATGTACGATTTTGGACAATGGTATGGGCAGAATTCCCATGCATGGGGTAAGCAAAGTCCTAATGTGAGTCTCCAGGGGCCCCAGCCTGGAGGGTGTGTGGCCCAGGACTTTGAGGACAGAAGTCTGAAAACACAAACTCAGCTTAGGTTTGGGGACGTAGGTATGGCAGGCCCAATCTACAAACCATGAGAACAACTCTTCAGGATATGAAGAAAGAGTGAGTCTGAGGCGCTTGCTCAGGCTTTTGTCTCTGGATTTTGTATCAACTATGGCCGTGGAATGTGGGGAGGCCTCATGGGCCATGGGCAAATCTTCCTCTCTGTGGATATGGCCCGGTCCCAGTAGTTTTTCGACAATCTGTGGAATGGGAGGTCTCCTTTCATGTTTGTTACCTCAGGTGTCCCAAACAAAGAGGAATTCACAAGCAGAGCCCTGGGGAAGAGTGAAGGGACAACCCAATTATTGTTAAAAATTGGGGCCTAGGGGCATGGCAGGCCCAATATGCTGTCTCTTCATCGAGCCACTGAGAGGCCTTACTTTAAGACTGGACTCAGGCTGAGAGTCACAATGTGTATTTGTGAACAATGTAGCCTGCGAGCATGGGCGGGGCCACATGGGCCACACTGGTTTCAACTTCACTGAACTTTGGACAACATGCCAATCACAAGGTCTCTTGCCAAGGGGAAGGAGTTCTGATTTCTGCATGATTTTCAACCCTAGGCAGTGGTTGGAGATAAGGTCTAGGTTCTAAATCCTGAAAACCGCAGTTGGGATGAGATGATGACCTAAGGCCATGGTGGGTCTGATATGCTCAGTGTGCGGTCAGCTGCCTGGTTGTTGGTCAGGAGGTTCGGGCACAGGTTGTGTCAGACATTACATTAGTGTCCACGTTAGACTTTATAATTTGGTTACATCGAGTGCCGTGTAGTTTAATCCTCATTTGTGGTGTCTGGGCAGCTAAGTACGCAAGATATTTTTTCTAGAGGGCAGGCAGAGTGCTGCATTGTGGGTCCGGAATTGCCAAACGTGAGGGCTTCGGGGCCAGTAGTGTGAGGACAGAAGTCTGAGAACACAAGCTAGACTCGGATGTCAGGCCGAGGGCAGGGCAGGTACCCCCTGCAGTTATGAACCAATATCTCATGCATCTGAAGTCACGGCGTGGATCAGACTTTGGCTCAGGTTGGAGTTTCTGTGCATGACTGCCCCTTCATGAACGAAGCGGAGTCTCAAGGCTGTTAACGTTTTCCCACATTGGGAGTAGTGGGATGCCCCCTTCAAGGATTCCTTATTCGGGACATTTGAGACCTGATGGGCAGCTCCAGGACATTTTCTATGGAATGACTTCAGAGCATCGTTCGAGGATGGATGCCAGGGAAGATCGCTTCGCATTCCAATTGTCTCCTAACAACAATACAGTTGAGATCTGATAGCTCTGCGGGAGACACCGGGGAGGCTGAGTTGAAATGGACTTTCCCGAGGTAAGGTCCTAAAGTGTTTGTGTCCATGGGGGCCTTGGAATGGGGCGGTGGCACCGGGACCCTGAAGTATTCTCCTAAACTTTTGACATAGCTCCCATGCTCAAGTTTCCTTGTGCAGATGAGGTTTGTTCTGATGGGTGCCTCAGGAAACCCCCTATGCTTGTATTGGAATTCAGGCTTTTGAGGAGACATGCCTGTAAACCAAAGCTTGGAACCGATTATGGCCCAGGGTCATGTCTGGTTCCATCTTCTTCTCTGGGGACATCCATCTATGTCATGTGTGGAGATAGAGGCTCAGCTGGTGTCAGACCGCCCTTGTTTGTCCCGGGAGACCTACACTCTTGGGATGGCCTCGGGGATTTGCAGGGTTCTCCTAATATGTACGATATTGAACAATGGAATGGGCAGAATTTCCATGCATGGGGTAAGCACAGTCCTAATGTGTGGCTCCAGGGGCCCCATCCTGGAGGGTGTGAGGCCCTGGAATTTGAGAACAGAAGTCTGAAAACACAAACTCAGCTTAGGTTTGGGGACGTAGGTATGGCAGGCCCAATCTACAAACCATGAGAAGAAAACTTCAGGATATGAAGAAAGAGCGAGTCTGAGGCGCTTGCTCAGGCTTTGTTCTCTGGATTTTGTATCAACGATGACCGTGGAATGTGGGGAGACCTCATGGGTCATGGACGAATCTACCTCTCTGTGGATATGGCCCGGTCCCAATGGTTTTTCGTCAATCTGTGGGTAGGGGGTTCTCCTTTCAGGTTTGATACCTCAGGTGCCCCTAACAAAGAGGAATTCCAAAGCAGAGCCCTGGGGAAGAGTGAAGGGACTAGACAGTTAAGATCTTATGGCTGTGCGGGAGAAACCGGGGTGGCTGAGTTGAAATGGACTTTCTTGAGGATGGGGCCTAATGTGTGTTTGTGTCCATGAGGGCCTTGGAATGGAGGATAGCCTGGAGGTTGTGTGGGTCCAGGCTGTGGGCCCAGATGTCTGGAAACAAAAACTCAGCTCATGAGTGGCGCCTAGGGTATGGCAGGCCGGATGTACAGCCCAAGAGGGAGCTCCTGGGCCTCTGAAACAAGGGCGAGTGGGAGGCGTTCCTTCAGGCTTTTGTCTCTGGATGTTGTGTCCCGGATAGCCGTGGATTGGACGGGTGGCCTCAGGGACTATGGACGAGTATCCCTCTCTGGGTATTTGTCCCAGCTCCCAAGAGTTTGGGGTCATTTTGTGGGAAGGGTGGAGTCGTGTTGTCTGGCTCATGTGTCTCTCCAAGAAAGGGATTCGAGAGCAGAGCCCCCGGTACGGGCGGGGCGACTGGAAAACTCAAACACTGGTGAGGATTGGGTGCATAGCGGCCTGGCAAACCCCATGTGTGGGCTCTTGATCCAGGCCCTGACAGGCCTTTCTTTGACATGGGGCTCATGCTGAGGGTCACAGTGTGAATTTGTGCTGCTGCACTCACGGTTGGGCGTGGAATCAGGGGCCATGAAGTTTTCTCTCACCCTGAAGGTGTGACTCCATGCCAAGAGCAAGCTTTACAGCCATGGGGAAGGAGGAGTTCTGTTTTGTGCTTGCGATCCTCAGCTGTGTTGAGAATTGATATACAGTCTAGGTTCAGATATTTGAAAACCAAGGTTAGGAAGAGTTGATGGCATAAGACCATGGCGTGTCCGAAGTGCTGGGTGTGAGCCAGCTGTCTCCTTGTCTGTCTGGACGTGTGGCTTCAGGCTGTTTCAGATGGAGCATAAGTGCCCAGAGCCACCTATCCAGTTTGGGTACCGTCGAGGCCCGAGCAGGTTGATCCTCATCTGGGTTTTCTGGAGAACCCCACAGGGAAACGTTTTTCTTCCGTTGGGCAGACACTGGGCTGGGTTGTGGTTCTGGAGTTCCTAGTCCGGAGGGCTTGTTTGCCAGGAGTGTGAGGAAGGAACTCTGAAAACACAAGCTAGCCTGAGGTTTGGGACCGAGGGCAGAGCAGGCCCACTCTTCAGAGGCTGTATCGAGATCTCCTGCACTGAGGTCATGTCAACTATGAGACGTGCCTCAGGCTAGAGTTTTTGTCCTACAAGGCCTCTTCCTTAAGGGTGTGGGGGCTTCATGACGCCAGGGAGGTTTGCCTACGATGGGATTTGTGAACTACTCCAAACCTCAAGGTTTCCTTCTGCACGACTGTCGAGTCCTATTGGATGGTTCCAGGAGGTCCAATATGGAAAGACTCGAGAGCAGGGGTCTAAGCATGGATGCCTGGGAACGCCACCTCATATTCCCACTCTTTAGTCAGGACAAGACAGGCTCAATCTGCGGGCTCCTGGGTGAGCTACCCAGAGGGGATAGTTGAAATGGACTCTCCTGAAGATGAGTCCTACTGTGGCTTGGTGGCCTGGGAGACCTTGGAATGTGGAGGTTGCTCAGGGACTCTGCAGGATTCTGCAACCTGAGGTGTTTAACACGGCTCCAACAAGGAAGCTTCCCATGTGGAGTCGAGAGGAGTTCTGTTCAGTGCCTCAGGAAAGCCCCATATCCTGTTCTTCGAACAAAAGCCTCTGAAAAGTGACACCTGGACACCAAAGCAAGAGTTGAGATTAGGGCCTAAGGGCCTGGCCAGCTCAACCTTCTATCTCTGTTGACCTCTGTGTGCATGCCTTCGTGGAGGTAGCTGCTCAGCTTGTGTCTGAATGCCCCTGTGAGTCCAGGGAGGCTCCCAGTAGTGAGATGTCCTCGGGGGCATTGAGTTTTCTCATAATCTGGAGGTGTGTGGCCAAAGGAGTGGACACAGTTTCCCAGTAGAGAGCAGGCACGGTCCTGTGGTATGGCTCCAGAGGACCCAGCCTAGAGGCTGTGTTTGCCCAAGCTGTGGGGACAGATGTCTGAAAAAGCAAACTTGGCTCAGCTTGGGGCCAAGGTAATAGCAGGCCTGATCTCCAGTCCGTGAGGAGAGATCCTCTGGATATCAAAGGAGGGCAAGTGGGAGGCAGTCGCTCAGGCTTTTGTCTCTGGGTGCTGCGTTCACAGTGGCCGTTCAGGGTAGGGGTTGCTTCAGGGGCCGAGGAAGAGCCTTCCTCTCGGGGGATTGTCCAAGCTCCCAAGTGTTTGGGTTCAATCTGTGGGAAGGGAAGAGTACTGTTTTCTGCCACAGGGGACCCCCCAGGAGAGGGACTCTAGAGCACAGCAGTGGCCTCCCTCAACTGGAATACACACCATCTAGTTAGTCCTGAGTGCCTAGGGGCATGGCAAGCCACATATGCGGGATCTTGGTCCAGTCACTGAGAGGCGTTACTTGAATAAGGTACTCACGCCGAGGGTCACCATGTGTGTTTGTGCCCAAGGCGGCCCTCACGCATGGGCGTGGCCTCATGGGCCATTCCGTTTTCTCCTACACTGAAGGTTTGACTCACTGCCAGCAGCAAGGTTTCTTGCCATGGGGAAGGAGGGGTTCTGTCTTGTGCATCAGGTTCCCCCCTTTGCAGGAATTGGAGATAAGGTCCAGGTTCCGATGACTGAAAACCCAGGTTGGGAATTGATGATGGCCTAAGGCAGTGGCGGGTCCAATGTGCTGGGTGTGCAGCCAGCTGAGTCGGTGTCTGTTGGAAGTTCTGGGCTCAGGCTATTTGCGACAGAGCATCAGTGTTTAAGGTAGCCTATGCAATTGGGGTGTTGCCGAGGGCCAAGCAGTTTGATCCTCATTTGGGGTTGCTAGGCAGCACCATAGACAATGTTTTTCTCCTGGGAAGCAGGCAGAGTGCTTCATTGTGGCCCCAGAATTCCAAGGAGTGAGGGTTTGTGGGCCAGGAGTGTGAGGACGGAAGTCTGAAAACACAAGCTAGGGTGAGGATTGGAGCCAAGGGCAGAGCCGGCCCTCGTGGCAGAGGCTGAATCAAAATCTCCTGCATCTGAAGTCAGGCTGAGGATCAGACATTGGCTGAGGCTGGAGTATGTGTCCATGATGGCACCTTCATGAAGCGGGGGCCTCACGAGGCCAAGGAAGTTTTCCCACGCTGAGTTTGGAGGTTGTCCTAAACTACACGTTTCCTTCTGCGGGATATTCGTGTCCTGTTGCATGGCTCCAGGACATACCCTACGGAAGGACTGGAGAGCAGGGTACGAAGGATGGATCCCTGTACAGAATGCCTCGGGTTCCCATTGACCATGAGCGACAAGATATGTTTGATCTGCTGCCTCTGGGCCACGCTACCCAGGGGCTGAGTTGAAATGGCCTCTCCTGAGGATGCGTCATAATGTGCGTTTGGGTCCATGGAGACCTTGGAATGCGCTTGTTGTTGAGTGGCCCTGCGGAACTCTCCTTCCTGAAGGGTTTGATACATCCCCAGTAAGAAAGCTCCCCATGTGGAGACGAGAGAGGTTTGGTTTGGTGCTTCAGAAAAGCCCCGAGTGCTGGTCTACGAAAACAGTCCTCTGAGGACGGACACATGGAAACCAAACCTAAGGTTCAGATGACGGCCTGGCGGCGTCTCCATTTCAACCTTCTGTCTCTGGGGATACTATGTGAGAGTCTAAGTGGAGATAGTTGCTCCGCTGGTGTCAGAGAGCCCCTCTTAGTCCAGGGTGGCCTACACTATTGATGGCCTCAGGGGCCTTGGAGCTTTTCCCTAACCTGTAGGGATGTGGTCAATGGATTGGGCACACTTTCCTTGGAGAGGGCAGGCACAATCTTTCGCTGTGGCTCCAGAGGCCCTAGCCTGGAGGTTGTGTGGGTCCAGGCTGTGGACACAGAAGTCTGAAAACACAAACTCAGCTTATGAGTGGCGCCTAGGGTATGGCCGGCCGGATGTACAGCCCGAGAGGGAGCTCCTGGGCCTCTGAAACAAGGGCGAGTGGGAGGCGTTCCTTCAGGCTTTTGTCTCTGGATGTTGTGTCCGGGATAGCCGTGGATTGGAGGGGTGGCGTCATGGACAATGGAGGAGTATCCCTCTCTGGGGATTTGTCCCAGCTCCCAAGAGTTTGGGGTCATTTTGTGGGAAGGGTGGAGTCGTGTTGTCTGGCTCATGTGTCTACCCAAGAAAGGTATTCGAGAGCAGAGAACCAGGTACGTGCGGGGTGACTGGAAAACTCAAACACTCGTGAGGATTCGGTGCATAGGGGCTTGGCAAGCCCCATATGCGGGCTCTTGGTCCAGGCCATGACAGGACTTTCTTTGAAATGGGGCTCACGCTGAGGGTCACAGTGTGAATTTGTGCCCAAGCAGCAATCATGTTTGGGCGTGGCATCAGGGGTCATGAAGGTTTCTCCCACTCTGAAGGTGTGACCCATGCCAAGAGCAAGCTTTACAGCCATGGGAAAGGAGGAGTTCTGTTTTGTGCTTCCGATCCCCAGCTGTGTGGAGAATTGATATACATTCTAGGTTCAGATATTTGAAAACCAACGTTAGGAAGAGGTGACGGCATAAGACCATGGCGTGTCCGAAGTGCTGGGTGTGTGGCCAGCTGTCTCCTTGTCTGTCTGGACGTTTGTCTTCAGGCTGTGTCAGACAGAGCATGAGTGCCCAGAGCAGCCTATCCAATACGGGGACCATCGAGGCCGGAGCAGGTTGATCCTCATCTGGGTTTACTGGAGAGCCCCACATGGAAACGTTTTTCTTCCGTTGGGCAGACACTGGCTGGGTTGTGGTTCTGGAGTTCCTAGTCCGGAGGGCTTCTTTGCCAGGAGTGTGAGGAAGGAAGTCTGAAAACACAAGCTAGCCTGAGGTTTGGGCGTACTTCCCCATGGCTGTAAAGCTTGCTCTTGGCATGGAGTCACAACTTCAAGGTGGGAGAAACCTTTATGGCCCCTGATGCCACGCCCAAACTTGAGTGCTGCTTGGGCACAAATTCACACTGTGACCCTCAGCATGAGCCCCATGTCAAAGAAAGGCCTGTCAGGCCTGGACCAAGAGCCCACATATGGGGTTTGCCAAGGCCCTATGCACCCAATCCTCAACAGTGTTTGAGGTTACAAGTCGCCCAGCCCGTACCTGGGGCTCTGCTCTGAAATCCCTTTCTTGGAGAGACACATGAGCCAGAAAACACGACTCCACCCTTACCACAATATGACCCCAAACTCTTGGGACTGGGACAAATCCCCAGAGAGAGATACTCGTCCACAGTCCCTGAGGCCACCACTCCTATCCACGGCTATCCCGGACAAAACATCCAGAGACAAAAGCCTGAAGGAACGCCTCCCACTCGCCCTTGTTTCAGAGGCCCAGGAGCTCCCTCTCGGGCTGTACATCCGGCCTGCCATACCCTAGGCGCCACTCATAAGCTGAGTTTGTGTTTTCAGACTTCTGTGCCCACAGCCTGGACCCACACAACCTCCAGGCTAGGGACTCTGGAGACACAGCGAAAGATTGTGCCTGCCCTCTCCAAGGAAATTGTGCCCAATCCATTGACCACAACCCTACAGGTTAGGGAAAAGCTCCAAGGCCCTTGAGGCCATCAATAGTGTAGGCCACCCTGCACTAAGAAGGGCTCTCTGACACCAGCGGAGCATCTATCTCCACTTAGACTCTCAGCCAGTGTCCCCAGAGACAGAAGGTTGAAATGGACAGGCCCCCAGGCCCTAATCTGAACCTTAGGTTTGGTTTCCATGTGTCCGTCCTCAGAGGACTGTTTTCGTAGACCAGCACACGGGGCATTTCTGAGGCACCAAACCAAACCTCTCTCGTCTCCAAATGGGGAGCTTTCTTACTGGGGATGTATCAAACCCTTCAGGTAGGAGAGTTCCGCAGGGCCACTGAACAACCAGCACATTCCAAGGTCTCCATGGACTCAAACGCACATTACGACGCATCCTCAGGAGAGGCCATTTCAACTCAGCCCCCTGGGTAGCGTGCCCCAGAGGCAGCAGATCAAACAAATCTTGTGGCTAATGGCTAATGGGAATGCGAGGCATGCTGTACAGGGATCCATCCTTCGAACCCTGCTCTCCAGTCCTTCCGTATCCTATGTCCTGGAGCCATGCAACAGGACTCGAATGTCCCGTAGAAGGAAACCTTGTGGTTGGGGTTACCTCCAAACTCAGCGTGGGAAAACTTCCTTGGCCTCATGAGGCCCCCGCTTCATGAAGGTGCCATCATGGACACATACTCCAGCCTCAGCCAACGTCTGATCCTCAGCCTGACTTCAGATGCAGGAGATTTTGATTCAGCCTCTGCAGAGTGGGCCTGCTCTGCCCTTGGCTCCAATCCTCACCCTAGCTTGTGTTTTCAGACTTCTGTCCTCACATTCCGGGCCCAAAAACCCTCACTCCTGGGAATTCTGGGGCCACAATGAAGCACTCTGACTGCCTCCCAGGAGAAAAACATTGTCTATGGTGCTGCCCAGTACCCCAAATTAGGACCAAACAGCTTGGCGTCGGCAACACCCAAATTGCCTAGGCTACCTTAAACACTGATGCTCTGTCGCAAATAGCCTGAGCCCAGAACTTCCTACAGACACCGACACATCTGGCTGCACTCCCAGCACATTGGACCCGCCACTGCCTTCGGCCACCATCCATTCCCAACCTGGGTTTTCAGTCATCGGAACCTAGACCTTATCTCCAATCCCTGCACAGGGGTAACCGGATACACAAGTCAGAACCCCTCCTTTCCCATGGCAAGAAACCTTGCTGCTGGCAGTGAGTCAAACCTTCAGTGTAGGAGAAAAAGGCATGGCCCACGAGGCCACGCCCATGCGTGAGGGCCGCCTTGGGCACAAACACACCTTGTGTCCCTCAGCGTGAGTACCTTATTCAAGTAACGCCACTCAGTGACTGGACCAAGAGCCCGCATATGTGGCTTGATCCTCGCCCTGACTTCAGATGCATGAGATATTGGTTCAGATCTGCAGGGGGTACCTGCCGTGCCCTCGCCCTGAAACCCAAGTCTAGCTTGTCTTCTCAGACTTCCGTCCTCACACTCCTGGCCCAGAAGCCCTCAAGTTTGGCAATTCCGGACCCACAATGCAGCACTCTGCCTGCCCTCTAGAAAAAAAATTATTGCCTCATGAGCTGCCCAGGCACCTTAAATGAGGGTAAACCTACACAGCACTCGACTTTACCCAAATTATATAGTCAAACCTGGGCACTAATGCACTGTCGAACACAACCTGAGCCGGGACCTCCTGCCAAAACTGAAATGAGTCCACCAATCCCACAGATTGACGAAAAGCAATTGGGAATCGGGCTAAATCCTCAGAGAGGAAGATTCGTCCATGGCTCATGAGGCCTCCCGGACATTCCACGGCCATCGCTGATACAAAATCCAGAGACAAAAGCCTGAGCAAGCGCCTCAGACTCGCACTTTCTTCATATCCTGAGAGTTCTTCTCATGGTTTGTAGATCGGGCCTGCCATAGCTACGTCCCCAACCCTAAGCTGAGTTTGTGTTTTTAGACTTCTGTCCTCAAAGTCTTGGGCCACACACCCTCCAGGCTGGGCCCCTGGAGCCACACATTAGGACTGAGCCTACCAATCCATGGGAATTCTGCCCATTCCATGGTCCAAAATCGTACAAAGTAGGAGAAACCTCCAAAGTCCCTGCGGCCATCCCAATAGTGTACGTCGCCCGGAACAAACAAGGGCTGTCTGACACCAGCTGATAATCGACCTCCACACATACCATAGATGGATGTCCCCAGAGAAGAAGATTGAACCAGACAGGACCCTAGGCCATATTAGGATCCATTGCTTTGGGTTACAGGCATGAGTCATCAAAAGCTTGATTCCAATAAGAGCATAGGGGATTTCCTGAGCACCCATCAGAACTCATCTCGTCTCCACAAGGAAACCTGTGCATGGGAGCCATGTCCAAAGCTTAGGAGAGTACTTCAGGGTCCCGGTGCCACCGCCCCATTCCAAGGCCCTCATGGACACAAAAACACATTAGGACCCATCCTCAGGAAAGTCCATTTCAACTCAGCCACTCCGGTTGCTCCGGCAGAGACATCAGATCTAAACTGTCTTGTTGCTAGGAGACAATTGGAATGCGAGGCGGGCTTCCCAGGCATCCATCCGCGAACGGTGCTCTGGAGTCATTTCATATGGGATGTCCTGGAGCTGTCCAACAAGTCTCAATGGTCCCGCCAAAGGAATCCTTGAAGGGGGCATCCCACAACTCCCAACGTGGGAAAACCTCAATGGCCTCGAGATTCCGCTCCCTTCATGAAGCGGCCATCATGATCAGAAACTCCAACCTGAGCCAACGTCTGATCCTCGCCCTGACTTCAGATGCATGAGATATTGGTTCAGATCTGCAGGGCGTACCTGCCGTGCCCTCGCAATGAAACCCAAGTCTAGCTTGTCTTCTCAGACTTCCGTCCTCACACTCCTGGCCCCAAAGCCCTCAAGTTTGGCAATTCCGGACCCACAATGCAGCACTCTGCCTGCACTCTAGAAAAAAAATGATTGCCTCATGAGCTGCCCAGGCACCTTAAATGAGGGTAAACCTACACAGCACTCGACTTTACCCAAATTATAAATTCTAACCTGGGCACTAATGCACTGTCGAACACAACCTGAGCCGGGACCTCCTGACCAACACCCAGAAAGCTGACCGCACACTGAGCACATAAAACCCGCCATGGCCTTAGGTCATCATCTCTTCCCTACCTCAGTTTTCAGGCTTCAGAACCGAGACCTTATCTCAAATCACTGCCCAGGAGTGAGTGTGATGCAGAAATCAGAACTCCTCCTTACCCATGGCAAGAACCCTTGTGGTTGGCACGTTGTCCAAGGTTCAGTGTAGGAGAAACCAGCATTCACCCTGAGGCCCCGCCCATTCTTGAGTGCGACTAGGGCATACACACGCATTGTGACCCTCAGCATGAGTCCTGTCCTATAGTAAGTCCTCTCAGTTGCTGGACCATTTGATGTCATAATGGGCTTGACATGTCCCTAGGCCCCAATTTTTAACCAGATTTCTGATTGTCCAGTCGGCCCTCCCCAGGGCTCTACTCTGGAATCCCTCATTTGGTGGGACACCTGAGGTTAAAAAACAAAACAACAACAACAAAAAAAAAAACGGACTTCTTCCAGCCCACAGAATGACCCCAAACTCTTTGGACGGGGCCAAACCCCAGAGAGTAAGACTCGTCCATTTCCCATGAAGTCACCCAGAAATTCCACGACCATGAGTGACACGATATCCAGAGACAAAAACTTGAGCAGGAGCCTCACACTCGCCCTTCTTTCAAATCCAGAAGAGTTCTCCTCATGGTCTGTAGATCAGTCCTGCCATACCTATGACCCGAAAGATAAGCCGAGTTTGTGTTTTCAGACAACTGTCCAAACAGCCCTGGCCTACACAACCTAAAGGCTCAGGCCCCTGGAGCCAAACCTGAGGACTGTACTTGCCCTCTCCAAGGGAATTGTGTGTGCCCATTCCAATGGCCACAACCCTACTAATAGGATAAACCTCCAAAGTCCCTGATCCATCTCAATAGTGGTGGCTTCCCAGGAAAAACAGGGGCAATCTGAGCCCAACTGAGCACCTACCTGCACTCAGACCCATAGACAGATGTCCCCAGAGGTAATAAGGAAAGAACAGGCCCCTAGGCACTAATCAGATCCATTGCTTTGGTTTCCAGGCATCTCTCCTCAGAGGCCTGGATTTCAAAAGCAGCATATAGCTGTTTCTTGACTCACCCATCAGAAAACATCTCATCTACACATGGGAAACTTGCACGTTGGAGCTGTGTCAAAGCCTCTCTTTAGGAGAACCCTTTAGGGCCCCAGTGCCACCGCTTCATTCCAAGGTCTCCATAGACACAAAAGCACATTAGGACCCATCCCCAGGGGTGTCCATTTCAACTCAGCGTCCTCGGTTGCTCCCCACAGATCCAGGAGATCTAACCTGTTTTGTTGCTTGGAGACAATTGGAATGCGAGGTGGGCTACCCAGCCATCCATCCTTAGAACCCTGCTCAGAATCATTGGCCTGGAGCCAAACAACAGGTCTCAATTGTCCTGCAGAAGACTCTCTGCAGTTTGAAGCTTCTCACAACTCCCTTCCTGGGAAAACACCCATGGCCTCGTGATGCCCCCCCCCATTCCTGAAGGGGCCATCAGGGACAGAAACTCCAACCTGAGCGATTGTCTGATCCTCGCCCTGACTTCAGATGCACGAGATCTCGATTCAGGTCTGTAGATTGTGCCTGCAATGGCCTCACCCAGAAACCTAAGCCTAGCTTGTGTTCTCAGACTGTTGTCGTCAGACTACTGGCCCACAAGCCCTCCAGTTTGGCAATCCAGAACTACAATGCAGCACTCTGCCGGCCATCCAGAAGAAAACATTGTCCTCTGGGGCTACCCAGTAACCCCAAATGAGGATCAACCTGCACCGAACGTGGCTGTACCCCAAATACATAGGCTGACGAGGGCACTAATGCCCTTTCTGACACAGCCTGAGCCTGGACCCCCTGGCCCCTCCCAGACAGCTGGCCGCACACTGAGCACATCGAGCCGCCATGGCCTTAGGTCGTCATCTCTTCCCAACCTCGGTTTTCAGGTTTCAGAACCTAGAGCTTATCTCCAATCACTGCCCAGGGTTGACGGTGATGCAGAAATCAGAACTCCTTCCCCATGGCAAGAAACCTTGTGGTTGGCATGTTGTCCAACGTTCAGTGTAGTTGAAACCAGTGTGGCCCATGAGGCGCCGCCCATGCTCCCGGGCCACATTGGTCACAAACACACATTGTGACCCTCAGGCTGAGCCCAGTCCTCAAGTAAGGACACTCAGTGGCTGGATGAAGAGATAGCATATTGGGCTTGCCATGTCCCTAGGCCCCAATTTTTAACCAAAGTTCGGGTTGTCCCTTCAGTCTTCCCCACGGCTTCGCTTTGGAATTCCTCTTTTGGTGGGACACCTGAGGTAACAAAACTGAAATGAGTCCTCCAATCCCACAGATTGACGAAAAGCAATTGGGAATCGGGCCTAATCCTCAGAGAGGAAGATTCGTCCATGGCCCATGAGGCCTCCCCGACATTCCACGGCCATCGTTGATACAAAATCCAGAGACAAAAGCCTGAGCAAGTGCCTCAGACTCGCACTTTCTTCATATCCTGAGGAGTTCTTCTCATGGTTTGTAGATCGGGCCTGCCATACCTATGTCCCCAAACCTAAGCTGAGTTTGTGTTTTCAGACTACTGTCCTCAAAGTCTAGGGCCACACACCCTCCAGGCTGGGCACCTGGAGCCACACATTAGGACTGTGCCTACCAATCCATGGGAATTCTGCCCATTCCATGGTCCAAAATCGTACAAATTAGAAAAAAACTCAAAAGTCCCTGCGGCCATCCCAATAGTGTAGGTCGCCCGGAACAAACAAGGGCTGTCGGACCCCAGCTGATAATCGACCTGCACTCATACCATAGATGGATGTCCCCAGAGAAGAAGATTGAACCAGACAGGACCCTAGGCCATAATAGGATCCATTGCTTTGGGTTACAGGCATGTGCCATCAAAAGCTTGATTCCAATACGAGCATAGGGGTTTTCCTGAGGCACCCATCAGAACTCATCTCGTCTCCACAAGGAAACCTGTGCATGGGAGCCATGTCCAAAGCTTAGGAGAGTACTTCAGGGTCCCGGTGCCACCGCCCCCTTCCAAGGCCCTCATGGACACAAAAACACATTAGGACGCATCCTCAGGAAAGTCCATTTCAACTCAGCCACCCCGGTTGCTCCGGCAGAGCCATCAGATCTAAACAGTCTTGTTGCTAGGAGACAATAGGAATGCGAGGCGGAGTTCCCAGGCATCCATCCGCGAACGGTGCTCTGGAGTCATTCCATATGGGATGTCCTGGAGCTGTCCAACAGGTCTCAATTGTCCCGCCGAAGGAATCCTTGAAGGGGGCATCCCACAACTCCCAACGTGGGAAAACCTCAATGGCCTCGAGATTCCGCTCTTTCATGAAGCGGCCGTCATGCACAGAAACTCCAACCTGAGCCAACGTCTGATCCTCGCCCTGACTTCAGATGCACGAGACATTGGTTCAGATCTGCCGGGGGTACCTGCCGTGCCCTCGCCCTGAAACCCATGTCTAGCTTGTCTTCTCAGACTTCCGTCCTCACACTCCTGGCCCCGAAGCCTTCAAGTTTGGCAATTCCAGACCCACAATGCAGCACTCTGCCTGCCCTCTAGAAAAAAAATGATTGCCTCATGAGCTGCCCAGGCACCTTAAATGAGGGTAAACCTACACAGCACTCGAATTTACCCAAATTATATAGTCTAACCTGGGCACTAATGCACTGTCGAACACAACCTGAGCCGGGACCTCCTGACCAACACCCAGAAAGCTGACCGCACACTGAGCACATAAAACCCGCCATGGCCTTAGGTCATCATCTCTTCCCTACCTCAGTTTTCAGGCTTCAGAACCGAGACCTTATCTCAAATCACTGCCCAGGAGTGAGTGTGATGCAGAAATCAGAACTCCTCCTTACCCATGGCAAGAACCCTTGTGGTTGGCACGTTGTCCAACGTTCAGTGTAGGAGAAACCAGCATTCACCCTGAGGCCCCGCCCATTTTTGAGTGTGATGAGGGCATAAACATACATTGTGACCCTCAGCCTGAGTCCTGTCCTCTAGTAAGTCCTCTCAGTGGCTGGACCATTAGATGTCATAATGGGCTTGACATGTACCTCGGCCCCAATTTTTAACCAGATTTCTGATTGTCCAGTCGGCCCTCCCCAGGGCTCTACTCTGGAATCCCACATTTGGTGGGACACCTGAGGTTAAAAAACAAAACAACAACAACAAAAAAAAAAAAAAAACGGACTTCTTCCAGCCCACAGAATGACCCCAAACTCTTTGGACGGGGCCAAACCCCAGAGAGTAAGACTCGTCCATTTCCCATGAAGTCACCCAGAAATTCCACGACCATGAGTGACACGATATCCAGAGACAAAAACTTGAGCAGGAGCCTCACACTCGCCCTTCTTTCAAATCCCGAAGAGTTCTCCTCATGGTCTGTAGATCAGTCCTGCCATACCTATGACCAGAAACATAAGCCGCGTTTGTGTTTTCAGACAACTGTCCAAACAGCCCTGGCCTACACAACCTAAAGGCTCAGGCCCCTGGAGCCAAACCTGAGGACTGTACTTGCCCTCTCCAAGGGAATTGTGTGTGCCCATTCCAATGGCCACAACCCTACTAAAAGGATAAACCTCCAAATCCCTGATCCATCTCAACAGTGGTGGCTTCCCAGGAAAAACAGGGGCAAATTGAGCCCAACTGAGCACCTACCTGCACTCAGACCCATAGACAGATGTCCCCAGAGGTAAAAAGGAAAGAACAGGCCCCTAGGCACTAATCTGATCCATTGCTTTGGTTTCCAGGCATCTCTCCTCAGAGGCCTGGATTTCAAAAGCAGCATATAGCTGTTTCTTGACTCACCCATCAGAAAACATCTCATCTACACATGGGAAACTTGCACGTTGGAGCTGTGTCAAAGCCTCTCTTTAGGAGAACCCTTTAGGGCCCCAGTGCCACCGCTTCATTCCAAGGTCTCCATAGACACAAAAGCACATTAGGACCCATCCCCAGGGGTGTCCATTTCAACTCAGCGTCCTCGGTTGCTCCCCACAGATCCAGGAGATCTAACCTGTCTTGTTGCTTGGAGACAATTGGAATGCGAGGTGGGTTACCCAGCAATCCATCCTTAGAACCCTGCTCAGAATCATTTGCCTGGAGCCAAACAACAGGTCTCAATTGTCCTGCAGAAGACTCTCTGCAGTTTGGAGCTTCTCACAACCCCCTTCCTGGGAAAAACCCCATGGTCTCGTGATGCCCCCCCCATTCCTGAAGGGGCCATCAGGGACAGAAACTCCAACCTGAGCGATTGTCTGATCCTCGCCCTGACTTCAGATGCACGAGATCTCGATTCAGGTCTGTAGATTGTGCCGGCCATGGCCTCACCCAGAAACCTAAGCCTAGCTTGTGTTCTCAGACTTTTGTCATCAGACTACTGGCCCACAAGCCCTCCAGTTTGGCAATCCAGAACTACAATGCAGCACTCTGCCGGCCATCCAGAAGAAAACCATTGTCCTCTGGGGCTACCCAGTAACCCCAAATGAGGATCAACCTGCACCGAACATGGCTGTACCCCAAATATATAGGCTGACCAGGGCACTAATGCCCTTTCTGACACAGCCTGAGCCTGGACCCCCTGGCCCCTCCCAGACAGCTGGCCGCACACTGAGCACATCGAGCCGCCATGGCCTTAGGTCGTCATCTCTTCCCAACCTCGGTTTTCAGGTTTCAGAACCTAGACCTTATCTCCAATCACTGCCCAGGGTTGACGGTGATGCAGAAATCAGAACTCCTTCCCCATGGCAAGAAACCTTGTGGTTGGCATGTTGTCCAACGTTCAGTGCAGTTGAAACCAGTGTGGCCCATGAGGCCCCGCCCATGCTCGAGGGCCACATTGGTCACAAACACACATTGTGACCCTCAGGCTTAGCCCAGTTTTCAAGTAAGGCCACTCAGTGGCTGGATGAAGAGATAGCATATTGGGCTTGCCATGCCCCTAGGCCCCAATTTTTAACCATAGTTCGGGTTGTCCCTTCAGTCTTCCCCACGGCTTTGCTTTGGAATTCCTCTTTTTTTGGGACACCTGAGGTAACAAAACTGAAATGAGTCCTCCAATCCCACAGATTGACGAAAAGCAATTGGGAATCGGGCCTAAACCTCAGAGAGGAAGATTCGTCCATGGCCCATGAGGCCTCCCCGACATTCCACGGCCATCGCT
Source organism: Mustela nivalis (assembly GCF_964662115.1). NCBI lineage: Eukaryota > Metazoa > Chordata > Mammalia > Carnivora > Mustelidae > Mustela > Mustela nivalis. The sequence continues at coordinate 77,525 of NW_028136398.1, forward strand.
AATACAAAATCCAGAGACAAAAGCCTGAGCAAGCGCCTCAGACTCGCACTTTCTTCATATCCTGAGGAGTTCTTCCCATGGTTTATAGATCGGGCCTGCCATACCTACGTCCCCAAACCTAAGCTGAGTTTGTGTTTTCAGACTTCTGTCCTCAAAGTCTTGGGCTAACACCCTCCAGGCTGGGCCCCTGGAGCCACACATTAGGACTGTGCCTACCAATCCATGGGAATTCTGCCCATTCCATGGTCCAAAATCGTACAAATTAGGAGAAACCTCCAAATTCCCTGCGGCCATCCCAATAGTGTAGGTCGCCCGGAACAAACAAGGGCTGTCTGACACCAGCTGATAATCAACCTCCACTCACCATAGATGGATGTCCCCAGAGAAGAAGATTGAACCAGACAGGACCCTAGGCCATAATAAGATCCATTGCTTTGGGTTGCAGGCATGTGTCCTCAAAAGCCTGATTCCAATACGAGCATAGGGGTTTTCCTGAGGCACCCATCAGAACTCATCTCGTCTCCACAAGGAAACCTGTGCATGGGAGCCATGTCCAAAGCTTAGGAGAGTACTTCAGGGTCCCGGTGCCACCGCCCCATTCCAAGGCCCTCATGGACACAAAAACACATTAGGACCCATCCTCAGGAAAGTCCATTTCAACTCAGCCACCCCGGTTGCTCCGGCAGAGCCATCAGATCTAAACTGTCTTGTTGCTAGGAGACAATTGGAATGCGAGGCGGGCTTCCCAGGCATCCATCCACGAACGGTGCTCTGGAGTCATTCCATATGGGATGTCCTGGAGCTGTCCAACAGGTCTCAATTGTCCCGCCGAAGGAATCCTTGAAGGGGGCATGCCACAACTCCCAACGTGGGAAAACCTCAATGGCCTCGAGATTCCGCTCCCTTCATGAAGCGGCCGTCATGCTCAGAAACTCCAACCTGAGCCAACGTCTGATCCTCGCCCTGACTTCAGATGCATGAGATATGGGTTCAGATCTGCAGGGGGTACCTGCCTGCCCTCGCCCTGAAACCCATGTCTAGCTTGTCTTCTCCGACTTCCATCCTCACACTCCTGGCCCCGAAGCCCTCAAGTTTGGCAATTCCAGACCCACAATGCAGCACTCTGCCTGCACTCTAGAAAATAAATGATTGCCTCATGAGCTGCCCAGGCACCTTAAATGAGGGTAAACCTACACAGCACTCGACTTTACCCAAATTATATAGTCTAACCTGGGCATTAATGCACTGTTGAACACAACCTGAGCCCGGACCTCCTGACCAACACCCAGAAAGCTGACCGCACACTGAGCACATAAAACCCGCCATGGCCTTAGGTCATCATCTCTTCCCTACCTCAGTTTTCAGGCTTCAGAACCGTGACCTTATCTCCCATCACTGCCCAGGGGTGAGTGTGATGCAGAAATCAGAACTCCTCCTTACCCATGGCAAGAACCCTTGTGGTTGGCACGTTGTCCAACGTTCAGTGTAGGAGAAACCAGCATTCACCCTGAGGCCCCGCTCATTCTTGAGTGTGATGAGGGCATAAACATACATTGTGACCCTCACCCTGAGTCCTGTCCTCTAGTAAGTCCTCTCAGTGGCTGGACCATTAGATGTCATAATGGGCTTGACTTGTCCCTCGGCCCCAATTTTTAACCAGATTTCTGATTGTCCAGTCGGCCCTCCCCAGGGCTCTACTCTGGAATCCCTCATTTGGTGGGACACCTGAGGTTAAAAAACAAAACAACAACAACAACAAAAAAAAAACGGACTTCTTCCAGCCCACAGAATGACCCCAAACTCTTTGGACGGGGCCAAACCCCAGAGAGTAAGACTCGTCCATTTCCCATGAAGTCACCCAGAAATTCCACGACCATGAGTGACACGATATCCAGAGACAAAAACTTGAGCAGGAGCCTCACACTCGCCCTTCTTTCAAATCCCGAAGAGTTCTCCTCATGGTCTGTAGATAAGTCCTGCCATACCTATGACCCGAAACATAAGCCGCGTTTGTGTTTTCAGACAACTGTCCAAACAGCCCTGGCCTACACAACCTAAAGGCTCAGGCCCCTGGAGCCAAACCTGAGGACTGTACTTGCCCTCTCCAAGGGAATTGTGTGTGCCCATTCCAATGGCCACAACCCTACTAATAGGATAAACCTCCAAAGTCCCTGATCCATCTCAACAGTGGTGGCTTCCCAGAAAAAACAGGGGCAAATTGAGCCCAACTGAGCACCTACCTGCACTCAGACCCATAGACAGATGTCCCCAGAGGTAAAAAGGAAAGACCAGGCCCCTAGGCACTAATCAGATCCATTGCTTTGGTTTCCAGGCATCTCTCCTCAGAGGCCTGGATTTCAAAAGCAGCATATAGCTGTTTCTTGACTCACCCATCAGAAAACATCTCATCTACATATGGGAAACTTGCACGTTGGAGCTGTGTCAAAGCCTCTCTTTAGGAGAACCCTTTAGGGCCCCAGTGCCACCGCTTCATTCCAAGGTCTCCATAGACACAAAAGCACATTAGGACCCATCCCCAGGGGTGTCCATTTCAACTCAGCGTCCTCGGTTGCTCCCCACAGATTCAGGAGATCTAACCTGTCTTGTTGCTTGGAGACAATTGGAATGCGAGGTGGGCTACCCAGCCATCCATCCTTAGAACCCTGCTCAGAATCATTTGCCTGGAGCCAAACAACAGGTCTCAATTGTCCTGCAGAAGACTCTCTGCAGTTTGGAGCTTCTCACAACTCCCTTCCTAGGAAAAACCCCATGGTCTCGTGATGCCCCCCCCATTCCTGAAGGGGCCATCAGGGACAGAAACTCCAACCTGAGCGATTGTCTGATCCTCGCCCTGACTTCAGATGCACGAGATCTCGATTCAGGTCTGTAGATTGTGCCGTCCATGGCCTCACCCAGAAACCTAAGCCTAGCTTGTGTTCTCAGACTTTTGTCGTCAGACTACTGGCCCACAAGCCCGCCAGTTTGGCAATCCAGAACTACAATGCAGCACTCTGCCGGCCATCCAGAAGAAAACCATTGTCCTCTGGGGCTAACCAGTAACCCCAAATGAGGATCAACCTGCACCGAACGTGGCTATACCCCAAATACATAGGCTGACCAGGGCACTAATGCCCTTTCTGACTCAGCCTGAGCCTGGACCCCCTGGCCCCTCCCAGACAGCTGGCCGCACACTGAGCACATCGAGCCGCCATGGCCTTAGGTCGTCATCTCTTCCCAACCTCGGTTTTCAGGTTTCAGAACCTAGAGCTTATCTCCAATCACTGCCCAGGGTTGACGGTGATGCAGAAATCAGAACTCCTTCCCCATGGCAAGAAACCTTGTGGTTGGCATGTTGTCCAACGTTCAGTGCAGTTGAAACCAGTGTGGCCCATGAGGCCCCGCCCATGCTCGAGGGCCACATTGGTCACAAACACACATTGTGACCCTCAGGCTTAGCCCAGTTTTCAAGTAAGGCCACTCAGTGGCTGGATGAAGAGATAGCATATTGGGCTTGCCATGCCCCTAGGCCCCAATTTTTAACCATAGTTCGGGTTGTCCCTTCAGTCTTCCCCACGGCTTTGCTTTGGAATTCCTCTTTTTTTGGGACACCTGAGGTAACAAAACTGAAATGAGTCCTCCAATCCCACAGATTGACGAAAAGCAATTGGGAATCGGGCCTAAACCTCAGAGAGGAAGATTCGTCCATGGCCCATGAGGCCTCCCCGACATTCCACGGCCATCGCTAATACAAAATCCAGAGACAAAAGCCTGAGCAAGCGCCTCAGACTCGCACTTTCTTCATATCCTGAGAGTTCTTCTCATGGTTTATAGATCAGGCCTGCCATACCTACGTCCCCAAACCTAAGCTGATTTTGTGTTTTCAGACTTCTGTCCTCAAAATCTTGGGCCACACACCATCCAGGCTGGGCCCCTGGAGCCACACATTAGGACTGTGCCTACCAATCCATGGGAATTCTGCCCATTCCATGGTCCAAAATCGTACAAATTAGGAGAAACCTCCAAAGTCCCTGCGGCCATCCCAATAGTGTAGGTCGCCCGGAACTAACAAGGGCTGTCTGACACCATCTGATAATCGACCTCCACTCATACCATAGATGGATGTCCCCAGAGAAGAAGATTGAACCAGACAGGACCCTAGGCCATAATAAGATCCATTGCTTTGGGTTGCAGGCATGTGTCCTCAAAAGCCTGATTCCAATACGAGCATAGGGGTTTTCCTGAGGCACCCATCAGATCTCATCTCATCTCCACAAGGAAACCTGTGCAGGGGAGCCATGTCCAAAGCTTAGGAGAGTACTTGAGGGTCCCGGTGCCACCGCCCCATTCCAAGGCCCTCATGGACACAAAAACATTAGGACCCATCCTCAGGAAAGTCCATTTCAACTCAGCCACCCCGGTTGCTCCGGCAGAGCCATCAGATCTAAATTGTCTTGTTGCTAGGAGACAATTGGAATGCGAGGCGGGCTTCCCAGGCATCCATCCTCGAACGGTGCTCTGGAGTCATTCCATATGGGATGTCCTGGAGCTGTCCAACAGGTCTCAATTGTCCCGCCGAAGGAATCCTTGAAGGGGGCATCCCACAACTCCCAACGTGGGAAAACCTCAATGGCCTCGAGATTCCGCTCCCTTCATGAAGCGGCCGTCATGCTCAGAAACTCCAACCTGAGCCAACGTCTGATCCTCGCCCTGACTTCAGATGCATGAGATATTGGTTCAGATCTGCAGGGGGTACCTGCCGTGCCCTCGCCCTGAAACCCATGTCTAGCTTGTCTTCTCAGACTTCCGTCCTCACACTCCTGGCCCCGAAGCCCTCAAGTTTGGCAAATCCGGACCCACAATGCAGCACTCTGCCTGCACTCTAGAAAATAAATGATTTCCTCATGAGCTTCCCAGGCACCTTAAATGAGGGTAAACCTACACAGCACTCGACTTTACCCAAATTATATAGTCTAACCTGGGCACTAATGCACTGTCGAACACAACCTGAGCCCGGACCTCCTGACCAACACCCAGAAAGCTGACACACACTGAGCACATAAAACCCGCCATGGCCTTAGGTCATCATCTCTTCCCTACCTCAGTTTTCAGGCTTCTGAACCGAGACCTTATCTCCAATCACTGCCCAGGGGTGAGTGTGATGCAGAAATCAGAACTCCTCCTTACCCATGGCAAGAACCCTTGTGGTTGGCACGTTGTCCAACATTCAGTGTAGGAGAAACCAGCATTCACCCTGAGGCCCCGCCCATTCTTGAGTGCGACAAGGGCATACACACGCATTGTGACCCTCAGCATGAGTCCTGTCCTCTAGTAAGTCCTCTCAGTTGCTGGACCATTTGATGTCATAATGGGCTTGACATGTCCCTAGGCCCCAATTTTTAACCAGATTTCTGATTGTCCAGTCGGCCCTCCCCAGGGCTCTACTCTGGAATCCCTCATTTGGTGGGACACCTGAGGTTAAAAAACAAAACAACAACAACAACAACAACAAAAAACACTTCTTCCAGCCCACAGAATGACCCCAAACTCTTTGGACGGGGCCAAACCACCAGAGAGTAAGACTCGTCCATTTCCCATGAAGTCACCCAGAAATTCCACGACCATGAGTGACACGATATCCAGAGACAAAAACTTGAGCAGGAGCCTCACACTCGCCATTCTTTCAAATCCCGAAGAGTTCTCCTCATGGTCTGTAGATCAGTCCTGCCATACCTATGACCCGAAAGATAAGCCGAGTTTGTGTTTTCAGACAACTGTCCAAACAGCCCTGCCCTAAACAACCTACAGGCTCAGGCCCCTGGAGCCAAACCTGAGGACTGTACTTGCCCTCTCCAAGGGAATTGTGTGTGCTCATTCCAATGGCCACAACCCTTCTAATAGGATAAACCTCCAAAGTCCCTGATCCATCTCAACAGTGGTGGCTTCCCAGGAAAAACAGGGGCAAATTGAGCCCAACTGAGCACCTACCTGCACTCAGACCCAAAGACAGATGTCCCCAGAGGTAAAAAGGAAAGAACAGGCCCCTAGGCACTAATCAGATCCATTGCTTTGGTTTCCAGGCATCTCTCCTCAGAGGCCTGGATTTCAAAAGCAGCATATAGCTGTTTCTTGACTCACCCATCAGAAAACATCTCATCTACACATGGGAAACTTGCACGTTGGAGCTGTGTCAAAGCCTCTCTTTAGGAGAACCCTTTAGGGCCCCAGTGCCACCGCTTCATTCCAAGGTCTCCATAGACACAAATGCACATTAGGACCCATCCCAACTCAGCGACCTCGGTTGCCTCCCACAGATCCAGGAGATCTAACCTGTCTTGTTGCTTGGAGACAATTGGAATTTGAGGTGGGCTACCCAGCCATCCATCCTTAGAACCCTGCTCAGAAACATTGGCCTGGAGCCAAACAACAGGTCTCAATTGTCCTGCAGAAGACTCTCTGCAGTTTGGAGCTTCTCACAACTCCCTTCCTGGGAAAACCCCCATGGCCTCGTGATGCGCCCCCCCCATTCCTGAAGGGGCCATCAGGGACAGAAACTCCAACCTGAGCGATCGTCTGATCCTCGCCCTGATTTCAGATGCACTAGATCTCGATTCAGGTCTGTAGATTGTGCCGGCTATGGCCTCACCCAGAAACCTAAGCCTAGCTTGTGTTCTCAGACTTTTGTCGTCAGACTACTGGCCCACAAGCCCTCCAGTTTGGCAATCCAGAACTACAATGCAGCACTCTGCCGGCCCTCCAGAAGAAAAATATTGTCCTCTGGGGCTACCCAGTAACCGCAAATGAGGATCAACCTGCACCGACCTTGGCTGTACCCCAAATACATAGGCTGACCAGGGCACTAATGCCATTTCTAACACAGCCTGAAGCCTGGACCGCTTGGCCCCTCCCAGACAGCTGGCCGCACACTGAGCACATCGAGCCGCCATGGCCTTAGGTCTTCATCTCTTCCCAACCTCGGTTTTCAGGTTTCAGAACCTACCCTTATCTCCAATCACTGCCCAGGGTTGAAGGTGATGTAGAAATCAGAACTCCTTCCCCATGGCAAGAAACCTTGTGGTTGCCATGTTGTCCAACGTTCAGTGTAGTTGAAACCAGTGTGGGCCATGACGCCCCGCTTATGCTCCTGGGCCACATTGGTCACAAACACACATTCTGACCCTCAGGCTGAGCCCAGTCCTCAAGTAAGGCCACTCAGTGGCTGGATGATGAGATAGCATATTGGGCTTGCCATGCCCCTAGGCCCCAATTTTTAACCATAGTTCGGGTTGTCCCTTCAGTCTTCCCCACGGCTTGGCGTTGGAATTCCTCTTTTGGTGGGACACCTGAGGTATCAAAACTGAAATGAGTCCTCCCATCCCACAGATTGACGAAAAGCAATTGGGAATCGGGCCAAATCCTCAGAGAGGAAGATTCGTCCATGGCCCATGAGGCCTCCCCGACATTCCACAGCCATCGCTGATACAAAATCCAGAGACAAAAGCCTGAGCAAGCGCCTCAGACTCGCACTTTCTTCATATCCTAAGAGTTCTTCTCATGGTTTGTAGATCGGGCCTGCCATACCTACGTCCCCAAACCTAAGCTGAGTTTGTGTTTTCAGACTTCTGTCCTCAAAGTCTTGGGCCACACACCCTCCAGGCTGGGCCCCTTGAGACACACATTAGGACTGTGCCTACCAATCCATGGGAATTCTGCCCATTCCATGGTCCAAAATCGTACAAATTAGGAGAAAACTCCAAAGGTCCTGAGGCCATCCCAATAGTGTAGGTCGCCCGGAAAAAGCAAGGGCTGTCTGACACCAGCTGATAATCGACCTCCACTCATACCATAGAGGGATGTCCCCAGAGAAGAAGATTGAACCAGACAGGACCCTAGGCCATAATAGGATCCATTGCTTTGGGTTACAGGCATGTGTCATCAAAAGCTTGATTCCAATACGAGTATAGGCGTTTTCCTGAGGCACCCATCAGAACTCATCTCGTCTCCACAAGGAAACCTGTGCATGGGAGCCATGTCCAAAGCTTAGGAGAGTACTTCAGGGTCCCGGTGCCACCGCCCCATTCCAAGGCCCTCATGGACACATAAACACATTAGGATCCATCCTCAGGATAGTCCATTTCAACTCAGCCACCCAGGTAGCTCCGGCAGAGCCATCAGATCTAAACTGTCTTGTTGCTATGAGACAATTGGAATGCGAGGCGGGCTTCCCAGGCATCCATCCGCGAACGGTGCTCTGGAGTCATTCCATATGGGATGTCCTGGAGCTGTCCAACAGGTCTCAATTGTCCCGCCGAAGGAATCCTTGAAGGGGGCATCCCACAACTCCCAACGTGGGAAAACCTCCATGGTCTCGAGATTCCGCTCCCTTCATGAAGGGGCCGTCATGCACAGAAACTCCAACCTGAGCCAACGTCTGATCCTCGCCCTGACTTCAAATGCATGAGATATTGGTTCAGATCTGCCGGGGGTACCTGCCGTGCCCTCGCCCTGAAACCCAAGTCTAGCTTGTCTTCTCAGACTTCCGTCCTCACATTCCTGGCGCCGAAGCCCTCAAGTTTGGCAATTCCGGATCCACATGCAGCACTCTGCCTGCCCTCTAGAAAAAAAATTATTGCCTCTTGAGCTGCCCAGGCAACTTAAATGAGGGTAAACCTATACAGCACTCGACTTTACCCAAATTATATAATCTAACCTGGGCACTAATGCACTGTCGAACATAACCTGAGCCCGGACCTCCTGACCAACACCCAGAAAGCTGACCGCACACTGAGCACATAAAACCCGCCATGGCCTTAGGTCATCATCTCTTCCTTACCTCAGTTTTCAGTCTTCAGAACCGAGACCTTATCTCCAATCACTGCCCAGGGGTGAGTGTGATGCAGAAATCAGAATTCCTCCTTACCCAGGCAGAACCCTTGTGGTTGGCACGTTGTCCAACGTTCAGTGTAGGAGAAACCAGCATTCACCCTGAGGCTCCGCCCATTCTTGAGTGCAACGAGGGCATACACACGCATTGTGACCCACAGCATGAGTCCTGTCCTCTAGTAAGTCCTCTCAGTGGCTGGACCATTAGATGTCATAATGGGATTGACATGTCCCTAGGCCCCAATTTTTAACCAGATTTCTGATTGTCCAGACGCCCCTCCCCAGGGCTCTACTCCGGAATCCCTCATTTGGTGGGACCCCTGAGGTTAAAAAAGAAAACAACAAAAAAAAAAAAACGCACTTCTACCAGCCCACAGAATGACCCCAAACGCTTTGGACGGGGCCAAACCACCAGAAAGTAAGACTCGTCCATTTCCCATGAAGTCACCCAGAAATTCCACGACCATGAGTGACACGATATCCAGACACAAAAACTTGAGCAGGAGCCTCACACTCGCCCTTCTTTCAAATCCCGAAGAGTTCTCCTCATGGTCTGTAGGTCTGTCCTGCCATACCTATGACCCGAATCATAAGCCGAGTTTGTGTTTTCAGACAACTGTACAAACAGCCCTGCCCTAAACAACCTACAGGCTCAGGCCCCTGGAGCCAAACCTGAGGACTGTACTTGCCCTCTCCAAGGGAATTGTGTGTGCCCATTCCAATGGCCACAACCCTTCTAATAGGATAAACCTCCAAAATCCTGATCCATCTCAATAGTGTGGCTTCCCAGGAAATACAGGGGCAATCTGAGCCAACTGAGCACCTACCTGCACTCAGACCCATAGACAGAGGTCCCCAGAGGTAAAAAGGAAAGAACAGTTACCTAGGCTCTAATCAGATCCATTGCTTTGGTTTCCAGGCATCTCTCCTCAGAGGCCTGGGTTTCAAAAACAGCATATAGCTGTTTCTTGACTCACCCATCAGAAAACATCTCATCTACACATGGGAAACTTTCACGTTAGAGCTGTGTCAAAGCCTCTGTTTAGGAGAACCCTTTAGGGCCCCAGTGCCACCGCTTCATTCCAAGGTCTCCATAGACACAAAAGCACATTAGGACCCATCCCCAGGGGTGTCCATTTCAACTGAGCGTCCTCGGTTGCTCCCCACAGATCCAGGAGATCTATCCTGCCTTGTTGCTAGGAGACAATTGGAATGCGAGGTGTGCTACCCAGCCATCCATCCTTAGAAACCTGCTCAGAATCATTGGCCTGGAGCCAAACAACAGGTCTCAATTGTCCTGCAGAAGACTCTCTGCAGTTTGGAGCTTCTCACACCTCCCATCGTGGGAAAAACCCCATGGCTTCGTGTTGCCCCCCCATTCATGAAGGGGCCATCAGGGACAGAAATTCCAACCTGAGCGATCGTCTGATCCTCGCCCTGACTTCAGATGCACGAGATCTCGATTCAGGTCTTTAGATTGTGCCTGACATGGCCTCACCCAGAAACCTAAGCCTAGCTTGTGTTCTCAGACTTTTGTCATCAGACTACTGGCCCACAAGCCCTCCAGTTTGGCAATCCAGAACTACAATACAGCACTCTGCCTGCCCCCCAGAAGAAAAACATTGTCCTCTGGGACTACCCAGTAACCCCAAGTGAGGATCAACCTGCACCTAACTTGGCTATATCCCAAATACATAGGCTGACCAGGGCACTAATGCCCTTTCTGACGCAGCCTGAGCCTGGACCCCCTGGCACCTCCCAGACAGCTGGCCGCACACTGAGCACATTGAGCCGCCATGGCCTTAGGTCGTCAATTCTTCCCAATCGCGGTATTCAGGTTTCAGAACCTAGACCTTATCTCCAATCACTTCCCAGGGTTGAAGGTGATGCAGAAATTAGAAATCCTCAGACTCGCACTTTCTTCATATCCTGAAGAGTTCTTCTCATGGTTTGTAGATCGGGCCTGCCATACCTACGTCCCCAAACCCTAGCTGAGTTTGTGTTTTCAGACTTCTGTCCTCAAAGTCTTGGGCCACACACCCTCCAGGCTGGGCCCCTGGAGCCTTACATTAGGACTGTGCCTACCAATCCATGGAAATTCTGCCCATTGCATGGTCCAAAATCGTATTAGTTAGGAGAAACCGCCAAAGTCCCTGGGGCGATCCCAATAGTGTAGGTGGCCCGGAACAAACAAGGGATGTCTGACACCAGCTGATAATCGACCTCCACTCATACCATAGATGGATGTCCCCAGAGAAGAAGATTGAACCAGACAGGACCATAGGCCATAATAGGATCCATCGCTTTGGGTTACAGGCATGTCTCCTCAAAAGCCTGATTCCAATACGAGCATAGGGGTTTTCCTGAGGCACCCATCAGAACTCATCTCGTCTCCACAAGGAAACCTGTGCATGGGAGCCATGTCCAAAGCTTAGGAGAGTACTTCAGGGTCCCGGTGCGACCGCCCCATTCCAAGGCCCTCATGGACACAAAAACGCATTAGGACCCATCCTCACGAAAGTCCATTTCAACTCAGCCACCCCTGTTGCTCCGGCAGAGACATCAGATCTAAACTGTCTTGTTGCTAGGAGACAATTGGAATGAGAGGCGGGCTTCCCAGGCATCCATCCGCGAACGGTGCTCTGGAGTCATTCCATATGGGATGTCCTGGAGCTGTCCAACAGGTCTCAATTGTCCTGCCGAAGGAATCCTTGAAGGGGGCATCCCACAACACCCAACGTGGGAAAACCTCAATGGCCTCGAGATTCCGCTCCCTTCATGAAGCGGCCGTCATGCACAGAAACTCCACCCTGAGCCAACGTCTGATCATCGCCCTGACTTCAGTTGCATGAGATATTGGTTCAGATCTGCAGGGGGTACCTGCCGTGCCCTCGCCCTGAAACCCAAGTCTAGCTTGTCTTCTCAGACTTCCGTCCTCACACTCCTGGCCCCGAAGCCCTCAAGTTTGGCAATTCCGGACCCACAATGCAGCACTCTGCCTTCCCTCTAGAAAAAAAATTATTGCCTCATGAGCTGCCCAGGCACCTTAAATGAGGGTAAACCTAGACAGCACTCGACTTTACCCAAATTATATAGTCTAACCTGGCACTAATGCACTGTCGAACACTACCTGACCCGGGACCTCCTTACCAACACCCAGAAAGCTGACCGCACACTGAGCACATGAAACCCGCCATGGTCTTAGGTCATCATTTCTTCCCTACCTCAGTTTTCAGGCTTCAGAACCGAGATCTTATCTCCAATCACTGCCAGGGGTGAGTGTGATGCAGAAATCAGAACTCCTCCTTACCCATGGCAAGAACCCTTGTGGTTGGCATTTGTCCAACGTTCAGTGTAGGAGAAACCAGCATTCACACTGAGGCCCCGCCCATTTGAGTGCGACGAGGCCATACACACGCATTGTGACCCTCAGCATGAGTCCTGTCCTCTAGTAAGTGCTCTCAGTGGCTGGACCATTAGATGTCATAATGGACTTGACATGTCCCTAGGCCCCAATTTTTAACCAGATTTCTGATTGTCCAGGCGCCCCTCCCCAGGGCTTGACTCTGGAATTTCTCATTTGGTTGGAGACCTGAGTTTAAAAAAGAAAATAACAACAACAACAACAAAAAACGGACTTCTTCCAGCCCACAGAATGACCCTAAACTCTTTGGACTGGACCAAACCACCAAAGAGTAAGACTCGTCCATTTCCCATGAAGTCACCCAGAAATTCCACGACCATGAGTGACACGATATCCAGAGACACAAACTTGAGTTGGAGCCTCACACTCGCCCTTCTTTCGAATCCCGAAGAGTTCTCCTCATAGTCTGTAGATCAGTCCTGCCATACCTATGACCCGAAACATAAGCCGAGTTTGTGTTTTCAGACAACTGTCCAAACAGCCCTGGCCTACACAACCTACAGGCTCAGGCCCCTGGAGCCAAACCTGAGGACTGTACTTGCCCTCTCCAAGGGAATTGTGTGTGCCCATTCCAATCGCCAAAACCCTTCTAATAGGATAAACCTCCAAATTCGCACATCCATCTCAATAGAGGTGGCTTCCCAGGAAAAACAGGGGCAATCTGAGCCCAACTGAGCACCTACCTGCTTTCAGACCCATAAAAAGATGTCCCCAGAGGTATGAAGGAAAGAACAGGCCCCTAGGCACTAATCAGATCCATTGCTTTGGTTTCCAGGCATCTCTCCTCAGAGGCCTGGATTTCAAAAGCAGCATATAGCTGTTTCTTGACTCACCCATCAGAAAACATCTCATCTACACATGGGAAACTTGCACGTTGGAGCTGTGTCAAAGCCTCTGTTTAGGTGAACCCTTTAGGGCCCCAGTGCCACCGCTTCATTCCAAGGTCTCCACAGACACAAAAGCACATTAGGACCCATACCCAGGGGTGTCCAATTCAACTCAGCGTCCTCGGTTGCTCTCCACAGATCCAGGAGATCTAACCTGTCTTGTTGCTAGGAGACAATTGGAATGCGAGGTGGGCTACCCAGCCATCCATCCTTAGAACCCTGCTCAGAATCATTGGCCTGGAGCCAAACAACAGGTCTCAATTGTCTTGCAGAAGACTCTCTGCAGTTTGGAGCTTCTCACAACTCCCATCGTGGGAAAACCCCCATGGCCTCGTGATGCACCAGCACTCATGAAGGGACCATCAGGGACAGAAAATTCAACCTGAGCGATCGTCTGATCCTTTCCCTGACTTCAGTTGCACGAGATCTCGATTTCGGTCTGTAGATTGTGCCTGCCATGGCCTCACCCAGAAACCTAAGCCTAGCTTGTGTTCTCAGACTTCTGTCCTCAGACTACTGGCCCACAAGCCCTCCAGTTTGCCATTCCAGAACTACAATGCAGCATTTTGCCTGGCCTCCAGAAGAAAAACTTTGCCCTCTGGCGTGACCCAGTAACCCCAAGTGAGGATCAACCAGCACCTACCTTGGCTGTACCCCAAATACATAGGCTGACTAGGGCACTAATGCCCTTTCTGACACAGCCTGAGCCTGGACCTCCTGGCCCACCCCGACTGCTAGCCGCACACTGAGAACATCGAGCCGCCATGGCCTTTGGTCGTCATCTCTTCCCAACCTCGGTTTTCAGGCTTCAGAATCTAGCCCTTATCTCCAATTACTGCACAGGATTGAACGTGATGCAGAAATCAGAACTCCTTCCCCATGGCAAGAAACCTTGTGGTTGGCATGTTGTCCAACCTTCAGTTTAGTTGAAGCCAGTGTGGCCCATGAGGCCCCGCCCATGCTCTGGGGCCACATTGGTCACAAACACACATTGTGACCCTCAGCCTGAGCCCAGTCCCCAAGTTAGGCCTCTCAGTGGCTGGATGAAGAGATAGCATATTGGGCTTGCCATGCCCCTAGGCCCCAATTTTTAACCATAGTTCCGGTTGTCCCTTCAGTCTTCTCCACGGCTTTGCTTTGGAATTCCTCTTTTGGTGGGACACCTGAGGTAACAAAACTGAAATGAGTCCTCCCATACCACAGATTGACCTAAAACGATTGGGTTCAGGGCAAATCCTCAGAGAGGTAGATTCTTCCATGGCCTCTGAGGCCTACCCGACATTCCACGGCCATCGCTGATACAAAATCCAGAGACAAAAGCCTGAGCAAGCGCCTGAGACTCGCACTTTCTTCATATCCTGAAGAGTTCTTCTCATGGTTTGTAGATCGGGCCTGCCATAGCTACGTCCCCAAACCTAAGCTGCGTTTGTGTTTTCAGACTTCTGTCCTCAAAGTCCTGGGCCAAACACTCTCCAGGCTGGGGCCCCTGGAGCCACACATTAGGACTGTGCCTACCAATCCCTGGGAATTCTGCCCATTCTATAGTCCAAAATCATACAAAATCGGAGAAACCTCCAAAGTCCCTGAGGCCATCCCAATAGTGTAGGTCGCCCGGAACAAACAAGGGCTGTCTGACACCAGCTGATAATCTACCTCCACTCATAACATAGATGGTTGTCCCCAGAGAAGAAGATTGAACCAGACAGGACCCTAGGCCATAATAGGATACCTTTCCTTCTTTTACAGGCATGTGTCCTCAAAAGTCTGATTCCAATACGAACATAGGGGTTTTCCTGAGGCACCCATCAGAACTCATCTCGTCTCCACAAGGAAACCTGTGCATGGGAGCTATGTCAAAAGCTTAGGAGAGTACTTCAGGGTCCCGGTGCCACCGCCCCATTCCAAGGCCCTCATGGACAAAAAAACACATTAGAACCCATCATCAGGAAAGTCCATTTCAACTGAGCCACCGAGATTGCTCCCGCAGAGCCATCAGATCTAAACTGTCTTGTTGCTAGGAGAAAATTGGAATGTGAGGCGGGCTTCTCAGGCATCCATTCTTGAACGGTGTTCTGGATTCATTCCATATGGGATGTCCTGGAGCTGTCCAACAGGTCAATTGTCCCACAGAAGGAATCGTTGAAGGGGGCATCCCACAACTCCCAACGTGGGAAAACCTCAATGGTCTCGAGATTCTGCTCCCTTCATGAAGCGGCCTCATGCACGGAAACTCCAACCTGAGCCAACGTCTGATCCTCGCCCTGACTTCAGATGCATGAGATATTGGTTCAGATCTGCAGGGGGTACCTGCTGTGCCCTCTCCCTGAAACCCTATGTCTAGCTTGTCTTCTCAGACTTCCGTCCTCACACTCCTGGTCCCGAAGCCCTCAAGTTTGGCAATTCCGGACCCACAATGCAGCACTCTGCCTGACCTCTAGAAAAAAATTATTGCCTGATGAGATGCGCAGGCATCTTAAATGAGGATAAACCTACACAGCACTCGACTTTACCCAAATTATATAGTCTAACCTGGGCACTAATGCACTGTCGGACACAACATGAGGCTGGACCTCCTGACAACACCCAGAAAGATGAACGCATACTGAGCACATAAGACCCGCCATGGCCTTAGGTCATCATCTCTTCCCTATCTCAGTTTTCAGGCTTCAGAACCGAGACCTTATCTCTAATCACTGTCCAGGCGTGAGTGTGATGCAGAAATCACAACTCCTCCTTACCCATGGCAAGAAAACTTGCTGCTGGCATTGAGTCAAAACTTCAGTGTAGGAAAAAAGGCACGGCCCATGAGGCCACACCCATGCGTGAGGGCCGCCTTGGGCACAAATACACATTGTGACCCACAGCGTGGGTACCTTATTCAAGTAATGCCTCCAGTGAATGGATCAAGAGCCCACATATGTGGCTTGCGATGCCCATAGGCACACAGGACTAACTACATGTTGTGTATTCCAATTGAGGGAACCCACTGCTGTGCTCTAGAGTCCCTCTCCTGGGGGGTCCGCTGTGGCAGAAAATAGTACTCTTCCCTTCCAAAAGAATGAACCCAAACACTTGGGAGCTTGGACAATCCCCCGAGAGGAAGGCTCTTCCTCGGCCCCTGAGGCAACCCCTACACTGACCAGCCACTGTGAAAGCAACACCCAGAGAATAAAGCCTGAACGTCTGCCTCCCACTTGCCCTCCTTTGATATCCAGAGGATCTCCCCTCATGGACTGGAGATCAGGCTTGCCATTACCCTGGCCCCTAGCTGAGCCAAGTTTGCTTTTTCAGACATCTGTCCCCACAGCCCTGGCAAACACAGCCTTTAGGCTGGGTCCTTTGGAGCCATACCACAGGACCATGCCTGCTGTCTCCTGGGAAACTGTGTTTATTCCTTTGGACACACACCTCCAGAATATGAGAAACCTCAAGGCACCCGAGGACATCCCACTACTGGGAGCCTCCCTGGACACACAGGGACATTCGGACACAAGCTGAGCAGCTACCTCCACGAAGGCATGCACACAGATGTCAACAGAGATAGAAGATTGAGCCGGACAGGCCCATAGGCCCTAATCTCAACTCTTGCTTTGTTTTCCAGGTGTCACTCCTTAGAGGCTTTGGTTCGAAGAACAGGATATGGGGCTTTCCTGAGGCACTGAACAGAACTCCTCTCGTCTCCACATGGGAAGCTTCCTTGTTGGAGCCGTGTCAAACAATTCAGGTTGTAGAATCCTGCGGAGTCCCTGAGCCACCTCCACATTCCAAGGTCTCCCAGGCCACCAAGACACAGTAGGACTCATCTTCAGGAGAGTCCATTTCAACTCTCCAGTCTGGGTAGCTCACCCAGGAGCCCGCAGATTGAGCCTGCCTTGTCCTGACTAAAGAGTGGGAATATGAGGTGGCGTTCCCAGGCATTCATTCTTAGACACCTGCTCTCGAGTCTTTCCGTATGGGGCCTCCTGGAACCATCCAATAGGATTCGACTGTCGTGCAGAAGGAAACCTTGAGGTTTGGAGTAGTTCACAAATCCCATCGTAGGCAAAGCTCCCTGGCCTCATGAAGCCCCCACACCCCTCAGGAAGAGGCCATGCTTTACAAAAACGCTAGCCTGAGGCACGTCTCATAGTTGACATGACCTGAGAGCAAGAGATCTCGATTCAGCCTCTGCAGAGTGGGACTGCCATGCCCTCAGTCCCAAACCTCACGCTAGCTTGTGTTTTCAGACTTCCTTCCTCACACTCCTGGCAAACAAGCCCTCCGGACTAGGAACTCCAGAACCACAACCTAGCCCATTGTCTGCCCAACGGAAGAAAATCGTTTCCCTGTGGGGCTCTCCAGAAAACCCAGATGAGGATCAACCTGCTCGGGCCTCGACGGTACCCCAACTGGATAGGCTGCTCTGGGCGCGCATGCTCTATCTGACACAGCCTGAAGCCAGACGTCCAAACAGACAAGGAGACAGCTGACCGCATACGCAGCACTTTGGACACGGCATGGTCTTATGCCGTCAACTCTTCCTAACCTTGGTTTTCAGATATCAGAACCTAGACATTATTTCAATTCTCCACACAGCTGGGTATCACAAGCACAAAACAGAACTCCTCCTTCCCCATGGCTGTCAAGCTTGCTTTTGGCATGGAGTCACACGTTCAGGTTGGGAGAAACCTTCATGGGCTCTGATGCCACGCCCAAACTTGACTGCTGTGTGGGCACAAATTCACACTGTGACCCTCAGCATGAGCCCCATGTCAAAGAAAGGCCTGTCAGGGCCTGGACCAAGAGCCCGCAGATGGGGCTTTCCAAGCCCCTATGCACCAGATCCTCAACAGGGTTTGAGTTTTCCAGTCGCCCCGCCCGTACCTGGGGCTCTGCTCTGGAATCCCTTTCTTGAAGAGACACATGAGCCAGACAACACGACTCCACCCTTCCATAAAATGACCCCAAACTCTTGGGGGCTGAGAAGAATCCCCAGAGAGGGATACTCGTCCACAGTCCCTGAGGCCACCCCTCCAATCCACGGCTATCCCGGACACAACATCCAGAGACAAAAGCCTGAAGAAACGCCTCCCACTCGCCCTTGTTTCAGAAGCCCAGGAGCTCCCTCGCGGGCTGTACATCCGGCCTGCCATACCCTAGGCACCACTCATAAGCTGAGTTTGAGTTTTCAGACTTCTGTGCCCACAGCCTGGACCCACACAACCTCCAGGCTAGTGCCTCTGGAGCCACAGCGAAAGATTGTGCGTGCCCTCTCCAAGGAAAGTGTGCCCAATCCATTGACCACAACCCTACAGGTTAGGGAAAAGCTCCAACGCCCCTGAGGCCATCAATAGTGTAGGCCACCATGGACTAAGAGGGGCTCCCTGACACCAGCGGAGCAACTATCTCTACTTAGATTCTCAGACAGTGTCCCCCGAGACAGAAGGTTGAAATGGATAGGCCCCCGGGCCCTAATCTGAACCTTAGCTTTGGTTTCCATGTGTCCGTCCTCAGAGGACTGTTTTCGTAGACCAGCACACGGGACTTTTCTGAGGCACCAAACCAAACCTCTCTCGTCTCCACATGGGGAGATTTCCTACTGGGGATGTATCAAACCCTTCAGGTAGGAGAGTTCCGCAGGGCCACTGAACAACCAGCACATTCCAAGGTCTCCATGGACCCAAACGCACATTATGACGCATCCTCAGGAGAGGACATTTCAACTCAGCCCCCTGGGTAGCGTGCCCCAGAGGCAGCAGATCAAACAAATCTTGTGGCTAATGGCCAATGGGAATGCGAGGCATGCTGTACAGGGATCCATCCTTCGAACCCTGCTCTCCAGTCCTTCCGTATGGTATGTCCTGGAGCCATGCAACAGGACTCGAATGTCCCGCAGAAGGAAACCTTGTGGTTTGGGGCAACCTCCAAACTCAGCGTGGGAAAACTTCCTTGGCCTCATGAAGGTGCCATAATGGACACATACTCAAGCCTCAGCCAACGTCTGATCCTCAGCCTGACTTCTGATGCAGGAGATTTTGATTCAGCCTCTGCAGAGTGGGCCTGCCTGCCTTGGCTCCAATCCTCACCCTAGCTTGTGTTTTCAGACTTCCGTCCTCACACTCCTGGCCCACAAACCCTCCCTACTGGGAATCTGGGGCCACAATGAGGCAATCTGCCTGCCTCCCAGGAAAAAAACATTGTCTATGGTGCTGCCCAGAAACCCCAAATGAGGATCAAACTGCTTGGCCTCGGCAACAACCCAATTGTATAGGCTACCTTAAACACTGATGCTCTGTCTTAAATAGCCTGAGCCCTAACCTTCAAACAGACACAGACATAGCTGGCTGCAACCCAGCACATTGGACCCGCCACTGCCCTAGGCCACCATCCATTCCCAACCTGGGTTTTCAGTCATCGGAACTTAGACCTTATCTCCAATCCCTGCACAGGGGGAAACCTGATGCACAAGTCAGAACACCTCCTTCCCCATGGCAAGAAATTTGCTGCTGGCAGTGAGTCAAAACTTCAGTGTAGGAGAAAACAGCATGGTCCAAGAGGCCACACCCATGCGTGAGGGCCGCCTTGGGCACAAACACACATTGAGACTCTCAGCGTGAGTACCTTATTCAAGTAACGCCTCTCAGTGACTGGACCAAGAGCCCGCATATGTGGCTTGCCTTGCCCATAGGCACACAGGACTAACTAGATGGTGTGTATTCCAGTTGAGGGAACCCACTGCTGTGCTCTAGAGTCCCTCTCCTGGGTGTCTCCTGTGGCAGAAAACAGTACTCTTCCCTTCACACAGAATGAACCCAAACACTTGGGAGCTTGGAGAATCCCCCAAGGAAAAAAACTTCCTCGGCCCCTGAAGCAACCCCTACCCTGAACAACCACTGTGAACGCAACACCCAGAGACAAAAGCCTGAGTGACTGCCTCCCACTTGCCCTCCTTTGATATCCAGAGGATTTCCCCTCACGGACTGGAGATCAGGCCTGCCATTAACTTGGCCCCTAGCTGAGACAAGTTTGCTTTTTCAGACATCTGTCTCCACAGCCCTGGCAAACACAGCCTTTAGGCTGGGTCCTCTAGAGCCATACCAAAGCACCGTGCCTGCTGTCTCCTGGGAAACTGTGTCCATTCCTTTGGCCACACACCTCCAGAAATGAGAAACCTCAAGGCCCCCGAGGACATCCCACTACTGGGAGCCTCCGTAGACACACAGGGGCATTCGGACACAAGCTGAGCAGCTACCTCCACGAAGGCATGCACACAGATGTCAACAGAGATAGAATGTTGAGCCAGACAGGCTCTTAGGCCCTAATCTCAACTCTTGCTTTGGTTTCCAGGTGTGACTCCTCAGAGGCTTTGGTTCGAAGAACAGGATATGGGGCTTTCCTGAGGCACTGAACAGAACTCCTCTCGTCTCCACATGGGAAGCTTCCTTGTTGGAGCCGTGTCAAACACCTCAGGTTGTAGAATCCTGCAGAGTCCCTGAGCCACCTCCACATTCCAAGGTCTCCCAGGCCACCAAGACATAGTAGGACTCATCTTCAGGAGAGTCCATTTCAACTCTCCCCTCTGGGTAGCTCACTCAGGAGCCCACAGATTGAGCCTGTGTTGTCCTGACTAAGAGTGGGAATATGAGGTGGAGTTCCATTGCATCCATGCTTAGACACCTGCTCTCGAGTCTTCCGTATGGGGCCTCCTGGAACCACCCAATAGGACTCGACTGTCATGCAGAAGGAAACCTTGAGGTTCGGAGTAGTTCACAAATCCCATCGTAGGCAAACCTCCCTGGCCTCATGAAGCCCCCACACCCTACAGGAAGAGGCCATGCTGGACAAAATCTCTAGCCTGAGGCACGTCTCATAGTTGACATGACCTCAGTGCAGGAGATCTCGATTCAGCCTCTGCAGAGTGGGCCTGCCGTGCCCTCGGTCCCAAACCTCATGCTAGCTTGTGTTTTCAGACTTCCTTCCTCACACTCCTGGCAAACAAGCCCTCCGGACTAGGAACTCCAGTACCACAACCCAGCCCAGTGTCTGCCCAACGGAAGAAAAACTTTTCCATGTGGGGCTCTCCATAAAACCCAGATGAGGATCAACCTGCTCGGGCCTCGACGGTACCCGAACTGGATAGGCTGTTCTGGGCACTCATGCTCTGTCTGACACAGCCTGAAGCCAGACGTCCATAGAGACAAGGAGACAGCTGGCCGCACACCCAGCACTTCGGACACGCTTTATTATTATGCCGTCACCTCTTCCTAACCTTGGTTTTCAGATATCTGAACGCAGACATTATATCAATTCTCCACACAGCTGGGTATCGCAAGCAACAAACAGAAGTCCTGCTTCCCCATGGCTGTAAAGCTTGCTCTTGGCATGGAGTCACACCTTCAGGGTGGGAGAAAACTTCATGGCCCCTAATGCCACGCCCAAACTTGAGTGCTGCTTGGGCACAAATTCATACTGTGACCATCAGCATGAGCCCCATGTCAAAGAAAGGTCTGTCAGGGCCTGGACCAAGAGCCCGCATATGGGGCTTGCCAAGCCCCTATGCACCCAATCCTCACCAGGGTTTGAGATTTCCAGTCGCCCCGCCCGTACCTGGGGCTCTGCTCTGGAATCCCTTTCTTGGAGAGACACATGAGCCAGACAACACGACTCCACCCTTGCCACAAAATGGCCACAAACTCCTGGGAGCTGGGACAAATCCCCAGAGAGGTATACTCGTCCACAGTCCCTGAGGCCAACCCTGCAATCCACGGCTATCCCGGACACAATATCCAGAGACAAAAGCCTGAAGGAACGCCTCCCACCCGCCCTTGTTTAAGAGTCCCAGGAGCTCCCTCTCGGGCTATACATCTGGCCTGCCATACCCTAGGCGCCACTCATAAGCTGAGTTTGTGTTTTCAGAATTCTGTGCCCACAGCCTGGACCCACACAACCTCCAGGATAGGGCATCTGGAGTCAAAGCGAAAGATTGTGCCTGCCCTCTCCAAGGAAAGTGTGCCCAATTCATTGTCCACAACCCTACAGGTTAGGGAAAAGCTCCAAGGCCCCTGAGGCCATCAATAGTGTAGGCCACCCTGGACTAAGAGGGGCTCTCTGACACCAGAGGAGCAACTATCTCCACTTAGACACTCAGACAGTGTCCCCAGAGACGGAAGGTTGAAATGGACAGGCCCCCAGGCCCTAATCTGAACCGTAGCTTTAGTTTCCTTGTGTTCGTCCTCAGAGGACTCTTTTCGTAGACCAGCAAACGGGGCTTTTCTGAAAATACAAACCAATCCTCTCTCGTCTTCACAAGGGGAGATTTCTTACTTGGGATGTATTAAACCCTTCAGGTAGGAGAGTTCTGCAGGGCCACTGAACAACCAGCACATTCCAAGGTCTCCATGGACCCAAACGCACATTATGAGGCATCCTCAGAGGAGGCCATTTCAACTCAGGCTACTGGGTAGCGTGCCCCAGAGGCAGCAGATCAAACATATCTTGTCGCTAATGGCCAATGGGAATGTGAGGCATGCTGTACAGGGATCCATCCTTCGAACCCTGCTCTCCAGTCCTTCCGTATGGTATGTCCTGGAGCCTAGCAACAGGACTCGAATGTCCCGCAGAAGGAACCTTGTGGTTAGGGGCAATCTCCAAACTCAGCGTGGGAAAACTTCCTTGACCTCATGAAGCCCCCGCTTCATGTAGGTGCCATCATGGACACATACTCCAGCCTCAGCCAACGTCTGATCTTCAACCTAATTTCAGATGCAGGATATTTTGATTCAGCCTCTGCAGAGTGGGCCTGCTCTGCCCTTGGCTCCAATCCTCACCCTAGCTTGTGTTTTCCGACTTCCGTCCTCATACACCTAGTCCAGAAACCCTCCTTACTGGGAATTCTGGGGCCACAATGAAGCACTCTGCCTGCCTCCCCGGAGAAAAACATTGTCTATGGTGCTGCCCAGAAACCCCAAATGAGGATCAATCTGCTTGGCCCTCGGCAACACCCCAATTGCATAGGCTACCTTAAACACTGATGCTCTGTCGCAAATAGCCTGAGCCCAGACCTTCCAACAGACACCGACACAGCTGGCTGCACACCCAGCACATTTGCCCACCACTGCCTTAGGCCACCATCCATTCCCAACCTGGGTTTTCAGTCATCGGAACCTAGACTTTATCTCCAATCCCTGCACAGGGGGCAACCTTATGCACAAGTCAGAACTCCTCATTCCCCATGGCAAGAAACCGTGCTGCTGGCCGTGAGTCAAACCTTCAGTGTAGGAGAAAAGGGCATGGCCCATGAGGCCACACCCATGCGTGAGGGCCGCCTTGGGCACAAACACACATTGTGACCCTCAGCGTGAGTACCTTATTCAAGTAACGCCTCTCAGTGACTGGACCAAGTGCCTGCATATGTGGCTTGCCTTGCTCACAGGCACCCAGGACTAACTAGATGGTGTGTATTCCAGTTGAGGGAACCCACTGCTGTGCTCTAGAGTCCCTCTCCTGGGTGTCTCCTGTGGCAGAAAACAGTACTCTTCCCTTCACACAGAATGAACCCAAACACTTGGGAGCTTGGAGAATCCCCCAAGGAAAAAAACTTCCTCGGCCCCTGAAGCAACCCCTACCCTGAATGGCCACTGTGAACGCAACACCCAGAGACAAAAGCCTGAGTGACTGCCTCCCACTTGCCCTCCTTTGATATCCAGAGGATTTCCCCTCACGGACTGGAGATCAGGCCTGCCATTACCTTGGCCCCTAGCTGAGACAAGTTTACTTTTTCAGACGTCTGTCCCCACAGCCCTGGCAAACACAGCCTTCAGGCTGGGTCCTCTGGAGCCATACCACAGGACCGTGCCTGCTGTCTCCTGGAAACTGTGTCCATTCCTTTGGCCACACACCTCCAGAGTATAAGAAACCTCAAGGCCCCCGAGGACATCCCACTACTGGGAGCCTCCCTGGACACACAGGGGCATTCGGACACAAGCTGAGCAGCTACCTCCACGAAGGCATGCACACAGATGTCAACAGAGATAGAAGGTGGAGCCGGACAGGCCCATAGGCCCTAATCTCAACTCTTGCTTTGGTTTCCAGGTGTCACGCCTCAGAGGCTTTGGTTCGAAGAACAGGATATGGGGCTTTCCTGAGGCACTGAACAGAACTCCTCTCGTCTCCACATGGGAAGCTTCCTTGTTGGAGCCGTGTCAAACACCTCAGCTTGGAGAATCCTGCAGAGTCCCTGAGCCACCTCCACATTCCAAGGTCTCCCAGGCCACCAAGCCACAGTAGGACTCATCATCAGGAGAGTCCATTTCAACTCTCCCCTCTGGGTAACTCACCCAGGAGCCCACAGATTGAGCCTGTGTTGTCCTGACTAAGATTGGGAATATGAGGTGGCTTTCCCAGGCATCCATGCTTAGACACCTGCTCTCGAGTCTTTCCGTATGGGGCCTCTTGGAACCATCCAATAGGACTCGACTGTCATGCAGAAGGAAACCTTGAGGTTTGGAGTAGTTCACAAATCCCATCGTAGGCAAACCTCCCTGGCCTCATGAAGCCCCCGCACCCTACAGGAAGAGGCCATGCTGGACAAAAACTCTAGCTTGAGGCACGTCTCATAGTTGACATGACCTCAGTGCAGGAGATCTCGATTCAGCGTCTGCAGAGTGGGCCTGCCGTGCCCTCGGTCCCAAACATCACACTAGCTTGTGTTTTCAGACTTCCTTCCTCACGCTCCTGGCAAACAAGCCCTCCGGACTAGGAACTCCAGAACCACAACCCAGCCCAGTGTCTGCCCAACGGAAGAAAAACGTTTCCCTGTGGGGCTCTCCAAAAAACCCAGATGAGGATCAACCTGCTAGGGCCTCGACGGTACCCCAACTGGATAGGCTGCTCTGGGCACTCATGCTCTGTCTGACACAGCCTGAAGCCAGACGTCCAGACAGACAAGGAGACAACTAGCCGCACACCCAGCACTTCGGACACGCCATGGTCTTATGCCCTCACCACTTCCTAACCTTGGTTTTCAGATATCTGAACCTAGACATTATATCAATTCTCCACACAGCTGGGTATCACAAGCAACAAACAGAAGTCCTGCTTCCCCATGGCTGTCAAGCATGCTCTGGGCATGGAGTCACACCTTCAGGGTGGGAGAATCCTTCATGGCCCCTGATGCCACGCCCAAACTTGAGTGCTGCTTGGGCACATATTCACACTGTGACCCTCAGCATGAGCCCCATGTCAAAGAAAGGCCTGTCAGGGCCTGGACCAAGAGCCCGCAGATGGGGCTTCCCAAGACCTTATGCACCCATTCCTCACCAGGGTTTGAGTTTTCCAGTCGCCCCGCCAGTACCTGTGGCCCTGCTCTGGATTCCCTTTCTTGGAGAGACACATGAGCCAGACAACACGACTCCACCCTTCCCACAAAATGACCCCACAATCTTGGGAGCTGGGTGAAATCCCCAGAGAGCGATACTCGTCCACAGTCTTTGAGGCCACCCCTCCAATTCACGGCTATCCCGGACACAACATCCAGAGACAAAAGCCTGAAGAAACGCCTCCCACTCGCGCTTGTTTCAGAGGCCCAGTAGCTCCCTCTCGGGCTGTACATCCGGCCTGCGATACCCTAGGCGCCACTAATAAGCTGAGTTTGTGTTTTCAGACTTCTGTGCCCACAGCCTGGACCCAGACAACCTCCAGGCGAGGGCCTCTGGAGACACAGCGAAAGATTGTGCCTGCCCTCTCCAAGGAAAGTGTGCCCAATCCATTGACCTCACCCTACAGGTTAGGGAAAAGATCCAAGGCCCCTGAGGCCATCAATAGTGTAGGCCACCCTGGACAAAGAGGGGCTCTCTGATACCAAGGAGCAAGTATCTCCACTTAGACTCTCAGACAGTATACTCAGAGACAGAAGGTTGAAATGGACAGGCCCCCAGGCCCTAATCTGAACCTTAGCTTTGGTTTCCATGTGTCCTTCCTCAGAGGACTGTTTTCGTAGGCCAGCACACGGGGCTTTTCCGAGGCACCAAACCAAACCTCTCTCTCCACATGGGGAGCTTTCTTACTGGGGATGTATCAAACCCTTCAGGTAGGAGAGTTCCGCAGGGCCACTGAACAGCCAGCACATTCCCAGGTCTCCATGGACCCAAACGCACGTTATGACGCACCCTCAGGAGAGGCCATTTCAACTCAGCCCCCTGGGTAGCGTGCCCCAGAGGCAGCAGGTCAAACATATCTTGTCGCTAATGGCCAGTGGGAATGCGAGGCATGCTGTACAGGGATCCATCCTTCGAACCCTGCTCTCCAGTCCTTCCGTATGGTATGTCCTGGAGCCATGCAAAAGAACTCGAATGTCCCACAGAAGGAAACCTTGTGGTTTGGGGCAACCTCCAAACTCAGCGTGGGAAACCTTCCTTGGCCTCATGAGGACCCCGCTTCATGAAGGTGCCATCATGGACACATACTCCAGCCTCAGCCAACGTCTGATCCTCAGCCTGACTTCAGATGCAGGATATTTTGATTCAGCCTCTGCAGAGTGGGCCTGCTCTGCCCTTGGCTCCAATCCTCACCCTAGCTTGTGTTTTCAGACTTCCGTCCTCATACACCTGGTCCACAAACCCTCCCTACTGGGAATTCTCTGGCCACAATGAAGATCTCTGTCTGCCTCCCAGGGGAAAAAATTGTCTATGGTGCTGCCCAGAAACCCCAAATGAAGATCAAACTGCTTGGCCCTCGGCAAAACCCCAATTGCATAGGTTACCTTAAACACTGATGCTCTGTCGCAAATAGCCTGAGCCCATACCTTCCAACAGACACCGACACAGCTGGCTGCACACCCAGCACAATGGACCCGCCACTGCCTTAGTCCACCATCCAACCCAACCTGGGTTTTCAGTCATCGGAACCTAGACCTTATCTCCAATTCCTGCACAGGGGGGAACCTGATGCAAAAGTCAGAACCCCTCCTTCCCCTTGGCTAGAAACCGTGCTGTTGGCAGTGAGTCAAACCTGCAGTGTAGGAGAAATCGGCATGGCCCATGAGGCCAGACCCATGCGTGAGGGCCTCCTTGGGCACAAACACACATCGAGACCCTCAGCTAGAGTACCTTATTCAAGTAACGCCTCTCAGTGACTGGACCAAGAGCCCGCATATGTGGCTTGCCTTGCCCATGGGCACCAGGACTAACTAGATGGTGTGTATTCCACTTGAGAGAACCCACTGCTGTTCTCTAGATTCCCTCTCCTGGGGGATCCCCTGTGGCAGAAAACAGTACTCTTCCCTTCCCACAGAATGGACCCAATCACTTGGCAGCTTGGACAATCCCCCGATAGGAAGGCTCTTCCTCAGCAACTGAGGCAACCCCTACCCTGAACGGCCACTGTGAAAGCAACACCAGAGACAAAATCTGAGCGACTGCCTCCCACTTGCCCTCCTTTGATATCCAGAGGATCTTCCCTCACGATCTGGAGATCAGGCCTGCCATTACCTTGGCCCCTAGCTGAGCCAAGTTTGCTTTTTAAGACATCTGTCCCCACAGCACTGGCAAACACAGCCTCTAGGCTGGGTCCTCTTGAGCCATACACTGGACCGTGCCTTCTCCCGCCTGGGAAACTGTGTCCATTCCTTTGGCCACACACCTCCAGAATATGAGAAACCTCAAGGCCCCCGAGGACATCCCACTCCTGGGAGCCTCCCTGGACACACAGGGGCATTCGGACACAAGCTGAGTAGCTACCTCCACGAAGGCATGCACACAGATGTCAACAGAGATAGAAGGTGGAGCCGGACAGGCCCATAGGCCCTAATTCAACTCTTGCTTTGGTTTCCAGGTGTCACTCCTCAGAGGCTTTGGTTCGAAGAACAGGATATGGGGCTTTCCTGAGGCACTGAACAGAACTCCTCTCGTCTCCACATGGGAAGCTTCCTTGTTGGAGCCGTGTCAAACACCTTAGGTTGGAGAATCATGAGCCAACTGCACATTCCAAGGTCTCCCAGGCTACCAAGCATCAGTAGGACTCATCTTCAGGAGAGTCCATTTCAACTCTCCCCTCTGGGTAGCTCACCCAGGAGCCCGTAGATTGAGCCTGCCTTGTCCTGACTAACGAGTGGGAATATGAGGTGGCCTTCCCAGGCATTCATGCTTAGACACCTGCTCTCGAGTTTTTCCATATGGGGCCTCCTGGAACCATCCAATAGGACTCGACTGTCATGTAGAAGGAAACCTTGAGGTTTGGAGTAGTTCACAAATCGCATCGTAGGCAAATCTCCCTGGCCTTATGAAGCCCCCACACCCTTCAGGAAGAGGCCATGTTGGACAAAAACTCTAGCCTGAGGCACTTCTCATAGTTGACATGACCTCAGTGCAAATGATCTCGATTCAGCCTCTGCAGAGTGGGCCTGCCGTGCCCTCGGTCCCAAACCTCAAGCTAGCTTGTGTTTTCAGACTTCCTTCCTCACACTCCTGGTAAACAAGCCCTCCGGACTAGGAACTCCAGAACCACAACCCAGCCCAGTGTCTGCCCAACGGAAGAAAATCGTTTCCCTGTGGGGCTCTCCAGAAAACCCAGATGAGGTTCAACCTGCTCGGGCCTTGACGGTACCCCAACTGGATAGGCTGCTCTGGGCACTCATGCTCTGTCTGACACAGCCTTAAGCCTGACGTCCAGACAGACAAGGAGACAGCTGGCCGCACACTCAGCACTTCGGACACGCGATGGTCTTATGCCGTCACGTCTTCCTAACCTTGGTTTCAGATATTTGAACCTAGACATTATATCAATTCTCCACACAGCTGGGTATCACAAGCACAAAACAGAACTCCTTCTTCCCAATGGGTGTAAAGCTTGCTCTTGGCATGGTGTCACACCTTCAGGGTGGGAGAAACCTTCATGGCCCCTGATGCCACGCCCAATCATGAGTGCTTCTTGCTCTCAAATTCACACTGTGACCCTCAGCATGAGCCCCATGTCAAAGAAAGGCCTGTCAGGGCCTGGACCAAGAGCCCGCATATGGGGCTAGCCAAGCCCCTATGCACCCAATCCTCACTAGGGTTTGAGTTTTCCAGTCGCCCCGCCCATACCTGGGGCTCTGCTCTGGAATCCCTTTCTTGGAGAGACACATGAGCCAGACAACACGACTCCACCCTTCCCACAAAATGACCCCAAACTCTTGGGAGTTTGGACAAATCCCCAGAGAGGGATACTCGTCCACAGTCCCTGAAGCCACCCCTCCAATCCACGGCTATCCCGGACGCAACATCCAGAGACAAAAGCCTGAAGGAACGCCTCACACTCGCCCTTGTTTCAGATCCCAGGAGCTCCCTCTCGGGATGTACATCCGGCCTGACATATTCTAGGCGCCAGTCATAAGCTGAGTTTGTGTTTTCAGATATCTGTGCCCACACCCTGGACCAACACAACCTCCAGGCGAGGGCCTCTGGAGACACAGCGAAAGATTGTGCCTGCCCTCTACAAGAAAAGTGTGCCCAATCCATTGACCACAACCCTTCAGGTTAGGGAAAAGCTCCATGACCCCTGAGGACATCAATAGTGTAGGCCACCCTGGACTAAGAGGGGCTCTCTGACACCAGCGGATCAACTATCTCCACTTAGACTCTCAGACAGTGTCCCCAGAGACAGAAGGTTGAAATGGAGAGGCCCACAGGCCCTAATCTGAACCTTAGCTTTGGTTTCCATGTGTCCGTCCTCAGAGGCCTGTTTTCGTAGACCAGCACACGGAGCTTTTCTGAGTCATCAAACCAAACCTCTCTTGTCTCCACATGGGGAGCTTTCTTACTGGGGATGTATCAAACACTTCAGGTAGGAGAGTTCCGCAGGGCCACTGAACAACCAGCACATTCCAAGGTCTCCATGGACCCAAACGCACGTTATGACGCATCCTCAGGAGAGGCCATTTCAACTCTGCCCCCTGGGTAGCGTGCCCCAGAGGCAGCAGGTCAAACATATCTTGTCGCTAATGGCCAATGGGAATGTGAGGCATGCTGTACAGGGATCCATCCTTCGAACCCTGCTCTCCAGTCCTTCCGTATGGTATGTCCTGGAGCCATGCAACAGAACTCGAATGTCCCGCAGAAGGAAACCTTGTGGTTTGGGGCAACCTCCAAACTCAGCGTGGGAAACCTTCCTTGGCCTCATGAGGCCCCCGCTTCATGAAGGTGCCATCATGTACACTTACTCCAGCCTCAGCCAACATCTGATCCTCAGCCTGCCTTCAGATGCAGGAGATTTTGATTCAGCCTCTGCAGAGTGGGCCTGCTCTGCCCTTGGCTCCAATCCTCACCCTAGCTTGTTTTTTCAGACTTCCGTCCTCTCACTTCTGGCCCACAAGCCTCCCTACTGGGAATTCCGGGGCCACAATAAAGCACTCAGCCTGCCTCCCAGGAGAAAAACATTGTCTATGGTGCAGCCCAGAAACCCCAAATAAGGATCAAACTGCTTGGCCCTCAGCAACACCCCAATTTCATAGGCTACCTTAAACACTGATGCTCTGTCGCAAATTGCCTGAGCCCAGACCTTCCAAAGGACACCGACACAGCTGGCTGCACACCTATCACATTGGACCCGCCTCTGCCTTAGGCCACCATCCATTCCCAACCTGGGTTTTCAGTCATCGGAACCTAGACCTTATCTCCAATCCCTGCACAAGGGGGAACCTGATGCATAAGTCAGAACTCCTTTTTCCCATGGCAAGAAACCTTGCTGCTGGCAGTGAATCACTACCTTCAGTGTAGGAGAAAGTGGCATGGCCCATGAGGCCACACCCATGCGTGAGGGCCGCCTTGGGCACAAACACACATGGTGACCCTCAGCGTGAGTACCTTATTCAAGTAACGCCTCTCATTGACTGGACCAAGAGCCCGCATATGTGGCTTGCCTTGCCCATACCCACACAGGACTAACTAGATGGTGTGTATTCCAGTTGAGGGAACCCACTGCTGTGCTCTAGAGTCCCTCTCCTGGGGGGTCCCCTGTGGCAGAAAACAGTACTCTTCCCTTCCCACAGAATGAACCTAAACACTTGGGAGCTTGGACAATCTCCCGAGAGAAAGGCTCTTCCTCGGCCCCTGAAGCAACCCCTACCCTGAACGGCCACTATGAACGCAACACCCAGAGACAAAATCCTGAGCGACTGCCTCCCACTTGCCCTCCTTTGATATCCAGAGGATCTCCCCTCACGGACTGGAGATCAGGCCTGCCATTAGCTTGGCCCCTAGCTGAGCCAAGTTTGCTTTTTCAGACATCTGTCCCCGCAGCCCTGGCAAACATAGCCTCTAGGCTGGGTCCTCTTTAGCCATACCACAGGACCCTGCCTGCTGTGTCCTGGGAATCAGTGTCCATTCCTTTGGCCACACACCTCCAGAATATGAGAAACCTCAAGGCCCCCGAGGACATCCCACTACTGGGAGCCTTCCTGGACACACAGGGGCATTCGGACAAAAGCTGAGCAGCTACCTGCACGAAGGCATGCTCACAGATGTCAACAGAGATAGAAGGTTGAGCCGACAGGCCCTTAGGCCCTAATCTCAACTCTTGCTTTGTTTTTCTGCTGTCACTCCTCAGAGGTTTTGGTCGAAGAACAGCATATGGGGCTTTCCTGAGGCACTGAACAGAACTCCTCTCGTCTCCACATGGGAAGCTTCCTTGTTGGAGCCGTGTTAAACACCTCAACTTGGAGAATCCTGCAGAGTCCCTGAGCCACCTCCACATTCCAAGGTCTCCCAGGCAACCAAGCCACAGAAGGACTCATCTTCAGGAGAGTCCATTTCAACTCTCCCCTCTGGGTAGCTCACCCAGGAGCCTGCAGATTGAGCCTGACTTG
Organism: Mustela nivalis; assembly: GCF_964662115.1. Lineage (NCBI taxonomy): Eukaryota > Metazoa > Chordata > Mammalia > Carnivora > Mustelidae > Mustela > Mustela nivalis. Next base: position 109,533 of record NW_028136398.1, read on the forward strand.
TCCTGACTAAAGAGTTAGAACATGAGGTGGCGTTCCCAGGCATCCATGCTTAGACACCTGCTCTCGAGTCTTTCCGTATGGGGCCTCCTGGAACCATCCAATATATCTAGACTGTCGTGCAGAAGGAAACCTTGAGGTTTGGAGTAGTTCACAAATCCCATCGTATGCAAACCTCCCTGGCCTCATGAAGCCCCCATACCCTTCAGGAATAGGCCATGCAGGACAAAAACTCTAGCCTGAGGCACGTCTCATAGTTGACATGACCTCAGTGCAGGAGATCTCGATTCAGCCTCTGCAGAGTGGGCCTGCCGTGCCCTCGTTCCCAAACTCACGCTAGCTTGTGTTTTCAGACTTCCTTCCTCACACTCCTGGCAAACAAGCCCTCTAGACTAGGAAATCCGGAACCACAACCCAGCCCAGTGTCTCTCCAACAGAAGAAAAACGTTTCCCTGTGGGGCTCTCTACAGAAAACCCAGATGAGGATCAACCTGCTCGGGCCTCGACGGTTCCCGACCTGGATAGGCTGCTCTGGGCACTCATGCTCTGTCTGACACAGCCTGAAGCCAGACGTCCAAACAGACAAGGAGACAGCTGGCCGCACACCCAGCACTTCGGACACGCCATGGTCATATGCCGTCACCTCTTCCTAACCTTGGTTTTCAGATATCTGAACCTAGACATTATATCAATTCACCGCACAGCTGGGTATCGCAAGCACAAAACAGAATTCCCCTTCCCCATGGCTGTCAAGCTTGGCCTTGGCATGGAGTCATACCTTCAGGGTGGGAGAAACCTTCACGCCACCTGATGCCACGCCCAAACTTGAGTGCTGCTTGGGCACAAATTCACACTGTGACCCTCAGCATGAGCCCCATGTCAAAGAAAGGCCTGTCAGGGACTGGAACAAGAGCCCGCATATGGGGCTTGACAAGCCCCTATGCACCCAATCCTCACCAGGTTTTGAGTTTTCCAGTCGCCCCGACAGTACCTTGGGCTCTGCTCTGAAATCCCTTTCTTGGAGAGACACATGAGCCAGACAACACGACTCCACCCTTCCAACAAAATGACCCCAAACTCTTGGGAGCTGGGACAAATTCCCAGAGAGGGATACTCATCCACAGTCCCTGAGGCCACCCCTCCAATCCACGGCTATCCCGGACACAACATCCAGAGACAAAAGCCTGAAGGATCGCCTTCCACTCGCCCTTGTTTCAGAGGCCCAGGAGCCCCCTTTCGGGTTGCACATCCGGCCTGCCATACCCTAGGTGCCCTCATAAGATGAGTTTGTATTTTCAGACTTCTGTGCCCACAGCCTGGACCCACACAACCTCCAGGCTATGGCTTGGAGCCACAGCGAAAGATTGTGCCTGCCCTCTCCAAGGAAAGTGTGCCTAATCCATTGACCACAACCCTCCAGGTTAGGGAAAAGCTCCAAGGCCCCTGAGGCCATCAATAGTGGAGGCCACCCTGGACTAAAGGGGCTCTCTGACACAAGCGGAGTAACTATTTCCACTTAGACTCTCAGACAGTGCCCCCAGAGACAGAGGTTGAAATGACAGGCCCCCAGGCCTTAATCTGAACCTTAGCTTTGGTTTCCATGTGTCCGTCCTCAGAGGTCTGTTTTCGTAGACCAGCACACGGGGCTTTTCTGAGGCACCAAACCAAACCTCTCTCGTCTCCACATGGGGAGATTTCTTGCTGGGGATGTATCAAACCCTTCAGGTAGGAGAGTCCACAGGGCCACTGAACAATCAGCACATTCCAAGGTCTCCATGGACCCAAACGCACATTATGACGCATCCTCAGTAGAGGCCATTTCAACTCAGCCCCCTGGGTAGCGTGCCCCAGAGTCAGCAGGTCAAACATATCTTTTCGCTAATGGCCAATGGGAATGCGAGGCATGCTGTACAGGGATCCATCCTTCGAACCCTGCTCTCCAGTCCTTCCGTATGGTGTGTCCTAGAGCCATGCAACAGGACTCGAATGTCCCGCAGAAGGAAACCTTGTGGTTTGGGGCAACCTCCAAACTCAGCGTGGGAAAACTTCCTTGGCCTCATGAGGCCCCCGCTTCATGAAGGTGCCATCATGGACACATACTCCAGCTTCAGCCAACGTCTGATCCTCAGCCTGACTTCAGAAGCAGGAGATTTTGATTCAGCCACTGCAGAGTGGGCCTGCTCTTCCCTTGGCTCCGATCCTCACCCTAGCTTGTGTTTTCAGACTTCCGACCTCACACTCCTGGCCCACAATCCCTCCCTACTGGGAATTCTGGGGCCACAATGAAGCACTCTGCCTGCCTCCCAGGAGAAAAACATTGTCTATGGTGCTGCCCAGAAACCCCAAATGATGATCAAACTGCTTGTCCCTCGGCAACACCCCAATTGCATAGGTTACCTTAAACACTGATGCTCTGTCGCACACTGAGAACGTCAGACCCGCTATGGCCTTAGGTCGTCATCTCTTCCCTACTGCGGTTTTCAGGATTCAGAACATAGACCTTATCTCCAACCACTGCCCAGGGTTGAAAATGATGCAGAAATCAGAGCTCCTTCCCCATGGCTAGAAACCTTGTGACTGGCATGTTTTCCAAAGTTCAGTGTAGTTGAAACCAGTGTGGCCCATGAGGCCCCGCCCATGCTCGCGGGCCACATTGGTCAAAAACACACATTGTGACCCTCAGCCTGAGCCAGTCCTCAATTAAGGCCTCTCAGTGCCTGGATGAAGAGACAACATATTGGGCCTGCCATGCCCCTAGGCCCCAATTTTTAACCATAGTTTGGGTTGTCCCGTCACTCTTCCCCAGGGCTCTGCTTTGGAATTCCTCTTTGGTTGGGACACCTGAGGTAACAAACCTGAAAAGGAGACCTCCCATCCCACAGACTGACGAAAAACAATTGGGACCGGCCAAATCCTCAGAGAGGAAGATTCGTCCATGGCCCATAAGTCCTCCCCACATTCCTCGTCCATCGTTGATACAAAATATAGAGACAAAAGCCTGAGAAAGCGCATCAGACTCGCTCTTTCTTCATATCCTGAAGAGTTCTTCTCATGGTGTGTAAATTGGGCCTGCCATACCTACATCCCCACACCAAAGTTGAGTTTGTGTTTTCAGACATCTGTCCTCAAAGTCCTGGGCCACACACCCTACATGCTGGAGCCCATGGAGCCACACATTAGAAATGTGCCTACCCAATCCATGGGAATTCTGCCCATTCCATTGTCCAAATTCGGACAAATTAGGAGAACCCTCCAAAGTCCCCGAGGCCATCCCAATAGTGTAGGTCTCCCGGGTCAAACAAGGGCGGACTGATACCAGCTGAGCATCTACCACCACTCATTCCATAGATGGATGTCCCCAGAGAATAGATTGAGCCAGATAGGACCCTAGGCCATTATGGAATCCATTGCTTTGGTTTACAGGCATGTCTCCTCAAAAGCCTGGATTCTAATTCCAGCATAGGGAAATTCCTGAGGCACCCATCAGAACAAATCTCGTCTCCACAGGATACTTGTGCATGGGAGCTATGTCTAAAGTTTAGGAGAATACTTCAGGGTCCCGGTGCCACCGCCCAATTCTAAGGCCCCCATGGACACAAACACACATTAGGCCCCATCCTCGGGAAAGTCCATTTCAACTCAGCCACCCCGGTTGCTTCCGCAGAGCCATCTGATCTCAACTGTATTGTTGCTAGGAGACAATTGGAATGCGAGGCGGTCTTCCCTGGCATCCATTCTCGAACGATGCTCTGGAGTCATTCCATAGGGGATATCCTGGTGCTGCCCAACAGGTGTCAATGGTCCCGCATAAGGAATCCTTGAAGGAGGCATCCCACAACTCCCAACGTGGGAAAAACTCCATGGCCTTGAGATTTTGCTCCCTTCATGAAGGGGCAGTCATGCACAGATTCCAACCTGAGCCAACGTCTGATCCTCGCCGTGACTTCAGATGCTAGAGATATTGGTTCAGATATGCAGGGGGTAACTGCCATGCCCTTGGCCTGAAGCCCGTCTAGCTTGTGTTCTCAAACTTCTGTCCTCACACGCCTAGCCCAGAAGCCCTCACGTTGGCAATTCCGGATCCCACAATGCAGCACTCTGCCTGACCTCTAGAAAAAATATCTTGCCTAATGAGCTTCCCAGTCACCTCAAATGAGGATAAACCTACACGGCACTCGACTGTACCCAAATTATATAGTCTAAACTGGGCACTAATCCACTGTCTGACACAACCTGAGCCCGAACCTCCTGAACAACAGTAAGGAAGCTGACCGCACACTGAGCACCTCAGACCCGCCATGGCCTTAGGTCGTCATCTCTTCCCAACTGCGGTTTTCAGGCTTCAGAACATAGACCTTATCTCCAACCACTGCCAAGGGTTGAAAATAATGCAGAAATCAGAACTCCTTCCCCATGGCTAGAAACCTTGTGACTGGCATGTTTTCCAAAGTTCAGTGTAGTTGAAACCAGTGTGGCCCATGAGGCCCCGCCCATGCTCGCGGGCCACATTGGTCACAAACACACATTGTGACCCTCAGCCTGAGCCAGTCCTCAAGTAAGGCCTCTCAGCGGCTGGATGAAGGGACAGCATATTGGGCCTGCCATGCCCCTAGGCCCCCATTTTTAACCATAGTTTGCGTTGTCCCGTCACTCTTCCCCAGGGCTCTGCTTTGGAATTCCTCTTTGGTTGGGACACCTGAGGTAACAAACCTGAAAGGAGACCTCCCAACCCACAGATTGACGAAAAACAATTGGGACCGGGCCAAATGCACAGAGAGGAAGATTCGTCCATGGCCCATAAGGCCTCCCCACATTACACGGCCATCATTGATACAAAATCCAGAGACAAAAGCCTGAGCAAGTGCCTCAGACTCGCTCATTCTTTATATCCAGAAGAGTTCTTCTCATGGTTTGTAGATTGGGCCTGCCATACCTACGTCACCAAACCTAAGCTGAGTTTGTGTTTTCAGACTTCTGTCCTCAATGTTCTGGGCCACACACACTTTAGGCTGGGGCCCCTGGAGCCACACATTAGGACTGTACCTACCCCATGAATGGGAATTCTGCACATTCCATGGTCCAAAATCGTACAAATTAGGAGAACCCTCCATAGTACCCGAGGCCATCCCAATAGTGTAGGTCTCCTGGGACAAACAAGGGCGGTCTGACACCAGCTGATAATCGACCTCCACTCATACCATAGATGGATGTCCCCAGAGAAGAAGATGGAACCAGACAGGACACTAGGCCATAATTGGATCCATTGATTTGGTTTACAGTCATGTCTCCTCAAAAGCCTGGATTCCAATACCATCATAGGGGGGTGTCCTGAGCACCCATCAGAACAAATCTCGTCTCCGCAAGGAAACTTGTGCATGGGAGCTATGTCAAAAGCTTAGGAGAATACTTTAGGGGCCCGGTGCCACTGCCCCATTCCAAGGCCCCCATGGACACAAACACACATTAGGCCCCATCCTCAGGAAAGTCCATTTCAAATCAGCCACCCCGGTTGCTCCTGCATAGCCACCAATCTCAAGTGTCTTTTGCTAGGAGACAATTGGAATGCAAGGCGGGCTTCCCTTGCATCCATCCTAGAACGGCACTCTGGAGTCTTTCTATATGGAATGTCCTGGAGCTGCGCAAAAGTTCTCAATTGTCCCTCAGAAGGAATCCTTGAAGGGGGCATCCCACAATTCCCAACGTGAAAAAACCTCCATAGCCAAGAGACTCCGCTCCGTTCATGAAGGGCAGTCATTCACAGAAACTCCAACCTGAGCCATCGTCTGATCCTCGCCATGACTTCATTTGCTTGAGATATTGGTTCAGATCTGCAGGGAATACCTGCCGTGCCCTCGGCCTGAAGCCCAAGTCTAGCTTCTGTTCTCAGACTTCTGTTCTCACACTCCTGGCCCAGAAGCCCTAAAGTTTGGCAATTCCGGACTCGCAATGCAGCATTCTGCCTGCCCTCTAGAAAAAATATATTGCCTAATGAGCTGCACAGGCACCTCGAAGGAGGATAAACGTACACGGCACTCGACTGTACCCTAATTAAATAGTCTAACCTGGGCACTAATGCACTGTCTGACAAAACCTGAGCCGGAACCTCCTGACCAACACCCAGGCATCTGACCGCACACTGAGTACGTCAGACACGCCATGGCCTTAGGTCGTCATCCCTTCCCAACTGCGGTTTTCAGTCTTCAGAACCTAGACCTTATCTCGAAGCACCGCCAAGGTTTGAAAATGATGCAGAAATCAGAACTCCTGACATATGGCTAGAAACCTTGTGATTGGCATGTTGTCCAAAGTTCAGTGTAGTTGAAACCACTGTGTCCCATGTGGCCCCGCCCATGCTCGTGGGCCACATTGGTCAGAAACACACATTGTGACCCTCAGCCTGAGCCCAGTTTTCAAGTAAGGCCTCTCAGTGGCTGGATGAAGAGACAGCATAATGGGCCTGCCAGCCCCTAGGCCCCAATTTTTAAACATAGTTTGGGTTGTCCCTTAACTCTTCCCCAGGGCTCTGCTTTGGAATTCGTCTTTGTTGGGACACCTGAGGTAACAAAACTGAAAGGAGACCTCCCATCCCACAGCTTGAAGAAAAACAATTGGGACCGGGCCAAATCCACAGAGAGGAAGATTCGTCCATGCCCCATGAGGCCTCCCCACATTCCACGGCCATCATTGATACAAAATATAGAGACAAAATCCTGAGCAGGCGCCTCAGACTCGCTCTTTCTTCATATCCTGAAGAGTTCTTCTCATGGTTTGTAGATTGGGCCTGCCATACCTACGTACCCACACCTAAGCTGAGTTTGTGTTTTCAGACTTCTGTCCTCAAAGTCCTGGGCCACACACGCTCCAGGCTGGGACCCCTGGAGCCACATATTAGGAATGTGCCTACCCAATCCATGGGAATTCTGCCCATTTCATTGTCCAAAATCTTACAAATTAGGAGAACCCTCCAAAGTCCCCGAGGCCATCTCAATAGTGTAGGTCTCCCGGGTTAAAAAAGGGCGGACTGACACCAGCTGAGCATCTACCTCCACTCATACCAAAGATGGATGTCCCCAAGAATAGATTGAACCAGAGAGGACCCTAGGCCATAATCGGATCCATTGCTTTGATTTGCAGGCATGTCTCCTCAAAAGTCTGGATTCCATTTCCAGCATAGGGGGTTTCATGAGGCACCCATCAGAACAAATCTGGTCTCCACAAGGAAACTTGTGCATGGGAGCTATGTCAAAAGCTTAGGAGAATACTTCAGGGTCCCGGTGCCACCGCCCCAATCTAAGGCCGCCATGGACACAAACACACATTAGGCCCCATCCTCAGGAAAGTCCATTACACCACAGCCACTCCGGTTGCTTCTGCAGAGCCATCACATCTCAACTGTCTTGTTTCTAGGAGACAATTGGAATGCGAGGCGGGCTTCCCTGGCATCCATCCTCTAACGGTGCTCTGGAGTCATTCCATATGGGATGTCCTCGAGCTGCCCAACAGGTGTCAACTGTCCCGCATAAGGAATCCTTGAAGGGGGCATCCCTGAACTCCCAACGTGGGAAAACCTCGATGGCCTTGAGACTCCGCTAGATTCATGAAGGGCAGTCATTCACAGAAACGCCAACCTGAGCCAACGTCTGATCCTCGCCTTGACTTCAGATGCTTGAGATATTGGTTCAGAACTGCAAGGGTTACCTGCTGTGCCCTCGGCCTGAAGCCAAAGTCTAGCTTGTGTTCTCAGACTTCTGTCCTCACACTCCTGGCCCTGAAGCCGTCAAGATTGGAAATTCCGGACCCACATTGCAGCACTCTGCCTGCACTCTAGAAAGAATATATTGCCTAATGAGCTGCCCAGGCACCTCAAATGAGGATAAACCTACACGACACTCGACTGTACCCAAATTATATAGTCTAACCTGGGCACTAATGCACTGTTGACACTACCTGAGCTAGAACCTCCTGACCAACACCCAGGCAGTTGACCGCACACTGAGCGCATACGACCCGCCAAGGCCTTAGGTCGTCATCTCTTCCCAACTGCGGTTTTCAGTCTTCCGAACCTAGACCTTATCTCCAACCAGTGCTCAGGGTTGAAAATGATGCAGAAATCAGAACTCCTTCCCCATAGCAAGAAACCTTGTGATTGGCCTGTTGTCCAAAGTTTAGTGTAGTTGAAACCAGTGTGGCCCATGAGGCCCTGCCCATGCCCGCAGGCCACATTGGTCACAAACACACATTGTGACCCTCAGCCTGAGCCCAGTCCTCAAGTAAGGCCTCTCAGTGGCTGGATGAAGAGACAGCATATTGGGCCAGCCATGCCACTAGGCCCCCATTTTTAACCATAGTTTGGGTTGTCCCTTCACTCTTTCCCAGGGCTCTGCTTTGGAATTCCTCTTTGGTTGGGACACCTGAGGTAACAAACCGGAAAGGAGACCTCCCATCCCACAGATTGACGAAAAACAATTGGGACCGGGACAAATGCACAGAGAGGAAGATTCATTCATGGCCCATAAGGCCTCCCCACATTACACGGCCATCATTGATACAAAATCCAGAGACAAAAGCCTGAGCAAGCGCCTCAGACTCGCTCATTCTTTATATCCAGAAGAGTTCTTCTCATGGTTTGTAGATTGGGCCTGCCATACCTACGTCACCAAACCTAAACTGGGTTTGTGTTTTCAGACTTCTGTCCTCAAAGTCCTGGGCCACACACCCTCCAGGCTGGGGCCCCTGGAGCCACACATTAGGATGCTACCTACCCCATGCATGAGAATTCTGCACATTCCATTGTCCAAAATCGTACAAATTAGGAGAACCCTCCAAAGTACCCGAGGCCATCCCAATAGTGTAGGTCTCCCGGGACAAACAAGGGCGGTCTGACACCAGCTGAGCATCCACCTCCAATCATACCATAGATGGATGAACCAAGAGAAGAAGATTAAACCAGACAGGACCCTAGGCCATAATCGGATCCATTGCTTTGGTTTACAGGCATGTGTCCTCAAATGCCTGGATTCCAATACCAGCATAGGGGGTTTCCTGAGGCACCCATCAGAACTAATCTCATCTCCCCAAGGAAACTTGAGCATGGGAGCTATGTCAAAGTTAAGGAGAATTCTTCAGGGTCCCGGTGCCACCGCCCCATTGAAGGCCCCCATGGACACAAACACATATTAGGCCCCATCCTCGGGAAAGTCCATTTCAACTCAGCCATCCCGGTTGCTCCCGCAGAGCCATCGGATCTCAACTGTCTTGTTGCTAGGAGACAATTGGAATGTGAGGCGGTCTTCCCTGGCATCCATCACCTAACGGTGCTCTGGAGTCATTCCGTATGGGATGGGATGTCCTGGAGCTGCCCAACAGGTCACAATTGTCCCGCACATGGAATCCTTCAAGCGGGCATCCCACAACTCCCACCGTGGGAAAACCTCCATGGCCTTGAGACTCCTCTCTGTTCATGAAGGGGCAGTCATGCACAGAAACTCCAACCTGAGCCAAAGTCTGATCCTTGCCTTGACTTCAGATGCTTGAGATATTGGTTCAGAACTGCAGGGGGTACCTGCAATGCCCTCGCCCTGAAACCCAAGTCTAGCTTGTCTTCTCAGGCTTCCGTCCTCACACGCTTGGCCCAGAAGACCTCAAGTTTGGCAATTCCGGACCCACAATGCAGCACTCTGCCTGCCCTCTAGAAAAAAATTATTGCCTCATGAGCTGCCCAGGCACCTTAAATGAGGATAAACCTACACAGCACTCGACTTTACCCAATTATGTAGTCTAACCTGGGCACTAATGCAATGTCTGAAACAACCTGAGCCCAGACCTCCTGACCAACACCCAGACAGCAGACCGCACCATGAGCACATCAGACCCGCCATGGCCTTAGGTCATCATCTCTTCCCTACCTCAGTTTTCAGGCTTCAGAACCGAGAACTTATCTCATATCACTGCCCAGGGGTGAGTGTGATGCAGAAATCAGAAGTCCTCATTACCCATGGCAAGAACCCTTGTGGTTGGCACGTTGTCCAACGTTCAGTGTAGGAGAAACCAGCATTCACCCTGAGGCCCCGCCCATTCTTGAGTGTTACGAGGGCATACACACGCATTGTGACCCTCAGCATGAGTCCTGTCCTCTAGTAAGTCCTCTCAGTGGCTGAACCATTGGATGTCATAATGGGCTTGACATGTCCCTAGGCCCCAATTTATAACCAGATTTCTGATTGTCCAGTCACCCCTCCCCAGGGCTCTACTCTGGAATCCCTCATTTGGAGGGACACCAGAGGTTAAAAAATAAAACAACAACAACAAAGAAACGGACTTCTTCCATCCCACAGAATGACCACAAACTCTTTGGACTGGGCCAAACCACCAGAGAGTAAGACTCGTCCATTTCCCATGAACTTACCCAGAAATTTCACTACCATAGGTGACACGATATCCAAGACAAAAACTTCAGCAAAAGCCTCAGACTCGCCCTTTTTTTCAAATACTGAAGAGTTATCCTCATGATCTGTAGATCAGTACTGCCATACCTATGACCCGAAACATAAGCCGAGTTTGTGTTTTCAGACAACTGTCCAAACAGCCGTGGCCTACACAACCTACAGGCTCAGGCCCCTGGAGCCAAACCAGAGGACTGTACTTGCCCTCTGCAAGGGAATTGTGTGTGCCCATTCCAATGGCCACAACCCTTCTAATAGGAAAAACCTCCAAAGTGCCTGATCCTTCTCACTAGTGGTGGCTTTCCAGGAAATACAGGGGCAATCTGAGCCCATATGTGCACCTACCTGCACTCAGACCCATCGACAGATGTCCCCAAGGTAAAAAGGATAGAACAGGACCCTAGGCACTAATTAGATCCATTGCTTTGGTTTCCAGGCATCTCTCCTCAGAGGCCTGGATTTCAAAACCAGCATATTGCTGTTTCTTGACTCAATCATCAGAAAACATCTCATCTACACATGGGAATCTTGCACGTTGGAGCTGTGTCAAAGCCTCTGTTTCAGAGAACCCTTCAGGGCCCCAGTCCCACCGCTTCATTCCAAGGTCTCCATAGACACAAAAGCACATTAGGACCCATCACCATGAGAGTCCATTTCAACTCAGCCTCCTCGGTTGCTCCACCCATCCAGCAGATCTAACCTGTCTTGTTGCTAGGAGACTATTGGAATGCGAGGTGGGCTACCCAGCCATCCATCCTTAGAACCCTGCTCAGAATTATTGGCCTGAAGACCCAAACAACAGGTCTCAATTGTCCTGCAGAAGATTATTTGCAGTTTGGAGCTGCTCACAACTCCCATCGTGGGAAAACCCCCATGGCCTCGTGATGCCCCCCTTTCATTAAAGGGCCATCAGGGACAGAAACTCCAACCTGAGTGATCGTCTGACCCTCACCCTGACTTCAGATGCACGAGATCTCGATTCTGGTCTGTAGATTGTGCCGGCCATGTCCTCACCCAGAAACCGAAGCCTAGCTTGTGTTCTCAGACTTCTGTCCTCAGAATACTGGCCCACAAGCCCACCAGTTTGGCAATCCAGAACTACAATGCAGCACTCTGCCTGCCCTCCAGAAGAAAAATATTGTCCTCTGGGGCTACCCAGTAACCCCAAATGAGGATCAACCTGCACCTACCCTGGATGTACCCAAATACATAGGCTGACCAGGGCACTAATGCCCTTTCTGACACAGCCTGAGCCTGGAACTCCTGTTCCCACCCAAACAGCTGGCCGCACACTGAGCACATCGAGCCGCCATGGCCTTAGGTCGTCATCTCTTCCCAACCTCGGTTTTCAGGCTTCAGAACCTAGACATTATTTCCAATCACTGCCCAGGGTTGAAGGTGATGCAGAAATCAGAACTCCTTCCCCATGGCAAGAAACCTTGTGGTTGGCATGTTGTCCAACGTTCAGTGTAGTTGAAACCAGTGTGGCCCATGAGGCCCCGACCATGCTCGCAGGCCACATGGGTCCCAAACACACATTGTTTCTCTCAGCCTGAGCCCAGTCCTCAAGTAAGGCCTCTCAGTAGCTGGATGAAGAGATAGCATATTGGGCTTGCCATGCCCCTAGGCCCCAATTTTGAACCATAGTCGGGTTGTCCCTTCAGTCTTCCCCACGGCTTTGCTATGGAATTCCTCTTTTGGTGGGACACCTGAGGTAACAAAACTGAAAGGGTCCTCCCGTCCCATAGATTGTCGAAAAACAATTGGGAAACGTGTCAAATCCTCAGAGAGGAAGATTCGTCCATGGCTCATGAGACCTCCCCGACATTCCACGGCCACCGCTGATACAAAATCCAGAGACAAAAGCCTGAGCAAGCGCCTCAGTCTCGCTCATTCTTCATATCCTGAAGAGTTCTTCTCATGGTTTGTAGATCAGGCCTGCCATACCTACGTCCCCAAACCTAAGCTATGTTTTTGTTTTCAGACTTCTGTCCTCAAAGTCCTGGGCCACACACCCTCCAGGCTGGGGCCCCTGGAGCCACACATTAGGACTGTGCCTACCAATCCATGGGAATTCTGCCCATTCCATTGTCCAAAATTGTACAAATTAGGAGAAACCTCCAAAGTCCCTGAGGCCATCCCAATAGTGTAGGTCTCCGTGGACAAACAAGGGCGGTCTGACAACAGCTGAGCATCTCAATGGCCTCGAGATCCCGCTCCCTTCATGAAGCGGCCGTCATGCACAGAAACTCCAACCTGAGCTAACGTCTGTTCCTCGCTCTGACTTCAGATGCATGAGACATTGGTTCAGATCTGCAGGGGGTACCTGCCGTGCCCTTGCCCTGAAACCCAATTATAGCTTGTCTTCTCAGACTTCCGTCCTCATACCCCTGGACCCGAAGGCCTCAAGTTTTGCAATTCCGGATCCACAGTGCAGAACTCTGCCTGCTTTGTAGAAAAAAATTATTGCCTCATGAGCTGCCCAGGCACCTTAAATGAGGATAAACATACACAGCACTCGACTTTACCCAAATTATATAGTCTAACCTGGGCACTAAAGCACTGTTGGACACAACCTGAGCCCGGACCTCTGACTAACCCCCAGAAAGCTGACCGCACCCTGAGCACATAAGACCCGCCATGCCTTTAGGTCATTATCTCTTCCCTATCTCAGTTTTCAGGCTTCAAAACCGAGACATTAATTCCAATCACTGCCAAGGGGTGAGTGTGATGCAGAGATCAGAACTCCTCCTTACGCATGGCAAGAAAGCTTGTGGTTGGCAGGTTGTCCAACGTTCAGTGTAGGAGAAACCAGCATTCACCCTGAGGCCTCGCCCATACTTGAGTGCGACGAGGGCATAAACACGCATTGTGACTCTCAGCATGAGTCCTGTCCTCAAGTAAGTCCTCTCCTTGGCTGGACCATTAGATGTCATAATGGGCTTGACAGGTCCCTAGGCCCCAAGTTGTAACCAGATTTCTGATTGTCCAGTCGCCTCTCCCCAGGGCTCTACTCTGGAATCCCTCATTTGGTGCAACCCCTGAGGTTAAAAAAGAAAACAACAACAACAAGAAAAAAAAAAAAAACGGACTTCTTCCATCACACAGAATGACCCCAAACTCTTTGGACGGGGCCAAAACACCAGAGAGTACGACTCGTCCATTTCCCATGAAGACAGCCAGAAATTTCACCACCGTGAGTGACACGATATCCAGAGACAAAAATTTGAGCAAGAGCCTCACACTCGCTCTTTTTTCAAATCCCGAAGAGTTCTCCTCATGATCTGTAGGTCAGTCCTGCCATACCTATGACCGGAAACATAAGCCGAGGTTGTGTTTTCAGACAACTGTCCAAACAGCCCTGGCCTGCACAACCTACAGGATCAGGACCCTGGAGCCAAGCCTGAGGACTGTACTTGCCCTCTGCAAGGGAAATGTGTTTGCCATTTCCAATGGCCACAACCCTTCTAATAGGATAAACACCCAATTCCCTGATCCATCTCACTAGGGCTGGCTTCCCAGGAAAAACAGGGCAATCAGAGCCCATCTGTGCACCTACCTGCACTCAGACCCATAGACAGTTGTCCCCAGAGGTAAAAAGGAAAGAACAGGCCCCTAGGCACTAATCAGATCCATTGCTTTGGTTTCCAGGCATCTCTCCTCAGACGCCTGGATTCCAAAACCAGCAATGGCTTTTTCTTGACCCACCCATCAGAAAACATCTCATCTACACATGGGAAACTTGCACGTTAGAGCTCTGTCAAAGCCTCTGTTTTGGAGAACCCGTCAGGGCCCCAGTGCCACCGCTTCATTCCAAGGTCTCGATTCACACAAAAACACGCTAGGACCCATCCCCAGGAGAGTCCATTTCAACTCAGCCTCCTCGGTTGCTCCCCCAGATCCAGCAGATCTAACCTGTCTTGTTGCTAGGAGACAATTGGAATGCGAGGTGGGCTACCCAGCGATCCATCCTTAGAACCCTGCTCAGATACATTGGCCTGGAGCCAAACAACAGGTCTCAACGGTCCTGAAGAAGACACTTTGGAGTTTGGAGCTTCTCAAAAATCCCATCGTTGGAAAACCCCCATGGCCTCGTGATGCCCCTCCATTCATGAAGGTGCCATCAGGGACAGAAACTCCAACCTGAGCGATCATCTGATCCTCGCCCTGACTTCAGATGCACGAGATCTCGATTCCGGTCTGTTGATTCTGCCTGCCATGTCCTCAACCTGAAACCTAAGCCGAGCTTGTGTTCTCAGACTTCTGTCCTCAGACTACTGGCCCACAAGCCCTACATTTTGGCAATCCAGAACTACAGTGCTGCACTCTGCCTGCCCTCCAGAAGAAAAACATTGCCCTCTGGGGTACCCAGTAACCCCAAGTGAGGATCAACCTGCACCTACATTGGCTGTACCCCAAATACATAGGCTGACCAGGGCAGTATTTCTGACACAGCCTGAGCCTGTTCTTCCTGGCCCCAACCAGACAGCTGGCCGCACACTGAGCACATCGAGCCGCCATGGCCTTAGGTCGTCATCTCTTCCCAACCTCGGTTTTCAGGCTTTAGATTCTAGACCTTACCTCCAATCACTGCCCAGGGTTGAACGGGATGCAGAAATCAGAACTCCTTCCCCATGGCAAGATACCTTGTGGTTGGCATGTTGTCCAACTTTCAGTGCAGTTGAATCCAGTGTTGACCATGAGGCCCCGCCATGCTCGCAGGCTACATTGGTCACAAACACACATTGTGACCCTCAGCCTGACCAAAGTCCTCAAGTAAGGCCTCTCAGTGGCTGGATGAAGAGATAGCATATTGGGCTTGCCATGCCCCTAGTCCCCAATTTTGAACCATATTTCTGGTGGTCCCTTCAGTCTTCCCCATGGCTTTGCTTTGGAATTCCTCTTTTCGTGGGACACCTGAGGTAACAAAACTGAAAGGAGTCCTCCCATCCCACAGATTGACGAAAAATAATTGGGAATCGGGTGAAATCCTCATAGAGGTAGATTCGTCCATGGCCCATGAAGCATCCCCGACATTCTACGGCCATCGCTGATACAAATTCCAGAGACAAATGCCTGAGCAAGCGCCTCAGACTCGCTCTATATTCAAATCTTCATGAGTTCTTCTCATGGTTTGTATATTGGGCCTGCCATACCGACGTCCCCAAAAAATCTGAGTTAGTGTATCGGAATCACAATCAGAACTCTGCCTTCCACATGGCTGTAATGCTTGTTATTCACATGGAGTCACACCTTCACATGGGGAACCCTTCATGGCCCCTGATGTTACGCCAAAACATGAGTGCTGCTTGGGCACAAATTCACACTGTGACCCTAGCATGAGCCCCATGTCAAAGAAAGGCCTGTCAGGTTCGGGACGAAGATCCTGCATATAGTCCCTGCCATGCACATAGGCACCCAGGACTAACTAGATGGTGTGTATTCCAGTTGAAGAAACCCACTGCTGTACTCTAGAGTCTCTCTCCTTGGGGGTCCTTTCTGAGAGAAAACAGTACTCTTCACTTCCCACAGAACGAACCCAAACACTTGGGAGCTTGGACAATCCCCCGAGAGGAAGGCTCTTCCTCGGCCCCTGAGGCAACCCCTACCCTGACTGGACACTGTGAACGCAACACCCAGAGACAAAATCCTGAGTGACTGCCTCCCACTTGCCCTCCTTTGATATCCAGAGGATCTCCCCTCACGGACTGGAGATCAGTCCTGCCATTACCTTGGCCACTAGCTGAGCCAAGTTTGCTTTTTCAGACATCTGTCCCCACAGCCCTGGCAAACACAGCCTCTAGGCTGGGTCCTCTGGAGCGATACAACAGGACCGTGCCTGCTCTCTCTGGGAAACTGTGTCCATTCCTTTGGACACACACCTCCAGAATATGAGAAACCTCAAGGCCCCTGAGGACATCCCACTACTGGGAGCCTCCCTGGACACACAGGGGCATTCGGACACAAGCTGAGCAGCTACGTCCACGAAGGCATGCACACAGATGTCAACAGAGATAGAAGGTTGAGCCGGATAGGCCCTTAGGCCCTAATCTCAACTCTTGCTTTGGGTTCCAGGTGTTACTCCTCAGAGGCTTTGGTTCGAAGAACAGGATATGGGGCTTTCCTGAGGCACTGAACAGAACTCCTCTCGTCTCCACATGGGAAGCTTCCTTGTTGGAGCCGTGTCAGACACCTCACGTTGGAGAATTCTGCAGAGTCCCTGAGCCACCTCCACATTCCAAGGTCTCCCAGACCACCCTGCCACAGTAGGACTCATCTTCAGGAGAGTCCATTTCAACTCTCCCCTCTGGGTAGCTCACCCAGGAGCCTGCAGATTGAGCCTACCTTGTCCTGACTAAAGAGTGGGAATATGAGGTGGCGTTCCCAGGCATCCATGCTTAGACACCTGCTCTCGAGTCTTTCCGTATGGGGCCTCCTGGAACCATCCAATAGGATTCGACTGTCGTGCAGAAGGAAACCTTGAGGTTTGGAGTAGTTCACAAATCCCATCGTAGGCAAACCACCCTGGCCTAATGAAGCCCTCACCCTTCAGGAAGCGGCCATGCTGGACAAAAACTCTAGCCTGAGGCACGTCTCATAGTTGACATGACCTCAGGGCAGGAGATCTCGATTCAGCCTCTGCAGAGTGGGACTGCCGTGCCCTCGGTCCCAAACCTCACCCTAGCTTGTATTTTCAGACTTCCTTCCTCACACTCCTGGCAAACAAGCCCTCCGGACCAGGAACTCCAGAACCAAAACCCAGCCCAGTGTCTGCCCAACGGAAGAAAAATGTTTCCCTCTGGGGCTCTCCAGAAAACCCAGATGAGGATCAACCTGCTCGGGCCTCGACGGTACCCGAACTGGATAGGCTGCTCTGGGCACTCATGCTCTGTCTGACACAGCCTGAAGCCCGACGTCCAGAGAGACAAGGAGACAGCTGGCCGCACACCCAGCACTTCGGACACCCCATGGTCTTATGCCGTCACCTCTTCCTAACCTTGGTTTTCAGATATCTGAACCTAGACATTATATCAATTCTCCACACAGCTGGGTATTGCAAGCACAAAAAAGAACTCCTCCTTCCCCATGGCTGTCAAGCTTGCTCTTGGCATGGAGTCACACCTTCAGGGTGGGAGAAACCTTCATGGCCCCTGATGCCACGCCCAAACTTGAGTGCTGCTTGGGCACAAATTCACACTGTGACCCTCAGCATAAGCCCCATGTCAAAGAAAGGCCTGTCAGGAACTGGACCAAGAGCCCGCATATGGGGCTTGCCAAGCCCCTATGCACCCAATCCTCACCAGTGTTTGAGTTTTCCAGTCGCCCCACCTGTACCTGGGCTCTGCTCTGGAATCCCTTTCTTGGAGAGACACATGAGCCAGACAACACGACTCCACCCTTCCCTCAAAATGACCCCAAACTCTTGGGAGCTGGGACAAATCCCAAGAGAGTGATACCCGTCCACAGTCCCTAGGCCACCCCTCTTTTCCACTGCTATCCCGGACACAACATCCAGAGACAAAAGCCTGAAGGAATGCCTCCCACTCGCCCTTGTTTCAGAGGCCCAGGAGCTCCCTCTCAGGCTGTACATCCGGCCTGCCATACCCTAGGCGAGACTCATAAGCTGAGTTTGTATTTTCAGACTTCTGTGCCCACAGCCTGGACCCACACAACCTCCAGGCGAGGGCCTCTGGAGCCACAGCGAAAGATTCTGCCTGCCCTGTCTAAGGAAATTGTGCCCATTCCATTGACCACAACCCTACAGGTTAGGGAAAAGCTCCAAGCCCCTGAGGCCATCAATAGTGGAGGCCACCCTGGACTAAGAGGGGCTCTCTGACACCTGCGGAGCAACTATCTCCACTTAGAATCTCAGACAGTGTCCCCAGAGACAGAAGGTTTAAATGGACAGGCCCCCAGGCCCTAATTTGAACCTTAGCTTTGGTTTCCATTTTTCTGTCCTCAGAGGACTGTTTTCGTAGACCGGCACACGGGGCTTTTCTGAGACACCAAACCAAACCTCTCTCATCTCCACATGGGGAGATTTCTTACTGGGCATGTATCAAACACTTCAGGTAGGAGAGTTCCGCAGGGCCACTGAACAACCAACACATTCCAAGGTCTCCATGGACCCAAACGCACATTATGACGCATCCTCAGGAGAGGCCATTTCAACTCAGCCCCCTGGGTAGCGTGTCCCAGAGGCAGCAGATCAAACATATTTTGTCTCTTATGGCCAAGGGGATTGCGAGGCATGCTGTACAGGGATCCATCCTTCGAACCCTGCTCTCCAGTCCTTCCGTATGGTATGTCCTGGAGCCATGCAACAGGACTCAAATGTCCCGCAAAAGGAAACCTTGTGGTTTGGGGCATCCTCCAAACTCAGCGTGGGAACACTTCCTTGGCCTCATGAGGCCCCCGCTTTATGAAGGTGCCATCATGGACACATACTCCAGCCTCAGCCAACGTCTGATCCTCAGCCTGACTTCAGATGCAGGAGATTTTGATTCAGCCTCTGCAGAGTGGGCCTTCTCTGCCCTTGGCTCCAATCCTCACCCTAGCTTGTGTTTTCAGACTTCCGTCCTCATACTCCTGACCCACAAACCCTCCCTACTGGGAATTCTGGGGCCACACTGAAGCACTCTGCCTGCCTCCCAGGAGAAAAACATTGTCTATGGTGCTGCCCAGAAACCCAAAATGAGGATCAAGCTGCTTGGCCCTCAGCAACACCCCAATTGCATAGGCTACCTTAAACACTGATGCTCTGTCGCAAATAGCCTGAGCCCAGACCTTCCAACAGACACAGACACAGCTGGCTGCACACCCAGCACATTGGACCCGCCACTGCCTTAGGCCACCATCCATTCCCAACCTGGCTTTTCAGTCATCGGAACCTAGACCTTATCTCCAATCCCTGCACAGGGGGAATCTGATTTATAAGTCAGAACCCCTCCTTCCCCATGGCAAGAAACCTTGCTGCTGGCCGTGAGTCAAACCTTCAGTGTAGGAGAAAACGGCAAACCTGCCGGGCCTCATGAAGCCCCCCATATCCTTCAGGGAGAGGCCATCATGGACAAAAACTCTAGCTTGAAGCACGTCTCATAGTAGACATGACCGCAATGCAGGAGATCTTGATTCAGCCTCTGCAGAGTGGCCTGCCGTGCCCTCAGTCCCAAACCTCACGCTAGCTTCTGTTTTCAGACTTCCTTTCTCACACTCCTGGCAAACAATCCCTCCAGAGTAGGAATTGCAGAACCACAAGCTAGCCCAGTGACTGCCCACCGGTAGAAAAAGTTTCCTTGTGGGGCTCTCCATAAAACCCAGATGAGGATCAACCTGCTCTTGCCTCGACCGCACTCAGATTTGATAGGCTGCTCTGGGCACTAATGCTCTGCCTTTCACAGCCTGATGCCAGACGTCCAGACAGGCAAGGAGACAGCTGGCCACACACCTAGCACTTCTGACACGCCATGGTCTTATGCCGTTATCTCTTCCTAACCTTGGTTTTCAGATATCTAAACCCAGATATTATATCAATTCCCCACACAGTTGGGCATCTGAATCACAAATCAGAACTCCTTCTTCCCCATGGCTGTAAGGCTTGCTCTTGGCATGGAGTCACACCTTCAGGGTAGGAGAAACCTTCATTTCCCCTGAAACCACGCCCAAACTTGAGTGCTGCCTTGGGCAAAAATTCACTCTGTGACCCTCAGCATGAGCCCAATATCAAAGAAAGGCCTGTCAGGGCCTTGACCAAGAGCCCGCATATGGGGCGTGCCAAGCCCCTATACACCCAATCCTCACCAGTGTTTGAGTTTTCCAGTCTCCCCCCCGTTTCTGGGGCTTTGCTCTGGAATCACTTTCTTGGAGAGACACATGAGCCAGACAACAGGACTCCACCCTTCCCACAAAATGACCCCAAACTCCTGTTAGCTGGGACAAATCCCCAGAGAGGGATACTTGTCCACAGTCACTGAGGCCACCCGCTACAATCTACGGCTATCCTGGACGCATCCAGAGACAAAAGCCTGAAGGTATCTCGCCCATGATTCACAAGCCAAGGAGCTCACTCTCTATCTGTACATCCGGCCTGCCATACCCTCGGCGCCACTCATAAGCTGAGTTTGTGTTTTCAGACTTCTGTGCCCACAGCCTGGACCCACACACCCTCCAGGCTAGGGCATCTGGAGCCACAGCGAAAGATTGTGCCTGCCCTCTCCAAGGAAAGTGTGCCCAATCCATTGACCACAACCCTACAGGTTAGGGAAAAGCTCCAAGGCCTCTGAGGCCATCCTGATAGTGTAGGCTGCCCTGGACTAAAAGGGGCACTCTGACACCAGCTGAGCCATTATCACCACTTAGACTCTCAGACAGTGTCCCCCGAGACAGAAGATTGAAATGGACAGGCCCTTAGGCCCTAATATGAACCTTAGCTTTAGTTTTCATGTGTCTGTCCTCAGAGGACTGGTTTCGTATACCAGCATATTAGGTTTTTCTGAGGCTCCAAACCAAACCTCTCTCGTCTCCACATGGAGTGCTTTCTTACTGGATCTGTATCAAACCCTTCTGGTCGGAGAATTCCGCAGGGCCACAGTACAACCATCACATTCCAAGGTCTCCATGGACTGAAACACACATTATGACGCATCCTCAGGAGAGGCCATTTCAACTCAGCCCGCTGGTTAGCTTGCCCCAGAGCCAGCAGATCAAACATATCTTGTCGTTAATGGCCAAAGGGAATGCGAGGCATGCTGTTCAGGGATCCATCCTTTGAACCCTCCTCTTCAGTCCTTCTGTATGGTATGTACTGGAGCCATTCAACAGGACTCGACTGTCTCGCAGAAGGAAACCTTGTCGTTTGTGGCAACCTCCAAACTCAGCGTGGGAAAATTTCGTTGGCCTCATGAGGCACCTGCTTCATGAAGGTGCCATCAAGGGCACAATCCAACCTCAGCCAACGTCTGATCCTCAGCCTGACTTCAGATGCATGAGATATCCTTTCAGCCTTTGCAGAGTGTGCCTGCTCCCAACCTCACCCTATCTTTTGTTTTCAGACTCTACCCTAGCACTCCTGGCCCAAAAGCCCTCATGATTGGGAATTCTGGTTCCAGAACGAAGCACTCTGCCTGCCCCCCAAAGAAAAACATTGTCTATGGCATTGCTCAGAAACCCCAAATGAAAATCAACCTGCTCAGCCCTCGGCAACACCCCAATTGCATAGGCTACCCTAAACACTATGCTCTGTCTTACATAGCCTGAGCCCAGACCTTGTGAGAGACACTGAGACAGTTGGCTTCACACCCAGCACATCGAACCTGCCATGGGTTAGGCCATTTCATCCCTTCCCATTGACCTGGGTGTCTTCCTGGAGGTATATTCTGAGGCTGTGTCAGACTATGCATTTTTTCTGGAGCTTCCTATGGAATTGGGGTGGTATTAGGGGCCTTGCAATTTTCTCTTAATCTGGTGGGTTGGGAAACTGAGACAGGCTGACATTCCTTGGGAGAGCTGGCCCAGTGCTGTTGTGTGTTCCTGGAGGCCCCATCCTGGAGGGCATATGGGTCAGGACTCTGGGTCCAAAGTCTTCAGACACAAACTCGGGTAAGAGTTAAGCTCGAGGTGATGGCAGACCCAATCTGCAGACCCTGAGCGAAGCATCTCCAGATATGAAATTCGGACGGCTGTGAGGCAGGAGCACAGTCTTTTCTGTCTGACTTGTTTGTCTATGATGGCCACGAAATGGAGGGGTGGCCTCATGGGTCCATGTGAGATTCTACCTCTCTGGGAATTCTGCTCGGCACCCAAGAGTTTGGTGTATTTCCGGGGGATGGGAGTGATGAGGGAGCAGGAGGCTGGCTGAGGACAAAGCAAAAGCTGGCGCCTTGCACCCCCTCTTCACCCGCTCCCCTCCATGTGTGTGGCATTCCTTAGGCACCCATGACTGCCATAAAACGATAAATAGTTAACTTTCAGGGATCACAATCCTGCAGAACAGGAATCTCCCTTGCCCTACAAGATGTCCTAGAGACCTGAACAGGGAGGTTACCTTATCAATAGCACAAATTTCCAAAGGCAAATAACTCTTGGTTCCTGAAGCCCTAATGTCCCCCTCCCACCATAAACTGGAGGAGACTGGGGTAGAAAGGAATGTAAATGATAGCCAGATCATAATGCCCCACCAAGAATCCCCCATTATCTTGATGTTAGTGCTTGACCTAAAGACAACATTAATCAAGCCATAATGGCAAAGACTCCCCCCCCGGCACCTTGTAGACCCTCCCTAGCATGTGAGAACTCTGTCGAAATCCCCCATTCCTTCACCACCTCCCCCCAACCGTGGGGTATATAACATGCCCACCTTCACAACCCGGGGCAGCAGCTCTTCCTGCCCACGGGTCCTGTCCCCGTGCTTTAATAAACCACCATTTTGCACCAATGACGTCTTAAGAATTCTTTCTTTAGTTGTCGGCTCCGAACCTCCTCACCCCACCGAACCTGACTTAGGTTCTGGGACTTCATCATTTTTGGCGAGCCAGCCAGGAGATTTGTGAGTCTTTACATTTGGACTCTGAGCTTTGGTGCAAATTGGTGAGTACTTTCTCTCCTTTTCCTGTACTCTCATTCCAGGGCTTTTTCAAGGAGTATGGTCTTATTGGAACACTTGCATGTCAATTGCTCAGGCTGTAATCCTCTAGCCCGTGGCTACTCCACGGGGAGGAGAGCGTCTGCCTTTTGGCTGTAAGCTAGTACCCTGGCCGGAATGGCAATAAGACCCAGAAACTTGATGGCCTCACTTTATTCCTGTTCTTATAGAAAGTTGTCTCTCTTGGGCACGGGACAGCCACCTAAGTCACCAGGACGGCTGCCAATCTTAAGACTCCCGTGTGAGGTTTCCTCCTGATTGATCTAATGTGATCCCCTCCACATGCCCGGTCTAGCCACTTCTGGCCGCGGGACCTCCATTGGGAGCCGGCCGAAACCAGTACCCGATTGAATTAAAACGCAACCGGGGAACGTTTCCTAGGGAAGTTGGCTGTAAGGACCACATGTGTTGGAATGTCGCATAGACCATGATGGATTTCAATCTTTACTGTTTCTCGTCAGTGTCCTCTGCAAACCGCCTGATCCCTAGCAAAGGGGACTCTGGCTTTATTCCTCTGTTTCTCTTAATAGATGTGGGGGCTTCTCCCTCACTCACATCCCATGTTAATGGCTATAACTGGAGCCAACTGGGGTTGGTCTAACTCGAGACAGAGACCATAAGGAATATTCCCAAGCAGCTGCCGAAACTCTCTTTGTTTCGGGGAAGTTTTCCTGTGTTCTCTGGCCTGACTTGGACTGCCTAACCCCTTCCCCCTTGCTGGTGGGAAAGCATGGCATCTGCTCCTCTGTTGGGGCTTATGAGCTCTAAAACCGGGAATCTTTTCTCTGCCTCCTGGCAGCGCTTTGTTTCTTCTGTTTCCCCCTTACGTGTTTCTGTACCAACGTGTGTGCAGCCTGCATGACTGGCCTCTAGATCATGCACCACGGCCCCTTCTCTTTTCACTGTCAAGGAGCAAGAACAACACCCCCTGGACCTAACACCTCCCCACTCCAGATCTTCCCACGCATGTCTCAGGTAAACATTCAAAGTGGAGTGGGCCCAGGTGGAACATAAATCAGTATTGAAACTAAGTTAAGTTTGTTGGTTTAATTAAGATAGATGCATCTTTGAAGTTAACAGATGTGAAGCTTTATTCTATCGAAGTTTACTGAACGTTAAATAAGCTTATGTTACTTGTTAAAATTTGTTAGCAAAGAAATGACTAAACTGATGGTTAATTGTCTGTCTCAAATTTCTAATGGGTAATTGCTAAAGTAACTTTCAAAGTCTTTGGTAACCTGAAAGTTTTAAAGTTTTGCTTGGATGACAAATGGAATTAAATTGTGGACATCTAGGTCTTAACCAAACAGGATAAAATGCTAAGTCGTTAATTTCTGGATGTAGGCTTGTGCTTTTTGACTTCTTACTGCATAGAAACTAAGAGTATTTAAATATGTTGGTAAACTTGTTTGCCACTTAACTGATTCATAAATTGCCACCTGAAGAATTCTGTTGTAGCAGTTCACAATTGGTTAATAACTAAAGGTGTTTCTAAGAATACAAAGTTCTGCTTAGTGTAACTAAGACTGATGGAAATAAAGGGAAACTCTGTATGTAGGAAAGTAGGAGATATGTAAGAAAGACTTAAGGAATGGGAATACATTTTGTTGAAGGTAAAGAAAGATAATTTTGTCCTAAATGAGATGGTTGTTTGGAAGGAAATGGCTTGGGACAAAACCTGAATGCAAAGGAAAGTTGTAGAAGGTTTGTGAAGGGAAATCTTCAGAAAAGGAATTTTAGCTATGGTCAAGAATTGATTAAGATTGAAATGAATGGGTTTTAAGGATACATTGGTACAAGACTGAAATTGTCTTGTTCAAAAGGACAATGTTTTCTTAGATCAATTGATCTGCTGTTAAGAAAATGTAAATGGTTTTCTCTTTGCCTGCCCAGAAAAACGAGTTTCTATGTTCAGTTTTATCAGGTGTTTAACATCCCTAATTATATTTAGGCATGTGCTTTAAAACTTTCTAAGATTTTAGCAAATGTTGACAGGATTTAAATTGTAAATCTCTTTAACTCAGGCTTTTCCTTGGTATGTGAAGTTGCTCATGAAGTACCACTGAACCAGTGATAAACAATGGATTACATTTGGGAAAATGCTATAACTATTCTAGAGATTCTACGCACTTCCTAAAGTTTTAACGTTTTGAGAGATCATCGCTTGATACTGTAATTATGGAAATGCTATGTATCACAGAAATAACCTGATTTCCTTGCAGCTAAATTGTAAACTCCCGTGTCTCTTTAGCTCTAACCATACCCATTCTGAGTTTTTGTCATTTATAATTGTTTTAATTCTCTGGTAAAATAAGTTTTATCTTCAAGTAGATTCCTATAAAGGACTTTCAGGACAAATACAGATATTTGATATGCTTGAAAATCCTAAAACTGAAATGGGTAAGAATTTCCAGAACTGACTAAAGCCGCATTCACCAGATTTAGTAACATGGGACTAAAAGATTATAGTGTTGTGTCCCTTAATGTTTTGTCTTTAAACATTGCTGGTTCTCTCTACTGTTTGCTCTTACAGACTAGGGATACTCCCTCCTAGTTATCTGTAAATTATAGAGATGTAAAAGTGCTCATTTGTAAAAGTGCTCAAGGCATTCAAATTTTCTCTCTATCTGAACCCTCTGAAACTAAAAGGTCTCAGTAAGTATTCTTTCTTCCATGGCAATCAGTCATTTGCATAAGTTCAATAAGAATCTGTTCTCCTTGTAACAGGAAAGAATTGGAAACACGGGTTATTTTACCAAGGCTTTGACTGGGATGTCATATTTGAAAAGACTCAGATATGACCAGACAGCTTTAAAGGAACTAAGGTTGACTTTATGAAACCTGGAGCCATAAAGCCCCTTGGGACTGTTGGCCTGATACCTTGCTTACAGAGTT
This sequence comes from Mustela nivalis, assembly GCF_964662115.1. Taxonomy (NCBI): domain Eukaryota; kingdom Metazoa; phylum Chordata; class Mammalia; order Carnivora; family Mustelidae; genus Mustela; species Mustela nivalis. The sequence goes on from NW_028136398.1 coordinate 135,507, forward strand.
CCCAGCAGCCCCACCAGGTGAGTAAAGAATGTCACTCCTTGGTAGGTGCAGTCTCGGGAAGAGGAATTCGCCCAAAGGTATTGCAGGCATGCCTCATGGCAAGTACAGGGCTTGGCTTCTGGCCCGGAGAGGCTACTAAAAGTTCAACCTAGAGATTCCTTATACAAAGTTCCAGCAAAGCAGATTCTAAAAGATCTATTGATCACAGTCACTGTTCTTACTGAGCTTATGTAAATAATTAGGCCAAGTTTGTTAAAACTGGACTTGTTTCACAAGTGAATTAGTCCTGATTTGGCTATCTCTGGAAATGAGGGTTATTTTAGAGAGAAAAATTATGTTTTAATAACACACCTTTATGGATGTTAAATTCTAGATTTGATTGTCTTTAAATGTTTACCTAAGCTAAACAATTTGAGGTAAACTTCAGAGAAGTTGTACAATAGCTTCTTTAGTCGATCTTACTGTTTTGTGGGGATATTAGCAGACCCCACAGCACATGATTAAACAACTGTAATAATGAAATTGCCTAAAAGCCAACCTATCGCACTCCATAGGATTAACTATGGACTTGTGGAGATAATGGATGACCCCACTTTCTTTGAGTGGATTGAATGATCCATGGGGGACTCCCCTTATCTCTTGACAAGTTTTCTCACTTGCCAGTGATCCTCTGTAATCAGGATATTGTTAAGGTTGGACCACTCAAAGGTCTTCTTATTGGTTTCACCCCTTTGTCATATTTATCCTAGAGGCCACCTCTGTTGAGGTGCAATTGCAAATAGATGCTTTAGCTAAGCATAGAACAGCCTTCATAAAAGGAGCCTCAAAGCTCACTATGGGACAGTCCTTGACTGTAATGATGTCACATCAGGTCCAGATTTGTCTTAGAAGGCAAAGGCCATCAATGGATGATGGAGGCCAACTTATTAAATACTGGGCTACATTAACAGATATGCCAGAAATAAAACTTGTCAAACTTTAAACCTAGTTACCTGTATGCCTGAACCTGACCACTGTACTTCTTTCTCTATAGAGCAAAAAGGTTATTGATCTTGCTTACTCTATCTGGCCAGATTTAAGATGCCACTGTTAAAAATATGAATGACAGTTGGTTTTCTGATGACAGTAGTTTTCATAGGAAAAAAATAAGAAAAGCTAGGTGTGCCATAGTGCTCACTAGCACTTTGCAATTGCCAAAGTCTAAGAATAAACATTAACACTGACTCCAAATATGCTTTCCTGGTACTACATGCTCATGGAGCTATTTGGAAGGAAAGGGGATTGCTATCAAGCCATAACTCCCCAATCAAATATGGGCCTAAGTTACAAAACCCTCCTTATCGCTATACTGAAGATGGCATATATCAGATCCGGGATACATATTTGTGGTTCACACCCACGATTGGACAGCTCAGTTAAAAGGCAGTTTTATGCTGGGAACAAAAGAATTATACGTAGGATACTTGGACAAATAACACACAGTATCGAGGATGGCTATCATTAGAAATGTGTTCCCAAATAATAGTACTCCAGGCTACTGAATGTTTTGCTACTGATTGGGTAAGGTGACCTGGAATTAGATGGCCAGCTCCAAATGGAACCCACTGGATATGTGGAACTAACCTGTGGCCCTGGCTTCCTCCAGGGTGGATAGGTCGCTGTACTTTAGGATTTGCCTGGATCCATGGGCGCATTACTAAAACCATTACAACTCCAGCTAATCTCCCCAACTTGAAACAAAGATGGACACAATCTGTTTTTAAATGGTATGATCACTTAGCATCCATTTTTGTTCCATCTGCGGGACTAGAGGATGTCATGTGGCATGTAGAAGCCCTTACTAAATATACTACAAAGGCACTCAATGATCCACTAAATGGCATCTCCCTCCTTAATACCAAAGTCTCACAAATACGCAAGGCAGTCCTACAAAATAGGATGGCCTTGGATGTCCTGACAGCAGCCCAGGGTGGCAAATGTGCAATTATCAAGACAGAATGTTGCATATACATCCCAGACTATCACAAAAATGTCACAGGAATAATAAAGGATATTAATACACAGATTAAGGCCCTACAAGATCCCTCTCTCCCTCTCAGTAAATGGTTAAGTTCCTAATTTGAAGGAGGACTATGGCCAAATCTCCTTTTCGAGCTTCTTATTCTTATCGCCTTATTAATCTTAATATGTTGCTTTGTTCCATGTTTCTCTACTTGGTGCGAGACTCCATTGCTACAATGACTACACCACAGCAGACGATCCTTGTCGCGTGCGAGGATGCCTCTTCACTGTCAGCGCTGGATTCAGCTGCCTCCACCTTTCGTAACTCCCTTATACGTTCCTACCCTGACCAATATTGACCCGAGCAGGTAGGGACAGCTCTACGCCCCTATTCAGCACGAAGAAGTTACAGAAGATGAGACCTTCCACCTTCAACCACCTTAAAGATTTAAGGGTCAAAATTGTTCAGGGGGGAATGATGAGGGAGCAGGAGGCTGGCTGAGGACAAAGCAAAAGCTGGCGCCTTGCACCCCCTCTTCACCCGCTCCCCTCCATGTGTGTGGCATTCCTCAGGCACCCATGACTGCCATAAAACGATAAATAGTTAACTTGCAGGGATCACAATCCTGCAGAACAGGAATCTCCCTTGCCCTACAAGATGTCCTAGAGACCTGAACAGGGAGGTTACCTTATCAATAGCACAAATTTCCAAAGGCAAATAACTCTTGGTTCCTGAAGCCCTAATGTCCCCCTCCCACCATAAACTGGAGGAGACTGGGGTAGAAAGGAATGTAAATGATAGCCAGATCATAATGCCCCACCAAGAATCCCCCATTATCTTGATGTTAGTGCTTGACCTAAAGACAACATTAATCAAGCCATAATGGCAAAGACTCCCCCCCCGGCACCTTGTAGACCCTCCCTAGCATGTGAGAACTCTGTTGAAATCCCCCATTCCTTCACCACCTCCCCCCAACCGTGGGGTATATAACATGCCCACCTTCACAACCCGGGGCAGCAGCTCTTCCTGCCCACGGGTCCTGTCCCCGTGCTTTAATAAACCACCATTTTGCACCAATGACGTCTTAAGAATTCTTTCTTTAGTTGTCGGCTCCGAACCTCCTCACCCCACCGAACCTGACTTAGGTTCTGGGACTTCATCAGGAGGAGCGCAGTTTTCTGAGTCAGGGATCCCGTCCAAACAGCCATTCCAGAGATGGGTCCTGGGTTCTGGAGCCTGGATCACTGCAACAAGGCTTAGGATTTGGGCCTAGGGTCCTGCTCTATGTTTTCCTGGTACAGCTCCCGAGTGTTCTTGTTGGAAATGGGTCTCATTCTGAGGGTCACAATGCCTGTTTTTGCCCAGATGCCCATGCTGAGTGGGTGTGACCTCATGGGCTATGCACTTGGCTCCCACTCAGAGGGTTGGACTGCCATCTCAACATTCAGTTTTCCTGCCATGGGGAAGGAGGTGTACTTTTTTATGCTTCAGGTTCCCCCATGGGCAGGAATTTGAGCTAAGTTCTGGGACAGGTGCCTGAATACCCAGTTCACTTTGAGATGAGGTCCTCGGGCCAAGGCAGGACCCACCTGCAGAAAATGAGGCCTGCTTTCTGGGTGGCTGTCAGGAGCTCGGGCTCGAGCTGTGTCAGACAGAACATTCGTGGAGAGTACGGCCTATGATATTGGGGTGCTTTTGAGAGCTGTGCAACTGGATCCTCATGGGGGATTTTTGCACAGACCCTTTCTTCACTTCTTCTATCTGGTGAGCAGGCAGATGGCTGCATTACGGCTCCAGAATATCCAAGTTGGAGGGTTTGCAGGCGAGGAGTGTGAGGACAGAAGTATGAAAACATAAGCTACGGTTACGCTCAGTGCCGAGCACATGTCTATTCCAATGTACAGCAGTTGTTTCGAGATCTTCAGCACCTGGGCGAGGGGAAGATGTCTGCTCACGCTGGAGTTTGTATCCATGATGGCCAACAAATGGTGGGGAGGCCTCAAGAATTCTTGGAGGTATTTCCAATCTGGAGCTTGTGAGCTGCTCCAAACATCAAGGTGTCCTACTAAGGGGCAGCAGAAGTCTTCTTACAGGGCTCCAGGGTCCCCCATATGGAAGATTCGATAGCAATGCTATCGAATTGGCCTGGGAAGCCAATCTCGTGTTACCATTGCAGGTGAGAAACAGGGTAAGCTTGAACCAATGACACTGATTCCAAGTTCCAAGTGATTTGCGTTGATGGAAGTTCTCAGTGTAACAGGTCCCAATGCTGCTTGGTGTCCAGGGAGACCTTAGAATGTGGTGGCGGCTCTCTGACCATTGAGGATTCTCTATCCTTAGGATTAGACCCAGTACCCAGGAGCCAGGTTTCCTTCTTGGGACAGGAGGTGTGCTCTTGTATGGCTCACGGACCACAGGTTGGACCATATGCTTGAATTTCCAGAACAGACCTCTAGGGAGAGAGACCTCAAAACAAAAGCTAGGGTTCTGATGAGGTTTTAGGGCCATGGAAGTTTCAATCTTCGGACTAAGTGCCATTGGCCTGCATGTCATCCTGGAGGTAGGTGCTGAGGCTGTGTCAGGCTGTGCACTTTTTCCAGAGTGGCCTATGATATTGGGGTGCAGTCAGGGGCCTTGCAGTTTTCTCCTAATCTGGACATTTTGGGAAACTGAGATGGGCAGGGTTTCCTCAGGAGAGCAGGGCCAGTGATGTCATGTGTTTCTCGAGGCCCCATCCTGGAGGTCATGTGTGTCAGGACTTTGGGACCAAAGACTTTAGACAACCTCGGATAAGAGATAGGAGTGAGGTGATGGCAGTCCGAATCTGAAGACCCTGAGGGAAGCTCCTCGGGATTTGAAATTCAGGTGGCTGGGAGGGAGGAGCACAGGCTTTTCTGTCTGGATTTTGTGTCTAGGATGGCCACTAAATGGAGGGGTGACCTCATGTGTCCATGGGATATTCTTCCACTCTGGTGATTCTGCTTGGCACCCAAGAGTTTGATTTCTTTCTGGGGAAGAGGAAAAGACTGTATTCCATCTCTGGGATCCTGTCCAAACAGGGATTCCAGAGATGGGTTCTGGGTCCAGACACTGGGAAAACTTAACCAAAGCTTCGATTTGGGTTCCTGGTCCAGATCCCAAGGGGGATCTTTGGAAAGGGGTCTCATTCTGAGGGTCACAATGCCTGTTTGTGCCCAGCTGCCCATCCTGTGTAGGCATGGTCTCATGGACCATGCACCTGGTTCCCACTCAGGGTTGTACAGCCATCTCAACATTCAGTTTTCTGGCCATGGGGAAGGAGGAGCACTCTTTTGTGCTTCCGAGTCCCCTATGGGCAGGAATTTGAGCTAAGTCTGGGACAGGTACCTGAATATCCAGGTTGCTTCAAGATGATGGCCTCGGGCCAAGGTTGGACCCACCTGGAGGATATGGGGTCCACTATCTGGGTGGCTGACAGGAGGTCGGGGATCAGGCGGTGTCAGATAGACAATTTATGCAGAGGTCGGTCTATTATATTGGGGTGCCATTGAGGGCCGTGCAGGAGGATCCTCATGTGGGTTTCTGCGAAGACCCATAGGGCACTTCTTTCTGGTGGGCAGGCAGAAAGCTGCACTGTGGCTTCAGAATTCCCAATATGAAGGGCTTGTAGGCGAGGAGTGTGAAGACAGAAGTCTGAAAACACAAGCCACGGATAAGCTCAGTGCCGACCACAGGACCATTCCATTGTGCAGTGGTTGTTTCGAGATTTCCAGCACCTGAGTATGGGCGAGGGTCAGATGTCTGCTCACGCTGGGTTTGCATCCATGATGGTCAACGAATTGTGGGGTGGCCTCAAGAATTCTTGGAGATTTTCCCAAGCAGGACCTTGTGAGCTGCTCCAAACAGCAAGGTGTCCTACTGTGGGACAGGGGAAGTCCGCTTACAAGGCTCCAGGGTCCCCCATATAGAAAGATTCGACAGCAGAGGTCTCTGAATGGGGGCCTGGGAAGTCTTCCTTGCATGACCATTGCAGCTGAGGAACATTGCAGGCTTGATCTGCTGGTTTTTGTTCAAATTTCCAAGTGATCTAAGTTGACGGATGTTCTCAGTCTAATGAGTCACAATGCTGCTTGGTGTCCAGGGAGACCTTAGAATGTGGTGGTGAGGGTGCCTGGGTGGCTCAATGGGCTAAGCCGCTGCCTTCGGCTCAGGTCATGATCTCAGGGTCCTGGGATTGAGTCCCGCATCGGGCTCTCTGCTCAGCAGGGAGCCTGCTTCTTCCTCTCTCTCTCTCTGCCTTCCTCTATGCCTACTTGTGATCTCTCTCTGTCAAATAAATTAATAAAATCTATATAAAAAAAAGACTGTGGTTGTGGGTCTGTGGCCATGCAGGATTCTCCTATCTGAGGGTTAGACCCAGTTCCCAGGAGCCAGGTTCCCTTCTCGGGACAGGAGGGGTTCTCTTGTATGGCTCAGGGACCACATGTCGGATCATATGTTGGATTTCAAGACCAGGCCTCTGGGCACAGAGGCCTGAATATCTAGGCTAGGGTTCTTATGAGGTTGTAGGGGCATGTCATCCTCAACCTTCGGACTTAGGGACTTTGACCTGTGAGTCTTCCTGGAGGTAGATGCTCAGGCTGTGTCAGACTGTGCATTTTTTCCAGAGTGGCCTATGAAATTGGGGTGGGCTCAGGGGCCTTGCAGGCTTTTCCTAATCTGGAGGGTTTGTGCAACTGAGACGGCAGAATTTCATCCAGAGATTAGGCCCAGTGATGTAGTGTGGTTCTGTCAGCCCCATCCTGCAGGGAATGTGGTTAAGGGCTCTGGGACCAAAGTCTTCAGACACAAAATTGTGTATCAATTAGGAGGGAGGTGATGGCAGCCCCGATCTGCAGACGCTGAGGGCAGCTCCTCAGGATTTGAAATTCGTGTGGCTGGGAGGCAGGAGCAAAGGCTTTTCTGTCTGGATTGTGTCTAGGATGGCCTTGGAATGGTGGGGTGTCCTCATGTGTCCATGGAATATTCTACCTCTCTGGGGATTCTGCCCAGCACCCAAGAGTTTGGTGTCTCACTGGGAAGGAGAGAGCGTGGTTTACTGTTTCAGGGTTTCCGTCAACACAGGGATTCCAGAGATGGGTTATAGGTCCCTGTGCCTGGATAACCCTACAAAGGCTTAGTATTTGGGCCTAGAGGCTTGACTGCCTGGCTCTGTGGGGCTTTGGTTCAGCTCCCATGGAGACTTGTTGGAAATGGGTCTCAGGGTAAGGGTCACAATGCCTGTTTGTGCCCAGATGCCCATCCTGAGTGGGCATTGGCTCTTGTTCCATGCACCTGGATCCCAATATGAGGGTTGGACCACCATATCAACATTTAATTTTCCTTCTATGAGGAAGGAGGAGTAGTCTTTTGTGCTTCAGATTCCCCCATGCACAGTAATTTGAGCTATGTTCTGGGACTGATACGTGAATAACCAGGTTGGTTTGAGATGAAGGACTCAGGTCAAGGCAGGTCACACCTGCCAGATATGGGTCCCGCTATCTAGGTGGCTACCAGGAGGTCGGGGCTCGAGCTGTGTCAGACAAAGCATTAGTTCACAAGGTGGCCTATGATATTGCGGTGATATAGAGGGCTGTGCTGGTGAACCTTATGTGGAGTTTCATGCAGACCCATAGGGCACCTCTTTTTTCTGGTGGGCAGGCAGAAGGCATTGTGGCTCCCAAATTCCCAATATGGGGGACTTGAAGGCGAGGAGTGTGAGAACAGAAGGCAGAAAACACAATCTATGCTTAATCTCAGTGCCGAGAACATGGCCATTCCAATGTGCAGTGGTTTTTTCGAGATCTCCAGCATCTGAGTACAGGCGAGGGTCAGATGTCTGCTCATGATAGAGTTTGTATCTATCGTGGCCAACAAATGAAATATACAGCACCTGAGTAAAGGTGGATTTCAGATGTTTACGCACACTGGAGTTTGTGTCTCTGATGACCGAATGGAGGAGTGGCATCAAGAGGCTGATGCATGTGAGATGCTCCAAACAGCAAGGTTGTTTTTTCTACTGGACAGTTAGAGTCTGGTATGTTTTCTGCAGGGCCCCCCATGTGAAAAGTATGGGTAGCAGAGCCCTTCCACATGGATGCCTGGAAAGCACACCTCCATTGACCAATGCAGCTGAGGAACATGCAGGTTCTTTACGGTGCTTCTGGGGCGAAGCACCAAAATCTTGAGTTGACATGGAATCTCTTGAAGATGGGTTACAATGCTGGTTTTTTTTTACCAGGTAGATCTTAGAATGTGTTGGTGGCTAAGGTGCCTGCAGGATTCTCCTACCCTGAGGGTTTAACACAGGTCGAAGAGCACGGTTACCTTCTAGGGACAGGAGATGTAGTGTTTTGTGGCTCAGGGACCACATGCCATATCATAAGTTCCTATTCAAGAACAGGCCTCTGAAGACAGATGCCCGACAACCTAATCTAGGGTTCCAATGAGTCCCAGGGGCATGAGAGGTTCAATCTTCAGACTTAGGAAAGTTGACTTGGGTGTCTGCCAGGATGTAGGTGATCAGGGAGTTTCAGACTGCGCACTTATGTCCAGAGTAACCTCCAATATTGGGGTGGCCACAGGGGCCTTGAATGTTTCAACCAACTCTGGAGGGTTTGGTTAACTGACATGCACAATTTCCATGGGGATGGCAAGCACAGTCCTGTGGTGTGGCTCCAGAGACTCCACCCTGGAGGGCATGTGAGCCATGGTTCTGGGAGGGAAGTCTGCAAACACAAACTCGGGTTAGGTTTAGTGGCTAGGTTATCGCAGGGCAATGTGTAGACCTGGAAGGCTACTCGTCAGGAACAGTAACTGGAATGACCCGAAGGCGGAAGCACAGGCTTTTATATCTGGATTGTGTGTCTAGGGTGACCTCAGAATGTAGCTGTGGCCTCATGGGTCCATGGGAGATTTTTCCTCTAAGGATACTGGCGGCTCCCAATATTTTGATGACTTTTTGGGATGGGAAGACTGCTATTTTCGATCTTAGGTGTGCCCCAAAACAGGGATTCCAGAGATGGGCTCTGGGTCTAGGCGCCTGGAAAATCCCACCAAGGGTTGGGATTTGGGCTTATGGGCAGACCAGGCCTGCAATGCAGGATCTTGGTGGTGCAACTGAGAGGGCTTGTTTGGAAGCATGCTCAGGCTGAACATTACAATGCCTGTTTGTGCCCAGGGTGGCCCTCAGGAGTGGGCGTGGTCCCATTGTCCATTTTCTGGCTCCCACACTGAGGGATGGACACACATTCCAATGGCCAGGTTTCCAGCCATGGGGAAGGAGGAAATATCTATTGTGCTTCATGTTCCCCCATAGGCAGGGATTACAGCAAAGGTCTGGGAACAGATGCCTGAATACCAAGGATGCATAGAGATGACAGATTTGGGCCATGGCCGTTCTCACATGCTGGATATGGGCCCCGCTCTCTGGGTGGCTGACACGAGGTCTGGGCTCAGGCTGTGTCAGACACAGCACTAGTGGCCAGAGAAGTCTATATATTGGGGTTCTCTCCAGGGCCGAGTAAATTGATCCTCATGTAGGGTTTCTGGCCAGACTCACGAAGCACTTCTTTCTGTGGGGCAGGCAGAATGCTGCCTTATGGATCCAGAATTCCCTATCAAGAGGGTTTGGGGACAAATAGGGTGAGAATGCAATTGTAAACACAAGCTATGCATAAATTGAGTGCCAAGCGGAAGTCAGTTTCAATGTGCAGCAGCTTATACGAGATATCCAGCACCTGAGTAAGGGCAGATGTCAGATATTTGCTCACACTTGAGTTTGTGTCTAGGATGACGACTAATGGAGGGGTGGCTTCAGGAGGCAATGGAGGATTACCCACGCTTAAGATTGTGAGATGCTCCAAACAACAAGGTTTCCTTCTAATGGACAGGAGGAGTCTGTTTTTTTTTTCCTCCAGGGTCCCTCAAGTGGAAGTTTGCGTAGCAGAGCCCTCCCGCATGGATGACTGGAAAGCACACGTCCAATGATCATTGCAGCTGAGGAACATGACAGGTTCGTTTTGGTGGTTCTGGTGCCAAGTACCAAGGCCTTGAGTTGACTTGGAATCTCTTACAGATGTGTCCCAAAACTGGTTTGTTACAAGGGAGGTCTTAGAATGTATTGGTGGCTATGGGCCACGCTGAGGGTTTGGCACAGGTCGATGTGCACAGTTTCCATCTTGGGAGAGGAGATGTTCTGTTTTGTGGCTCAGGGTACATATGTTGTATCCTGACTTGGTATTCAAGAACAGGCCTCTGAGGATTGATGCTTGCAACTTAATCTAGAGATCCAATGTTGTCCTTGGTGCCCATCAGGTTCAATTTTCTTACTAAGGACCATTGATATGGTTGTCTGACTGGATGTAGGTGATCAGGGCGTTTCAGACTGTGCATTTGCATCCAGAGCCACTTCCAATATTGGGGTGGGCTCAGGGGCCTTGCAGGTTTCTCCTAACTTGGAGGCTTTGGGGAACTGTGATGGGCACAGTTTCCTTGGGGATGGCAGGCCCAGTCCTGTGGTAAGGCTTAAGAGACCACCTCCTTGAGGATATGAGAGCCATGGTTTTGGGAGGGAAGTCTGCAAACACAAATTTGGGTCAGGGATAGTGGCAAGGTGATCGCAGGTCCAATGCATAGACCTAGAAGGCATCACGTCAGGAACTGTAATTAGGGTGACTGAAAGCTGGTAGCACAGGCTTTTCTATCTGGATTGTGTGTCCAGGATGGGCTCTGAATGTAGACGTGGTCTCATGGTTCAATGGGAGACTTTTCCTCTCTAAGGATCCTGGTGGATCTCCATAGATTGGTGGTTTTTCAGAGAAGAAAAGAGTGCTCTTTTCCATCTTAGGGGTGCTCCAAAACAGGGAAGAATGCTGTTTTCCAACTTAGGCTTTGCCAAAACAGGGATTCCAGAGACGGGCTCTGGGTCTGGGTGCCCGGATATCCCACCAAGTGTTAGGATTTGGGCCTAGGGGCATTCCAGGCCTGCAATGCAGGATCCTAATGGTGTAACAGAGAGGGCTTGTTTGAAAGCATGCTCAGGCTGAGGGTCATCATGCCTCTTTGTGCCCAGGGGGGCCCTCAGGAGAGGGCGTAGTCTCATTGGCCATATAGCTGGATCCCACTTTGAGGGTTGGACACCCATTGCAACAGCCAGGCTTCCTGCAATGGAAAGAGGAGTTCTCTATTGTGCTTCAGGTTCCCCCATTGGCAGGGTTACAGGAAAGGTCTGTGGAAAGTTGCCTTAATACCAAGGATGTGTACAGATGACAGGCTAAGAATTCCCAGGTAACAAAACAGCATTGTTACCCATGTTCATGACATTCCATGTAAAAATAAGCCCTTAGTACTTCGCCCCAGAGCCACCAGAATGAACTTGCCATGTTCCTAAGCTGCAATGGTCAGTGGAGGTGTGGTCTCCAGGCAACCATACGGGGGTGCTCTGCTACACAAACTTTGCAATTGGCTGGGACCCTTGAGACAAAAAAAACAGAATGCCCCTGCCTGGTAGAAGGAAACCTTCTGTTTGGAGCATCTCACAAGCCCCAGCGTGGGAAATCCTCCATTTCCTCTTGAAGCCACCACTCCATTTGTCAGTCATCATAGACACAAACTCCAGCATGAGCAAACATCTGACATCCGCCCTTACTCAGGTGCTGGATTTCAATTCGATCGCTGCACACTGGAACTGCCTTTAGTTTGACTGAATTAAGCCATAGCTTGGGTTTACAATTCCATCCTCAGTCTACTGGTCCACAAGCCCTATTGTGAGGGAATTCTGGAGCTACAACACAATATTCTGCCTTCCCCATAGAAAGAAAAAGGGCCTGGAGAGTCTGCCCAGAAACTCCATATGATGGTCAATCTTCTCGGTGCTAGACGGAACCCTGATTCATAGGCTGCCCTGGGCACTAGTGCTGTGTCTGACATAGCCGGAGCCAGGACCTAGTGTCAGCCACGGAGAGATCAGGGCCCATATCCAGCATGTGAGACCAGCTATGGCCCAAGTCTGTCTTCTCTTCTATTCTTGGTATTCAGGCATCTGTACCCACACCTTTGCTGAAATCCTTGCCATTGGGGGAACCTGAAGCACAATAGAGAACTCCTCCTTCCCCATGGAAGGTATTCTGACAGTTGGGATAGTTGCTCAACCCTCAAAGTGGAAGGCAGCTCCATGGCCAAGGAGACCATGTGCACTCATAATGGCTTCCCCGGGCACAAGCCGGCATTGTGACCTCAGCCTGAGCATGCTTTCAACCAAACGCTCTCAATTGCATCTCTGGGACCCCGAATTGCAGGCCTAGTACACACCTAGGCCCAAATCCTAACCCTGGTGGGATTTTACAGGGGCCCAGACACAGAGCCCATCTCTGGAATCCCTATTTTGGGGGACCCTTAAGATGGAAAACAGCACTCTTCCCTTCCCCGAGATAGTCACCAAACTCTTGGTAGCCACCAGGATCCTTGAGTGGAAAAATCTGCCATAGACCCATGAGAACACACCTGCATTCCGAGGCCATCCTGGACATACAATCCAGATACATATCATGTGCTATCACCTTTGAGTCATCGGATTTACAGTTCCTGACGAGCTGCCTTCCAGGTCTATGCATTGGGCCTGCAATCACCTTGCCATTAACCTAAACTGAGTTTGTGTTTGCAGACTTCCTTCCTAAAACCATGGCTCACATGACCTCCAGGTTCTGGCATCTGAAGCCACACCACAAGACTGTGCCTGAGATCCTCAAGGAAACTGTGCCCATCACTTTTGCCCGATACCTTTAGATTAGGAGAAACCTGCAATGCCCCTGAGCGCAGCCAAATAATGGAGGCCGCTCTGGGCACAAATGCACAGTCTGAGACACCCTGATCACCTCCATACAGGCAGACACCCACGTCAAGGCTCCTGAGTCAGAAGATTGAACCTGACATGCCCCGAGGACTTCATTGGCACACTAGATTAGGTTTACAGGTATCTGTCGTCAGAGGCCTGCTCTGGAATATCAACTTATGATAAAATATATAGTCCCTGAGCCACAGAACAGAATATGTCCTCCCCAAAAAGGAAGCCATGCTCCTGGAATTGTGTCATACCCTAAGGGTATTTGGATCCTGAATGGCCCCTTAGCAACCAGCACATTCTATGATATTCCTGGTAACAAACCATCATTGTGCCCCATCTTCATGAGACTCCATGTCAACTCAAGGTCTCGATATATTGCCCCAGAGCCACCAGAATGCACCTGCCATGTTCCTCAGCTGCAATGGTCAATGGAGGGGTGATTTCCAGGCATCCCTGTGGGGTTCTCTGCTACAAAACTTTCCACATGGAGAAACCAGAGAAAACAAACCAGACTTCTCCTGTCCGGTAGAAAGAAACTTTGCTATTTGGAGCATCTCACAAGCCCCAGCATGGGAAATCCTCCATGGCCTCTTGACGCCACCCTTCCATTTGTGGGTAATCACAGACACAAACTCCAGTGTGAGCAAACATCTGACATCCACCCTTACTCAGGTGCTGGATATTCGAAACGGCAGCTGCACACTGGAACTGCCTTTTGCTTTTCACTGAACTGAACCATAGCTTTGTATTACTATTCTATCCTCACCACACTGGTCCACAATATCTCTTGATAGGGAATTCTGGAGCCACAATGCAGTATTCTGCCTTCCACATAGAAAGAAGAAGGACCTGTTGAGTCTGCCCAGAAACTGCACATGAGGATCATTCTACTCAGACCACGAGGCAACCCTGATTAATAGATTTCCCTGACCACTAGTGCTGTGTCTGACAGAGTCTAAGCCCCGACCTCGTGTCAGCCACCCAGAGGTGAGGGCCCATATTTAGCATGAGAGATCGGCCATGGCCCTGGGCCATCATCTGTACCCATCCTTGGTATCCAGTCATCTGTCCCCCAAACTTTGCTGAAATTCCTGCCAATGGCGAACCTGAAACACAATAGAGAACACCTCCTTCCCCATGGCAGGAATATTGGCTGTTGGGATGGTTGTCCAACCCTCAGCGTGGGAGCCAGCTGCATGGCCAAGGAGACCATGCCCACTCCTGAGGGCCGACATGGGCACAGGCAGGCATGGTGATCCTCAGCCTGAGCATGTTTTCAAACAAACACTCTCAGTTGCTCCTCCAGTACCAGCATTGCAGGCCTGGTATGCCCCTAGGCCCAAATCCTAACCCTTGGTGGGATTTTCCAGGTGCCCAGACCCAGAGTCCGTCTCAGAATCCCTGTTTGGGGCACCCTTAAGATGGAAAACAGCACTCTTCCCTTCCCTGAGAAAGGCACCAAACTATTGGGAGCCGCCAGGATCCTTAGAGAGAAAAAATCTCCCATGGACCCATGAAAACAAACCTGCATTCCGAGGCCATCCTGTCCACACAATCCAGAGAGAAAAGTCTTTGCTACCGCCTTCGAGTCATCCTATTTACATTTCCTGACGAGCTGCCCTCCATGTCTATGCATTGGGCCTGTGATCATCTCAACACTAACCCTAACCCCAGTTTGTGTTTGCCGACTTCTCTCCCAAAACCATGGCTTACATGCCCACCAAGATGTGGTCCCTCAAGCCACATCACAGGAAAGTTCCTGACATCCCCAAGAAAACTGTGCCCATCAGGTTGTCCAAACCCTCCAGATTAGGAGAAACCTGCCAGGCCCCTGAACCCACCCCAATATTGGCGGTTGCTCTGGATGCAAACGTGCAGTCTGAAACACCCTGAGCACCTCCATCGAGGCAGAAAGCCAAGTCAATGGTTCTGAGTCAGATGATTGAACCTGACATGCCCCTATGACTTCACTGGAACCCTAGATTGGGACTTCAGACATCTGTTCTCAGAGTCCTGTTCTGGAATACCAAGTTATGATACAACATGTGGTCCCTGATTCCCACAACAGAACATCTCCTGTCTCCAGAAGGAAAATGTGCTCTTGGATCTATGTCCAACTTTCAGGGTAGATGGATCCTGCATGACCCATTAGCCCCAGCACCTTCTATGATCTCCCTGGTAACAAACCAGCATTGTGACCCAACTTCCTGAGACTTGATGCCAACTCAAGGCGTTGGTACTTTGCCCAAGAGCCATGAAACGAATCTGCCATGTTCCTCAGGTACAAAGGTCAATGGACGTGTGCTTTCTAGGCATCCAAGAGGTAGTTCTCTGCTACACAAAAATTCCACATAGGGAACCCTAGAGCAAACAAATAAGACTGCTCCTGTCAGGTTGAAGGAAACCTTGGTTGTTTGGAGCATCTCACAAGCCCTAGCCTGGGAAGTCCTCCACATTCTCTTGATGCCAACCCTCCATTTGTTAGTCATCATAGACACAAATTCCAGCATGAGCAAACATCTGACATCTGCTCTTACTCAGGTGCTGGATATTCGAATCAGTCACGCACACTGGAAATACCTTTCACTTGGCACTGTATTCTTGCATAGTTTGGGTTTACAATTCCATCCTCACCATACTGGACTGCAAGTCCTCTTGAGAGGGAATTAGGGAGACAAAACGCAACATTCTGCCTTCCCCATAGAAAGAAGAGCCTGGTGAGTCTGCCCAGAAACTCCCCATGAAGATCAATCTACTTGGCCCTCGAGGGAACCCCGATTTATACTTTGCGCTGGCCACTAGCGCTGTGTCTGAGAGAGCCTGAGCCCCAACCTCGTGTCAGCCACCCAGAGTGTGGGGCCCTTATCCAGCATGTGGGACTGGCCATGGCCCAGTCATCTCTACCCATCCTTGGTATTCCGGCAACTATCCCAGACCTTTGCTGGAATCCCTACCAGTGGGGGAACATGAAGCACAATTGAGAACTCCTCCTTCCCCATGGCAGGAAGCCTGGCTGTTGCTATGGGTGCCCAACCCTCAGAATTAGAACCAGGTGCATGGCCAATGAGACAACGCCCAATCATAAGGGCCGCCTGGGCCAAAGCAGGCATTGTGTCCCTCAACCTTAGCATGCATTCAAACAAATGCTCTCAGTTGTTTCTGCAGGGTCCCGCATCGCAGGCCTGGTATGCCCTTAGGACCAAATCCTAACACTTCGTGGGATTTTCCATGCCAACATAACCAGAGCCCGTCTCTGGAATCTCTGTTTTGAAGCACCCCTATGATGGAAAACAGCAATCTTCCCTCCCCTGAGAAAACTATTAGAAGCTGCCAGAATGCGTAGAGAGGAAAAATCTCCCAGGGCTCCATAAGACCACACCTTCATTCCGAGGCCATCCTGGACACACAATCCAGATACAAGAGACTGTGCTACCACCTTCGAATCACCTGGTTTACAGTTCCAGACGATCTGCCGTACAGACCTACGCATTGGGCCTGTGATCACCTCGCCATTAACCCTACCCCAAGTTTGTGTTTGCAGACTTCTTTCGCAAAACCATGGCTCACATGCCCTCTATGATGGGTCTCTGTAGCCACACCACAGGAAAGATCCTGCTATCCCCAATGAAACTGTGTCAATCACAGTTGCCCAAACCCTCCAGATTAGGAGAGACCTGCAAGTCCCCTGAGCCCAGTCCAATATTGGAGGCCACTCTGGACACAAATGCACAGTGTGCAACACCCTGATCACCTCCATCCAGGAAGACACCCAAGTCAATGGTCCTGAGTCAGAAGATTGGTCCCTGAACCCCACAATAGAATATCTCCTGTCCCCAGATGGAATTCGTGCTCTTCAACTTGTGTCAAGGGTCGGGGTATATGAATTATGCACAGCCCCTTAGCCCCCAGCACATTCTAAGATCTCTCTGGTAACAAACAAACAGCATTGTGATCCATCTTCATGAGATTCCATGTCACTTCAAGTCCTTGGTAATTCGCCCCTGAGCCACCAGAATGAACCTGCCATGTTACTCACCTGATATGGTCAGTGGAGGTGTGCTTTCCAGGCATCCATGTGGGAGTGCTCTTCTACTTATTCTTTCCACATGTGGGACCCTGGAGCAAACAAACCAGACTGCCACTGACCAGTAGAAGGGAACCCTCTGTTTGGAGCATCTCAGAAGCACCAGCAGGAGAAATCCTCCATGGCCCTTGACACAACCCCTCCATTTGTCAGTCATCATAGACAAAAACTCCAGCATGAGAAAACATCTGAAATCTGCCGTTATTTAGATTCTGCATTTTCTTTTCCACCACTGCACACTAGAACTGCGTTTCACTTGACACTAAATTTATCCATAGCTTGGGTTTAGAATTCCATCCTCAGCCTCCTGGTCTGCAAGCCCTCTAGAGAGGGAATTTGGAGCCACAAGGCAACATTCTCCATTCCCACTAGAAAGAAATAGGGCCTGGTGAATCTTCCCAGAAACTCCACATGAGGTTCAATCTACTTGGCACTCGATGGAACCTTGATTTATAGGCTGTCCTGGGCACTAGTACTAGTACTAGTACTAGTACTGTGTCTGACAGAGCCTGAGCCAAGACCTAGTTTCAGGCACCCAGAGATATGAGCCCATATCCAGCATGTGAGATTGGCCAGGGCCCAAGTCAATCATCTCTATCCATCCTTGGTATTCAGGAACCTGTCCCCAGACCTTTTATGTAATCCCTACCAATGGGGTAACCTAAAGCACAATAGAGAACTCCTCCTTCCCCATGGTAGGAATCCTGGCTGGTGATATGAGTGTCCAAACCTCAAAGTGGGAGCCAGCTGCATGGCCAAGGAGACAATGCCGACTCATGAGGGCTGCCCTGGGCACAAGTAGCCATTGTAACCCTCAGCTTAATCAAGCCTTCAAAAAAATGCTCTTAGTTGCACCTCCAGGATCTTGCATTGCAGGCCTGATATGCCCTTAAGCCCAAATCCTAACACATCGTGGGATGTTCCATGTGCACATACCCAGAGCCCGTCACTGGAATCCCTGTTTTGAGGCACCCCTAAGATGGAAAACAGCACTCTTCACTTCCCTGAGAAAGCCACCAAACTAATGGGATCCCCCAGGATCCTTGAGAAGAAGAATCTCCCATGGTCCCATGAGTCCACACCTGTATTCCGAGGCCAGCGTGGATATGCTATCCAGATACAAGAGACTGTGCTACTAGCTTCGAGTCACCTGATTTACAGTTCCTGACGTGCTGCCCTCCAGATCTTTGGATTGGGACTGTGAACACCTCTCCATTAACCTTATCCCGAGTTTGTGTTTGCAGATCTCTCTCTAAAAACCATAGCTCACATGTCCTCCAGGATGGGGCCCCTAGAGTCACACCACAAGACTGTGCTTGCCATCCCCAAGGAAACTGGGCCCATCACAGTTGCCCAAACCCTCCTGATTAGGAGAAACCCGGAAGGCTCCTGAGCACATCCCAATATTGGAGGCTGCTCTGGATGCAAATGCACAGTCTGAAACACCCTGATCACCTCCATCCAGGCAGACACCCAAATCAATGGTCCTGAGTCAGATAATTGAACCTGACATGGCCCTAGGACCTCATTGGAAGAGGGATTAACTTTTCAGGCACCTGTCCTCAGAGGCCTCTTCTGGAATACCAACTTATGATACAAATTATGGCCCCTGAGCCCCAGGGTGGGAAATCCTCCATGGCCTCTTGACGCCACCTCTCCATTTGTTGGTCATCATAGACACAAACTCCAGCCTGAGCAAACATCTGACATCCGCCCATATTCAGGCGCTGATATTGGAATCAGCTGCTGCACACTGGAACTGCCTTTCGCTTTGCAATGAATTTAAGCCTAGCTTCAGACTACAATTTCATCCTCAACCTACTGGTCTGCCATATCTCTTGATAGGGAATTCTGGAGCCACAACGCAACATTCTGTTTTCTTCATAGATAGAAGAACCTGGTGAGTCTGCCCATAAACTGCACATGAAGATCAATATACTCAGCCCAGGAGGGAACCCCTATTTATAGTTTGCCCTAGCCACTAGTGCTGTGTCTGACAGAGCCTGAGCCCCTACCTCGTGTCAGCAACCCAGAGGGTGGGGCCCACATTAACCATGTGAGACCGGCCATGGCCCAGGGCTGTCATTACTACCCATCCTTGGTATTCAGGCATCTTTCCCCTAGATCTTAGCTGGAATCCCTACCAATGGGGGGACCTGAAGCACAATAGAGAATTCATCCTTCGCCATGGAAGGAATCCTGGCTTTTGGATGGGTGTCCAACCCTAGGAATGGGAACTGGCTGCATGGCTGAGTAGACATCGCCCAATCCTGATGGCCTCCGGGGCACAAGCAGGCATTGGGACCCTCAGCTTGACCATACTTTCAAACAAACGCTCTCAGTTGCACCTCCAGGATCCCGCATTGCAGGCCTGGTATGGCCCTAGGCCTAAATATTAACCCTTGGTGGGATTTTCCAAGCACTTAGACCCAGAGCTCATCTCTGGAATGCCTGTTTTGGGGCACGCCTAAGCTGGAAAACAGTACTCATCCCTTCCCGGAGAAATCCAACAAACTATTGAGAACCGCCAGGATCCTTGAGAGGAGAAATCTCCCATGGACCCTTGAGACAACACCTGCAATAAAGGCCATTCTGGAAATTTAATCCAGATACAATTACCTGTGCTACCACCTTTGAGTTACGTGATTTACAGTTCCAGACTTGCTGCCCTCCTGGTCTATGGATTGGGACTATGATCACCTTGCCACTCACCCTAACCTAAGTTTGTGTTTGCAGACTTCTCTCTCAAAATCATGGCGCACATGTCCTCCAGGATGGGGTCTCTGGAGTCACACCACAGGACAGTTCCTGCAATCCCCAAGGAAACTGCCCATCACAGTTGTCCAAAAACCCCATATAAGGAGAAACCTGCAAGGAACATGAGCCAACCCTAGTATTGGATGCCACTCTGGACACAAATGCACAGTCTGAAACACCCTCATCACCTGCATCCAGTCAGACACCAGAGTCAATGATCCTGAGTCAGAAGATTGAATGACATTCCCCTAGGGCCTCATTCAAACCCTTTATTAGGTTTTCAGGCTTCTGTCCTCATAGACCTGTTCTGGATTACCAATTTATGATACAACATATGGCCGCTGAGCCCCACAACAGAATATCTCCTGCCCCCAGAAGCAATCCGGGCTCTTGGGCCTGTGTCAAATCCTCAGGCTAGATGAATCCTGCATGGCCCATTAACCACCAGCACATTCTAAGATCTCCCTGGTAACAAACCAACATTTTGACCCATCTTCATGAGGTTCCATGTCCAATCGAGTCTTTATTTCTTCGCCTCAAAGCCACCAGATGCCATGTTCCTTCGCTGTCATGGTCAATGAAGGTGTGCTTTCCAGTCACCCATGTGGGAGATCTATGTTATCCGATCTTTCGACATGGGGAACCATGGAGGAAACAAATCAGACTGCCCCTGTCTGGTAGAAGGAAACCTTGCTGTTTGGAGCATCTCAAAAACACCAGATTGGGAAATCCTCCATGGCCTCTTGACGCCACCCCTCTATTTTTGTGTCATCATAGACACAAACTCCAGCATGAGCAAATATCTGACATCCACCCTCACTCAAGTGCTGAATATTGGATTTAAACATTGCACACTGGAAATTCCTTTCGCTTGATACAGAATGTAACCATAGCTTAGGTTTACAATTCCATCCTCAGCCTCCTGGTCCACAAGCCCTCTTGATAGTGAATTCTAGAGCCACAAAACAGCATTCTGCCTTCCCCTTACAAACAAGAAGGGCCTGGTGAGTCTGCCCAGAAACCATACATGAGGATCAATCTGCTTGGCACTCGAGGGAACCCCAATTTATAGGCTGCCCTGGCCACTAGTGCTGTGTCTGACAGAGCCTGAGCCAAGACCTAGTGTCAGCCACCCAGGGATCGGGGCCCATATCCATGATTTGATACTGGCCATGGCCCATGTCCATCATCTTTACCCATCCTTGGTATTCAGGCCTCGGTCCCCAGACCTTTGCTGGAATCCCCGCTAATGGGGGAACCTGAAGCACTATAGAGAACTCCTCTTTCCCCATGGCAGGATTCTGGCTGTTGGGATGGTTGTCCAGCCCTCAAAGTGGGAGCCAGCTGCATGGCCAATGTGACCACGCCCACTCATGAGGGCCACCTGGGCATAAGCAAGTATTGTGACCCTCAGCCTGAGAATGATTTCAAACAAGCCCTCTCAGTTGCACCTCCAGGATCCTGCATGCAGGCCTGGTAAGCCACTAGGCCCAAATCCTAACACTTGGTGGGATTTTCCAGGGGACCAAACCCAGAGTCCGTCTCTGGAATCCATATTTTGGGGCACCCCTAACATGAAAAACAGCACTCTTCCCTTCCCCGAAAAAGCCACCAACTATTGGGAGCCACCAGGATCCTTAGAGAGGAAAAATCTCCCATGGACCCATGAGGCCACAACTGCATTCTGAGGCCATCCTGCACACAATACAGAGAAAAAAGCCTGTGATTCTGCCTTTGAGTCACCCGATTAACAGTTCCTGAAGAGCTGCCATCCATGTCTATGCATTGGGCCTGTGATAACCTTGCCACTAACCCTAACCCAAGTTTGTGTTTTCAGACTTCCCTCCCAAAACCATGGCTCACATGCCCTCCAGTTTGTGATAACTGGAGCCACACCACGGGATTGTACCTGTCTTCCCAAAGGAAACTGTGATTGTCACTATTAAACAAACCCTCTAGATTAGGAGAAACCTGCAAGTCCCCTAAGCCCAGCCCAATATTGGAGGCCACTCTGGACGCAAATGCACAGTCTGACACACCATATCACCTACATCCAGGCTGATATCCAAGTCAATGGTCCTCAGACAGAAGATTGAACCTGACATGCTCCTAGGATTCACTGGAACACTAGAATATGTTTTCAGGTATCTGTACTCAGAAGGCTGTTCTGAATATCAATGTATGATACAATATGGTCACTGAGCCACACAAAAGAACATCTCCTGTCCTTAGAAGAAAGCTGTGCTCTGGACCTGTGTCAAACACTCTGGGTAGATGAATCCTTCAAGGCCCCCTGGCAACCAGCACATTCTATAATCTCCCTGACAACATACCAGCATTGTGACCCATCTTCATGAGACTCCATGACAACTCCAGCCCTTGGTACTTCGGCCCAGAGCCACCAGAATGAAACTGCCATGTTCCTCTGCTGCCATAATCAATGTAGGTGTACTTTCCAGGCATCCAGCGGGAGTGCTCTGATACCAACTTTCCACATGGGGAACCCTGGAGGAAACAAACCAGACTCCCCTGTACGGTAAAAGGAATCTTTGCTGTATGGAGTATCTCAAGCCTGAGGGTGCGTAATCCTCCATGGCATCTTGAGGCCACCCATCCATTTGTTGGTCATCATAGACACTAACTCCAGCGTGAGCAATCAACTGACATCTGCACTTACTCAAGTGCTGGATATTTGAATCAGCTGCTACACACTGGAATTGCCTTATGCTTGGCACTGAATTTAAAAGTAGCTTGGCGGGACGCCTGGGTGGCTCAGTTGGTTAAACAGCTGCCTTCGGCTCAGGTCATGATCCCAGCGTCCTGGGATCGAGTCCCACATCAGGCTCCTTGCTCCGCAGGGAGCCTCCTTCTCCGTCTGACTCTACCTTCCACTCTGTCTGCCTGTGCTTGCTCTCGCTCGCTCTGTGACAAATAAATAAAATCTTAAAAAAAAAAAAGTAGCTTGGGTTTGCAATTCCATCCTCACCCTGGTGTTCAGTAAGCTCTCTTGATAGGGAATTCTGAAGCCACAACACAGCATTCTGCCTTCCCCATAGCAAGAAAAAACAGCCTGGAGAGACTGCCCAGAAACCCTACATGAGGATAAATCTACTCGACCCTTGAGTGAACCCCATTTATAGGTTTACCAGGCCACTAGCGCTGAGTCTGACAGAACCTCGTCTCTGACCTCCTGTCAGGACCAAGAGACTGGGCTCCAACTCCAGAATGTGAGACCAGCCATGTCCCAGGGCTGTCATCTCTACCCATTCTTGATTCAGGCATCTGTCCCCAGACATTTGCTGAAATCCCTGCCAATGGGGGAACCAGAAGCACAATAGGGAAATCCTCCTTCCCCATGGCAGGAATGATGGCTCTTGGGATGGGTTTCCAGACCTCAGAGTGGTAGCCAGCTGAATGGCCAATGATAACCCGCCCACTCATGAGGGCCGCCCTGGACACAAGCAGGCATTGTGACCCCCAACATGAGCATGCTTTCAAACAAACACTCTCAGTTGCATTCCAGAATCCAAATTTGCAGGCCTGATATGCCCCTAAGCACAAATCCTAACACCTGGTGGGATTTTTCAGGGGACCAGAAACACAGCCTGTCTCTGGAATCCCTGTTTTGGGACACCCCTAAGATGTAAAATAGCACTCTCCCCTTCGCCAAGAAAGCCACCATAGTATAGGGAGCCGCTAGGATCCTTGAGAGGAAAAATCTCCCATGGATCCATGAGACCACACCTGCATTCCGAGGCCATCCTGGACACAACAGCCAGATACACAAGCCTGTGCTACCACCTTCAAGGCAACTAATTTATAGTTCCAGACGAGCTGCCCTCCAGGTCTATGCATTGGGCCTGCGATCACCTCACCACTAACCTTAACCCGAGTTTGTGCTTAACAGACTTCTATCCCGAAACCATGGCTCATATTTCCTCCAGGATGGGGTCTCTGGAGCCACACCAAAGGACTGTGCCTGCCATCCCCAAGGAAAATGTGTCCGTCACATTTGCCTAAAACTTCGAGATAAGGAGAAACCTGCAAGGCCCCTGAGCCCACCCCAATACTGGAGGCCCCTCTGGACACAAATGTGCATTCTGAAATACGCTGATCACCTGAATCCAGGCAGATACCCAAGTCAGTGTTTCTCAGTCAGAAGATTGAACCTGACATGCTCCTATGACCTCATTGTAACCCCTGATTAGGTTTTCAGGCATTTGTAATCAGAGACCTGTTCTGGAGTACCAACTTAAGATACAACATATGGTCCCTGATCCCCACAACAGAACATCTCCTTTCTCTAGATGGAAGCCGTGCTCTTGGAACTGTGTCAAACCCTCAGGGTAGATGAATCCTACTTGGCCCGTAGCCACCAGCAGATTCTAAGATCTCACTGGTAACAAGCCAGCATTGTGAGCCATCTTCATGAGATTCCATGTCAACTACAGGCCTTGGTACTTCACCCCAGAGCCTTCAGAAAGAACCTGCCATGTTCCTCAGCTGCAATGTTCAGTGGAAGTGTGCTTTCCAGGCATCCATGTGGGAGTGCTCTGCTACCCAAACTTTCCACATGGGGGACTCTCGAGCAAACAAATCTGACTGCCCTGTCCTGTAGAAGGAAACCTGGCTGTTTGGAGCATCTCACAAGCTCAAGTGTGGGAAATCCTCTATGACCTCTTTTCAACTCCTCTCCATTTGTCGGTCATTATAGACACAAACTCCAGCTTGAGCAAACATCTGACGTCTGCGCTTACTCAGGTGCTGGATATTCGAATCAGCCGCTGCACACTGGAAATGCCATTCGCTTGTCACTGAATTTATTCATAGCTTGGGTTTACAATTCCATCCTCACCCTACTGGTCCACAAGCCCTCATGATAGGGAATTCTGCAGCCACAACACAGCATTCTGCCTTCCCAATAGAAAGAAGAAGGGCCTGGTGAGTCTGCCCAGAAACTCCACATTATGATCAATCTACTTGTCCCTTGAGGGAACCCTGAATTATAGACAGCCCTGGCCCCTAGTGTTGTGTCTGACAGAGCCTAAGTCCCGACCTCGTGTCAGCCACCTAGAAGGCGGGGCCCATATCCCGCATGTTAGACTGGCCACGGAACAGAGCCGTCATCTTTACCCATCCTTGGTATTCAGGCATGTGTCCCCAGACCTTTCCTGGAATCCCTACCAATGAGGGAACCTGAATCACAATAGAGAAATCCTCATTCCCCATGGCAGGATTCCTGTAAGTTCGGAAGGGTGTCCAACACTCAGAGTGTTAGCCTACTGAATGGCCATTGAGACCACCCCCATTCCTGAGGGCCACCCTATGCAAAAGCTTGCATAGTGACCCTCAGCCTGAGCATGCTTTCAAACAAACGCTCTCAGTTGTATCTCCAGGACTTGCATTGGAGGCCTGGTAAGCCCCTATGCCCAAACCATAACCCTTGGTGGGTATTTCCAGGTGCCCAGAGCCAGAGCACTTCTCTGCAATCCCTGTTATGGGACACCCTTAATATGGAAAACAGAACTCTTTCCTCTCTGAGAAAGCCACCACATTATAAGGAGCCGCCAGGATACTTGAGAGGAAATATCACCCATGGACACCTGAGACCACACCTGCATTCTTAGTCCATCGTGGATACACAATCCAGATAAAAAAGCCTGTGCTACCTCCTTTGAGGCATGCGATTTACATTTCACACGGAGCTTCCCTCCAGGTGTATGCATTGGGCCTACAATCACTTCGCCACTAAACCTCACCCGCATTTGTGTTTGCAGACTTCCCTCCCAAAACCATGGCTCTCATGCCGTCCAGCATGGGGTCTCTGGAGCCACACCACAGGACTGTGCCCACCATTGCCAAGGAAACTGTGCCCATCAAATTGCCCTATCTTTCCAGATTAGGAGAAACCTGCAAGGCCCCTGAGCCCACCCCAATACTGGTTTCCACTCTGTACACAAATGCACAGTCGGGAACACCCGGATCACCTACATCTAGGCAGACATTGAAGTCAATGATACTGAGTCAGAGGATTGAACCTGACATTCCGTTAGGATTGGAGAATTCTCCAAAGTCCCCGAGGCCATCCCAATAGTGTAGGTCTCTGGGGACAAACAAGGGCGGTCTGACACCAGGTGAGCATTTACCTCCACTCATTCCATAGATAGATATCCCCAGATAAGAAGATTGAACCAAACAGGACCCTAGGCCATAATCGGATCCATTGCTTTGGTTTACAGGCATGTCTCCTCAAAAGCCTGGATTCCAAAAACAGCATAAGGGGTTTTCTGAGGCACCCATCAGAACAAATCTCGCCTCGACAAGGAAACTTGAGCATGGGAGCTATGTCAAAAGCTTAGGAGGATACTTCAGGGTCCCGGTGCCACCGCCCCATTCCGAGAACCCTCATGGACTCAAACACACATTAGGCCCCATCCTCAGGAAAGTCCATTTCAACTCAGCCACCCCGGTTGCTCCCGCAGAGCCATCTGATCTCAACTGTATTGTTGCTAGGAGACAATTGGAATGCGAGACGGGCTTCCCTGGCATCCATCCTTCAATGGTGCTCTGGAGTCATTCCATATGGGATGTCCTGGAGCTGCCCAACAGGTCTCAATTGTCCTGCAGAAGGAATCCTGGAAGGCAGCATCCCACAACTCCCAACGTGGGAAAATCTCCATGGCCTTTAGATTCCGCTCCGTTCATGAAGGGGCAGTCATGCACAGAAACTCCAACCTGAGCCAACGTCTGAACCTCGCCGAGACTTCAATGCTTGAGATATTGTTTCCAATCTCCAGGGGGTACCAGCCGTGCCCTCGGCCTGAAGCCCAAGTCTAGCTTTTGTTCTCAGACTTCTGTCCTCACACTCCTGGCCCAGAATCCCTCCAGTTTGGCAATTCCGGACCCAAATGCAGGACTCTGCCTGCCCTCTAGAAAAAATATCTTGCGTAATGAGGTGCCCAGGCACCTCAAATGAGGATAAACCTACAGGGCACTCGACTGTACCCAAATTATATAGTCTAACCTGGGCACTAATGCTCTGTCTGACACAACCTGAGCCAGAACCTCCTGACCAACACCCAGGCAGCTGACCGCACACTGAGCATATCAGACCCGCCATGGCCTTAGGTTGTCATCTCTTCCCAACTGCGATTTTTCAGGCTTCAGAACGTAGACCTTATCTCCAACCACTGCCCAGGTTTGAAAGTGATGCAGAAATAAGAACACCTTCCCCATGGCAAGAGACCTTGTGATTGGTATGTTGTCCAAGTTCCAGTGTAGTTGAAACCAGTGTGGCCAATGAGGCACCGCCCATGCTCTCGGGCCACATTGGTCACACACACACTGTGAGCCTCAGCCTAAGCCCAGCCCTCAAGTAAGGCCTCTCGGTGGCTGGATGATGAGACAGCATATTGGGCCTGCCATGCCCCTAGT
Source organism: Mustela nivalis (assembly GCF_964662115.1). NCBI lineage: Eukaryota > Metazoa > Chordata > Mammalia > Carnivora > Mustelidae > Mustela > Mustela nivalis. The sequence continues at coordinate 162,645 of NW_028136398.1, forward strand.
CCCAATTTTTAACCATAGTTTGGGTTGACTCTTCACACTTCCCCTGGGCTTTGCTTTGGAATTCCTGTTTTGTTCTGACACCTGAGATAATAAAACTGAAAGGAGACCTCCCATACCACAGATTGACGAAAAACAATTGAAAACGAGCCAAATCCACAGAGAGAAAGATTCGTCCATGGCCCATGAGTCCTCCCCACATTCCACGGCCATCGTTGATATAAAATCCAAATGCAAAACCCTGAGCAAGTGCCTCAGACTCGCTCTTTCTTCATATCCTGAAGATTTCTTCTCATGATTTGTAGATTGGGCCTGCCATACCTACGTCCCCAAACCTAAGCTGAGTTTGTGTTTTCAGACTTCTGTCCTCACATCCTGGGCCACACACCCTCAGGCTGGGGCCCCTGGAGCCACACATTAGGACTATGCCTACCCAATCCATGGGAATTCTGCCCATTCCATTGTCCAAAATCGTACAAATTAGGAGAAATCTCCAAAGTCCCCGAGGCCATCCCAATAGTGTAGGTCTCCGGGGACAAAAAAGGGCGGTCTGACACCAGGTGAGCATCTACCTCCACTCATTCCATAGATAGATATCCCCCGAGAAGAAGATTGAACCAGACAGGACCCTAGGCCATAATCGGATCCTTTGGTTTACAGGCATGTCTCCTCAAAAGCCTGCATTCCAATACCAGGATAAGGCGTTTCCTGAGGCACCCATCAGCACAAATCTCGTCTCCACAAGGAAACTTGTGCATGGGAGCTATGTCAAAAGCTTAGGAGAATACTTCATGGTCCCGGTGCCACCGCCCCATTCCAAGGTCCCCATGGACACAAACACACATTAGGCCCCACCTCAGGAAAGTCCATTTCAAATCAGCCACCCTGGTTGCTCCCGCAGAGCCATCCGATCTCAACAGTCTTGTTGCTAGGAGACAATTGGAATGCGATGCTCGCTTCCCTGGCATCCATCCTCCAACGGTGCTCAGGAGTCATTCCATATGGGATGTCCTGGAGCTGCCCAACAGGTCTCAATTGTCCCGCAGAAGGAATCCTTGAAGGGGGCATCCCACAACTCCCAACGTGAAAAAACCTCCATGGCCCTGAGTTTCCACTCCATTCATGAAGGGGCATTCATGCACAAAAACTCCAACCTAGGCCAAAGTCTGATCCTCGCCGTGACTTCAGATTCTTGAGATATTGGTTCAGATCTGCAGGGGGTACCTGCCGTGCCCTCGGCCTGAAGCCCAAGTCTAGCTTGTGTTCTCAGACTTCTGTCCTCACACTCCTGGCCCAGAAGCCCTCAAGTTTGGCAATTCCGGACCCACAATGCAGCACTCTGCCTGCCCTCTAGAAAAAATATCTTGCCTAATGAGCTGCCCAGGCAACTCAAATGAGGATCAACCTACACGGCACTCGACTGTACCCAAATTATATAGTGTAACCTGGGCACTAATGCACTGTCTGACACAACCTGAGCCAGAACCTCCTGACCAACACCAAGGCAGCTGACCGGCCACTGAGCATATCACCCGCCATGGCCTTAGGTCGTCATCTCTTGCCAACTGCGATTCTTCAGGCTTCAGAACCGAGACCTTATCTTCAACCACTGCCCAGGGTTGAAATTGATGCATAAATCAGAACACCTTACCCATGGCAAGAGACCTTGTGTTTGGCATGTTGTCCAAAGTCCAGTGTAGTTGAAACCAGTGTGTCCCATGAGGCCCCGCCCATGCTCGCGGACACATTGGTCACCAACACACATTGTAACCCTCAGCCTGAGCCCAGTGCTCAAGTAAGGTCTCTCAGTGGCTGAATGAAGAGACAGCATATTGGGCCTGCCATGAACCTAGGCCCCAATTTTTAACCATAGTTTGGGTTGTCCCTTCACTCTTCCCCATGGCTCTGCTTTGGAATTCCTATTTGTTCGGACACGTGAGGTAATAAACCTGAAAGGAGACCTCCCATCCCACAGATTGGCGAAAAACAATTGGGACCGGGCCAAACACACAGAGCGGAAGATTCGTCCATGGCCCATGAGGCCTTCGCACATTCTCCGCCATCTTTGATACAAAATCCAGAGACAAAAGCCTGAGGAAGTGCCTGAGACTCGCTCTTTCTTCACATCCTGAAGAGTTCTTCTCATGGTTTGTAGATTGGGCCTGCCATACCTAAGTCCCCAAACCTAAGCTGAGTTTGTGTTTTCAGACTTCTGTCCTCAAAGTCCTGGGCCACACTCCCTCCAGGCTTGGGCCCCTGGAGCCACACATTAGGACTGTGCCTACCCAATCCATGTGAATTCTGCTCATTCCATTGTCCAAAATCGTACAAATTAGGAGAACTCGCCAACGTCCCTGAGGCCATCCCAATAGTGTAGGTCTCCAGGGACAAACAAGGGCGGTCTGACACCAGGTGAGCATCTACCTCCACTCATTCCATAGATGGATATACCGAGAGAAGAAGATTGAACCAGACAGGACCCTAGGCCATAATCGGATCCATTGCTTTGGTTTACAGGCATGTCTCCACAAAAGCCTGGTTTCCAATACAAGCAAAAGGCGTGTTCTGAGACACCCATCGGAACAAATCTCGTCTCCACAAGGAAACTTGTGCTGGAGGCTATGTAAAAAGCTTAGGAGAATACTTCAGTGTCCCGGTGCCACCGCCCCATTCCAAGGCCCTCATTGACACAAACACACATTAGGCCCCATCCTCAGGAAAGTCCAGTTCAACTCAGCCACGCCGTTGCTCCCGCAGAGCCATCTGATCTCAACTGAATATTTGTGAGAGGACAATTGGAATGCGAGGCGGGCTTCCCTGGCATCCATACTCCAACGGTGCTCTGGAGTCATTCCATATGGAATGTCCTGGAGCTACCCAAAAGGTCTCAAATGTCCCGCAGAACGAATCCTTGAAGGGGGCATCCCAAAACTCCCAACGTGGGAAAACCTCCATGGCCTTGAGATTCCGCTCCGTTCATGAAGGGGCAGTCATGCACAGAAACTCCAACCTGAGCCAACGTCTGATTCTAGCCATGTGTTCAGATGCTAGAGATATTGGTTCAGTTCCGCAGGGGGTACCTGCCATGCCCACTGCTTGAAGCCCAAGTCTAGCTTGTGTTCTCAACTTCTGTCCTCACACTCCTGGCCCAGAAGCCCTCAAGTTTGGCAATTCCAGACCCACAATGCAGCACTCTGCCTGCACTCTAGAAAAAATATCTTGCCTAATGAGCTGCCCATGCACCTCAAATGAGGATCAACCTACACGGCACTCGACTGTACCCAAATTATATAGTGTAACCTAGGCACTAATGCACTGTCTGACACAACCTGAGCCAGAACCTCCTTACCAACACCCAGGCAGCTGACCGCACACTGAGAATATCACACCCGCGATGGACTTAGATGCTCTTCTTTTCCCAACTGCGGTTTTTCAGGCTTCAGAACCTAGACCTTATCTCCAACCCCTGCCCAGGGTTGAAAATGATGCAGATCAGAACACCTTCCCCATGGCAGAGACCTTGTGTTTGGCATGTTTCCAAAGTCCAGTGTAGTTGAAACCAGTGTGGCCCATGAGGCCCCGCCCATGCTCGTGGGCCACATTGGTCACAAACACACATTGTGACCCTCAGCCTGAGCCCAGTCCTCAAGTAAGGCCTCTCAGTGGCTGGATGAAGAGACAGCATATTGGGCCTGCCATTCCCCTAGGCCCCAATTTTTAACCATAGTTTGGGTTGTCCCTTCACTCTTCCCCAGGGCTCTGCTTTGGAATTCCTCTTTTGTGCGGACACCTGTGGTAATAAACCTGAAAGGAGACCTCCCATCCACATATTGACGAAAAACAATTGGAATAGGGCCAAATCTACAGAGAGGAAGATTCGTCCATGGTCCATGAGGCCTCCCCACATTCCACGGCCATCGTTGATACAAAATCCAGAGACAAAAGCCTGAGCAAGTGTCTGAGACTCGCTCTTTCTTCATATCCTGATGAGTTCTTCTCATGGTTTGTAGAATGGGCCTGCCATACCTACGTCCCCAAACCTAAGCTGAGTTTGTGTTTTCATACTTCTGTCCTCAAAGTTTTGGGCCACACTCCCTCCAGGCTTGGGCCCCTTGAGCCACACATTAGGACTGTGCCTACCCAATCCATGGGAATTCTGCCCATTCCATTGTCCAAAATCGTACAAATTAGGAGAATTCTCCAAAGTCCCCGAGGCCATCCCAATAGTGTAGGTCTCCGGGGACAAACAAGGGCGGTCTGACACCAGGTGAGCATCTACCTCCACTCATTCCATAGATAGATATCCCCAGATAAGAAGATTGAACCAAACAGGACCCTAGGCCATAATCGGATCCATTGCTTTGGTTTACAGGCATGTCTCCTCAAAAGCCTGGATTCCAAAAACAGCATAAGGGATTTCCTGAGGCACCCATCAGAACAAATCTCGCCTCCACAAGGAAATTGAGCATGGGAGCTATGTCAAAAGCTTAGGAGAATACTTCAGGGTCCCGGTGCCACCACGCAATTCCGAGGCCTTCATGGACTCAAACACACATTAGGCCCCATCCTCAGGAAAGTCCATTTCAACTCAGCCACCCCGGTTGCTCCCACAGAGCCATCTGATCTCAACTGTATTGTTGCTAGGAGACAATTGGAATGCGAGACGGGCTTCCCTGGCATCCATCCTTCAATGCTGCTCTGGAGTCATTCCATATGGGATGTCCTGGAGCTGCCCAACAGGTCTCAATTGTCCTGCAGAAGGAATCCTTGAAAACGGCATCCCACAACTCCCAACGTGGGAAAATCTCCATGGCCTTTAGATTCCGCTCCGTTCATGAAGGGGCAGTCATGCACAGAAACTCCAACCTGAGCCAACGTCTGAACCTCGCCGTGACTTCAGATGCTTGAGATATTGTTTCCAATCTCCAGGGGGTACCTGCCGTGCCCTAGGCCTGAAGCCCAAGTCCAGCTTTTGTTCTCAGACTTCTGTCCTCACACTCCTGGCCCAGAATCCCTCCAGTTTGGCAATTCCGGACCCAAATGCAGCACTCTGCCTGCCCTCTAGAAAAAATATCTTGCGTAATGAGGTGCCCAGGCACCTCAAATGAGGATAAACCTACAGGGCACTCGACTGTACCCAAATTATATAATCTAACCTGGGCACTAATGCTCTGTCTGACACAACCTGAGCCAGAACCTCCTGACCAACACCCAGGCAGCTGACCGCACACTGAGCATATCAGACCCGCTATGGCCTAGGGTTGTCATCTCTTCCCAACTGCGATTTTTCAGGCTTCAGAACGTAGACCTTATCTCCAACCACTGCCCAGGTTTGAAAGTGATGCAGAAATCAGAACACCTTCCCCATGGCAAGAGACCTTGTGATTGGTATGTTGTCCAAGGTCCAGTGTAGTTGAAACCAGTGTGTCCCATGAGGCCCCGCCCATGCTCGCGGACACATTGGTCACCAACACACATTGTAACCCTCAGCCTGAGCCCAGTGCTCAAGTAAGGTCTCTCAGTGGCTGAATGAAGTGACAGCATATTGGGCCTGCCATGAACCTAGGCCCCAATTTTTAACCATAGTTTGGGTTGTCCCTTCACTCTTCCCCATGGATCTGCTTTGGAATTCCTATTTGTTCAGACACGTGAGTTAATAAACCTGAAAGGAGACCTCCCATCCCACAGATTGGCGAAAAACAATTGGGACCGGGCCAAACACACAGAGCGGAAGATTCGTCCATGGCCCATGAGGCCTCCACACATTCTCCGCCATCTTTTATACAAAATGCAGAGACAAAAGCCTGAGCAAGTGCCTGAGACTCGCTCTTTCTTCATATCCTGAAGAGTTCTTCTCATGGTTTGTAGAATGGGCCTGCCATACCTAAGTCCCCAAACCTAAGCTGAGTTTGTGTTTTCATACTTCTGTCCACAAAGTTTTGGGCCACACTCCCTCCAGGCTTGGGCCCCTGGAGCCACACATTAGGACTGTGCCTACCCAATCCATGGGAATTCTGCTCATTCCATTGTCCAAAATCGTACAAATTAGGAGAAGTCGCCAACGTCCCCGAGGCCATCCCAATAGTGTAGGTCTCCAGGGACAAACAAGGGCGGTCTGACACCAGGTGAGCATCTACCTCCACTCATTCCATAGATGGATATACCGAGAGAAGAAGATTGAACCAGACAGGACCCTAGGCCATAATCGGATCCATTGCTTTGGTTTACAGGCATGTCTCCACAAAAGCCTGGTTTCCAATACAAGCATAAGGCGTGTTCTGAGACACCCATCAGAACAAATCTCGTCTCCACAAGGAAACTTGTGCTGGAGGCTATGTCAAAAGCTTAGGAGAATACGTCAGTGTCCCGGTGCCACCGCCCCATTCCAAGGCCCTCATTGACTCAAACACACATTATGCCCCATCCTCAGGAAAGTCCATTTCAACTCAGCCACGCCGTTGCTCCCGCAGAGCCATCCGATCTCAACTGAATTTTTGTGAGAGGACAATTGGAATGCGAGGCGGGCTTCCCTGGCATCCATACTCCAACGGTGCTCTGGAGTCATTCCATATGGAATGTCCTGGAGCTGCCCAAAAGGTCTCAAATGTCCCGCAGAAGGAATCCTTGAAGGGGGCATCCCAAAACTCCCAACGTGGGAAAACCTCCATGGCCTTGAGATTCCGCTCCGTTCATGAAGGGGCAGTCATGCACAGAAACTCCAACCTGAGCCAACGTCTGATCCTAGCCATGTGTTCAGATGCTAGAGATATTGGTTCAGTTCCGCAGGGGGTACCTGCATGCCCATGGCTTGAAGCCCAAGTCTAGCTTGTGTTCTCAGACTTATGTCCTCACACTCCTGGCCCAGAAGCCCTCAAGTTTGGCAATTCCGGACCCACAACGCAGCACTCTGCCTGCCCTCTAGAAAAAATATCTTGCCTAATGAGCTGCCCAGGCACCTCAAATGAGGATCAACCTACAAGGCACTCGACTGTACCCAAATTATATAGTGTAACCTGGGCACTAATGCACTGTCTGACACAACCTGAGCCAGAACCTCCTGACCAACACCCAGGCAGCTGACCGCACACTGAGCATATCACACCCGCCATGGACTCAGGTCCTCTTCTCTTCCCAACTGCGGTTTTTCAGGCTTCAGAACCTAGACCTTATCTCCAACCCCTGCCCAGGGTTGAAAATGATGCAGATCAGAACACCTTCCCCATGGCAGAGACCTTGTGTTTGGCATGTTTCCAAAGTCCAGTGTAGTTGAAACCAGTGTGGCCCATGAGGCCCCGCCCATGCTCGTGGGCCACATTGGTCACAAACACACATTGTGACCCTCAGCCTGAGCCCAGTCCTCAAGTAAGGCCTCTCAGTGGCTGGATGAAGAGACAGCATATTGGGCCTGCCATGCCCCTAGGCCCCAATTTTTAACCATAGTTTGTGTTGTCCCTTCACTCTTCCCCAGGTCTCTGCTTTGGAATTCCTCTTTTGTGCGGACACCTATGGTAATAAACCTGAATGGAGACCTCCCATCCCACAGATTGACGAAAAACAATTGGGACAGGGCCAAATCCACAGAGAGGAAGATTCGACCATGGTCCATAAGGCCTCCCCACATTCCACAGCCATCGCTGATACAAAATCCAGAGACAAAAGACTGAGCAAGTGTCTGAGACTCGCTCTTTCTTCATATCCTGAAGAGTTCTTCTCATGGTTTGTAGAATGGGCCTGCCATACCTACGTCCCCAAACCTAAGCTGAGTTTGTGTTTTCATACTTCTGTCCACAAAGTTTTGGGCCACACTCTCTCCACGCTTGGGCCCCTTGAGCCACACATTAGGACTGTGCCTACCCAATCCATTGGAATTCTGCCCATTCCATTGTCCAAAATCGTAGAAATTAGGAGAATTCTCCAAAGTCCCCGAGGCCATCCCAATAGTGTAGGTCTCCGGGGACAAACAAGGGCGGTCTGACACCAGGTGAGCATCTACCTCCACTCATTCCATAGATAGATATCCCCAGATAAGAAGATTGAACCAAACAGGACCCTAGGCCATAATCGGATCCATTGCTTTGGTTTACAGGCATGTCTCCTCAAAAGCCTGGATTCCAAAAACAGCATAAGGGATTTCCTGAGGCACCCATCAGAACAAATCTCGCCTCCACAAGGAAACTTGAGCATGGGAGCTATGTCAAAAGCTTAGGAGGATACTTCAGGGTCCCGGTGCCACCGCCCCATTCCGAGGCCCTCATGGACTCAAACACACATTAGGCCCCATCCTCAGGAAAGTCCATTTCAACTCAGCCACCCCGGTTGCTCCCGCAGAGCCATCTGATCTCAACTGTATTGTTGCTAGGAGACAATTGGAATGCGAGACGGGCTTCCCTGGCATCCATCCTTCAATGGTGCTCTGGAGTCATTCCATATGGGATGTCCTGGAGCTGCCCAACAGGTCTCAATTGTCCTGCAGAAGGAATCCTGGAAGGCGGCATCCCACAACTCCCAACGTGGGAAAATCTCCATGGCCTTTATTCCGCTCCGTTCATGAAGGGGCAGTCATGCACAGAAACTCCAACCTGAGCCAACGTCTGAACCTCGCCGTGACTTCAGATGCTTGAGATATTGTTTCCAATCTCCAGGGGGTACCTGCCGTGCCCTAGGCCTGAAGCCCAAGTCCAGCTTTTGTTCTCAGACTTCTGTCCTCACACTCCTGGCCCAGAATCCCTCCAGTTTGGCAATTCCGGACCCAAATGCAGCACTCTGCCTGCCCTCTAGAAAAAATATCTTGCGTAATGAGGTGCCCAGGCACGTCAAATGAGGATAAACCTACAGGGCACTCGACTGTACCCAAATTATATAATCTAACCTGGGCACTAATGCTCTGTCTGACACAACCTGAGCCAGAACCTCCTGACCAACACCCAGGCAGCTGACCGCACACTGAGCATATCAGACCCGCTATGGCCTTAGGTTGTCATCTCTTCCCAACTGCGATTTTTCAGGCTTCAGAACGTAAACCTTATCTCCAACCACTGCCCAGGTTTGAAAATGATGCAGAAATCAGAACACCTTCCCCATGGCAACAGACCTTGTGATTGCTATGTTGTCCAAGGTCCAGTGTTGTAGAAACCAGTGTGACCCATGAGGCCCCGCCCATGTTCGCGTGCCACGTTGGTTACAAACACACACTGTGACCCTCAGCCTGAGCCCAGCCCTCAAGTAAGGCCTCTCAGTGGCTGGATGAAGAGACAGCTTATTGTGCCTGCCATGCCCCTAGGCCCCAATTTTTAACCATAGTTTGGGTTGTCCCTTCACTCTTCCCCAGGGCTCTGCTTTGGAATTCCTCTTTTGTTCAAACACCTGAGTTAATAAACCTGAAAGGAGACCTCCCATACCACAGATTGACGAAAAACAATTGGGATCAGCCAAATCCACAGAGAGGAAGATTCGTCCATGGCCCATGAGTCCTCCCCACATTCCACGGCCATCGTTGATATAAAATCCAAATGCAAAAGCCTGAGCAAGTGCCTCAGACTCGCTCTTTCTTCATATCCTGAAGATTTCTTCTCATGATTTGTAGATTGGGCCTGCCATACCTACGTCCCCAAACCTAAGCTGAGTTTGTGTTTTCAGACTTCTGTCCTCAATGTCCTGGGCCACACACCCTCAGGCTGGGGCCCCTGGAGCCACACATTAGGACTATGCCTACCCAATCCATGGGAATTCTGCCCATTCCATTGTCCAAATTCGTACAAATTAGGAGAAATCTCCAAAGTCCCCGAGGACATCCCAATAGTGTAGGTCTCCGGGGACAAACAAGGGCGGTCTGACACCAGGTGAGCATCTACCTCCACTCATTCCATAGATGGATATCCCCCGAGAAGAAGATTGAACCAGACAGGACCTTAGGCCATAATCGGATCCATTGCTTTGGTTTACAGGCATGTCTCCTCAAAAGCCTGCATTCCAATACCAGGATAAGGCGTTTCCTGAGGCACCCATCAGAACAAATCTCGTCTCCACAAGGAAACTTGTGCATGGGAGCTATGTCAAAAGCTTAGGAGAATACTTCAGGGTCCCGGTGCCACCGCCCCATTCCAAGGTCCCCATGGACACAAACACACATTAGGCCCCATCCTCAGGAAAGTCCATTTCAAATCAGCCACCCTGGTTGCTCCTGCAGAGCCATCCGAACTCAACTGTCTTGTTGCTAGGAGACAATTGGAATGCGATGCTCGCTTCCCTGGCATCCATCCTCCAACGGTGCTCAGGAGTCATTCCATATGGGATGTCCTGGAGCTGCCCAACAGGTCTCAATTGTCCCGCAGAAGGAATCCTTGAAGGGGGCATCCCACAACTCCCAACGTGAAAAAACCTCCATGGCCCTGAGTTTCCACTCCATTCATGAAGGGGCATTCATGCACAAAAACTCCAACCTAGGCCAAAGTCTGATCCTCGCCGTGACTTCAGATTCTTGAGATATTGGTTCAGATCTGCAGGGGGTACCTGCCGTGCCCTCGGCCTGAAGCCCAAGTCTAGCTTGTGTTCTCAGACTTCTGTCCTCACACTCCTGGCCCAGAAGCCCTCAAGTTTGGCAATTCCGGACCCACAATACAGCACTTTGCCTGCCCTCTAGAAAAAATATCTTGCCTAATGAGCTGCCCAGGCACCTCAAATGAGGATCAACCTACACGGCACTCGACTGTACCCAAATTATATAGTCTACCCTGGGCACTAATGCACTGACACAACCTGAGCCAGAACCTCCTGACCAACACCCAGGCAGCTGACCGCACACTGAGCATATCACACCCGCCATGGACTCAGGTCGTCATCTCTTGCCAACTGCGATTTTTCAGGCTTCAGAACCGAGACCTTATCTTCAACCACTGCCCAGGGTTGAAAATGATGCATAAATCAGAACACCTTACCCATGGCAAGAGACCTTGTGTTTGGCATGTTGTCCAAAGTCCAGTGTAGTTGAAACCAGTGTGTCCCATGAGGCCCCGCCCATGCTCGCGGACACATTGGTCACCAACACACATTGTAACCCTCAGCCTGAGCCCAGTGCTCAAGTAAGGTCTCTCAGTGGCTGAATGAAGAGACAGCATATTGGGCCTGCCATGAACCTAGGCCCCAATTTTTAACCATAGTTTGGGTTGTCCCTTCACTCTTCCCCATGGATCTGCTTTGGAATTCCTATTTGTTCAGACACGTGAGGTAATAAACCTGAAAGGAGACCTCCCATCCCACAGATTGGCGAAAAACAATTGGGACCGGGCCAAACACACAGAGCGGAAGATTCGTCCATGGCCCATGAGGCCTCCACACATTCTCCGCCATCTTTTATACAAAATGCAGAGACAAACCTGAGCAAGTGCCTGAGACTCGCTCTTTCTTCATATCCTGAAGAGTTCTTCTCATGGTTTGTAGAATGGGCCTGCCATACCTAAGTCCCCAAACCTAAGCTGAGTTTGTGTTTTCATACTTCTGTCCACAAAGTTTTGGGCCACACTCCCTCCAGGCTTGGGCCCCTGGAGCCACACATTAGGACTGTGCCTACCCAATCCATGGGAATTCTGCTCATTCCATTGTCCAAAATCGTACAAATTAGGAGAAGTCGCCAACGTCCCCGAGGCCATCCCAATAGTGTAGGTCTCCAGGGACAAACAAGGGCGGTCTGACACCAGGTGAGCATCTACCTCCACTCATTCCATAGATGGATATACCGAGAGAAGAAGATTGAACCAGACAGGACCCTAGGCCATAATCGGATCCATTGCTTTGGTTTACAGGCATGTCTCCTCAAAATCCTGGTTTCCAATACAAGCATAAGGATGTTCTGAGACACCCATCAGAACAAATCTCGTCTCCACAAGGAAACTTGTGCTGGAGGCTATGTCAAAAGCTTAGGAGAATACGTCAGTGTCCCGGTGCCACCGCCCCATTCCAAGGCCCTCATTGACTCAAACACACATTATGCCCCATCCTCAGGAAAGTCCATTTCAACTCAGCCACGCCGTTGCTCCCGCAGAGCCATCCGATCTCAACTGAATTTTTGTGAGAGGACAATTGGAATGCGAGGCGGGCTTCCCTGGCATCCATACTCCAACGGTGCTCTGGAGTCATTCCATATGGAATGTCCTGGAGCTGCCCAAAAGGTCTCAAATGTCCCGCAGAAGGAATCCTTGAAGGGGGCATCCCAAAACTCCCAACGTGGGAAAACCTCCATGGCCTTGAGATTCCGCTCCGTTCATGAAGGGGCAGTCATGCACAGAAACTCCAACCTGAGCCAACGTCTGATCCTAGCCATGTGTTCAGATGCTAGAGATATTGGTTCAGTTCCGCAGGGGGTACCTGCATGCCCATGGCTTGAAGCCCAAGTCTAGCTTGTGTTCTCAGACTTATGTCCTCACACTCCTGGCCCAGAAGCCCTCAAGTTTGGCAATTCCGGACCCACAACGCAGCACTCTGCCTGCCCTCTAGAAAAAATATCTTGCCTAATGAGCTGCCCAGGCACCTCAAATGAGGATCAACCTACAAGGCACTCGACTGTACCCAAATTATATAGTGTAACCTGGGCACTAATGCACTGTCTGACACAACCTGAGCCAGAACCTCCTGACCAACACCCAGGCAGCTGACCGCACACTGAGCATATCACACCCGCCATGGACTCAGGTCCTCTTCTCTTCCCAACTGCGGTTTTTCAGGCTTCAGAACCTAGACCTTATCTCCAACCCCTGCCCAGGGTTGAAAATGATGCAGATCAGAACACCTTCCCCATGGCAGAGACCTTGTGTTTGGCATGTTTCCAAAGTCCAGTGTAGTTGAAACCAGTGTGGCCCATGAGGCCCCGCCCATGCTCGTGGGCCACATTGGTCACAAACACACATTGTGACCCTCAGCCTGAGCCCAGTCCTCAAGTAAGGCCTCTCAGTGGCTGGATGAAGAGACAGCATATTGGGCCTGCCATGCCCCTAGGCCCCAATTTTTAACCATAGTTTGTGTTGTCCCTTCACTCTTCCCCAGGTCTCTGCTTTGGAATTCCTCTTTTGTGCGGACACCTATGGTAATAAACCTGAATGGAGACCTCCCATCCACATATTGACGAAAAACAATTGGGACAGGGCCAAATCCACAGAGAGGAAGATTCGACCATGGTCCATAAGGCCTCCCCACATTCCACAGCCATCGCTGATACAAAATCCAGAGACAAAAGACTGAGCAAGTGTCTGAGACTCGCTCTTTCTTCATATCCTGAAGAGTTCTTCTCATGGTTTGTAGAATGGGCCTGCCATACCTACGTCCCCAAACCTAAGCTGAGTTTGTGTTTTCATACTTCTGTCCACAAAGTTTTGGGCCACACTCTCTCCACGCTTGGGCCCCTTGAGCCACACATTAGGACTGTGCCTACCCAATCCATTGGAATTCTGCCCATTCCATTGTCCAAAATCGTAGAAATTAGGAGAATTCTCCAAAGTGCCCGAGGCCATCCCAATAGTGTAGGTCTCCGGGGACAAACAAAGGCGGTCTGACACCAGGTGAGCATCTACCTCCACTCATTCCATAGATAGATATCCCCAGATAAGAAGATTGAACCAAACAGGACCCTAGGCCATAATCGGATCCATTGCTTTGGTTTACAGGCATGTCTCCTCAAAAGCCTGGATTCCAAAAACAGCATAAGGGGTTTCCTGAGGCACCCATCAGAACAAATCTCGCCTCCACAAGGAAACTTGAGCATGGGAGCTATGTCAAAAGCTTAGGAGGATACTTCAGGGTCCCGGTGCCACCGCCCCATTCCGAGGCCCTCATGGACTCAAACACACATTAGGCCCCATCCTCAGGAAAGTCCATTTCAACTCAGCCACCCCGGTTGCTCCCGCAGAGCCATCTGATCTCAACTGTATTGTTGCTAGGAGACAATTGGAATGCGAGACGGGCTTCCCTGGCATCCATCCTTCAATGGTGCTCTGGAGTCATTCCATATGGGATGTCCTGGAGCTGCCCAACAGGTCTCAATTGTCCTGCAGAAGGAATCCTGGAAGGCGGCATCCCACAACTCCCAACGTGGGAAAATCTCCATGGCCTTTATTCCGCTCCGTTCATGAAGGGGCAGTCATGCACAGAAACTCCAACCTGAGCCAACGTCTGAACCTCGCCGTGACTTCAGATGCTTGAGATATTGTTTCCAATCTCCAGGGGGTACCTGCCGTGCCCTAGGCCTGAAGCCCAAGTCCAGCTTTTGTTCTCAGACTTCTGTCCTCACACTCCTGGCCCAGAATCCCTCCAGTTTGGCAATTCCGGACCCAAATGCAGCACTCTGCCTGCCCTCTAGAAAAAATATCTTGCGTAATGAGGTGCCCAGGCACGTCAAATGAGGATAAACCTACAGGGCACTCGACTGTACCCAAATTATATAATCTAACCTGGGCACTAATGCTCTGTCTGACACAACCTGAGCCAGAACCTCCTGACCAACACCCAGGCAGCTGACCGCACACTGAGCATATCAGACCCGCTATGGCCTTAGGTTGTCATCTCTTCCCAACTGCGATTTTTCAGGCTTCAGAACGTAGACCTTATCTCCAACCACTGCCCAGGTTTGAAAATGATGCAGAAATCAGAACACCTTCCCCATGGCAACAGACCTTGTGATTGCTATGTTGTCCAAGGTCCAGTGTTGTAGAAACCAGTGTGACCCATGAGGCCCCGCCCATGTTCGCGTGCCACGTTGGTTACAAACACACACTGTGACCCTCAGCCTGAGCCCAGCCCTCAAGTAAGGCCTCTCAGTGGCTGGATGAAGAGACAGCTTATTGTGCCTGCCATGCCCCTAGGCCCCAATTTTTAACCATAGTTTGGGTTGTCCCTTCACTCTTCCCCAGGGCTCTGCTTTGGAATTCCTCTTTTGTTCAAACACCTGAGTTAATAAACCTGAAAGGAGACCTCCCATACCACAGATTGACGAAAAACAATTGGGATCAGCCAAATCCACAGAGAGGAAGATTCGTCCATGGCCCATGAGTCCTCCCCACATTCCACGGCCATCGTTGATATAAAATCCAAATGCAAAAGCCTGAGCAAGTGCCTCAGACTCGCTCTTTCTTCATATCCTGAAGATTTCTTCTCATGATTTGTAGATTGGGCCTGCCATACCTACGTCCCCAAACCTAAGCTGAGTTTGTGTTTTCAGACTTCTGTCCTCAATGTCCTGGGCCACACACCCTCAGGCTGGGGCCCCTGGAGCCACACATTAGGACTATGCCTACCCAATCCATGGGAATTCTGCCCATTCCATTGTCCAAATTCGTACAAATTAGGAGAAATCTCCAAAGTCCCCGAGGCCATCCCAATAGTGTAGGTCTCCGGGGACAAACAAGGGCGGTCTGACACCAGGTGAGCATCTACCTCCACTCATTCCATAGATGGATATCCCCCGAGAAGAAGATTGAACCAGACAGGACCCTAGGCCATAATCGGATCCATTGCTTTGGTTTACAGGCATGTCTCCTCAAAAGCCTGCATTCCAATACCAGGATAAGGCGTTTCCTGAGGCACCCATCAGAACAAATCTCGTCTCCACAAGGAAACTTGTGCATGGGAGCTATGTCAAAAGCTTAGGAGAATACTTCAGGGTCCCGGTGCCACCGCCCCATTCCAAGGGCCCCATGGACACAAACACACATTAGGCCCCATCCTCAGGAAAGTCCATTTCAAATCAGCCACCCTGGTTGCTCCCGCAGAGCCATCTGATCTCAACTGTCTTGTTGCTAGGAGACAATTGGAATGCGATGCTCGCTTCCCTGGCATCCATCCCCCAACGGTGCTCAGGAGTCATTCCATATGGGATGTCCTGGTGCTGCCCAACAGGTCTCAATTGTCCCGCAGAAGGAATCCTTGAAGGGGGCATCCCACAACTCCCAACGTGAAAAAACCTCCATGGCCCTGAGTTTCCACTCCATTCATGAAGGGGCATTCATGCACAAAAACTCCAACCTAGGCCAAAGTCTGATCCTCGCCGTGACTTCAGATTCTTGAGATATTGGTTCAGATCTGCAGGGGGTACCTGCCGTGCCCTCGGCCTGAAGCCCAAGTCTAGCTTGTGTTCTCAGACATCTGTCCTCACACTCCTGGCCCAGAAGCCCTCAAGTTTGGCAATTCCGGACCCACAATGCAGCACTCTGCCTGCCCTCTAGAAAAAATATCTTGCCTAATGAGCTGCCCAGGCACCTCAAATGAGGATAAACCTAAACGGCACTAGACTGTACCTGAATTATATAGTCTAACCTGGGCACTAATGCACTGACACAACCTGAGCCAGAACCTCCTGACCAACACCAAGGCAGCTGACCGCCCACTGAGCATATCACCCGCCATGGCCTTAGGTCGTCATCTCTTGCCAACTGCGATTTTTCAGGCTTCAGAACCGAGACCTTATCTTCAACCACTGCCCAGGGTTGAAAATGATGCATAAATCAGAACACCTTACCCATGGCAAGAGACCTTGTGTTTGGCATGTTGTCCAAAGTCCAGTGTAGTTGAAACCAGTGTGTCCCATGAGGCCCCGCCCATGCTCGAGGACACATTGGTCACCAACACACATTGTAACCCTCAGCCTGAGCCCAGTGCTCAAGTAAGGTCTCTCAGTGGCTGAATGAAGAGACAGCATATTGGGCCTGCCATGAACCTAGGCCCCAATTTTTAACCATAGTTAGGGTTGTCCCTTCACTCTTCCCCATGGCTCTGCTTTGGAATTCCTATTTTTTCGGACACGTGATGTAATAAACCTGAAAGGAGACCTCCCATCCCACAGATTGGCGAAAATCAATTGGGACCGGGCCAAACACACAGAGCGGAAGATTAGTCCATGGCCCATGAGGCCTCCGCACTTTCTCCGCCATCTTTGATACAAAATCCAGAGACAAAAGCCTGAGCAAGTGCCTGAGACTCGCTCTTTCTTCACATCCTGAAGAGTCTTCTCATGGTTTGTAGATTGGGCCTGCCATACCTACGTCCCCAAACCTAAGCTGAGTTTGTGTTTTCAGACTTCTGTCCTCAAAGTCCTGGGCCACACTCCCTCCAGGCTTGGGCCCCTGGAGCCACACATTAGGACTGTGCCTACCCAATCCATGGGAATTCTGCTCATTCCATTGTCCAAATTCGTACAAATTAGGAGAACTCTCCAACGTTCCCGAGGCCATCCCAACAGTGTAGGTCTCCGGGGACAAAAAAGGGCGGTCTGACACCAGGTGAGCATCTACCTCCACTCATTCCATAGATGGATATACCGAGAGAAGAAGATTGAACCAGACAAGACCCTAGGCCATAATCGGATCCATTGCTTTGGTTTACAGGCATGTCTCCTCAAAAGCCTGGTTTCCAATACAAGCATAAGGCGTGTTCTGAGACACCCATCAGAACAAATCTCGTCTCCACAAGGAAACTTGTGCTGGAGGCTACGTCAAAAGCTTAGGAGAATACTTCAGTGTCCCGGTGCCACCGCCCCATTCCAAGTCCCTCATTGACACAAACACACATTAGTCCCCATCCTCAGGAAAGTCCAGTTCAACTCAGCCACCCCGTTGCTCCCGCAGAGCCATCCGATCTCAACTGAATTTTTGTGAAAGGACAAATGGAATGCGAGGCGGGCTTCCCTGGCAACCATACTCCAACGGTGCTCTGGAGTCATTCCATATGGAATGTCCTGGAGCTTCCCAAAAGGTTTCAAATATCCCGCAGAAGGAATCCTTGAAGGTGGGATCCCAAAACTCCCAACGTGGGAAAACCTCCATGGCCTTGAGATTCCTCTCCGTTCATGAAGGGGCAGTCATGCACAGAAACTCCAACCTGAGCCAACGTCTGATCCTAGCCATGTGTTCAGATGCTAGAGATATTGGTTCAGTTCCGCAGGGGGTACCTGCCATGCCCACGGCTTGAAGCCCAAGTCTAGCTTGTGTTCTCAGACTTCTGTCCTCACACTCCTGGCCCAGAAGACCTCAAGTTTGGCAATTCCGACCCACAATGCAGCACTCTGCCTGCCCTCTAGAAAAAATATCTTGCCTAATGAGCTGCCCAGGCACCTCAAATGAGGATCAACCTACACGGCACTCGACTGTACCCAAATTATATAGTGTAACCTGGGCACTAATGCACTGTCTGACACAACCTGAGCCAGAACCTCCTTACCAACACCCAGGCAGCTGACCGCACACTGAGCATATCACACCCGCCATGGACTCAGGTCCTCTTCTCTTCCCAACTGCGGTTTTTCAGGCTTCAGAACCTAGACCTTATCTCCAACACCTGCCCCGGGTTGAAAATGATGCAGATCAGAACACCTTCCCCATGGCAGAGACCTTGTGATTGGCATGTTGTCCAAGGTCCAGTGTAGTTGAAACCAGTGTGGCCCATGAGGCCCCGCCCATGCTCGTGGGCCACATTGGTCACAAACACACATTGTGACCCTCAGCCTGAGCCCAGTCCTCAAGTAAGGCCTCTCAGTGGCTGGATGAAGAGACAGCATATTGGGCCTGCCATGCCCCTAGGCCCCAATTTTTAACCATAGTTTGGGTTGTCCCTTCACTATTCCCCATGGCTCTGCTTTGGAATTCCTATTTATTCGGACACGTGAGGTAATAAACCTGAAAGGAGACCTCCCATCCCACAGATTGGCGAAAAACAATTGGGACCGGGCCAAACACACAGAGCGGATGATTCGTCCATGGCCCATGAGGCCTCCGCACATTCTCCGCCATCTTTGATACAAAATCCAGAGACAAAAGCCTGAGCAAGTGCCTGAGACTCGCTCTTTCTTCATATCCTGAAGAGTTCTTCTCATGGTTTGTAGATTGGGCCTGCCATACCTAAGTCCCCAAACCTAAGCTGAGTTTGTGTTTTCAGACTTCTGTCCTCAAAGTCCTGGGCCACACTCCCTCCAGGCTTGGGCCCCTGGAGCCACACATTAGGACTGTGCCTACCCAATCCATGGGAATTCTGCTCATTCCATTGTCCAAAATCGTACAAATTAGGAGAACTCTCCAACGTCCCCGAGGCCATCCCAATAGTGTAGGTCTCCGGGAACAAACAAGGGCGGTCTGACACCAGGTGAGCATCTACCTCCACTCATTCCATAGATGGATATACCGAGAGAAGAAGATTGAACCAGACAGGACCCTAGGCCATAATCGGATCCATTGCTTTGGTTTACAGGCATGTCTCCTCAAAAGCCTGGTTTCCAATACAAGCATAAGGCGTGTTCTAAGACACCCATCAGAACAAATCTCGTCTCCACAAGGAAACTTGTGCTGGTGGCTATGTCAAAAGCTTAGGAGAATACTTCAGTGTCCCGGTGCCACCGCCCCATTCCAAGGCCCTCATTGACTCAAACACACATTAGGCCCCATCCGCAGGAAAGTCCATTTCAACTCAGCCACGCCGTTGCTCCCGCAGAGCCATCCGATCTCAACTGAATTTTTGTGAGAGGACAATTGGAATGCGAGGCGGGCTTCCCTGGCATCCATACTCCAACGGTGCTCTGGAGTCATTCCATATGGAATGTCCTGGAGCTGTCCAAAAGGTCTCAAATGTCCCGCAGAAGGAATCCTTGAAGGGGGCATCCCAAAACTCCCAACGTGGGAAAACCTCCATGGCCTTGAGATTCCGCTCCGTTCATGAAGGGGCAGTCATGCACAGAAACTCCAACCTGAGCCAACGTCTGATCCTAGCCATGTGTTCAGATGCTAGAGATATTGGTTCAGTTCCGCAGGGGGTACCTGCATGCCCACGGCTTGAAGCCCAAGTCTAGCTTGTGTTCTCAGACTTCTGTCCTCACACTCCTGGCCCAGAAGCCCTCAAGTTTGGCAATTCCGGACCCACAATGCAGCACTCTGCCTGCCCTCTAGAAAAAATATCTTGCCTAATGAGCTGCCCAGGCACCTCAAATGAGGATCAACCTACACGGCACTCGACTGTACCCAAATTATATAGTGTAACCTGGGCACTAATGCACTGTCTGACACAACCTGAGCCAGAACCTCCTTACCAACACCCAGGCAGCTGACCGCACACTGAGAATATCACACCCGCCATGGACTTAGGTCCTCTTCTCTTCCGAACTGCGGTTTTTCAGGCTTCAGTACCTAGACCTTATCTCCAACCCCTGCCCCGGGTTGAAAATGATGCAGATCAGAACACCTTCCTCATGGCAGAGACCTTGTGTTTGGCAAGTTTCCAAAGTCCAGTGTAGTTGAAACCAGTGTGGCCCGTGAGGCCCTGCCCATGCTCGTGGGCCACATTGGTCACAAACACACATTGTGACCCTCAGCCTGAGCCCAGTCCTCAAGTAAGGCCTCTCAGTGGCTGGATGAAGAGACAGCATATTGGGCCTGCCATGCCCCTAGGCCCCAATTTTTAACCATAGTTTGGGTTGTCCCTTCACTCTTCCCCAAGGCTCTGCTTTGGAATTCCTCTTTTGTGCGGACACCTGTGGTAATAAACCTGAAAGGAGACCTCCCATCCATATATTGAAGAAAAACAATTAGAACAGGGCCAAATCCACTAAGAGGAAGATTCGTCCATGGTCCATGAGGCCTCCCCACATTCCACGGCCATCGTTGATACAAAATCCAGAGACAAAAGCCTGAGCAAGTGTCTGAGACTCGCTCTTTCTTCCTATCCTGAAGATTTCTTCTCATGGTTTGTAGAATGGGCCCGCCATACCTACATCCCCAAACCTAAGCTGAGTTTGTGTTTTCATACTTTTGTCCTCAAAATTTGGGGCCACACTCCATCCACGATTGGGCCCCTGGAGCCACACATTAGGACTGTGCCTACCCAATCCATGGGAATTCTGCCCTTTCCATTGTCCAAAATCGTACAAATTAGGAGAAATAACCAAAGTCCCCGAGGCCATCCCAATAGTGTAGGTCTCCGGGGACAAACAAAGGCGGTCTGACACCAGGTGAGCATCTACCTCCACTCATTCCATAGATAGATATCCCCAGATAAGAAGATTGAACCAAACAGGACCCTAGGCCATAATCGGATCCATTGCTTTGGTTTACAGGCATGTCTCCTCAAATGCCTGGATTCCAAAAACAGCATAAGGGGTTCCTGAGGCACCCATCAGAACAAATCTCGCCTCCACAAGGAAATTGAGCATGGGAGCTATGTCAAAAGCTTAGGAGAATACTTCAGGGTCCCGGTGCCACCGCCCCATTCCGAGGCCTTCATGGACTCAAACACACATTAGGCCCCATCCTCAGGAAAGTCCATTTCAACTCAGCCAGCCCGGTTGCTCCTGCAGAGCCATCTGATCTCAACTCTATTGTTGCTAGGAGACAATTGGAATGCGAGACGATCTTCCCTGGCATCCATCCTTCAATGGTGCTCTGGAGTCATTCCATATCGATGTCCTGGAGCTGCCCAACAGGTCTCAATTGTCCTGCAGAAGGAATCCTTGAAGGCGGCATCCCACAACTCCCAACGTGGGAAAATCTCCATGGCCTTTAGATTCCGCTCCGTTCATGAAGGGGCAGTCATGCACAGAAACTCCAACCAGAGCCAACGTCTGATCCTCGCCGTGAATTCAGATGCTTGAGATATTGTTTCCAATCTCCAGGGGGTACCTGCCGTGCCCTCGGCCTGAAGCCCAAATCTAGCTTTTGTTCTCAGACTTCTGTCCTCACACTCCTGGCCCAGAATCCCTCCAGTTTGGCAATTCCGGACCCAAATGCAGCACTCTGCCTGCCCTCTAGAAAAAATATCTTGCGTAATTAGGCGCCCAGGCACCTCAAATGAGGATAAACCTACAGGGCACTCGACTGTACCCAAATTATATAGTCTAACCTGGGCACTAATGCTCTGTCTGACACAACCTGAGCCAGAACCTCCTGACCAACACCCAGGCAGCTGACCGCACACTTAGCATATGAGACCCACCATGGCCTTAGGTTGTCATCTCTTCCCAACTGCGATTTTTCAGGCTTCAGAACGTAGACCTTATCTCCAACCACTGCCCAGTTTTGAAAATGATGCAGAAATCAGAACACCTTCCCCATGGCAAGAGACCTTGTGATTGGTATGTTGTCCAAGGTCCAGTGTAGTTGAAAACAGTGTGGCCCATGAGGCCCCGCCCATGCTCGCGTGCCACGTTGGTCACAAACACACACTGTGACCCTCAGCCTGAGCCCAGCCCTCAAGTAAGGCCTCTCAGTGGCTGGATGAAGAGACAGCTTATTGTGCCTGCCATCCCCCTAGGCCCCAATTTTTAACCATAGTTTGGATTGTCCCTTCACTCTTCCCCACGGCTCTGCTTTGGAATTCCTCTTTTGTTCAAACACCTGAGGTAATAAACCTGAAAGGAGACCTCCCATCCCACAGATTGACGAAAAACAATTGGGATCAGCCAAATCCACAGAGAGGAAGATTCGTCCATGGCCCATGAGTCCTCCCCACATTCCACGGCCATCGTTGATATAAAATCCAAATGCAAAAGCCTGAGCAAGTGCCACAGACTCGCTTTTTCTTCATATCCTGAAGATTTCTTCTCATGATTTGTAGATTGGGCCTGCCATACCTACGTCCCCAAACCTAAGCTGAGTTTGTGTATTCAGACTTCTGTCCTCAAAACCCTGGGCCACACACCCTCAGGCTGGGGCCCCTGGAGCCACACATTAGGACTGTGCCTACCCAATCCATGGGAATTCTGCCCATTCCATTGTCCAAATTCGTACAAATTAGGAGAAATCTCCAAAGTCCCCAGGCCATCCCAATAGTGTAGGTCTCCGGGGACAAACAAGGGCGGTCTGACACCAGGTGAGCATCTACCTCCACTCATTCCATAGATGGATGTCCCCAGAGAAGAAGATTGAACCAGACAGGACCCTAGGCCATAATCGGATCCATTGCTTTGGTTTACAGGCATGTCTCCTCAAAAGCCTGCATTCCAATACCAGGATAAGGCGTTTCCTGAGGCACCCATCAGAACAAATCTCGTCTCCACAAGGAAACTTGTGCATGGGAGCTATGTCAAAAGCTTAGGAGAATACTTCAGGGTCCCAGTGCCACCGCCCCATTCCAAGGTCCTCATGGACACAAACACACATTAGGCCCCAACCTCAGGAATGTCCATTTCAAATCAGCCACCCTGGTTGCTCCCGCAGAGCCATCCGATCTCAACTGTCTTGTTGCTAGGAGACAATTGGAATGCGATGCTCGCTTCCCTGGCATCCATCCTCCAACAGTGCTCAGGAGTCATTCCATATCGATGTCCTGGAGCTGCCCAACAGGTCTCAATTGTCCCGCAGAGGAATCCTTGAAGGGGGCATCCCACAACTCCCAACGTGAAAATCCCTCATGGCCCTGAGTTTCCACTCCATTCATGAAGGGGCATTCATGCACAAATACTCCAACCTAGGCCAAAGTTTGATCCACGCCGTGACTTCAGATTCTTGAGATATTGGTTCAGATCTTCAGGGGGTACCTGCCGTGCCCTCGGCCTGAAGCCCAAGTCTAGCTTGTGTTCTCAGACTTCTGTCCTCACACTCCTGGCCCAGAAGCCCTCAAGTTTGGCAATTCCGGACCCACAATGAAGCACTCTGCCTGCCCTCTAGAAAAAATATCTTGCCTAATGAGCTGCGCAGGCAACTCAAATGAGGATCAACCTACACGGCACTCGACTGTACCCAAATTATATAGTGTAACCTGGGCACTAATGCACTGTCTGACACAACCTGAGCCAGAACCTCCTGACCAACACCAAGGCAGCTGACCGCCCACTGAGCATATCACCCGCCATGGCCTTAGGTCGTCATCTCTTGCCAACTGCGATTTTTCAGGCTTCAGAACCGAGACGTTATCTTCAACCACTGCCCAGGGTTGAAAATGATGCATAAATCAGAACACCTTACCCATGGCAAGAGACCTTGTGTTTGGCATGTTGTCCAAAGTCCAGTGTAGTTGAAACCAGTGTGTCCCATGAGGCCCCGCCCATGCTCGCGGACACATTGGTCACCAACACACATTGTAACCCTCAGCCTGAGCCCAGTGCTCAAGTAAGGTCTCTCAGTGGCTGAATGAAGAGACAGCATATTGGGCCTGCCATGAACCTAGGCCCCAATTTTTAACCATAGTTTGGGTTGTCCCTTCACTCTTCCCCATGGCTCTGCTTTGGAATTCCTATTTGTTCGGACACGTGAGGTAATAAACCTGAAAGGAGACCTCCCATCCCACAGATTGGCGAAAAACAATTGGGACCGGGCCAAACACACAGAGCGGAAGATTCGTCCATGACCCATGAGGCCTCCGCACATTCTCCGCCATCTTTGATACAAAATCCAGAGACAAAAGCCTGAGCAAGCGCCTCAGACTCGCTCTTTCTTCATATCCGGAAGAGTTCTTCTCATGGTTTATAGATAGGGCCTGCCATACCTAAGTCCCCAAACCTAAGCTGAGTTTGTGTTTTCAGACTTCTGTCCTCAAAGTCCTGGGCCACACTCCCTCCAGGCTTGGGCCCCTGGAGCCACACATTAGGACTGTGCCTACCCAATCCATGGGAATTCTGCTCATTCCATTGTCCAAAATCGTACAAATTAGGAGAACTCTCCAACGTCCCCAAGGCCATCCCAATAGTGTAGGTCTACGGGGACAAACAAGGGCGGTCTGACACCAGGTGAGCATCTACCTCCACTCATTCCATAGATGGATATACCGAGAGAAGAAGATTGAACCAGACAGGACCCTAGGCCATAATCTGATCCATTGCTTTGGTTTACAGGCATGTCTCCTCAAAAGCCTGGTTTTCAATACAAGCATAAGGGGTTTCCTGAGGCACCCATCAGAACAAATCTCCTCTCCATAAGGAAACTTGTGCATGGGAGCTATGTCAAAAGCTGAGGAGAATACTTCAGTGTCCCGGTGCCACCACCCCATTCCAAGGCCCTCATTGACACAAACACACATTAGGCCCCATCCGCAGGAAAGTCCATTTCAACTCAGCCACCCCGTTGCTCCCGCAGAGGATCCGATCTCAACTGAATTTTTGTGAGAGGACAATTGGAATGTGAGGCGGGCTTCCCTGGCATCCATACTCCAACGGTGCTCTGGAGTCATTCCATATGGAATGTCCTGGAGCTGCCCAAAAGGTCTCAAATGTCCTGCAGAAGGAATTCTTGAAGGGGTCATCCCAAAACTCCCTACGTGGGAAAACGGCCATGGCCTTGAGATTCCGCTCCGTTCATGAAGGGGCAGTCATGCACAGAAACTCCAACCTGAGCCAGCCTCTGATCCTAGCCATGTGTTCAGATGCTAGAGATATTGGTTCAGTTCCGCAGGGGGTACCTGCCATGCCCACGGCTTGAAGCCCAAGTCTACCTTGTGTTCTCAGACTTCTGTCCTCACACTCCTGGCCCAGAAGCCCTCAAGTTTGGCAATTCCGGACCCACAATGCAGCACTCTGCCTGCCCTCTAGAAAAAATATCTTGCCTAATGAGCTGCCCAGGCACCTCAAATGAGGATCAACCTACACGGCACTCGACTGTACCCAAATTATATAGTGTAACCTGGGCACTAATGCACTGTCTGACACAACCTGAGCCAGAACCTCCTTACCAACACTCAGGCAGCTGACCGCACACTGAGCATATCACACCCGCCTTGGACTTAGGTCCTCTTCTCTTCCCAACTGCGGTTTTTCAGGCTTCAGTACCTAGACCTTATCTCCAACCCCTGCCCCGGGTTGAAAATGATGCAGATCAGAACACCTTCCCCATGGCAGAGACCTTGTGTTTGGCATGTTTCCAAAGTCTAGTGTAGTTGAAACCAGTGTGGCCCATGAGGCCCCGCCCATGCGCGTGGGCCACATTGGTCACAAACACACATTGTGACCCTCAGCCTGAGCCCAGTCCTCAAGTAAGGCCTCTCAGTGTCTTGATGAAGAGACAGCATATTGGGCCTGCCATGCCCCTAGGCCCCAATTTTTAACCATAGTTTGGGTTGTTCCTTCACTCTTCCCCAGGGCTCTGCTTTGGAATTCCTCTTTTGTGCGGACACCTGTGGTAATAAACCTGAAAGGAGACCTCCCATCCACATATTGAGGAAAAACAATTGGGACAGGGCCAAATCCACAGAGAGGAAGATTCGTCCATGGTCCATGAGGCCTCCCCACATTCCACGGCCATCGTTGATACAAAATCCAGAGACAAAAGCCTGAGCAAGTGTCTGAGACTCGCTCTTTCTTCATATCCTGATGAGTTCTTCTCATGGTTTGTAGAATGGGCCTGCCATACCTACGTCCCCAAACCTAAGCTGAGCTTGTGTTTTCATACTTCTGTCCTCAAAGTTGTGGGCCACACTCCCTCCACGCTTGGGCCCCTTGAGCCACACATTAGGACTGTGCCTACCCAATCCATGGGAATTCTGCCCATTCCATTGTCCAAATCGTACAAATTAGGAGAATTCTCCAAAGTCCCCGAGGCCATCCCAATAGTGTAGGACTCCGGGGACAAACAAGGGCGGTCTGACACCAGGTGAGCATCTACCTCCACTCATTCCATAGATAGATATCCCCAGATAAGAAGATTGAACCAAACAGGACCCTAGGCCATAATCGGATCCATTGCTTTGGTTTACAGGCATGTCTCCTCAAAAGCCTGGATTCCAAAAACAGCATAAGGGGTTTCCTGAGGCACCCATCAGAACAAATCTCGCCTCCACAAGGAAACTTGAGCATGGGAGCTATGTCAAAAGCTTAGGAGGATACTTCAGGGTCCCGGTGCCACCGCCCCATTCCGAGGCCCTCATGGACTCAATCACACATTAGGCCCCATCCTCAGGAAAGTCCATTTCAACTCTGCCACCCCGGTTGCTCCCGCAGAGCCATCTGATCTCAACTGTATTGTTGCTAGGAGACAATTGGAATGCGAGACGGGCTTCCCTGGCATCCATCCTTCAATGCTGCTCTGGAGTCATTCCATATGGGATGTCCTGGAGCTGCCCAACAGGTCTCAATTGTCCTGCAGAAGGAATCCTGGAAGGCGGCATCCCACAACTCCCAACGTGGGAAAATCTCCATGGCCTTTAGATTCCGCTCCGTTCATGAAGGGGCAGTCATGCACAGAAACTCCAACGTGAGCCAACGTCTGATCCTCGCCGCGACTTCAGATGCTTGAGATATTGTTTCCAATCTCCAGGGGGTACCTGCCGTGCCCTCGGCCTGAAGCCCAAATCTAGCTTTTGTTCTCAGACTTCTGTCCTCACACTCCTGGCCCAGATGTCCTCCAGTTTGGCAATTCCGGACCCGAATGCAAAACTCTGCCTGCCCTCTAGAAAAAATATCTTGCGTAATGAGGTGCCCAGGCACCTCAAATGAGGATAAACCTACAGGGCACTCGACTGTACCAAAGTTATATAGTCTATCCTGGGCACTAATGCTCTGTCTGACACAACCTGAGCCAGAACCTCCTGACCAACACCCAGGCAGCTGACCGCACACTGAGCATATCAGACCCGCCATGGCCTTAGGTCGTCATCTCTTCCCAACTGCGATTTTTCAGGCTTCAGAACGTAGACCTTATCTCCAACCACTGCCCAGGTTTGAAAATGATGCAGAAATCAGAACACCTTCCCCATGGCAAGAGACCTTGTGAGTGGTATGTTGTCCAAGGTCCAGTGTAGTTGAAACCAGTGTGGCCCATGAGGCCCCGCCCATGCTTTCGGGCCACATTGGTCACAAACACACACTGTGAGCCTCAGCCTAAGCCCAGCCCTCAAGTAAGGCCTCTCGGTGGCTGGGTGATGAGACAGCATATTGGGCCTGCCATGCCCCTAGGCCCCAATTTTTAACCATACTTTGGGTTGACTCTTCACACTTCCCCTGAGCTCTGCTTTGAAATTCCTCTTTTGTTCTGACACCTGAGTTAATAAACCTGAAAGGAGACCTCCCATCCCACAGATTGACGAAAAACAATTGGGAACTAGCCAAATCCACAGAGAGGAATATTCGTCCATGGCTCATGAGGCCTCCCTACATTCCACGGCCATCTTTGATACAAAATCCAGAGACAAAAGCCTGAGCAAGTGCCTGAGACTCGCTCTTTCTTCATATCCTGAAGAGTTCTTCTCATGGTTTGTAGATTGGGCCTGCCATACCTACGTCCCCAAACATAAGCTGAGTTTTTGTTTTCAGACTTCTGTCCTCACAGTCCTGTGCTACACACCCTCAGGCTGGGGCCACTGGAGCCACAAATTCGGACTTTGCCTACCCAATTCATGGGAATTCTGCCCATTCCATTGTCCAAAATCTTACAAATTAGGAGAACTCTCCAAAGTCCCCGAGGCAATTCCAATAGTGTAGGTCTCCAGGGACAAACAAGGGCGGTCTGACACCAGGTGAGCATCTAACTCCACTCATTCCATAGACGGATATCCCCAGAAAAGAAGATTGAACCAGACAGGACCCTAGGCCATTATCGGATCTATTGCTTTGGTTTACAGGCATGTCTCCTCTAGTGCCTGGATTCCAAGATCAGCATAAGGGGTTTCCTTAGGCACCCATCAGAACAAATCTCCTCTCCACAAGGAAACTTGTGCATGGGAGCTATGTCAAAAGCTTAGGAGAATACTTCAGGGTCCCGGTGCCACCGCCCCATTCCAAGGTCCTCATGGACACAAACACACTTTATGCCCCATCCTCAGGAAAGTCCTTTTCAAATCAGCCACCCCGGTTGCTCCCGCAGAGCCATCCGATCTCAACTGTATTGTTGCTAGGAGACAATTGGAATGACAGGCGGGCTTCCCTGGCATCCATCCTACAACAGTGCTCTGGAGTCATTCCATATGGGATGTCCTGGAGCTGCCCAACAGGTCTCAATTGTCCCGCAGAAGGAATCCTTGACGGGGGCATCACACAACTCCCAACGTGGGAAAAGCTCCATGGCCTTGAGATTCCGCTCCTTTCATGAAGGGGCAGTCATGCACAGAAACTACAACCTGAGCCAACGTCTGATCCTCGCCGTGACTTCAGATGCTTGACATATTGTTTCTGATCTGCAGGGGGTACCTACCGTGCCCTCGGCCTGAAGCACAAGTCTAGCTTGTGTTCTCAGACTTCTGTCCTCAAACTCCTGGCCCAGATGTCCTCCAGTTTGGCAATTCTGGACCCACAATGCAGCACTCTGCCTGCCCTCTAGTAAACATATCTTGCCTAATGAGGTGCCCAAGCAACTCAAATGAGGATAAACCTACAGGGCACTCGACTGTACCCAAATTATATAGTCTAACTTGGGCACTAGTGCACTGTCTGACACAACCTGAGCCAGAACCTCCTGACCAACACCCAGGCAGCTGACCGCACACTGAGCATATCAGATGCGCCATCGCCTTAGATTGTCATCTCTTCCCAACTGCGATTTTTCAGGCTTCAGAACCTAGACTTTATCTCCAACCACTGCCCAGGGTTGAAAATGATGCAGAAATCAGAACACCTTCCCCATGGCAAGAGACCTTGTGATTGTTATGTTGTCCAAGGTCCAGTGTAGTTGAAACCAGTTTGGCCCATGAGGCCCCGCCCATGCTCGCGTGCCACATTGGTCACAAACACACACTGTGACCCTCAGCCAGAGCCCAGCCCTCAAGTAAGGCCACTCTGTGGCTGGATGAAGAGACAGCTTATTGTGCCTGCCATCCCCCTAGGCCCCAATTTTTAACCATAGTTTCGGTTGTCCCTTCACTCTTCCCCAGGGCTCTGCTTTGGAATTCCTCTTTTGTTCAAACACCTGAGTTAAAAAACCTGAAAGGAGACCTCCCATCCCACAGATTGACGAAAAACAATTGGGATCAGCCAAATCCACAGAGAGGAAGATTCGTCCATGGCCCATGAGTCCTCTTCACATTCCACGGCCATCGTTGATATAAAATCCAAATGCAAAAGCCTGAGCAAGTGCCTCAGACTCGCTCTTTCTTCATATCCTGAAGATTTCTTCTCATGATTTGTAGATTGGGCCTGCCGTACATACGTCCCCAAACCTAAGCTGAGTTTGTGTTTTCAGACTTCTGTCCTCAAAGTCCTGGGCCACACACCCTCAGGCTGGGGCCCCTGGAGCCACACATTAGGACTGTGCCTACCCCATGCATGGGAATTCTGCCCATTCCATTTTCCAAAATCGTAAAAATTAGGAGAAATCTCCAAAGTCCCCGAGGCCATCCCAATAGTGTAGGTCTCCGGGGACAAACAAGGGCGGTCTGACACCAGGTGAGCATCTACTTCCACTCATTCCATAGATGGATATCCCCCGAGAAGAAGATTGAACCACACAGGACCCTAGGCCATAATCGGATCCATTGCTTTGGTTTACAGGCATGTCTCCTCAAAAGCCTGCATTCCAATACCAGGATAAGGCGTTTACTGAGGCACCCATCAGAACAAATCTCGTCTCCACAAGGAAACTTGTGCATGGGAGCTATGTCAAAAGCTTAGGAGAATACTTCAGGGTCCCGGTGCCACCGCCCCATTCCAAGGTCCTCATGGACACAAACACATATTAGGCCCCATCCTCAGGAAAGTCCATTTCAAATCAGCCACCCTGGTTGCTCCTGCAGAGCCATTCGATCTCAACTGTCTTGTTGCTAGGAGACAATTGGAATGCGATGCTCGCTTCCCTGGCATCCATCCTCCAACGGTGCTCAGGAGTCATTCCATATGGGATGTCCTGGAGCTGCCCAACAGGTCTCAATTGTCCCGCAGAAGGAATCCTTGAAGGGGGCATCCCACAACTCCCAACGTGAAAAAACCTCCATGGCCCTGAGTTTCCACTCCATTCATGAAGGGGCATTCATGCACAAAAACTTCAACCTAGGCCAAAGTCTGATCCTCGCCGTGACTTCAGATTCTTGAGATATTGGTTCAGATCTGCAGGGGGTACCTGCCGTGCCCTCGGCCTGAAGCCCAAGTCTAGCTTGTGTTCTCAGACTTCTGTCCTCACACTCCTGGCCCAGAAGCCCTCAATTTTGGCAATTCCGGACCCACAATGCAGCACTCTGCCTGCCCTCTAGAAAAAATATCTTGCCTAATGAGCTGCCCAGGCAACTCAAATGAGGATCAACCTACACGGCACTCGACTGTACCCAAATTATATAGTCTACCCTGGGCACTAATGCACTGACACAACCTGAGCCAGAACCTCCTGACCAACACCAAGGCAGCTGACCGCCCACTGAGCATATCACCCGCCAAGGCCTTAGGTCGTCATCTCTTGCCAACTGCGATTTTTCAGGCTTCAGAACCGAGACCTTATCTTCAACCACTGCCCAGGGTTGAAAATGATGCATAAATCAGAACACCTTACCCATGGCAAGAGACCTTGTGTTTGGCATGTTGTCCAAAGTCCAGTGTATTTGAAACCAGTGTGTCCCATGAGGCCCCGCCCATGCTCGCGGACACATTGGTCACCAACACACATTGTAACCCTCAGCCTGAGCCCAGTGCTCAAGTAAGGTCTCTCAGTGGCTGAATGAAGAGACAGCATATTGGGCCTGCCATGAACCTAGGCCCCAATTTTTAACCATAGTTTGGGTTGTCCCTTCACTCTTCCCCATGGCTCTGCTTTGGAATTCCTATTTGTTCGGACACGTGAGGTAATAAACCTGAAAGGAGACTTCCCATCCCACAGATTGGCGAAAAACAATTGGGACCGGGCCAAACACACAGAGCGGAAGATTCGTCCATGACCCATGAGGCCTCCGCACATTCTCCGCCATCTTTGATACAAAATTCAGAGACAAAAGCCTGAGCAAGTGCCTGAGACTCGCTCTTTCTTCATATCCTGAAGAGTTCTTCTCATGGTTTGTAGATTGGGCCTGCCATACCTAAGTCCCCAAACCTAAGCTGAGTTTGTGTTTTCAGACTTCTGTCCTCAAAGTCCTGGGCCACACTCCCTCCAGGCTTGGGCCCCTGGAGCCACACATTAGGACTGTGCCTACCCAATCCATGCGAATTCTGCTCATTCCATTGTCCAAAATCGTACAAATTAGGAGAACTCTCCAACGTCCCCAAGGCCATCCCAATAGTGTAGGTCTACGGGGACAAACAAGGGCGGTCTGACACCAGGTGAGCATCTACCTCCACTCATTCCATAGATGGATATCCCCTGTAAAGAATATTGAACCAGACAGGATCCTAGGCCATAATCGGATCTATTGCTTTGGTTACAGGCATGTCTCCTCAAGAGCCTGGATTCCAAGATCAGCATAAGGGGTTTCCTGAGGCACCCATCAGAACAAATCTCCTCTCCACAAGGAAACTTGTGCATGGGAGCTATGTCAAAAGCTTAGGAGAATACTTCAGGGTCCAGGTGCCACCGCCCCATTCCAAGGCCCTCATGGACACAAACACACTTTAGGCCCCATCCTCAGGAAAGTCCATTTCAAATCAGCCACCCCGGTTGCTCCCGCAGAGCCATCCGATCTCAACTGTGTTGTTTCTAGGAGACAATTGGAATGAGAGGCGGGCTTCCCTGGCATCCATCCTACAACAGTGCTCTGGAGTCATTCCATATGGGATGTCCTGGAGCTGCCCAACAGGTCTCAATTGTCCCGCAGAAGGAATCCTTGAAGGGGGCATCACACAACTCCCAACGTGGGAAAAGCTCCATGGCCTTGAGATTCCGCTCCGTTCATGAAGGGGCAGTCATGCACAGAATCTCCAACCTGAGCCAACGTCTGATCCTCGCCGTGACTTCAGATGCTTGAGATTTTGGTTGCGACTGCAGGGGGTACCAGCCGTGCCTTCGGCCTGAAACTCAAATCTAGCTTGTGTTCTCAGACTTCTTTCCTCTCACTCCTGGCCCAGAAGCCCAAAAGTTTGGCAATTCTGGACCCACAATGCAGCACTCTGCCTGCCCTCTAGAAAAAATATCTTGCCTCATGAGGTGCCCAGGCACCAAAAATGAGGATAAACCAACATGGCACTAGACTGTACCCAAATTATATAGTCTAACCTGGGCACTAATGCACTGTCTGACACAACCTGAGCCAGAACCTCCTGACCAACACCCAGGCAGCAGACCGCACACTGAGCATATCAGACGCGCCATCGCCTTAGATCGTCATCTCTTCCCAACTGCGATTTTTCAGGCTTCAGAACCTATACCTTATGTCCAATCACTGCTCACGATTGAAAATGATGCAGAAATCAGAACACCTTACCCATGGCAAGAGACCTTGTGATTGGCATGTTGTCCAAGGTCCAGTGTAGTTGAAACCAGTTTGGCCTAATGAGGTGCCCAGGCACCTTCAATGAGGATAAACCTCCACAGCACTCGACTTCACCCATATTATATAGTCTAAACTGGGCACTAATGCACTGTCGGACACAACCTGAGCCCGGACCTCCTGACCAAATCCCAGAAAGCAGACCGCACACTGAGCACATAAGACCCGCGATGGCCTTAGGTCATCATCTCTTCCCCTGCCCAGGGGTGAGTGTGATGCAGAAATCAGAACACCTCCTTATCCATGGTAAGAAACCTTGTGGTTGGCACGTTGTACAACGTTCAGTGTATGCGAAACCAGCATTCACCCTGAGGCCCCGCCCATTCTTGAGTGCGACAAGGGCATAAACACGCATTGTGACCCTCAGCATGAGTCCTGTCCTCTAGTAAGTCCTCTCAGTGACTGGACAATTAGATGTCATAATGGGCTTGATAAGTCCCTAAGCCCCAATTTTTAACCAGATTTCTGATTGTCCAGTCCCCCCCCCCCCCAGGGCTCTACTCTGGAATCCCTCATTTGGTGGGACACCTGAGGTTAAAAAGAAAACAACATCAAAAAAAAAAAAACGGACTTCTTCCATCCCACAGAGTGACCCCGAACCCTTTGGACTGGGCCAAACCACCAGGGAGTAAGACTCGTCCATTTCCCATGAAGTCACCCAGAAATTTCACGACCATGAGTGACACGATATCCAGAGACAAAAACTTGAGCAAGAGCCTCACACTCGCCCTTTTCTCAAATCCCGAAAAGTTCTCCTCATGGTCTGTAGATAAGTCCTGCCATACCTATGACCTGAAACATAAGCCAAGTTTGTGTTTTCAGACAACTGTCCAAACAGCCCTGGCCTACACAACCTACAGGCTCAGGCCCCTGGAGCCAAACCTGAGGACTGTACTTGCCCTCTCCAAGGGAATTGTGTGTGCCCATTCCAATGGCCACAACCCTTCTAATAGGATAAACCTCCAAAGTCCCTGATCCATCTCAATAGTGGTGGCTTCCCAGGAAAAACAGGGGCACTCTGAGCCCAACTGAGAACCTACCTGCACTCAGACCCATAGACAGATGTCCCCAGAGGTAAAAAGGAAAGAACAGGCCCCTAATCACTAATCATATCCATTGCTTTGGTTTCCAGGCATCTCTCCTCAGAGGCCTGGATTTCAAAACCAGCAATGGCTGTTTCTTCACTCATCCATCAGAAAACCTCTCATCTACACATGGGAAACTTGCACGTTGGAGCTGTTTTCAAAGGCTCTGTTTAGGAGAACCCTTCAGGGCCCCAGTGCCACCGCTTCCTTCCAAGGTCTCCATAGACACAAAAGCACATTAGGACCCATCCACAGGAGAGTCAAATTCAACTCAGCCTCCTCGGTTTCTCCCCTAGATCCAGCAGAAATAAACTGTCTTGTTGCTAGGTGACAATTGGAATGTGAGGTGGGCTACCCAGCCATCCATCCTTAGAACCCTGCTCAGAATCATTAGCCTGGAGCCAACAACAGGTCTCAATTGTCCTGCAGAAGACACTTTGCAGTTTGGAGCTTCTCACAATTCCCATTGTGGGAAAACCGCCATGGCCTCTTGATGCCCCCCTTCCTGAAGGGCCTATCAGTGTCAGAAACGCCAACCTGAGCGATCGTCTGATCCTCGCCCTTACTTCAGATGCACGAGATCTCTATTCAGTTCTGTAGATTGTGCCTGCCATGTCCTCACCCAGAAACCTAAGCCTAGCTTGTGTTCTCAGACTTTTTCCTCAGACTACTGACCCAGAAGCCCTCCAATTTGGCAATCCAGAACTACAAAGCAGCACTCTGCCTGCCCTCCAGAAGAAAAACATTGCCCTCTGGGGCTACCAAGTAACCCCAAGTGAGGATCAACCTGCACCTACCTTGGCTGTACCCCAAATACATAGGCTGACCAGGGCACTAATGCCCTTTCTGACACAGCCTGAGCCTAGACCTCCTGGCCCCACCAAGACAGCTGGCCGCACACTGAGCACATCGAGCCGCCATGGTCTTAGGACGTCATCTCTTTCCACCTCGGTTTTCAGGCTTCAGAACCTAGACCTTATCTCTATTCACTGCCCAGGCCTGAACGTAATGCAGAAATCAGAATTCCTTCCCCAGTGCAAGAAACCTTGTGGTTGGAATGTTGTCCAACGTTCAGTGTAGTTGAAACCAGTGTGGCCCATGAGGCCCCGCTCATGCTTGCTTTCCAAGCCCCCATACACCCAATTCTCACCAGTGTTTGAGTTTTCCGGTCACCCCGCTTGTACCTGGGGCTCTCCTATGGAATCCCTTTTTTGGAGAGACACATGAGCCAGAAAACACGACTCCAACCTTCCCATAAAATGACCCCAAACTCTTGGGAGCTGGGACAAATACCCAGAGAGGGATACTCGTCCATAGTCCCTGAGGCCACCTTTCCATTCCACGGCTATCCTGGACACAACATCCAGAGACAAAAGCCTGAAGGAACGCCTCCCACTCGCCCTTGTTTCAGAGGCCCAGGAGCTCCCTCTCGGGCAGTACATCCGGCCTGCCATACCCTAGGCACCACTCATGAAACGAGGCCTATGAGGAGAGATGCCTGGAAACCAAAGCAATGGATCTGATTAGGGCCTAGGGGCTTGTCCGGTTCAATATTCTTCTCTGGGGACATCTGTTGTCTGAGTGGAGGTAGTTGCTCAGCTGGTTTGAGATCACCCCTGTTTGTCCTGGGCGGCCTACACTATTGGGATGGCCTCGGTGACTTTGGAGGTTTTTCCTCATTTGCAAGGTTGTGGCCAATGGAATGGGAAGAATTCCCTTGAAAGGGAAGCACAGTCCTGAGGTGTGGCTCCAGGGACCCAAGTGTGGAGCGCGTGTGGTCCAGGGCTATTTGGTCAAACGTCTGAAAACACAAACTACACTTAGGTTGGGGAATGTAGTTATGGCCGGCCCGATCTATAGACCGTGAGGAGAATTCTTCCGCATATGAACAAAGGGCGAATGTGAGGTGCTTGCTCATGCTTTTTTTTTTTTTTTTTTTTCTGGAAATGTGTCACCGATTGCCATGGAATGTCGGGGTGTCCTCATGGGCCTTCGATGAGGCTCCCTTTCTGGGGATTTAACCAGATCCCAAGAGTTTGGGGTCATTCTGTCGGAAGGGAGGAGGCCTTTCTGGTTTTTTTTTGTTGTTTATTTATTTATTTATTTATTTTTTTAACCTCAGGTGGACCACCAAAAGAGGGATTCCAGAGCAGAGTCGTGGGTGGGGGCAACTGGACAACCAGACCTCTTGTTAACATTGGGACCTAAGAACATGGCAAGCCCCATATGTGGGCTCTTGGTCCAGACACTGAGAGGCCTTCCTTGAGGATAGGTCTCACCCTGAGTTTCACAATGTATTTTTGTGCCCAAGAGCCCCTCAAGTCAGGGCGTGGCCTAATGTACCATGCTGGTTTCTCCTACACTGAACGTTGCACAATATGGCAACCAAAAGTTTTCTGGCCATGGGGAAGAAGGAGTTCTATTTTCTGCAACACTTTCACTCCTGGACTGTGATTGGATTTAAGGTCTAGGTTCTGAAGCCTGAAAACTGAGGTTGGGAAGAGATGAAGACCTAAGGCCATGGTGGTCTGATGTGCTCAGTGTTCGGCCAGCTGTTGAGTGAGGGTTGGGAGGTGCAGGCTCAGGCTGTGGCAGACAGGGAATTAATGCCCAGGCCAAACTGTATCATTGGGGTGCAGTCGAGTTTCGTGCAGGATGGTACTCATTTGTGGTTACTGGGTAGCCCCAAAGGGCAACGTTTTTCTTCTGGAGGGAAGACACAGTGCCACATAGTGGCTCCAGAATTCCCAAACTGGAAGGCTTGTGGGCCAGGAGTGTGAGGATAAAATTCTGAGAACACAAGCCAGACTTAGATTTCAGGGTGAGGGGACGGCAGGCACCCTCTGCAGAGATGATTCGAGATCCCGTATACCTGAAGACAGAGCTAGGATCAGAAGTTGGCTTAGGTCAAAGTTTCTGTCCATGACGGCCCCTTCATGAAGGGGAGGGTGTCACGAGGACATGGAGGTTTTCCCACGATGGGAATTGTGAGATGCTCCAAACCGCAATGATTCCTTCTGTGGGACTTCGAGACCTGTTGGATGGCTCCAGGACATCCCATAAGGAAGTTATCCAGAGCAGGGTTCTAAGGATGGATGCCTGGGCAGCCTGCCTCCCATTCCAGGTGTCTCATAGAGCCAAGGCAAGTTCGATCTGCTGGATCTAGGGGAGCAACCGAGGCGGGTGTGTTGAAATGGGTGATTTGAGGATGGGTCATAATGTGCATTTGTGTCCATGTAGACCTTGGAATGGGGTGCTTGATCCGGGACCTTGAGGGATGTTCATAACCGGAGGTTTTGATGGAGCTCTAAAGAGTATGTGTCCTATGTAGAGAAGAGAATTGTTTTGATGAGTGCCTAAGGAATCTCCCATATGCTGGTATTGGAAACCAGGCCTCTGAGGAGAGATGACTGGAATGAAAAGCAATGGATCTGATTAGGGCCTAAGTGCCTGTCCAGTTCAATCTTATTCTATGGGGATATCTGTCTCTGGGTCTGAGTGGAGGTAGTTTCCTAACTTGTGAAAGATCATCCCTGTTTGTCCTGGGCAGCCAACACTATTCGGATGGCCTCGGGGAGATTGGAGGATACTCCTAATCTATAGGGTTGTGGCCAAT
The DNA here is from genome assembly GCF_964662115.1 of Mustela nivalis. Lineage (NCBI taxonomy): Eukaryota > Metazoa > Chordata > Mammalia > Carnivora > Mustelidae > Mustela > Mustela nivalis. The sequence continues at coordinate 200,616 of NW_028136398.1, forward strand.
GGAAATGGCAGAATTCCCCTGGAGAGGGAAGCCACAGTCCTGAGGTGTGGCTCCAGGGGCCCCAACGTGGATGGTGTGTGGGACAGGACTGTGGGGACAGAAGTCTGAAAACACAAACTCAGCTTAGGTTTGGGGATGTATGTATGAAGGCTCGATCTACAGACCGTGAGAATTTTCCGCGCTATGAACAAAGAGCGAGTATGTGGCGCTTGCTCAGGCTTTTGTCTCTGGATTTTGTGTCAACGGTGTCCGCGGAATGTCGGGGTGTCCTCAAGGGCCATGGACAATTCTTTCTCTGATGATTTGGCCTGATCCCAAGTGGTTAGGATCATTCTGTGGATGGGAAGAGTCCTTTCTGTATTTTTTTTTTTTTTACCTCAGGTGTCCCACCAAAGAGGGATTCCAGAGTAGAGCCCTGAGTAGGGGTGAATAGACATTTCGAACAATGGTTGAGATTGGGGTACGAGGGGCTGAGCAAGCCCCATATGTGGGCTGTTGTTCCAGTCACTAAGAGGCTTAACATGAGGATAGGGCTCACGTTGAAGGTCACAATGTGTGTTTGTGCACATTGTGGCCCTCAGGGATAGGTGGGGCCTCATAGTCCATGCTGCTTTCTCCTACAATGAACATTGGACAACATGCCAACCACTAGGTTTCTTGCCCAGGCGAAGGAGAAGTTCTGATTCTTGCATCACGTTCACTCCTGAGCAGTTAGTGGAGATAAGGTCTAGGTTCTGAAGGTGAAAACTGAGGTTGGGTAGAGATGATGGCCTAAAGCCATTGTGGGTGTGATATGCTCTGTGTACGGCCAACTGTCTGGGTGTTGGCCTGGTGGTCTGCCCTCAGGCTGTGTCAGACAGGGCTTTAGTGCACAGGCTAGACTGTATAATTGGGGTATGGTCGAGTGGCATGCAGGTTGTTACTCATTTGGCGTTTCTGGTAGCCCTATAGGGCAACATTTTTCTTCTGGAGGGCAGGCAGAGTGCTGCATTGTGTCTCCAGAATTGCCAAACTGGAGGGGTGTGGCCAGGATTGTGAGGAAGGAAGTCTGAAAACACAAGGTAGCACGAGTTTTGGGGCCAAGAGCATGGCAGGCCCACTCTGCAGAGGCTGAATCGAGATCTCCTGCAGGTGAGGTCAGGGCGAGTATCAGATGTTGCCTCAAGCTGGAGTTTGTGTCCATGACGGCCCCTTCCTGAAGGGGGTGGGGGCGTCATGAGTCCAGGGAGGTTTCCCTACGCTGGGAGTTGTGAGCTGCTCCAAACTTCAAAGTTTCCTTCTTCAGGACAGTCGAGTACTATTGGATGGTTCCAGGATGCCCCATAAAGAAAGACTCGAGAGCAGGGCCTTAAGCGTGGATGCCGAGAAACGCCAAATCACCTTCCCATTGCCTGGTCGAGACAAGGCACGCTCAATCTGCGGGCTCTTGGGTGAGCTACCCAGAAGGCTGAGTTTAAATGGACTCTCCTGAGGATGAGTCATAATGTGGGTTGGTGGCCATGGAGACCTTGGAATGTGGCAGTAGCTAAGGGACTCTGCAGGATTCTCCAACCCGAAGGGCATGACACAACTCCAACAAGGAAGCTTCCCATGTGGAGATGAGAGGTCTTCTGTCTGGTGCCTCAGGAAAGCCCCGTATGCTGGTCTTCGAACCCAGGCCTCTGAGGAGTGATACCTGGACACCAAAGCAAGAGTTCATAATAGGGCCTAGGGGCCTGTCTGGTTCAATATCTGTCTCTGCGGATATCTGTCTGTGTGTCTGCATGGAGGTAGTAGTTGCTCAGCTTGTGTCATAATGCTCCTATTTGTCCAGTGCGGCTTGCGGTAGTGGGATGTCCTTGGGGACCTTGAGGTTTCTACTATTTTGTAGAGTTGTGGCCAATGGAATGGGCAGTTTCTTAGGAGAGAGCAGGCACAGTACTGTGGTGTGGCTCCAGAGACCCCAGCCTGGAGGCTGTGTGGGCCATGGCTGTGCAGACAGACATCCAAAAACCCTAACTCAGCTCAGGTTTGGGGCCGAGGTTACGGCAGGCCTGATCTACAGTCCATGAGGGGAGTTCCTCTGGATATGAAAGAAGAGTGAGAGGGAGGCAGTCGCTCAGGCTTTTGTCTCTGGATGTTTTGTCCACAATGGCAGTTTAATGTAGGAGTTGCCTCATGGGTCGTAGAAGTCTCCCTCTCTGGTAGTTTGTCCAGCCCCCAAGAGTTTGGGGTCATTCTGTGGGAAGGGAAGTGTCCTGTTTTCTGCTTCATGTGTCCCCCCAGTAGAGGGATTCTAGAGCATAGCAGTGGGTACTGACAACTGGAATACTCGCCCTCTGGTTAAGCCTGGGGGCCTATGGATATGACAAGCCCCATATGCAGGATCTTGGTCCAGCCACTGAGAGGCGTTACTTTAATACGGGACTCACGCTGCAGGTCACAATGCATGTCTGTGCCCTAGGCGGCCCTCAAGCACTGGCGTGGCCTTTCGGACAATGCAGGTTTTCCCACATTGAACGTTGGACAACATGCCAACCACAAGGTTTCTGGCCATGGGGAAGGAGGAATTCTAATTTCTGCATCACGTTCACCCCTGGGCAGTGATTGGAGATAAGGTCTAGGTTCTGAAGCCTGAAAACCGAGGTTGGGAAGAGATGACGACCTACAGCCATAGCGGGTCCTATGTGTCCAGGTTGGGGCCAGCTGTCTGGGTGTCGTTTGGGATGTCTTGTCTCAGGCTGTGCCAGACAGGGCATTAGTATACAGGGTGGGCTGTATAATTGCTTTACAATCGAGTGGCATGCATTAGAAAATCATTTGGCGTTTCTTATTAGCAGCATATAGCAAAGTTTTTCTTCTGGAGGCCAGGCAGCATGCTGCATTGTGGCTTCGGAATTCCCAAACTGGAGGGCTTGTGGGCCAGGAGAGTGAGGACGGAAGTCTGAGAACACAAGCTAGGCTTAGGTTTCGGGGCAAGGACATGGCAGGCACACTCTGCAGAGCTGAATTGAGATCTCATGCGTCTGAAGTCAGGTCGAGGTTCAGACTTTGGCTCAGGTTTGAGTTTCTGTCCATGTTGGCCCCTTCAGGAAGGGGGGGCATTATGAGGCCATGGGGGTTTTCCCACTATTGGAGTTGTGAGATGCTCCAAACCGCAAGGATTCCTTCTGTGGGACAATTAAGATTTGTTGGATGGCTCCAGGACGTCTTATAAGGTATTTTTCCAGAACAGGGTTCTAAGTATGGATGCCTGGGCAGCCAGCCTCACATTCCAATTGTCTCCTAGCAACAAGAAACGTTTGATCTGCTGGCTTGGGGTAGCAACAGAGGGGGCTGAGATGAGATTGACTTTCCTGAGGATGGTCTTAATGTTGGTTTGAGTCCATGGAGATCTTGGTATGGGGCAGTGGCACCAGGGCCGTGAAGGATTCTCCTAACCAGAGGTTATGACAAAGCTCCAATGAGCAAGTTTTCCATGGGGAGACGAGATTTGTTCTTATTGGTGCCTCAGGAAACCACCATATGCTGGTATTGGAAACGAGGCCTCTGAGGAGAGATGCCTGGAAACCAAAGCAATGGATCTGATTAGGGCCTAGGGTCCTGTCCGGTTCAATATTCTTCTCTGGGGACATCTGTTTTCTGAGTGGAGGTAGTTGCTCAGCTGGTTTGAGATCACCCCTGTTTGTCCTGGGCGGCCTACACTATTGGGATGGTCTCGGTGAATTTGGAGGTTTTTCCTCATTTGCAAGGTTGTGGCCAATGGAATGGGAAGAATTCCCTTGAAAGGGAAGCACAGTCCTGAGGTGTGGCTCCAGGGACCCAAGTGTGGAGCGTGTGTGGTCCAGGGCTATTTGGTCAAAAGTCTGAAAACACAAAATCCACTTAGGTTGGGGAATGTAGGTATGGCCGGCCCGATCTATACACCGTGAGGAGAACTCTTCGGCTTATGAACAAAGGGCGAATGTGAGGTGCTTGCTCATAATTTTTTTTTTCTGGAAATGTGTCACCGATTGCCATGGAATGTCGGGGTGTCCTCATGGGCCATCGATGAGGCTCCCTTTCTAGGGATTTGACCCGATCCCAAGAGTTTCGGGTCATTCTGTCGGAAGGGAGGAGGCCTTTCTGGTTTTTTTTTGGTTATTTTTTTTGTTTATTGTTTTTTTTTTTTTTTTACCTCAGGTGGACCACCAAAAGAGGGATTCCAGAGCAGAGTCGTGGGTGGGGGCAACTGGACAACCAGACCTCTGGTTAACATTGGGACCTAAGTACATGGCAAGCCCCATATGTGGGCTCTTGGTCCAGACACTGAGAGGCCTTCCTTGAGGATAGGTCTCACACTGAGTTTCACAATGTGTTTTTGTGCCCAAGGAGCCCCTCAAGTCAGGGCGTGGCCTAATGTACCATGCTGGTTTCTCCTACACTGAACGTTGCACAATATGGCAACCAAAAGTTTTCTGGCCATGGGGAAGAAGGAGTTCTCTTTTCTGCAACACTTTCACTCCTGGACTGTGATTGGATTTAAGGTCTAGGTTCTGAAACCTGAAAACTGAGGTTGGGAGTGATGAAGACCTAAGGCCATGGTGTGTCTGATGTGCTCAGTGTTCGGCCAGCTGTTGAGTGTGGGTTGGGAGGTGCAGGCTCAGGCTGTGGCAGACAGGGAATTAATGCCCAGGCTAGACTGTATCATTGGGGTGCAGTCGAGTTTCGTGCAGGATGGTACTCATTTGTGGTTACTGGGTAGCCCCAAAGGGCAAAGTTTTTCTTCTGGAGGGAAGACACAGTGCCACATAGTGGCTCCAGAATTCCCAAACTGGAAGGCTTGTGGGCCAAGAGTGTGAGGAAAAAATTCTGAGAACACAAGCCAGACTTAGATTTCGGGGTGAGGGGACGGCAGGCACCCTCTGCAGAGATGATTCGAGATCCCGTATACCTGAAGACAGAGCTAGGATCAGAAGTTGGCTTAGGTCGGAGTTTCTGTCCTTGACGGTCCCTTTGAAGGGGAGGGTGTCACGAGGACATGGAGTTTTTCCCACGATGGGAATTGTGAGATGCTCCAAACCGCAATGATTCCATCTATGGGACAGTCGAGACCTGTTGGATGGCTCCAGGACATCCCATAAGGAAGTTATCCAGAGCAGGGTTCTAAGGATGGGTGCCTGGGCAGCCTGCCTCCCATTCCAGGTGTCTCATAGAGCCAAGGCAAGTTCGATCTGCTGGATCTAGGGGAGCAACCGAGGCGAGTGTGTTGAAATGGGTGAGTGGAGGATGGGTCATAATGTGCATTTGTGTCCATGTAGACCTTGGAATGGGGTGCTTGATCCGGGGCCTTGAGGGATGTTCATAAGCGGAGGTTTTGATGGAGCTCTAAAGAGTATGTTTCCTATGTAGAGAAGAGAATTGTTTTGATGAGTGCCTAAGGAATCTCCCATATGCTGGTATTGGAAACCAGGCCTCTGAGGAGAGATGACTGGAATCAAAAGCAATGGATCTGATTAGGGCCTAAGTGCCTGTCCAGTTCAATCTTATTCTATGGGGATATCTGTCTCTGGGTCTGAGTGGGGGTAGTTTCCTAACTTGTGAAAGATCATCCCTGTTTGTCCTGGGCAGCCAACTCTATTCGGATGGCATCGGGGAGATTGGAAGATACTCCTAATCTATAGGGTTGGGGCCAATGGAAATGGCAGAATTCCCCTGGAGAGGGAAGCCACAGTCCTGAGGTGTGGCTACAGGGGCCCCAGCTTGGATGGTGTGTGGGCCAGGCCTGTGGGGACAGAAGTCTGAAAACACAAACTCAGCTTAGGTTTGGGGATGTATGTATGAAGGCTCGATCTACAGACCGTGAGAATTTTCCGCGCTATGAACAAAGAGCGAGTATGTGGCGCTTGCTCAGGCTTTTGTCTCTGGATTTTGTGTCAACGGTGGCCGCGGAATGTCGGGGTGTCCTCAAGGGCCATGGACAATTCTTTCTCTGATGATTTGGCCTGATCCCAAGTGGTTGGGATCATTCTGTGGATGGGCAGAGTCCTTTCTGTATTTTTTTTTTTTTTTACCTCAGGTGTCCCACCAAAGAGGGATTCCAGAGTAGAGCCCTGAGTAGGGGTGACTAGACATCTCGAACTCTGGTTGAGATTGGGGGACTAGGGGATTGGCAAGCCCCGTATGTGGGCTGTTGTTCCAGTCACTAAGAGGCTTTACATGAGGATAGGGCTCACGCTGAGGGTCACAGTGTGTGTTTGTGAACATTGTGGCCCTCAGGGATAGGTGGGGCCTCATAGTCCATGCTGCTTTCTCCTACAATGAACATTGGACAACATGCCAACTACTAGGTTTCTTGCCAAGGCGAAGGAGAAGTTCTGATTCTTGCATCACGTTCACTCCTGAGCAGTGAGTGGAGATAAGGTCTAGCTTCTGAAGGTGAAAACTGAGGTTGGGTAGAGATGATGGCCTAAAGCCATTGTGGGTGTGATATGCTCTGTGTACGGCCAACTGTCTGGGTGTTGGCCTGGTGGTCTGCCCTCAGGCTGTGTCAGACAGGGCTTTAGTGCACAGGCTAGACTGTATAATTGGGGTATGGTCGAGTGGCATGCAGGTTGTTACTCATTTGGCGTTTCTGGTAGCCCTATAGGGCAAAATTTTTCTTCTGGAGGGCAGGCAGAGTGCTGCATTGTGTCTCCAGAATTGCCAAACTGGAGGGGTGTGGCCAGGATTGTGAGGAAGGAAGTCTGAAAACACAAGGTAGCACGAGTTTTGGGGCCAAGAGCATGGCAGGCCCACTCTGCAGAGGCTGAATCGAGATCTCCTGCAGGTGAGGTCAGGGCGAGTATCAGATGTTGCCTCAAGCTGGAGTTTGTGTCCATGACGGCCCCTTCCTGAAGGGGGTGGGGGCGTCATGAGTCCAGGGAGGTTTCCCTACGCTGGGAGTTGTGAGCTGCTCCAAACTTCAAAGTTTCCTTCTTCAGGACAGTCGAGTACTATTGGATGGTTCCAGGATGCCCCATAAAGAAAGACTCGAGATCAGGGCCTTAAGCGTGGATGCCGAGAAACGCCAAATCACCTTCCCATTGCCTGGTCGAGACAAGGCACACTCAATCTGCGGGCTCTTGGGTGAGCTACCCAGAAGGCTGAGTTTAAATGGACTCTCCTGAGGATGAGTCATAATGTGGGTTGGTGGCCATGGAGACCTTGGAATGTGGCAGTAGCTAAGGGACTCTGCAGGATTCTCCAACCCGAAGGGCATGACACAACTCCAACAAGGAAGCTTCCCATGTGGAGATGAGAGGTCTTCTGTCTGGTGCCTCAGGAAAGCCCCGTATGCTGGTCTTCGAACCCAGGCCTCTGAGGAGTGATACCTGGACACCAAAGCAAGAGTTCATAATAGGGCCTAGGGGCCTGTGTGGTTCAATCTTCTGTCTCTGCGGATATCTGTCTGTGTGTCTGCATGGAGGTAGTAGTTGCTCAGCTTGTGTCATAATGCCCCTATTTGTCCAGTGCGGCTTGCGGTAGTGGGATGTCCTTGGGGACCTTGAGGTTTCTACTATTTTGTAGAGTTGTGGCCAATGGAATGGGCAGTTTCTTAGGAGAGAGCAGGCACAGTACTGTGGTGTGGCTCCAGAGACCCCAGCCTGGAGGCTGTGTGGGCCATGGCTGTGCAGACAGACATCCAAAAACCCTAACTCAGCTCAGGTTTGGGGCCGAGGTTACGGCAGGCCTGATCTACAGTCCATGAGGGGAGTTCCTCTGGATATGAAAGAAGAGTGAGAGGGAGGCAGTCGCTCAGGCTTTTGTCTCTGGATGTTTTGTCCACAATGGCAGTTTAATGTAGGAGTTGCCTCATGGGTCGTAGAAGTCTCCCTCTCTGGTAGTTTGTCCAGCCCCCAAGAGTTTGGGGTCATTCTGTGGGAAGGGAAGTGTCCTGTTTTCTGCTTCATGTGTCCCCCCAGTAGAGGGATTCTAGAGCATAGCAGTGGGTACTGACAACTGGAATACTCGCCCTCTGGTTAAGCCTGGGGGCCTATGGATATGACAAGCCCCATATGCAGGATCTTGGTCCAGCCACTGAGAGGCGTTACTTTAATACGGGACTCACGCTGCAGGTCACAATGCATGTCTGTGCCCTAGGCGGCCCTCAAGCACTGGCGTGGCCTTTCGGACAATGCAGGTTTTCCCACATTGAACGTTGGACAACATGCCAACCACAAGGTTTCTGGCCATGGGGAAGGAGGAATTCTAATTTCTGCATCACGTTCACCCCTGGGCAGTGATTGGAGATAAGGTCTAGGTTCTGAAGCCTGAAAACCGAGGTTGGGAAGAGATGACGACCTACAGCCATAGTGGGTCCTATGTGTCCAGGTTGGGGCCAGCTGTCTGGGTGTCGTTTGGGATGTCTTGTCTCAGGCTGTGCCAGACAGGGCATTAGTATACAGGGTGGGCTGTATAATTGCTTTACAATCGAGTGGCATGCATTAGAAAATCATTTGGGGGTTCTTATTAGCAGCATATAGCAAAGTTTTTCTTCTGGAGGCCAGGCAGCATGCTGCATTGTGGCTTCGGAATTCCCAAACTGGAGGGCTTGTGGGCCAGGAGAGTGAGGACGGAAGTCTGAGAACACAAGCTAGGCTTAGGTTTCGGGGCAAGGACATGGCAGGCACACTCTGCAGAGCTGAATTGAGATCTCATGCGTCTGAAGTCAGGTCGAGGTTCAGACTTTGGCTCAGGTTTGAGTTTCTGTCCATGTTGGCCCCTTCAGGAAGGGGGGGCATTATGAGGCCATGGGGGTTTTCCCACTATTGGAGTTGTGAGATGCTCCAAACCGCAAGGATTCCTTCTGTGGGACAATTAAGATTTGTTGGATGGCTCCAGGACGTCTTATAAGGTATTTTTCCAGAACAGGGTTCTAAGTATGGATGCCTGGGCAGCCAGCCTCACATTCCAATTGTCTCCTAGCAACAAGAAACGTTTGATCTGCTGGCTTGGGGTAGCAACAGAGGGGGCTGAGATGAGATTGACTTTCCTGAGGATGGTCTTAATGTTGGTTTGAGTCCATGGAGATCTTGGTATGGGGCAGTGGCACCAGGGCCGTGAAGGATTCTCCTAACCAGAGGTTATGACAAAGCTCCAATGAGCAAGTTTTCCATGGGGAGACGAGATTTGTTCTTATTGGTGCCTCAGGAAACCACCATATGCTGGTATTGGAAACGAGGCCTCTGAGGAGAGATGCCTGGAAACCAAAGCAATGGATCTGATTAGGGCCTAGGGTCCTGTCCGGTTCAATATTCTTCTCTGGGGACATCTGTTTTCTGAGTGGAGGTGGTTGCTCAGCTGGTTTGAGATCACCCCTGTTTGTCCTGGGCGGCCTACACTATTGGGATGGTCTCGGTGACTTTGGAGGTTTTTCCTCATTTGCAAGGTTGTGGCCAATGGAATGTGAAGAATTCCCTTGAAAGGGAAGCACAGTCCTGAGGTGTGGCTCCAGGGACCCAAGTGTGGAGCGTGTGTGGTCCAGGGCTATTTGGTCAAAAGTCTTAAATCACAAACTCCACTTAGGTTGGGGAATGTAGGTATGGCCGGCCCGATCTATACACCCTGAGGAGAACTCTTCGGCTTATGAACAAAGGGCGAATGTGATGTGCTTGCTCATAATTTTTTTTTTTTTCTGGAAATGTGTCACCGATTGCCATGGAATGTCGGGGTGTCCTCATGGGCCATCGATGAGGCTCCCTTTCTAGGGATTTGACCCGATCCCAAGAGTTTCGGGTCATTCTGTCGGAAGGGAGGAGGCCTTTCTGGTTTTTTTTTGGTTATTTTTTTTGTTTATTGTTTTTTTTTTTTTTTTTACCTCAGGTGGACCACCAAAAGAGGGATTCCAGAGCAGAGTCGTGGGTGGGGGCAACTGGACAACCAGACCTCTGGTTAACATTGGGACCTAAGTACATGGCAAGCCCCATATGTGGGCTCTTGGTCCAGACACTGAGAGGCCTTCCTTGAGGATAGGTCTCACACTGAGTTTCACAATGTGTTTTTGTGCCCAAGGAGCCCCTGAAGTCAGGGCGTGGCCTAATGTACCATGCTGGTTTCTCCTACACTGAACGTTGCACAATATGGCAACCAAAAGTTTTCTGGCCATGGGGAAGAAGGAGTTCTCTTTTCTGCAACACTTTCACTCCTGGACTGTGATTGGATTAAAGGTCTAGGTTCTGAAGCCTGAAAACTGAGGTTGGGAGTGATGAAGACCTAAGGCCATGGTGTGTCTGATGTGCTCAGTGTTCGGCCAGCTGTTGAGTGTGGGTTGGGAGGTGCAGGCTCAGGCTGTGGCAGACAGGGAATTAATGCCCAGGCTAGACTGTATCATTGGGGTGCAGTCGAGTTTCGTGCAGGATGGTACTCATTTGTGGTTACTGGGTAGCCCCAAAGGGCAAAGTTTTTCTTCTGGAGGGAAGACACAGTGCCACATAGTGGCTCCAGAATTCCCAAACTGGAAGGCTTGTGGGCCAAGAGTGTGAGGAAAAAATTCTGAGAACACAAGCCAGACTTAGATTTCGGGGTGAGGGGACGGCAGGCACCCTCTGCAGAGATGATTCGAGATCCCGTATACCTGAAGACAGAGCTAGGATCAGAAGTTGGCTTAGGTCGGAGTTTCTGTCCTTGACGGTCCCTTTGAAGGGGAGGGTGTCACGAGGACATGGAGTTTTTCCCACGATGGGAATTGTGAGATGCTCCAAACCGCAATGATTCCATCTATGGGACAGTCGAGACCTGTTGGATGGCTCCAGGACATCCCATAAGGAAGTTATCCAGAGCAGGGTTCTAAGGATGGGTGCCTGGGCAGCCTGCCTCCCATTCCAGGTGTCTCATAGAGCCAAGGCAAGTTCGATCTGCTGGATCTAGGGGAGCAACCGAGGCGAGTGTGTTGAAATGGGTGAGTGGAGGATGGGTCATAATGTGCATTTGTGTCCATGTAGACCTTGGAATGGGGTGCTTGATCCGGGGCCTTGAGGGATGTTCATAAGCGGAGGTTTTGATGGAGCTCTAAAGAGTATGTTTCCTATGTAGAGAAGAGAATTGTTTTGATGAGTGCCTAAGGAATCTCCCATATGCTGGTATTGGAAACCAGGCCTCTGAGGAGAGATGACTGGAATCAAAAGCAATGGATCTGATTAGGGCCTAAGTGCCTGTCCAGTTCAATCTTATTCTATGGGGATATCTGTCTCTGGGTCTGAGTGGGGGTAGTTTCCTAACTTGTGAAAGATCATCCCTGTTTGTCCTGGGCAGCCAACTCTATTCGGATGGCATCGGGGAGATTGGAAGATACTCCTAATCTATAGGGTTGGGGCCAATGGAAATGGCAGAATTCCCCTGGAGAGGGAAGCCACAGTCCTGAGGTGTGGCTACAGGGGCCCCAGCTTGGATGGTGTGTGGGCCAGGCCTGTGGGGACAGAAGTCTGAAAACACAAACTCAGCTTAGGTTTGGGGATGTATGTATGAAGGCTCGATCTACAGACCGTGAGAATTTTCCGGGCTATGAACAAAGGGCGAGTATGTGGCGCTTGCTCAGGCTTTTGTCTCTGGATTTTGTGTCAACGGTGGCCGCGGAATGTCGGGGTGTCCTCAAGGGCCATGGACAATTCTTTCTCTGATGATTTGGCCTGATCCCAAGTGGTTGGGATCATTCTGTGGATGGGCAGAGTCCTTTCTGTATTTTTTTTTTTTTTACCTCAGGTGTCCCACCAAAGAGGGATTCCAGAGTAGAGCCCTGAGTAGGGGTGACTAGACATCTCGAACTCTGGTTGAGATTGGGGGACTAGGGGATTGGCAAGCCCCGTATGTGGGCTGTTGTTCCAGTCACTAAGAGGCTTTACATGAGGATAGGGCTCACGCTGAGGGTCACAATGTGTGTTTGTGAACATTGTGGCCCTCAAGGATAGGTGGGGCCTCATAGTCCATGCTGCTTTCTCCTACAATGAACATTGGACAACATGACAACTACTAGGTTTCTTGCCAAGGCGAAGGAGAAGTTCTGATTCTTGCATCACGTTCACTCCTGAGCAGTGAGTGGAGATAAGGTCTAGGTTCTGAAGGTGAAAACTGAGGTTGGGTAGAGATGATGGTCTAAAGCCATTGTGGGTGTGATATGCTCTGTGTACGGCCAGCTGTCTGGGTGTTGGACTGGAGGTCAGCCCTCAGGCTGTGTCAGACAGTGCTTTAGTGCACAGGCTAGACTGTAAAATTGGGGTATGGTCGAGTGGCATGCAGGTTGTTACTCATTTGGCGTTTCTGGTTAGCCCTATAGGGCAACATTTTTCTTCTGGAGGGCAGGCAGAGTGCTGCATTGTGTCTCCAGAATTGCCAAACTGGAGGGGTGTGGCCAGGATTGTGAGGAAGGAAGTCTGAAAACACAAGGTAGCACGAGTTTTGGGGCCAAGAGCATGGCAGGCCCACTCTGCAGAGGCTGAATCGAGATCTCCTGCAGGTGAGGTCAGGGCGAGTATCAGATGTTGCCTCAAGCTGGAATTTGTGTCCATGACGGCCCCTTCCTGAAGGGGGTGGGGGCGTCATGAGGCCAGGGAGGTTTCCCTACGCTGGGAGTTGTGAGCTGCTCCAAACTTCAAAGTTTCCTTCTTCAGGACAGTCGAGTACTATTGCATGGTTCCAGGATGCCCCATACAGAAAGACTTGAGAGCAGGGCCCTAAGCATGGATGCCAAGAAACGCCAACACACCTTCCCATTGCCTGGTCGAGACAAGGCACGCACAAACTGCGGGCTCTTGGGTGATATACCCAGAAGGCTGAGTTTAAATGGACTCTCCTGAGGATGAGTCATAATGTGGGTTGGTGGCCATGGAGACCTTGGAATGTGGCAGTAGCTAAGGGACTCTGCAGGTTTCTCCAACCCGAAGGGCTTGACACAACTCCAACAAGGAAGCTTCCCATGTGGAGATGAGAAGTCTTCTGTCTGGTGCCTCAGGAAAGCCCCGTATGCTGGTCTTCGAACCCAGGCCTCTGAGGAGTGATACCTGGACACCAAAGCAAGAGTTCATAATAGGGCCTAGGGGCCTGTCTGGTTCAACCTTCTGTCTCTGCGGATATCTGTCTGTGTGTCTGCATGGAGGTAGTAGTTGCTCAGCTTGTGCCATAATGCCCCTATTTGTCCAATGCGGCTTGCAGTAGTGGGATGTCCTTGGGGACCTTGAGGTTTCTACTATTTTGTAGAGTTGTGGCCAATGGAATGGGCAGTTTCTTAGGAGAGAGCAGGCACAGTACTGTGGTGTGGCTCCAGAGCCCCAGCCTGGAGGCTGTGTGGGCCATGGCTGTGCAGACAGACATCCAAAAACCCTAACTCAGCTCAGGTTTGGGGCCGAGGTTACGGCAGGCCTGATCTACAGTCCATGAGGGGATTTCCTCTGGATATGAAAGAAGGGTGAGAGGGAGGCAGTCGCTCAGGCTTTTGTCTCTGGATGTTTTGTCCACAATGGCCGTTTAATGTAGGAATTGCCTCATGGGTCGTAGAAGTCTCCCTCTCTGGTAGTTTGTCCAGCCCCCAAGAGTTTGGGGTCATTCTGTGGGAAGGGAAGTGTTTTGTTTCCTGCTTCATGTGTCCCCCCAGTAGAGGGATTCTAGAGCATAGCAGTGGGTACTGACAACTGGAATACTCGCCCTCTGGTTAAGCCTGGGGGCCTATGGATATTACAAGCCCCATATGCAGGATCTTGTTCCAGCCACTGAAAGGCTTTACTTTAATACGGGACTCACGCTGCAGGTCACAATGCATGTCTGTACCCTAGGCGGCCCTCAAGCACTGGCGTGGCCTTTCGGACAATGCAAGTTTTCCCACATTGAACTTTGGACAACATGCCAACCACAAGGTTTCTGGCCATGGGAAGGAGGAATTCTAATTTCTGCATCACGTTCAGCCCTGGGCAGTGATTGGAGATAAGGTCTAGGTTCGGAGGCCTGAAAACCGAGGTTGGGAAGAGATGACGACCTACAGCCATAGCGGGTCCTATGTGTCCAGGTTGGGGCCAGCTGTCTGGGTGTCGTTTGGGATGTCTGGTCTCAGGCTGTGCCAGACAGGGCATTAGTATACAGGGTGGGCTGTATAATTGCTTTACAATCGAGTGGCATGCATTAGAAAATCATTTGGGGGTTCTTATTAGCAGCATATAGCAAAGTTTTTCTTCTGGAGTCCAGGCAGCATGCTGCACTGTGGCTTCGGAATTCCCAAACTGGAGGGCTTGTGGGCCAGGAGAGTGAGGACGGAAGTCTGAGAACACAAGCTAGGCTTAGGTTTCGGGGCAAGGACATGGCAGGCACACTCTGCAGAGCTGAATTGAGATCTCATGCGTCTGAAGTCAGGTCGAGGTTCAGACTTTGACTCAGGTTTGAGTTTCTGTCCATGTTGGCCCCTTCAGGAAGGGGGGGCATTATGAGGCCATGGGGTTTTTCCCACTATTGGAGTTGTGCGATGCTCCAAACTACAAGGATTCCTTCTGTGGGACAATTGAGATTTGTTAGATGGCTCCAGGACGTCTTATAAGGTATTTTTCCAGAACAGCGTTCTAAGTATGAATGCCTGGGCAGTCAGCCTCACATTCCAATTGTCTCCCAGCAACAAGAAACGTTTGATCTGCTGGCTTGGGGTAGCAACAGAGGGGGCTGAGTTGAAATGGACTTTCCTGAGGATGGTCTTAATGTTGGTTTGAGTCCATGGAGACCTTGGTATGGGGCAGTGGCACCAGGGCCCTGAAGGATTCTCCCAACCAGAGGTTATTACAAAGCTCCAATGAGCAAGTTTTCCATGGGGAGACGAGATTTGTTCTTATTGGTGCCTCTGGAAACCACCATATGCTGGTATTGGAAACGAGGCCTCTGAGGAGAGATGCCTGGAAACCAAAGCAATGGATCTGATAAAGGCCTAGGGTCCTGTCCGGTTCAATATTCTTCTCTGGGGACATCTGTTGTCTGAGTGGAGGTAGTTGCTCAGCTGGTTTGAGATCACCCCTGTTTGTCCTGGGCGGCCTACACTATTGCGATGTTCTCGGTGACTTTGGAGGTTTTTCCTCATTTGCAAGGTTGTGGCCAATGGAATGGGAAGAATTCCCTTGAAAGGGAAGCACAGTCCTGAGGTGTGGCTCCAGGGACCCAAGTGTGGAGCGTGTGTGGTCCAGGGCTATTTGGTCAAAAGTCTGAAAACACAAAATCCACTTAGGTTGGGGGATGTAGGTATGGCCGGCCCGATCTATACACCCTGAGGAGAACTCTTCGGCATATGAACAAAGGGCTTGCTCATGCTTTTTTTTTTTTTTTTCTGGAAATGTGTCACCGATTGCCATGGAATGTCGGGGGGTCCTCATGGGCCATCGATGAGGCTCCCTTTCTGGGGATTTGTCCCTATCCCAAGAGTTTGGGGTCATTCTGTCGGAAGGGAGGAGGCCTTTCTGGTTTTTTTTTGGTTATTTTTTTTGTTTTTTTTTTTTGTTTGTTTTTTTTTTAACTCATGTGGACCACCAAAAGAGGGATTCCAGAGCACAGTCGTGGGTGTGGGCAACTGGACAACCAGACCTCTGGTTAACATTGGGACCTAAGAACATGGCAAGCCCCATATGTGGGCTCTTGGTCCAGACACTGAGAGGCCTTCCTTGAGGATAGGTCTCACACTGAGTTTCACAATGTGTTTTTGTGCCCAAGGAGCCCCTCAAGTCAGGGCGTGGCCTAATGTACCATGCTGGTTTCTCCTACACTGAACGTTGCACAATATGGCAACCAAAAGTTTTCTGGCCATGGGGAAGAAGGAGTTCTATTTTCTGCAACACTTTCACTCCTGGACTGTGATTGGATTTAAGGTCTAGGTTCTGAAGCCTGAAAACTGAGTTTGGGAAGAGATGAAGACCTAAGGCCATGGTGTGTCTGATGTGCTCAGTGTTCGGCCAGCTGTTGAGTGTGGGTTGGGAGGTGCAGGCTCAGGCTGTGGCAGACAGGGAATTAATGCCCAGGCTAGACTGTATCATTGGGGTGCAGTCGAGTTTCGTGCAGGATGGTACTCATTTGTCGTTACTGGGTAGACCCAAAGGGAAACGTTTTTCTTCTGGAGGGAAGACACAGTGCCACATAGTGGCTCCAGAATTCCCAAAAGGAAGGCTTGTGGGCCAGGAGTGTGAGGAAAAAATTCTGAGAACACAAGCCAGACTTAGATTTCGGGGTGAGGGGACGGCAGGCACCCTCTGCAGAGATGATTCGAGATCCCGTATACCTGAAGACAGAGCTAGGATCAGAAGTTGGCTTAGGTCGGAGTTTCTGTCCATGACGGCCCCTTCATGAAGGGGAGGGTGTCACGAGGACATGGAGGTTTTCCCACGATGGGAATTGTGAGATGCTCCAAACCGCAATGATTCCTTCTGTGGAACAGTCGAGACCAGTTGGATGGCTCCAGGACATCCCATAAGGAAGTTATCCAGAGCAGGGTTCTAAGGATGGATGCCTGGGCAGCCTGCCTCCCATTCCAGGTGTCTCATAGAGCCAAGGCAAGTTCGATCTACTGGATCTAGGGGAGCAACCGAGGCAGGTATGTTGAAATGGGTGAGTTGAGGATGGGTCATAATGTGCATTTGTGTCCATGTAGACCTTGGAATGGGGTGCTTGATCCGGGGCCTTGAGGGATGTTCTTAACCGGAGGTTTTGATGGAGCTCTAAAGAGTATGTTTCCTATGTAGAGAAGAGAATTGTTTTGATGACTGCCTAAGGAATCTCCCATATGCTGGTATTGGAAACCAGGCCTCTGAGGAGAGATGACTGGAATCAAAAGCAATGGATCTGATTAGGGCCTAAGTGCCTGTCCAGTTCAATCATATTCTATGGGGATATCTGTCTCTGGGTCTGAGTGGAGGTAGTTTCCTAACTTGTGAAAGATCATCCCTGTTTGTCCTGGGCAGCCAACACTATTCGGATGGCCTCGGGGAGATTGGAGGATACTCCTAATCTATAGGGTTGTGGCCAATGGAAATGGCAGAATTCCCCTGGAGAGGGAAGCCACAGTCCTGAGGTGTGGCTACAGGGGCCCCAGCTTGGATGTTGTGTGGGCCAGGACTGTGGGGACAGAAGTCTGAAAACACAAACTCAGCTTAGGTTTGGGGATGTATGTATGAAGGCTCGATCTACAGACCGTGAGAATTTTCCGGGCTATGAACAAAGGGCGAGTATGTGGCGCTTGCTCAGGCTTTTGTCTCTGGATTTTGTGTCAACGGAGGCCGTGGAATGTCGGGGTGTCCTCAAGGGCCATGGACAATTTTTTCTCTGATGATTTGGCCTGATCCCAAGTGGTTGGGTTCATTCTGTGGATGGGAAGAGTCCTTTCTGTAGTTTTTTTTTTTTTTACCTCAGGTGTCCCACCAAAGATGGATTCCAGAGTAGAGCCCTGAGTAGGGGTGACTAGACATCTCGAACTCTGGTTGAGATTGGGAGACTAGGGGCTTGGCAAGCACCTTATGTGGGCTGTTGTTCCAGTCACTAAGAGGCTTTACATGAGGATAGGGCTCACGCTGAGGGTTACAATGTGTGTTTGTGCACATTGTGGCCCTCAGTGATAGGTGGCGCCTCATAGTCCATGCTGCTTTCTCCTACAATGAACATTGGAAAACATGCCAACTACTAGGTTTTTTGCCCAGGCGAAGGAGAAGTTCTGATTCTTGCATCACGTTCACTCCTGAGCAGTGAGTGGAGATAAGGTCTAGGTTCTGAAGGTGAAAACTGAGGTTGGGTAGAGATGATGGCCTAAAGCCATTGTGGGTGTGATATGCTCTGTGTACGTCCAGCTGTCTGTGTGTTGGACTGGAGGTCTGCCCTCAGGCTGTGTCAGACAGGGCTTTAGTGCACAGGCTAGACTGAATAATTGGGTTAAGGTCGAGTGGCATGCAGGTTGTTACTCATTTGGCGTTTCTGGTTAGCCCTATAGGGCAACATTTTTCTTCTGGAGGGCAGGCAGAGTGCTGCATTGTGTCTCCAGAATTGCCAAACTGGAGGGGTGTGGCCAGGATTGTGAGGAAGGAAGTCTGAAAACACAAGGTAGCACGAGTTTTGGGGCCAAGAGCATGGCAGGCCCACTCTGCAGAGGCTGAATCGAGATCTCCTGCAGGTGAGGTCAGGGCGAGTATCAGATGTTGCCTCAAGCTGGAGTTTGTGTCCATGACGACCCCTTCCTGAAGGGGGTGGGGGCGTCATGAGTCCAGGGAGGTTTCCCTACACTGGGAGTTGTGAGCTGCTCCAAACTTCAAAGTTTCCTTCTTCAGGACAGTCGAGTACTATTGGATGGTTCCAGGATGCCCCATACAGAAAGACTCGAGAGCAGGGCCCTAAGCATGGATGCGGAGAAACGCCAACTCACCTTCCCATTGCCTGGTCGTGACAAGGCATGCTCAATCTGCGGGCTCTTGGGTGAGCTACCCAGAAGGCTGAGTTTAAATGGACTCTCCTGAGGATGAGTCATAATGTGGGTTGGTGGCCATGGAGACCTTGGAATGTGGCAGTAGCTAAGGGACTCTGCAGGATTCTCCAACCCGAAGGGCTTGACACAACTCCAACAAGGAAGCTTCCCATGTGGAGATGAGAGGTCTTCTGTCTGGTGCCTCA
This sequence comes from Mustela nivalis, assembly GCF_964662115.1. NCBI lineage: Eukaryota > Metazoa > Chordata > Mammalia > Carnivora > Mustelidae > Mustela > Mustela nivalis. The sequence continues at coordinate 219,213 of NW_028136398.1, forward strand.
GGGAAGCCCCATATGCTGGTCCTCGAACCCAGGCTTCTGAGGAGTGATACCTGGACACCAAAGCAAGAGTTCATAATAGGGCCTAGGGGCCTGTGTGGTTCAATCTTCTGTCTCTGCGGATATCTGTCTGTGTGTCTGCATGGTGGTAGTAGTTGCTCAGCTTGTGTCATAATGCCCCTATTTGTCCAGTGCGGCTTGCGGTAGTGGGATGTCCTTGGGGACCTTGAGGTTTCTACTATTTTGTAGAGTTGTGGCCAATGGAATGGGCAGTTTCTTAGGAGAGAGCAGGCACAGTACTGTGGTGTGGCTCCAGAGACCCCAGCCTGGAGGCTGTGTGGGCCATGGCTGTGCAGACAGACATCCAAAAACCCTAACTCAGCTCAGGTTTGGGGCCGAGGTTACGGCAGGCCTGATCTACAGTCCATGAGGGGAGTTCCTCTGGATATGAAAGAAGGGTGAGAGGGAGGCAGTCGCTCAGGCTTTTGTCTCTGGATGTTTTGTCCGCAATGGCCGTTTAATGTAGGAGTTGCCTCATGGGTCGTAGAAGTCTCCCTCTCTGCTAGTTTGTCCAGCCCCCAAGAATTTGGGGTCATTCTGTGGGAAGGGAAGTGTCCTGTTTCCTGCTTCATGTGTCCCCCCAGTAGAGGGATTCTAGAGCATAGCAGTGGGTACTGACAACTGGAATACTCGCCCTCTGGTTAAGCCTGGGGGCCTATGGATATGACAAGCCCCATATGCAGGATCTTGGTCCAGCCACTGAGAGGCGTTACTTTAATACGGGACTCACGCTGCAGGTCACAATGCATGTCAGTGCCCTAGGCGGCCCTCAAGTACTGGCATGGCCTTTCGGACAATGCAGGTTTTCCCACATTGAACGTTGGACAACATGCCAACCACAAGGTTTCTGGCCATGGGGAAGGAGGAATTCTAATTTCTGCATCACGTTCACCCCTGGGCAGTGATTGGAGATAAGGTCTAGGTTCTGAAGCCTGAAAACCGAGGTTGGGAAGAGATGACGACCTACAGCCATAGCGGGTCCTATGTGTCCAGGTTGGGGCCAGCTGTCTGGGTGTCGTTTGGGATGTCTTGTCTCAGGCTGTGCCAGACAGGGCATTAGTATACAGGGTGGGCTGTATAATTGCTTTACAATCGAGTGGCATGCATTAGAATATCATTTGGGGTTTCTTATTAGCAGGATAGAGCAAAGTATTTCTTCTGGAGGGCAGGCAGAGTGCTGCATTGTGACTTCGGAATACCCAAACTGGACGGCTTGTGGGCCAGGAGAGTGAGGACGGAAGTCTGAGAACACAAGCTAGGCTTAGGTTTCGGGGCAAGGACATGGCAGGCACACTCTGAAGAGCTGAAGTGAGATCTCATGCGTCTGAAGTCAGGTCGAGGTTCAGACTTTGACTCAGGTTTGAGTTTCTGTCCATGTTGGCCCCTTCAGGAAGGGGGGGCATTATGAGGCCATGGGGTTTTTCCCACTATTGGAGTTGTGAGATGCTCCAAACCGCAAGGATTCCTTCTGTGGGACAATTAAGATTTTTTAGATGGCTCCAGGACGTCTTATAAGGTATTTTTCCAAAACAGCGTTCTAAGTATGGATGCCTGGGCAGCCAGCCTCACATTCCAATTGTCTCCTATCAACAAGAAACGTTTGATCTGCTGGCTTGGGGTAGCAACAGAGGGGGCTGAGTTGAAATGGACTTTCCTGAGGATGGTCTTAATGTTGGTTTGAGTCCATGGAGACCTTGGTATGGGGCAGTGGCACCAGGGCCCTGAAGGATTCTCCCAACCAGAGGTTATGACAAAGCTCCAATGAGCAAGTTTTCCATGGGGAGACGAGATTTGTTCTTATTGGTGCCTCTGGAAACCACCATATGCTGGTATTGGAAACGAGGCCTCTGAGGAGAGATGCCTGGAAACCAAAGCAATGGATCTGATTAAGGCCTAGGGTCCTGTCCGGTTCAATATTCTTCTCTGGGGACATCTGTTGTCTGAGTGGAGGTAGTTGCTCAGCTGGTTTGAGATCACCCCTGTTTGTCCTGGGCGGCCTACACTATTGGGATGTTCTCGGTGACTTTGGAGGTTAATCCTCATTTGCAAGGTTGTGGCCAATGGAATGGGAAGAATTCCCTTGAAAGGGAAGCACAGTCCTGAGGTGTGGCTCCAGGGACCCAAGTGTGGAGCGTGTGTGGTCCAGGGCTATTTGGTCAAAAGTCTGAAAACACAAACTCCACTTAGGTTGGGGGATGTAGGTATGGCCGGCCCGATCTATACACCGTGAGGAGAACTCTTCGGCATATGAACAAAGGGCGAATGTGAGGTGCTTACTCATGCTTTTTTTTTTTTTTTCTGGAAATGTGTCACCGATTGCCATGGAATGTCGGGGGGTCCTCATGGGCCATCGATGAGGCTCCCTTTCTGGGGATTTGTCCCTATCCCAAGAGTTTGGGGTCATTCTGTCGGAAGGGAGGAGGCCTTTCTGGTTTTTTTTGGTTTTTTTTTTTTTTTTTTTTTTTTTTTTTTTTACCTCAGGTGGACCACCAAAAGAGGGATTCCAGAGCAGAGTCGTGGGTGGGGGCAACTGGACAACCAGACCTCTGGTTAACATTGGGACCTAAGAACATGGCAAGACCCATATGTGGGCTCTTGGTCCAGACACTGAGAGGCCTTCCTTGAGGATAGGTCTCACACTGAGTTTCACAATGTGTTTTTGTGCCCAAGGAGCCCCTCAAGTCAGGGCGTGGCCTAATGTACCATGCTGGTATCTCCTACACTGAACGTTGCACAATATGGCACCCAAAAGTTTTCTGGCCATGGGGAAGAAGGAGTCCTATTTTCTGCAACACTTTCACTCCTGGACTGTGATTGGATTTAAGGTCTAGGTTCTGAAGCCTGAAAACTGAGGTTGGGAAGAGATGAAGACCTAAGGCCATGGTGTGTCTGATGTGCTCAGTGTTCGTCCAGATGTTGAGTGTGGGTTGGGAGGTGCAGGCTCAGGCTGTGGCAGACAGGGAATTAATGCCCAGGCTAGACTGTATCATTGGGGTGCAGTCGAGTTTCGTGCAGGATGGTACTCATTTGTGGTTACCGGGTAGCCCCAAAGGGCAACGTTTTTCTTCTGGAGGGAAGACACAGTGCCACATAGTGGCTCCAGAATTCCCAAACTGGAAGGCTTGTGGGCCAGGAGTGTGAGGAAAAAATTCTGAGAACACAAGCCAGACTTAGATTTCGGGGTGAGGGGACGGCAGGCACCCTCTGCAGAGAGGATTCGAGATCCCGTATACTTGAAGACAGAGCTAGGATCAGATGTTGGCTTAGGTCGCAGTTTCTGTCCATGACAGCCCCTTCATGAAGGGGAGGGTGTCACGAGGACATGGAGGTTTTCCCACGATGGGAATTGTGAGATGCTCCAAACCGCAATGATTCCTTCAGTGGGACAGTCGAGACCTGTTGGATGGCTCCAGGACATCCCATAAGGAAGTTATCCAGAGCAGGGTTCTAAGGATGGATGCCTGGGCAGCCTGCCTCCCATTCCAGGTGTCTCATAGAGCCAAGGCAAGTTCGATCTGCTGGATCTAGGGGAGCAAACGAGGCGGGTGTGTTGAAATGGGTGAGTTGAGGATGGGTCATAATGTGCATTTGTGTCCATGTAGACCTTGGAATGGGGTGCTTGATCCGGGGCCTTGAGGGATGTTCTTAACCGGAGGTTTTGATGGAGCTCTAAAGAGTATGTTTCCTATGTAGAGAAGAGAATTGTTTTGATGACTGCCTAAGGAATCTCCCATATGCTGGTATTGGAAACCAGGCCTCTGAGGAGAGATGACTGGAATCAAAAGCAATGGATCTGATTAGGGCCTAAGTGCCTGTCCAGTTCAATCATATTCTATGGGGATATCTGTCTCTGGGTCTGAGTGGAGGTAGTTTCCTAACTTGTGAAAGATCATCCCTGTTTGTCCTGGGCAGCCAACACTATTCGGATGGCCTCGGGGAGATTGGAGGATACTCCTAATCTATAGGGTTGTGGCCAATGGAAATGGCAGAATTCCCCTGGAGAGGGAAGCCACAGTCCTGAGGTGTGGCTACAGGGGCCCCAGCTTGGATGTTGTGTGGGCCAGGACTGTGGGGACAGAAGTCTGAAAACACAAACTCAGCTTAGGTTTGGGGATGTATGTATGAAGGCTCGATCTACAGACCGTGAGAATTTTCCGGGCTATGAACAAAGGGCGAGTATGTGGCGCTTGCTCAGGCTTTTGACTCTGGATTTTGTGTCAACGGAGGCCGTGGAATGTCGGGGTGTCCTCAAGGGCCATGGACAATTCTTTCTCTGATGATTTGGCCTGATCCCAAGTGGTTGGGTTCATTCTGTGGATGGGAAGAGTACTTTCTATATTTTTTTTTTTTTTACCTCAGGTGTCCCACCAAAGAGGGATTCCAGAGTAGAGCCCTGAGTAGGGGTGACTTGACATCTCGAACTCTGGTTGAGATTGGGGGACTAGGGGCTTGGCAAGCCCCATATGTGGGCTGTTGTTCCAGTCACTAAGAGGCTTTACATGAGGATAGGGCTCAGGCTGAGGGTCACAATGTGTGATTGTGCACATTGTGGCCCTCAGGGATAGGTGGGGCCTCATAGTCCATGCTGCTTTCTCCTACAATGAACATTGGACAACATGCCAACTACTAGGTTTCTTGCCCAGGCGAAGGAGAAGTTCTGATTCTTGCATCACGTTCACTCCTGAGCAGTGAGTGGAGTTAAGGTCTAGGTTCTGAAGGTGAAAACTGTGGTTGGGTACAGATGATGGCCTAAAGCCATTGTGGGTGTGATATGCTCTGTGTACGTCCAGCTGTCTGTGTGTTGGACTGGAGGTCTGCCCTCAGGCTGTGTCAGACAGGGCTTTAGTGCACAGGCTAGACTGTATAATTGGGGTATGGTCGAGTGGCATGCAGGTTGTTACTCATTTGGCGTTTCTGGTTAGCCCTATAGGGCAACATTTTTCTTCTGGAGGGCAGGCAGAGTGCTGCATTGTGTCTCCAGAATTGCCAAACTGGAGGGGTGTGGCCAGGATTGTGAGGAAGGAAGTCTGAAAACACAAGGTAGCACGAGTTTTGGGGCCAAGAGCATGGCAGGCCCACTCTGCAGAGGCTGAATTGAGATCTCCTGCAGGTGAGGTCAGGGCGAGTATCAGATGTTGCCTCAAGCTGGAGTTTGTGTCCATGACGGCCCCTTCCTGAAGGGGGAGGGGGCGTCATGAGGCCAGGGAGGTTTCCCTACGCTGGGAGTTGTGAGCTGCTCCAAACTTCAAAGTTTCCTTCTTCAGGACAGTCGAGTACTATTGGATGGTTCCAGGATGCCCCATACAGAAAGACTCGAGAGCAGGGCCCTAAGCATGGATGCCGAGAAACGCCAACTCACCTTCCCATTGCCTGGTCGTGACAAGGCATGCTCAATCTGCGGGCTCTTGGGTGAGCTACCCAGAAGGCTGAGTTTAAATGGACTCTGCTGAGGATGAGTCATAATGTGGGTTGGTGGCCATGGAGACCTTGGAATGTGGCAGTAGCTAAGGGACTCTGCAGGATTCTCCAACCCGAAGGGCTTGACACAACTCCAACAAGGAAGCTTCCCAAGTGGAGATGAGAGGTCTTCTGTCTGGTGCCTCAGGAAAGCCCCGTATGCTGGTCTTCCAACCCAGGCCTCTGAGGAGTGATACCTGGACACCAAAGCAAGAGTTCATAATAGGGCCTAGGGGCCTGTCTGGTTCAATCTTCTGTCTCTGCGGATATCTGTCTGTGTGTCTGCATGGTGGTAGTAGTTGCTCAGCTTGTGTCATAATGCCCCTATTTGTCCAGTGCGGCTTGCGGTAGTGGGATGTCCTTGGGGACCTTGAGGTTTCTACTATTTTGTAGAGTTGTGGCCAATGGAATGGGCAGTTTCTTAGGAGAGAGCAGGCACAGTACTGTGGTGTGGCTCCAGAGACCCCAGCCTGGAGGCTGTGTGGGCCATGGCTGTGCAGACAGACATCCAAAAACCCTAACTCAGCTCAGGTTTGGGGCCGAGGTTACGGCAGGCCTGATCTACAGTCCATGAGGGGAGTTCCTCTGGATATGAAAGAAGGGTGAGAGGGAGGCAGTCGCTCAGGCTTTTGTCTCTGGATGTTTTGTCCGCAATGGCCGTTTAATGTAGGAGTTGCCTCATGGGTCGTAGAAGTCTCCCTCTCTGGTAGTTTGTACAGCCCCCAAGAGTTTGGGGTCATTCTGTGGGAAGGGAAGTGTCCTGTTTCCTGCTTCATGTGTCCCCCCAGTAGAGGGATTCTAGAGCATAGCAGTGGGTACTGACAACTGGAATACTCGCCCTCTGGTTAAGCCTGGGGGCCTATGGATATGACAAGCCCCATATGCAGGATCTTGGTCCAGCCACTGAGAGGCGTTACTTTAATACGGGACTCACGCTGCAGGTCACAATGCATGTCAGTGCCCTAGGCGGCCCTCAAGTACTGGCATGGCCTTTCGGACAATGCAGGTTTTCCCACATTGAACGTTGGACAACATGCCAACCACAAGGTTTCTGGCCATGGGGAAGGAGGAATTCTAATTTCTGCATCACGTTCACCCCTGGGCAGTGATTGGAGATAAGGTCTAGGTTCTGAAGCCTGAAAACCGAGGTTGGGAAGAGATGACGACCTACAGCCATAGCGGGTCCTATGTGTCCAGGTTGGGGCCAGCTGTCTGGGTGTCGTTTGGGATGTCTTGTCTCAGGCTGTGCCAGACAGGGCATTAGTATACAGGGTGGGCTGTATAATTGCTTTACAATCGAGTGGCATGCATTAGAATATCATTTGGGGTTTCTTATTAGCAGGATAGAGCAAAGTATTTCTTCTGGAGGGCAGGCAGAGTGCTGCATTGTGACTTCGGAATACCCAAACTGGACGGCTTGTGGGCCAGGAGAGTGAGGACGGAAGTCTGAGAACACAAGCTAGGCTTAGGTTTCGGGGCAAGGACATGGCAGGCACACTCTGAAGAGCTGAAGTGAGATCTCATGCGTCTGAAGTCAGGTCGAGGTTCAGACTTTGACTCAGGTTTGAGTTTCTGTCCATGTTGGCCCCTTCAGGAAGGGGGGGCATTATGAGGCCATGGGGTTTTTCCCACTATTGGAGTTGTGAGATGCTCCAAACCGCAAGGATTCCTTCTGTGGGACAATTAAGATTTTTTAGATGGCTCCAGGACGTCTTATAAGGTATTTTTCCAAAACAGCGTTCTAAGTATGGATGCCTGGGCAGCCAGCCTCACATTCCAATTGTCTCCTATCAACAAGAAACGTTTGATCTGCTGGCTTGGGGTAGCAACAGAGGGGGCTGAGTTGAAATGGACTTTCCTGAGGATGGTCTTAATGTTGGTTTGAGTCCATGGAGACCTTGGTATGGGGCAGTGGCACCAGGGCCCTGAAGGATTCTCCCAACCAGAGGTTATGACAAAGCTCCAATGAGCAAGTTTTCCATGGGGAGACGAGATTTGTTCTTATTGGTGCCTCTGGAAACCACCATATGCTGGTATTGGAAACGAGGCCTCTGAGGAGAGATGCCTGGAAACCAAAGCAATGGATCTGATTAAGGCCTAGGGTCCTGTCCGGTTCAATATTCTTCTCTGGGGACATCTGTTGTCTGAGTGGAGGTAGTTGCTCAGCTGGTTTGAGATCACCCCTGTTTGTCCTGGGCGGCCTACACTATTGGGATGTTCTCGGTGACTTTGGAGGTTAATCCTCATTTGCAAGGTTGTGGCCAATGGAATGGGAAGAATTCCCTTGAAAGGGAAGCACAGTCCTGAGGTGTGGCTCCAGGGACCCAAGTGTGGAGCGTGTGTGGTCCAGGGCTATTTGGTCAAAAGTCTGAAAACACAAACTCCACTTAGGTTGGGGGATGTAGGTATGGCCGGCCCGATCTATACACCGTGAGGAGAACTCTTCGGCATATGAACAAAGGGCGAATGTGAGGTGCTTACTCATGCTTTTTTTTTTTTTTTCTGGAAATGTGTCACCGATTGCCATGGAATTTCGGGGGGTCCTCATGGGCCATCGATGAGGCTCCCTTTCTGGGGATTTGTCCCTATCCCAAGAGTTTGGGGTCATTCTGTCGGAATGGAGGAGGCCTTTCTGGTTTTTTTTGGTTTTTTTTTTTTTTTTTTTTTTTTTTTTTTTATCTCAGGTGGACCACCAAAAGAGGGATTCCAGAGCAGAGTCGTGGGTGGGGGCAACTGGACAACCAGACCTCTGGTTAACATTGGGACCTAAGAACATGGCAAGACCCATATGTGGGCTCTTGGTCCAGACACTGAGAGGCCTTCCTTGAGGATAGGTCTCACACTGAGTTTCACAATGTGTTTTTGTGCCCAAGGAGCCCCTCAAGTCAGGGCGTGGCCTAATGTACCATGCTGGTATCTCCTACACTGAACGTTGCACAATATGGCACCCAAAAGTTTTCTGGCCATGGGGAAGAAGGAGTCCTATTTTCTGCAACACTTTCACTCCTGGACTGTGATTGGATTTAAGGTCTAGGTTCTGAAGCCTGAAAACTGAGGTTGGGAAGAGATGAAGACCTAAGGCCATGGTGTGTCTGATGTGCTCAGTGTTCGTCCAGATGTTGAGTGTGGGTTGGGAGGTGCAGGCTCAGGCTGTGGCAGACAGGGAATTAATGCCCAGGCTAGACTGTATCATTGGGGTGCAGTCGAGTTTCGTGCAGGATGGTACTCATTTGTGGTTACCGGGTAGCCCCAAAGGGCAACGTTTTTCTTCTGGAGGGAAGACACAGTGCCACATAGTGGCTCCAGAATTCCCAAACTGGAAGGCTTGTGGGCCAGGAGTGTGAGGAAAAAATTCTGAGAACACAAGCCAGACTTAGATTTCGGGGTGAGGGGACGGCAGGCACCCTCTGCAGAGAGGATTCGAGATCCCGTATACTTGAAGACAGAGCTAGGATCAGATGTTGGCTTAGGTCGCAGTTTCTGTCCATGACAGCCCCTTCATGAAGGGGAGGGTGTCACGAGGACATGGAGGTTTTCCCACGATGGGAATTGTGAGATGCTCCAAACCGCAATGATTCCTTCAGTGGGACAGTCGAGACCTGTTGGATGGCTCCAGGACATCCCATAAGGAAGTTATCCAGAGCAGGGTTCTAAGGATGGATGCCTGGGCAGCCTGCCTCCCATTCCAGGTGTCTCATAGAGCCAAGGCAAGTTCGATCTGCTGGATCTAGGGGAGCAAACGAGGCGGGTGTGTTGAAATGGGTGAGTTGAGGATGGGTCATAATGTGCATTTGTGTCCATGTAGACCTTGGAATGGGGTGCTTGATCCGGGGCCTTGAGGGATGTTCTTAACCGGAGGTTTTGATGGAGCTCTAAAGAGTATGTTTCCTATGTAGAGAAGAGAATTGTTTTGATGACTGCCTAAGGAATCTCCCATATGCTGGTATTGGAAACCAGGCCTCTGAGGAGAGATGACTGGAATCAAAAGCAATGGATCTGATTAGGGCCTAAGTGCCTGTCCAGTTCAATCATATTCTATGGGGATATCTGTCTCTGGGTCTGAGTGGAGGTAGTTTCCTAACTTGTGAAAGATCATCCCTGTTTGTCCTGGGCAGCCAACACTATTCGGATGGCCTCGGGGAGATTGGAGGATACTCCTAATCTATAGGGTTGTGGCCAATGGAAATGGCAGAATTCCCCTGGAGAGGGAAGCCACAGTCCTGAGGTGTGGCTACAGGGGCCCCAGCTTGGATGTTGTGTGGGCCAGGACTGTGGGGACAGAAGTCTGAAAACACAAACTCAGCTTAGGTTTGGGGATGTATGTATGAAGGCTCGATCTACAGACCGTGAGAATTTTCCGGGCTATGAACAAAGGGCGAGTATGTGGCGCTTGCTCAGGCTTTTGACTCTGGATTTTGTGTCAACGGAGGCCGTGGAATGTCGGGGTGTCCTCAAGGGCCATGGACAATTCTTTCTCTGATGATTTGGCCTGATCCCAAGTGGTTGGGTTCATTCTGTGGATGGGAAGAGTACTTTCTATATTTTTTTTTTTTTTACCTCAGGTGTCCCACCAAAGAGGGATTCCAGAGTAGAGCCCTGAGTAGGGGTGACTTGACATCTCGAACTCTGGTTGAGATTGGGGGACTAGGGGCTTGGCAAGCCCCATATGTGGGCTGTTGTTCCAGTCACTAAGAGGCTTTACATGAGGATAGGGCTCAGGCTGAGGGTCACAATGTGTGATTGTGCACATTGTGGCCCTCAGGGATAGGTGGGGCCTCATAGTCCATGCTGCTTTCTCCTACAATGAACATTGGACAACATGCCAACTACTAGGTTTCTTGCCCAGGCGAAGGAGAAGTTCTGATTCTTGCATCACGTTCACTCCTGAGCAGTGAGTGGAGTTAAGGTCTAGGTTCTGAAGGTGAAAACTGTGGTTGGGTACAGATGATGGCCTAAAGCCATTGTGGGTGTGATATGCTCTGTGTACGTCCAGCTGTCTGTGTGTTGGACTGGAGGTCTGCCCTCAGGCTGTGTCAGACAGGGCTTTAGTGCACAGGCTAGACTGTATAATTGGGGTATGGTCGAGTGGCATGCAGGTTGTTACTCATTTGGCGTTTCTGGTTAGCCCTATAGGGCAACATTTTTCTTCTGGAGGGCAGGCAGAGTGCTGCATTGTGTCTCCAGAATTGCCAAACTGGAGGGGTGTGGCCAGGATTGTGAGGAAGGAAGTCTGAAAACACAAGGTAGCACGAGTTTTGGGGCCAAGAGCATGGCAGGCCCACTCTGCAGAGGCTGAATTGAGATCTCCTGCAGGTGAGGTCAGGGCGAGTATCAGATGTTGCCTCAAGCTGGAGTTTGTGTCCATGACGGCCCCTTCCTGAAGGGGGAGGGGGCGTCATGAGGCCAGGGAGGTTTCCCTACGCTGGGAGTTGTGAGCTGCTCCAAACTTCAAAGTTTCCTTCTTCAGGACAGTCGAGTACTATTGGATGGTTCCAGGATGCCCCATACAGAAAGACTCGAGAGCAGGGCCCTAAGCATGGATGCCGAGAAACGCCAACTCACCTTCCCATTGCCTGGTCGTGACAAGGCATGCTCAATCTGCGGGCTCTTGGGTGAGCTACCCAGAAGGCTGAGTTTAAATGGACTCTGCTGAGGATGAGTCATAATGTGGGTTGGTGGCCATGGAGACCTTGGAATGTGGCAGTAGCTAAGGGACTCTGCAGGATTCTCCAACCCGAAGGGCTTGACACAACTCCAACAAGGAAGCTTCCCAAGTGGAGATGAGAGGTCTTCTGTCTGGTGCCTCAGGAAAGCCCCGTATGCTGGTCTTCCAACCCAGGCCTCTGAGGAGTGATACCTGGACACCAAAGCAAGAGTTCATAATAGGGCCTAGGGGCCTGTCTGGTTCAATCTTCTGTCTCTGCGGATATCTGTCTGTGTGTCTGTATGGTGGTAGTAGTTGCTCAGCTTGTGTCATAATGCCCCTATTTGTCCAGTGCGGCTTGCGGTAGTGGGATGTCCTTGGGGACCTTGATGTTTCTAGTATTTTGTAGAGTTGTGGCCAATGGAATGGGCAGTTTTTTAGGAGAGAGCAGGCACAGTACTGTGGTGTGGCTCCAGAGACCCCAGCCTGGAGGCTGTGTGGGCCATGGCTGTGCAGACAGACATCCAAAAACCCTAACTCAGCTCAGGTTTGGGGCCGAGGTTACGGCAGGCCTGATCTACAGTCCATGAGGGGAGTTCCTCTGGATATGAAAGAAGGGTGAGAGGGAGGCAGTCGCTCAGGCTTTTGTCTCTGGATGTTTTGTCCACAATGGCCGTTTAATGTAGGAGTTGCCTCATGGGTCGTAGAAGTCTCCCTCTCTGCTAGTTTGTCCAGCCCCCAAGAATTTGGGGTCATTCTGTGGGAAGGGAAGTGTCCTGTTTTCTGCTTCATGTGTCCCCCCAGTAGAGGGATTCTAGAGCATAGCAGTGGGTACTGACAACTGGAATACTCGCCCTCTGGTTAAGCCTGGGGGCCTATGGATATGACAAGCCCCATATGCAGGATCTTGGTCCAGCCACTGAGAGGCGTTACTCTAATACGGGACTCACGCTGCAGGTCACAATGCATGTCAGTGCCCTAGGCGGCCCTCAAGCACTGGCGTGGCCTTTCGGACAATGCAGGTTTTCCCACATTGAACGTTGGACAACATGCCAACCACAAGGTTTCTGGCCATGGGGAAGGAGGAATTCTAATTTCTGCATCACGTTCACCCCTGGGCAGTGATTGGAGATAAGGTCTAGGTTCTGAAGCCTGAAAACCGAGGTTGGGAGGAGATGACGACCTACAGCCATAGCGGGTCCTATGTGTCCAGGTTGGGGCCAGCTGTCTGGGTGTCGTTTGGGATGTCTTGTCTCAGGCTGTGCCAGACAGGGCATTAGTATACAGGGTGGGCTGTATAATTGCTTTACAATCGAGTGGCATGCATTAGAATATCATTTGGGGTTTCTTATTAGCAGGATAGAGCAAAGTATTTCTTCTCGAGGGCAGGCAGAGTGCTGCATTGTGGCTTCGGAATTCCCAAACTGGAGGGCTTGTGGGCCAGGAGAGTGAGGACGGAAGTCTGAGAACACAAGCTAGGCTTAGGTTTCGGGGCAAGGACATGGCAGGCACACTCTGCAGAGCTGAAGTGAGATCTCATGCGTCTGAAGTCAGGTCGAGCTTCAGACTTTGGCTCAGGTTTGAGTTTCTGTCCATGTTGGCCCCTTCAGGAAGGGGGGGCATTATGAGGCCATGGGGGTTTTCCCACTATTGGAGTTGTGAGATGCTCCAAACCGCAAGGATTCCTTCTGTGGGACAATTAAGATTTGTTGGATGGCTCCAGGACGTCTTATAAGGTATTTTTTCAGAACAGGGTTCTAAGTATGGATGCCTGGGCAGCCAGCCTCACATTCCTATTGTCTCCTAGCAACAAGAAACGTTTGATCTGCTGGCTTGGGGTAGCAACAGAGGGGGCTGAGTTGAAATGGACTTTCCTGAGGATGGTCTTAATGTTGGTTTGAGTCCATGGAGACCTTGGTATGGGGCAGTGGCACCAGGGCCCTGAAGGATTCTCCCAACCAGAGGTTATGACAAAGCTCCAATGAGCAAGTTTTCCATGGGGAGACGAGATTTGTTCTTATTGGTGCCTCAGGAAACCACCATATTCTGGTATTGGAAACGAGGCCTCTGAGGAGAGATGCCTGGAAACCAAAGCAATGGATCTGATTAAGGCCTAGGGTCCTGTCCGGTTCAATATTCTTCTCTGGGGACATCTGTTGTCTGAGTGGAGGTAGTTGCTCAGCTGGTTTGAGATCACCCCTGTTTGTCCTGGGCGGCCTACACTATTGGGATGGTCTCGGTGACTTTGGAGGTTAATCCTCATTTGCAAGGTTGTGGCCAATGGAATGGGAAGAATTCCCTTGAAAGGGAAGCACAGTCCTGAGGTGTGGCTCCAGGGACCCAAGTGTGGAGCGTGTGTGGTCCAGGGCTATTTGGTCAAAAGTCTGAAAACACAAACTCCACTTAGGTTGGGGGATGTAGGTATGGCCGGCCCGATCTATACACCGTGAGGAGAACTCTTCGGCATATGAACAAAGGGCGAATGTGAGGTGCTTGCTCATGCTTTTTTTTTTTTTTTCTGGAAATGTGTCACCGATTGCCATGGAATGTCGGGGGGTCCTCATGGGCCATCGATGAGGCTCCCTTTCTGGGGATTTGTCCCTATCCCAAGAGATTGGGGTCATTCTGTCGGAAGGGAGGAGGCCTTTCTGTATTTTTTTGGTTATTTTTTTTGTTTTTTGTTTTTTTTTACCTCAGGTGGACCACCAAAAGAGGGATTCCAGAGCACAGTCGTGGGTGTGGGCAACTGGACAACCAGACCTCTGGTTAACATTGGGACCTAAGAACATGGCAAGACCCATATGTGGGCTCTTGGTCCAGACACTGAGAGGCCTTCCTTGAGGATAGGTCTCACACTGAGTTTCACAATGTGTTTTTGTGCCCAAGGAGCCCCTCAAGTCAGGGCGTGGCCTAATATACCATGCTGGTTTCTCCTACACTGAACGTTGCACAATATGGCAACCAAAAGTTTTCTGGCCATGGGGAAGAAGGAGTTCTATTTTCTGCAACACTTTCACTCCTGGACTGTGATTGGATTTAAGGTCTAGGTTCTGAAGCCTGAAAACTGAGTTTGGGAAGAGATGAAGACCTAAGGCCATGGTGTGTCTGATGTGCTCAGTGTTCGGCCAGATGTTGAGTGTGGGTTGGGAGGTGCAGGCTCAGGCTGTGGCAGACAGGGAATTAATGCCCAGGCTAGACTGTATCATTGGGGTGCAGTCGAGTTTCGTGCAGGATGGTACTTATTTGTGGTTACTGGGTAGCCCCAAAGGGCAACGTTTTTCTTCTGGAAGGATGACACAGTGCCACATAGTGGCTCCAGAATTCCCAAACTGGAAGGCTTGTGGGCCAGGAGTGTGAGGAAAAAATTCTGAGAACACAAGCCAGACTTAGATTTCGGGGTGAGGGGACGGCAGGCACCCTCTGCAGATATGATTCGAGATCCCGTATACCTGAAGACAGAGCTAGGATTAGAAGTTGGCTTAGGTCGGAGTTTCTGTCCATGACGGCCCCTTCATGAAGGGGAGGGTGTCAAGAGGACATGAAGGTTTTCCCACGATGGGAATTGTGAGATGCTCCAAACCGCAATGATTCCTTCTGTGGGACAGTCGAGACCTGTTGGATGGCTCCAGGACATCCCATAAGGAAGTTATCCAGAGCAGGGTTCTAAGGATGGATGCCTGGGCAGCCTGCCTCCCATTCCAGGTGTCTCATAGAGCCAAGGCAAGTTCGATCTGCTGGATCTAGGGGAGCAACCGAGGCGGGTATGTTGAAATGGGTGAGTGGAGGATGGGTCATAATGTGCATTTGTGTCCATGGAGACCTTGGAATGGGGTGCTTGATCCGGGGCCTTGAGGGATGTTCAAAAGCGGAGGTTTTGATGGAGCTCTAAAGAGTATGTTTCCTATGTAGAGAAGAGAATTGTTTTGATGAGTGCCTAAGGAATCTCCCATATGCTGGTATTGGAAACCAGGCCTCTGAGGAGAGATGACTGGAATCAAAAGCAATGGATCTGATTAGGGCCTAAGTGCCTGTCCAGTTCAATCTTATTCTATGGGGATATCTGTCTCTGGGTCTGAGTGGAGGTAGTTTCCTAACTTGTGAAAGATCATCCCTGTTTGTCCTGGGCAGCCAACACTATTCGGATGGCCTCGGGGAGATTGGAGGATACTCCTAATCTATAGGGTTGTGGCCAATGGAAATGGCAGAATTCCCCTGGAGAGGGAAGCCACAGTCCTGAGGTGTGGCTATAGGGGCCCCAGCTTGGATGTTGTGTGGGCCAGGACTGTGGGGACAGAAGTCTGAAAACACAAACTCAGCTTAGGTATGGGGATGTATGTATGAAGGCTCGATCTACAGACCGTGAGAATTTTCCGGGCTATGAAAAGGGCGAGTATGTGGCGCTTGCTCAGGCTTTTGTCTCTGGATTTTGTGTCAAGGGGGCCGTGGAATGTCGGGGTGTCCTCAAGGGCCATGGACAATTCTTTCTCTGATGATTTGGCCTGATCCCAAGTGGTTGGGTTCATTCTGTGGATGGGAAGAGTCCTTTCTGTATTTTTTTTTTTTTTTACCTCAGGTGTCCCACCAAAGAGGGATTCCAGAGTAGAGCCCTGAGTAGGGGTGACTAGACATCTCGAACTCTGGTTGAGATTGGGGGACTAGGGGCTTGGCAAGCCCCTTATTTGGGCTGTTGTTCCAGTCACTAAGAGGCTTTACATGAGGATAGGGCTCACGCTGAGGGTCACAATGTGTGTTTGTGCACATTGTGGCCCTCAGGGATATGTGGGGCCTCATAGTCCATGCTGCTTTCTCCTACAATGAACATTGGACAACATGCCAACTACTAGGTTTCTTGCCCAGGCGAAGGAGAAGTTCTGATTCTTGCATCACGTTCACTCCTGAGCAGTGAGTGGAGATAAGGTCTAGGTTCTGAAGGTGAAAACTGAGGTTGGGTACAGATGATGGCCTAAAGCCATTGTGGGTGTGATATGCTCTGTGTACGTCCAGCTGTCTGTGTGTTGGACTGGAGGTCTGCCCTCAGGCTGTGTCAGACAGGGCTTTAGTGCACCGGCTAGACTGTATAATTGGCGTATGGTCTAGTGGCATGCAGGTTGTTACTCATTTGGCGTTTCTGGTTAGCCCTATAGGGCAACATTTTTCTTCTGGAGGGCAGGCAGAGTGCTGCATTGTGTCTCCAGAATTGCCAAACTGAAGGGGTGTGGCCAGAATTGTGAGGAAGGCAGTCTGAAAACACAAGCTAGCACGAGTTTTGGGGACAAGAGCATGGCAGGCCTACACTGCATAGGCTGAATCGAGATCTCCTGCAGGTGAGGTCAGGGCGAGTATCAGATGTTGCCTCAAGCTGGAGTTTGTGTCCATGACGGCCCCTTCCTGAAGGGGGTGGGGGCGTCATGAGGCCAGGGAGGTTTCCCTACGCTGGGAGTTGTGAGCTGCTCCAAATTTCAAAGTTTCCTTCTTCAGGACAGTCGAGTACTATTGGATGGTTCCAGGATGCCCCATACAGAAAGACTCGAGAGCAGGGCCCTAAGCATGGATGCCGAGAAACGCCAACTCACCTTCCCATTGCCTGGTCGTGACAAGGCATGCTCAATCTGCGGGCTCTTGGGTGAGCTACCCAGAAGGCTGAGTTTAAATGGACTCTGCTGAGGATGAGTCATAATGTGGGCTGGTGGCCATGGAGACCTTGGAATGTGGCAGTAGCTAAGGGACTCTGCAGGATTCTCCAACCCGAAGGGCTTGACACAACTCCAACAAGGAAGCTTCCCATGTGGAGATGAGAGGTCTTCTGTCTGGTGCCTCAGGAAAGCCCCGTATGCTGGTCTTCGAACCCAGGCCTCTGAGGAGTGATACCTGGACACCAAAGCAAGAGTTCATAATAGGGCCTAGGGGCCTGTCTGGTTCAATCTTCTGTCTCTGCGGATATTTGTCTGTGTGTCTGCATGGTGGTAGATGTTGCTCAGCTTGTGTCATAATGCCCCTATTTGTCCAGTGCGGCTTACGGTAGTGGGATGTCCTTGGGGACCTTGAGGTTTCTACTATTTTGTAGAGTTGTGGCCAATGGAATGGGCAGTTTCTTAGGAGAGAGCAGGCACAGTACTGTGGTGTGGCTCCATAGACCCCAGCCTGGAGGCTGTGTGGGCCATGGCTGTGCAGACAGACATCCAAAAACCCTAACTCAGCTCAGGTTTGGGGCCGAGGTTACGGCAGGCCTGATCTACAGTCCATGAGGGGAGTTCCTCTGGATATGAAAGAAGGGTGAGAGGGAGGCAGTCGCTCAGTCTTTTGTCTCTGGATGTTTTGTCCACAATGGCCGTTTAATGTAGGAGTTGCCTCATGGGTCGTAGAAGTCTCCCTCTCTGGTAGTTTGTCCAGCCCCTGGGAGTTTGGGGTCATTCTGTGGGAAAGGAAGTGTCCTGTTTTCTGCGTCATGTGTCCCCCCAGTAGAGGGATTCTAGAGCATAGCAGTGGGTACTGACAACTGGAATACTCGCCCTCTGGTTAAGCCTGGGGGCCTATGGATATGACAAGCCCCATATGCAGGATCTTGGTCCAGCCACTGAGAGGCGTTACTCTAATACGGGACTCACGCTGCAGGTCACAATGCATGTCAGTGCCCTAGGCGGCCCAAAAGCACTGGCGTGGCCTTTCGGACAATGCAGGTTTTCCCACATTGAACGTTGGACAACATGCCAACCACAAGGTTTCTGGCCATGGGGAAGGAGGAATTCTAATATCTGCATCAAGTTCACACCTGGGCAGTGATTGGAGATAAGGTCTAGGTTCTGAAGCCTGAAAACCGAGGTTGGGAGGAGATGACGACCTACAGCCATAGCGGGTCCTATGTGTCCAGGTTGGGGCCAGCTGTCTTGGTGTCGTTTGGGATGTCTTGTATCAGGCTGTGCCAGACAGGGCATTAGTATACAGGGTGGGCTGTATAATTGCTTTACAATCGAGTCGCATGCATTAGAAAATCATTTGGGGTTTCTTATTAGCAGGATAGAGCAAAGTATTTCTTCTGGAGGGCAGGCAGAGTGCTGCATTGTGGCTTCGGAATTCCCAAACTGGAGGGCTTGTGGGCCAGGAGAGTGAGGACGGAAGTCTGAGAACACAAGCTAGGCTTAGGTTTCGGGGCAAGGACATGGCAGGCACACTCTGCAGAGCTGAATTGAGATCTCATGCGTCTGAAGTCAGGTCGAGGTTCAGACTTTGGCTCAGGTTTGAGTTTCTGTCCATGTTGGCCCCTTCAGGAAGGGGGGGCATTAAGAGGCCATGGTGGTTTTCCCACTATTGGAGTTGTGAGATGCTCCAAACCGCATGGATTCCTTCTGTGGGACAATTAAGATTTGTTGGATGGCTCCAGGACGTCTTATAAGGTATTTTTCCAGAACAGGGTTCTAAGTATGGATGCCTGGGCAGCCAGCCTCACATTCCAATTGTCTCCTAGCAACAAGAAACGTTTGATTTGCTGGCTTGGGGTAGCAACAGAGGGGGATGATTGAAATTAACTTTCCTGAGGATGGTCTTAATGTTGGTTTGAGTCCATGGAGATCTTGGTATGGGGCAGTGGCACGAGGGCCCTGAAGGATTCTCCAAACCAGAGGTTATGACAAAGCTCCAATGAGCAAGTTTTTCATGGGGAGACGAGATTTGTTCTTATTGGTGCCTCAGGAAACCACCATATGCTGGTATTGGAAACGAGGCCTCTGAGGAGAGATGCGTGGAAACCAAAGCAATGGATCTGATTAGGGCCTAGGGTCCTGTCCGGTTCAATATTCTTCTCTGGGGACATCTGTTTTCTGAGTGGAGGTAGTTGCTCAGCTGGTTTGAGATCACCCCTGTTTGTCCTGGGCGGCCTACACTATTGGGATGGCCTCGGTGATTTTGGAGGTTTTTCCTCATTTGCAAGGTTGTGGTCAATGGAATGGGAAGAATTCCCTTGAAAGGGAAGCACAGTCCTGAGGTGTGGCTCCAGGGACCCAAGTGTGGAGCGTGTGTGGTCCAGGGCTATTTGGTCAAAAGTCTGAAAACACAAACTCCACTTAGGTTGGGGGATGTAGGTATGGCCGGCCCGATCTATAGACCGTGAGGAGAACTCTTCGGCATATGAACAAAGGGCGAATGTGAGGTGCTTGCTCATGCTTTTTTTTTTTTTTTTTTCTGGAAATGTGTCACCGATTGCCATGGAATGTCGGGGTGTCCTCATGGGCTATCGATGAGGCTCCCTTTCTGGGGATTTGACCGGATCCCAAGAGTTTGGGGTCATTCGGTCGGAAGGGAGGAGGCCTTTCTGTTTTTTTTTTTGTTTGTTTATTTTTTTTTTGTTTTTTTTTTGTTTTTTTTTTTTTTTACCTCAGGTGGAGCACCAAAAGAGGGATTCCAGAGCAGAGTCGTGGGTGGGGGCAACTGGACAACCAGACCTCTGGTTAACATTGGGACCTAAGTACATGGCAAGCCCTATATGTGGGCTCTTGGTCCAGACACTGAGAGGCCTTTCTTGAGGATAGGTCTCACACTGAGTTTCACAATGTGTTTTTGTGCCCAAGGAGCCCCTCAAGTCAGGGCGTGGCCTAATGTACCAATCTGGTTTCTCCTACACTGAACGTTGCACAATATGGCAACCAAAAGTTTTCTGGCCATGGGGAAGAAGGAGTTCTATTTTCTGCAATACTTTCACTTCTGGACTGTGATTGGATTTAAGGTCTAGGTTCTGAAGCCTGAAAACTGAGGTTGGGAAGAGATGAAGACCTAAGGCCATGGTGTGTCTGATGTGCTCAGTGTTCTGCCAGCTGTTGAGTGTGGGTTGGGAGGTGCAGGCTCAGGCTGTGGCAGACAGGGAATTAATGCACAGGCTAGACTGTATCATTGGGGTGCAGTCGAGTTTCGTGCAGGATGGTACTTATTTGTGGTTACTGGGTAGCCCCAGAGGGCAACGTTTTTCTTCTGGAGGGAAGACACAGTGCCACATAGTGGCTCCAGAATTCCCAAACTGGAAGGCTTGTGGGCCAGGAGTGTGAGGAAATAATTCTGAGAACACAAGCCAGACTTAGATTTCGGGGTGAGGGGACGGCAGGCACCCTCTGCAGAGATGATTCGAGATCCCGTATACCTGAAGACAGAGCTAGAATCAGAGGTTGGCTTAGGTCAGAGTTTCTGTCCATGATGGCCCCTTCATGTAGGGGAGGGTGTCACGAGGACATTGAGGTTTTCCCACGATGGGAATTGTGAGATGCTCCAAACCGCAATGATTCCTTCAGTGGGACAGTCGAGACCTGTTGGATGGCTCCAGGACATCCCATAAGGAAGTTATCCAGAACAGGGTTCTAAGCATGGATGCCTGGGCAGCCTGCCTCCCATTCCAGGTGTCTCATAGAGCCAAGGTAAGTTCGATCTGCTGGATCTAGGGGAGCAACCGAGGCGGGTGTGTTGAAATGGGTGAGTTGAGGATGGGTCATAATGTGCATTTGTGTCCATGTAGACCTTGGAATGGGGTGCTTGATCCGGGGCCTTGAGGGATGTTCTTAACCGGAGGTTTTGATGGAGCTCTAAAGAGTATGTTTCCTATGTAGAGAAGAGAATTGTTTTGATGAGTGCCTAAGGAATCTCCCATATGCTGGTATTGGAAACCAGGCCTCTGAGGAGAGATGACTGGAATCAAAAGCAATGGATCTGATTAGGGCCTAAGTGCCTGTCCAGTTCAATCTTATTCTATGGGGATATCTGTCTCTGGGTCTGAGTGGAGGTAGTTTCCTAACTTGTGAAAGATCATCCCTGTTTGTCCTGGGCAGCCAACACTAATCGGATGGCCTCGGGGAGATAGGAGGATACTCCTAATCTATAGGGTTGTGGCCAATGGAAATGGCAGAATTCCCCTGGAGAGGGAAGCCACAGTCCTGAGGTGTGGCTACAGGGGCCCCAGCTTGGATGTTGTGTGGGCCAGGACTGTGGGGACAGAAGTCTGAAAACACAAACTCAGCTTAGGTTTGGGGATGTATGTATGAAGGCTCGATCTACAGACCGTGAGAATTTTCCGGGCTATGAACAAAGGGCGAGTATGTGGCGCTTGCTCAGGCTTTTGTCTCTGGATTTTGTGTCAACAGTGGCCGCGCAATGTCGGGGTGTCCTTAAGGGCCATGGACAATTCTTTCTCTGATGATTTGGCCTGATCCCAAGTGGTTGGGATCATTCTGTGGATGGGAAGAGTCCTTTCTGTATTTTTTTTTTTTTTACCTCAGGTGTCCCACCAAAGAGGGATTCCAGAGTAGAGCCCTGAGTAGGGGTGACTAGACATCTTGAACTCTGGTTGAGATTAGGGGACTAGGGGCTTGGCAAGCCCAATATGTGGGCTGTTGTTCCAGTCACTAAGAGGCTTTAAATGAGGATAGGGCTCACGCTGAGGGTCACAATGTGTGTTTGTGCACATTGTGGCCCTCAGGGATAGGTGGCGCCTCATAGTCCATGCTGCTTTCTCCTACAATGAACATTGGACAACATGCCAACCACTAGGTTTCTTGCCAAGGCGAAGGAGAAGTTCTGATTCTTGCATCACGTTCACTCCTGAGCAGTGAGTGGAGATAAGGTCTAGGTTCTGAAGGTGAAAACTGAGGTTGGGTAGAGATGATGGCCTAAAGCCATTGTGGGTGTGATATGCTCTGTGTACGTCAAGCTGTCTGTGTGTTGGACTGGAGGTCTGCCCTCAGGCTGTGTCACACAGGGCTTTAGTGCACAGGCTAGACTGTATAATTGGGGTATGGTCGAGTGGCATGCAGGTTGTTACTCATTTGGCGTTTCTGGTTAGCCCTATAGGGCAACATTTTTCTTCTGGAGGGCAGGCAGAGTGCTGCATTGTGTCTCCAGAATTGCCAAACTGGAGGGGTGTGGCCAGGATTGTGAGGAAGGAAGTCTGAAAACACAAGGTAGCACGAGTTTTGGGGCCAAGAGCATGGCAGGCCCACTCTGCAGAGGCTGAATCGAGATCTCCTGCAGGTGAGGTCAGGGCGAGTATCAGATGTTGCCTCAAGCTGGAGTTTGTGTCCATGACGGCCCCTTCCTGAAGGGGGTGGGGGCGTCATGAGGCCAGGGAGGTTTCCCTACGCTGGGAGTTGTGAGCTGCTCCAAACTTCAAAATTTCCTTCTTCAGGACAGTCGAGTACTATTGGATGGTTCCAGGATGCCCCATACAGAAAGACTCGAGAGCATGGCCGTATGCATGGAAGCCGAGAAACGCCAACTCACCTTCCCATTGCCTGGTCGAGACAAGGCACGCTCAATCTGCGGGCTTTTGTTTGAGCTACCCAGAAGGCTGAGTTTAAATGGACTCTCCTGAGGATGAGTCATAATGTGGGTTGGTGGCCATGGAGACCTTGGAATGTGGCAGTAGCTAAGGGACTCTGCAGGTTTCTCTAACCCGAAGGGCTTGACACAACTCCAACAAGGAAGCTTCCCATGTGGAGATGAGAGGTCTTCTGTCTGGAACCTCAGGAAAGCCCCGTATGCTGGGCTTCGAACCCAGGCCTCTGAGGAGTGATACCTGGACACCAAAGCAAGAGTTCATAATAGGGCCTAGGGGCCTGTCTGGTTCAATCTTCTGTCTCTGCGGATATCTGTCTGTGTGTCTGCATGGAGGTAGTAGTTGCTCAGCTTGTGTCATAATGCCCCTATTTGTCCAGTGCGGCTTGCGGTAGTGGGATGTCCTTGGGGACCTTGAGGTTTCTACTATTTTGTAGAGTTGTGGCCAACGAATGGGCAGTTTCTTAGGAGAGAGCAGGCACAGTACTGTGGTGTGGCTCCAGAGACCCCAGCCTGGAGGCTGTGTGGGCCATGGCTGTGCAGACAGACATCCAAAAACCCTAACTCAGCTCAGGTTTGGGGCCGAGGTTACGGCAGGCCTGATCTACAGTCCATGAGGGGAGTTCCTCTGGATAGGAAAGAAGGGTGAGAGGGAGGCAGTCGCTCAGGCTTTTGTCTCTGGATGTTTTGTCCACAATGGCCGTTTAATGTAGGAGTTGCCTCATGGGTCGTAGAAGTCTCCCTCTCTGGTAGTTTGTCCAGCCCCCAAGAGTTTGGGGTCATTCTGTGGGAATGGGAAGGGAAGTGTCCTGTTTTCTGCTTCATGTGTCCCCCCAGTAGAGGGATTCTAGAGCATAGCAGTGGGTACTGACAACTGGAATACTCGCCTTCTGGTTAAGCCTGGGGGCCTATGGATATGACAAGCCCCATATGCAGGGTCTTGGTCCAGCCACTGAGAGGCGTTACTTTAATACGGGCCTCACGCTGCAGGTCACAATGCATGTCAGTGCCCTTGGCGGCCCTCAAGCACTGGCGTGGCCTTTCGGACAATGCAGGTTTTCCCACATTGAACATTGGACAACATGCCAACCACAAGGTTTCTGGCCATGGGGAAGGAGGAATTCTAATTTCTGCATCACGTTCACCCCTGGGCAGTGATTGGAGATAAGGTCTAGGTTCTGAAGCCTGAAAACCGTGGTTGGGAAGAGATGACGACCTACAGCCATAGCGGGTCCTATGTGTCCACGTTGGGGCCAGCTGTCTGGGTGTCGTTTGGGATGTCTTGTCTCAGGCTGTGCCAGACAGGGCATTAGTATACAGGGTGGGCTGTATAATTGCTTTACAATCGAGTGGCATGCATTAGAAAATCATTTGGGGTTTCTTATTAGCAGGATAGAGCAAAGTATTTCTTCTGGAGGGCAGGCAGAGTGCTGCATTGTGGCTTCGGAATTCCCAAACTGGAGGGCTTGTGGGCCAGGAGAGTGAGGACGGAAGTCTGAGAACACAAGCTAGGCTTAGGTTTCGGGGCAAGGACATGGCAGGCACACTCTGCAGAGCTGAAGTGAGCTCTCATGCGTCTGAAGTCAGGTCGAGGTTCAGACTTTGGCTCAGGTTTGAGTTTCTGTCCATGTTGGCCCCTTCAGGAAGGGGGGGCATTATGAGACCATGGGGGTTTTCCCACTATTGGAGTTGTGAGATGCTCCAAACCGCAAGGATTCCTTCTGTAGGACTATTAAGATTTGTTGGATGGCTCCAGGACGTCTTATAAGGTATTTTTCCAGAACAGCGTTCTAAGTATGGATGCCTGGGCAGCCAGCCTCACATTCCAATTGTCTCCTAGCAACAAGAAACGTTTGATCTGCTGGCTTGGGGTAGCAACAGAGGGGGCTGAGTTGAAATTGACTTTCCTGAGGATGGTCTTAATGTTGGTTTGAGTCCATGGAGATCTTGGTATGGGGCAGTGGCACCAGGGCCGTGAAGGATTCTCCTAACCAGAGGTTATGACAAAGCTCCAATGAGCAAGTTTTCCATGGGGAGACGAGATTTGTTCTTATTGGTGCCTCAGGAAACCACCATATGCTGGTATTGGAAACGAGGCCTCTGAGGAGAGATGCCTGGAAACCAAAGCAATGGATCTGATTAGGGCCTAGGGTCCTGTCCGGTTCAATATTCTTCTCTGGGGACATCTGTTTTCTGAGTGGAGGTAGTTGCTCAGCTGGTTTGAGATCACCCCTGTTTGTCCTGGGCGGCCTACACCATTGGGATGGCCTCGGTGACTTTGGAGGTTTTTCCTCATTTGCAAGGTTGTGGCCAATGGAATGGGAAGAATTCCCTTGAAAGGGAAGCACAGTCCTGAGGTGTGGCTCCAGGGACCCAAGTGTGGAGCGTGTGTGGTCCAGGGCTTTTTGGTCAAAATTCTGAAAACACAAACTCCACTTAGGTTGGGGGATGTAGGTATGGCCGGCCCGATCTATAGACCGTGAGGAGAACTCTTCGGCATATGAACAAATGGCGAATGTGAGGTGCTTGCTCATGCTTTTTTTTTTTTTCTGGAAATGTGTCACCGATTGCCATGGAATGTCGGGGTGTCCTCATGGGCTATCGATGAGGCTCCCTTTCTGGGGATTTGACCGGATCCCAAGAGTTTGGGGTCATTCTGTCGGAAGGGAGGAGGCCATTCTGGTTTTTTATGGTTATTTTTTTTTTTTTTTTTTTTTTTTTTACCTCAGGTGGACCACTAAAAGAGGGATTCCAGAGCAGAGTCGTGGGTGTGGGCAACTGGAAAACCAGACCTCTGGTTAACATTGGGACCTAAGAACATGGCAAGCCCCATATGTGGGCTCTTGGTCCAGACACTGAGAGGCCTTCCTTGAGGATAGGTCTCACACTGAGTTTCACAATGTGTTTTTGTGCCCAAGGAGCCCCTCAAGTCAGGGCGTGGCCTAATGTACCATGCTGGTTTCTCCTACACTGAACGTTGCACAATATGGCAACCAAAAGTTTTCTGGCCATGGGGAAGAAGGAGTTCTCTTTTCTGCAACACTTTCACTCCTGGACTGTGATTGGATTTAAGGTCTAGGTTCTGAAGCCTGAAAATTGAGGTTGGGAAGAGATGAAGACCTAAGGCCATGGTGTGTCTGATGTGCTCAATGTTCGGCCACCTGTTGAGTGTGGGTTGGGAGGTGCAGGCTCAGGCTGTGGCAGACAGGGAATTAATTCCCAGGCTAGACTGTATCATTGGGGTGCAGTCGAGTTTCGTGCAGGATGGTACTCATTTGTGGTTACTGGGTAGTCCCAAAGGGCAACGTTTTTCTACTGGAGGGAAGACACAGTGCCACATTGTGGCTCCAGAATTCCCAAACTGGAAGGCTTGTGGGCCAGGAGTGTGAGGAAAAAATTCTGAGAACACAAGCCAGACTTAGATTTCGGGGTGAGGGGACGGCAGGCACCCTCTGCAGAGATGATTCGAGATCCCGTATACCTGAAGACAGAGCTAGGATCAGAAGTTGGCTTAGGTCGGAGTTTCTGTCCATGACGGCCCCTTCATGAAGGGGAGGGTGTCACGAGGACATGGAGGTTTTCCCACGATGGGAATTGTGAGATGCTCCAAACCGCAATGATTCCTTCTGTGGGACTTCGAGACCTGTTGGATGGCTCCAGGACATCCCATAAGGAAGTTATCCAGAGCAGGGTTCTAAGGATGGATGCCTGGGCAGCCTGCCTCCCATTCCAGGTGTCTCATAGAGCCAAGGCAAGTTCGATCTGCTGGATCTAGGGGAGCAACCGAGGCGGGTGTGTTGAAATGGGTGAGTTGAGGATGGGTCATAATGTGCATTTGTGTCCATGTAGACCTTGGAATGGGGTGCTTGATCCGGGGCCTTGAGGGATGTTCAAAAGCGGAGGTTTTGATGGAGCTCTAAAGAGTATGTTTCCTATGTAGAGAAGAGAATTGTTTTGATGAGTGCCTAAGGAATCTCCCATATGCTGGTATTGGAAACCAGGCCTCTGAGGAGAGATGACTGGAATCAAAAGCAATGGATCTGATTAGGGCCTAAGTGCCTGTCCAGTTCAATCTTATTCTATGGGGATATCTGTCTCTGGGTCTGAGTGGAGGTAGTTTCCTAACTTGTGAAAGATCATCCCTGTTTGTCCTGGGCAGCCAACACTAATCGGATGGCCTCGGGGAGATTGGAGGATACTCCTAATCTATAGGGTTGTGGCCAATGGAAATGGCAGAATTCCCCTGGAGAGGGAAGCCACAGTCCTGAGGTGTGGCTCCAGGGGCCCCAACTTGTATGGTGTGTGGGCCAGGACTGTGGGGACAGAAGTCTGAAAACACAAACTCAGCTTAGGTTTGGGGATGTATGTATGAAGGCTCGATCTACAGACCGTGAGAATTTTCCGGGCTATGAACAAAGGGCGAGTATGTGGCGCTTGCTCAGGCTTTTGTCTCTGGATTTTGTGTCAACAGTGGCCGCGCAATGTCGGGGTGTCCTCAAGGGCCATGGACAATTCTTTCTCTGATGATTTGGCCTGATCCCAAGTGGTTGGGATCATTCTGTGGATGGGAAGAGTCCTTTCTGTATTTTTTTTTTTTACCTCAGGTGTCCCACCAAAGAGGGATTCCAGAGTAGAGCCCTGAGTAGGGGTGACTAGATATCTCGAAATCTGGTTGAGATTGGGGGACTAGGGGCTTGGCAAGCCCCATATGTGGGCTGTTGTTCCAGTCACTAAGAGGCTTTACATGAGGATAGGGCTCACGCTGAGGGTCACAATGTGTGTTTGTGCACATTGTGGCCCTCAGGGATAGGTGGGGCCTCATAGTCCATGCTGCTTTCTCCTACAATGAACATTGGACAACATGCCAACCACTAGGTTCCTTGCCAAGGCGAAGGAGAAGTTCTGATTCTTGCATCACGTTCACTCCTGAGCAGTGAATGGAGATAAGGTCTAGGTTCTGAAGGTGAAAACTGAGGTTGGGTAGAGATGATGGCCTAAAGCCATTGTGGGTGTGATATGCTCTGTGTACGGCCAGCTGTCTGGGTGTTGGACTGGAGGTCTGCCCTCAGGCTGTGTCAGACAGGGCTTTAGTGCACAGGCTAGACTGTATAATTGGCGTATGGTCTAGTGGCATGCAGGTTGTTACTCATTTGGCGTTTCTGGTTAGCCCTATAGGGCAACATTTTTCTTCTGGAGGGCAGGCAGAGTGCTGCATTGTGTCTCCAGAATTGCCAAACTGGAGGGGTGTGGCCAGGATTGTGAGGAAGGCAGTCTGAAAACACAAGCTAGCACGAGTTTTGGGGACAAGATCATGGCAGGCCTACTCTGCAGAGGCTGAATCGAGATCTCCTGCAGGTGAGGTCAGGGCGAGTATCAGATGTTGCCTCAAGCTGGAGTTTGTGTCCATGACGGCCCCTTCCTGGAGGGGGTGGGGGCGTCATGAGGCCAGGGAGGTTTCCCTACGCTGGGAGTTGTGAGCTGCTCCAAACTTCAAAGTTTCCTTCTTCAGGACAGTCGGGTACTATTGGATGGTTCCAGGATGCCCCATACAGAAAGTCTCGAGAGCAGGGCCGTAAGCATGGATGCCGAGAAACGCCAACTCACCTTCCCATTGCCTGGTCGAGAAAAGGCACGCTCAATCTGCAGGCTCTTGGGTGAGCTACCCAGAAGGCTGAGTTTAAATGGACTCTCCTTAGAATGAGTCATAATGTGGGTTGGTGGCCATAGAGACCTTGGAATGTGGCAGTAGCTAAGGGACTCTGCAGGATTCTCCAACCCGAAGGGCTTGACACAACCCCAACAAGGAAGCTTCCCATGTGGAGATGAGAGGTCTTCTGTCTGGTGCCTCAGGAAAGCCCCGTATGCTGGTCTTCGAACCCAGGCCTCTGAGGAGTGATACCTGGACACCAAAGCAAGAGTTCATAATAGGGCCTAGGGGCCTGTCTGGTTCCATCTTCTGTCTCTGCGGATATCTGTCTGTGTGTCTGCATGGAGGTAGTAGTTGCTCAGCTTGTGTCATAATGCCCCTATTTGTCCAGTGCGGCTTGCGGTAGTGGGATGTCCTTGGGGACCTTGAGGTTTCTACTATTTTGTAGAGTTGTGGCCAATGGAATGGGCAGTTTCTTAGGAGAGAGCAGGCACAGTTCTGTGATGTGGCTCCAGAGACCCCAGCCTGGAGGCTGTGTGGGCCATGGCTGTGCAGACAGACATCCAAAAACCCTAACTCAGCTCAGGTTTGGGGCCGAGGTTACGGCAGGCCTGATCTACAGTCCATGAGGGGAGTTCCTCTGGATATGAAAGAAGGGTGAGAGGGAGGCAGTCGCTCAGGCTTTTGTCTCTGGATGTTTTGTCCACAATGGCCGTTTAATGTAGGAGTTGCCTCATGGGTCGTAGAAGTCTCCCTCTCTGGTAGTTTGTCCAGGCCCTGGGAGTTTGGGGTCATTCTGTGGGAAGGGAAGTGTCCTGTTTTCTGCGTCATGTGTCCCCCCAGTAGAGGGATTCTAGAGCATAGCAGTGGGTACTGACAACTGGAATACTCGCCCTCTGGTTAAGCCTGGGGTCCTATGGATATGACAAGCCCCATATGCAGGATCTTGGTCCAGCCACCGAGAGGCGTTACTTTAATACGGGTCTCACGCTGCAGGTCACAATGCATGTCTTTGCCCTAGGCGGCCCTCAAGCACTGGCGTGGCCTTTCGGACAATGAAAGGTTTTCCCACATTGAACGTTGGACAACATGCCAACCACAAGGTTTCTGGCCATGGGGAAGGAGGAATTCTAATTTCTGCATCACGTTCACCCCTGGGCAGTGATTGGAGATAAGGTCTAGGTTCTGAAGCCTGAAAACCGAGGTTGGGAAGAGATGACGACCTACAGCCATAGCGGGTCCTATGTGTCCAGGTTGGGGCCAGCTGTCTGTGTGTCGTTTGGGATGTCTTGTCTCAGGCTGTGCCAGACAGGGCATTAGTATACAGGGTGGGCTGTATAATTGCTTTACAATCGAGTGGCATGCATTAGAAAATCACTTGGGGTTTCTTATTAGCAGCATAGGGCAAAGTTTTTCTTCTGGAGGGCAGGCAGCATGCTGCATTGTGGCTTCGGAATTCCCAAACTGGAGGGCTTATGGGCCAGGAGAGTGAGGACGGAAGTCTGAGAACACAAGCTAGCCTTAGGTTTCGGGGCAAGGACATGGCAGGCACACTCTGCAGAGCTGAATTGAGATCTCATGCGTCTGAAGTAAGGTCGAGGTTCAGACTTTGGCTCAGGTTTGAGTTTCTGTCCATGTTGGCCCCTTCAGGAAGGGGGGGCATTATAAGGCCATGGGAGTTTTCCCACTATTGGTGTGAGATGCTCCAAACCGCAAGGATTCCTCCTGTGGGACAATTAAGATTTGTTGGATGGCTCCAGGACGTCTTATAAGGTATTTTTCCAGAACAGCGTTCTAAGTATGGATGCCTGGGCAGCCAGCCTCACATTCCTATTGTCTCCTAGCAACAAGAAACGTTTGATCTGCTGACTTGTAGTAGCAACAGAGGTTGATGAGTTGAAATGGACTTTCGTGAGGATGGTCTTAATGTTGGATTGAGTCCATGGAGACCTTGGTATGGGGCAGTGGCACCAGGGCCCTGAAGGATTCTCCTAACCAGAGGTTATGACAAAGCTCCAATGAGCAAGTTTTCCATGGGGAGACGAGATTTGTTCTTATTGGTGCCTCAGGAAACCAAAATATGCTGTTATTGGAAATGAGGCATCTGAGGAGAGATGCCTGGAAACCAAAGCAATGGATCTGATTAGGGCCTAGGGTCCTATCCGGTTCAATATTCTTCTCTGGGGACATCTGTTTTCTGAGTGGAGGTAGTTGCTCAGCTGGTTTGAGATCACCCCTGTTTGTCCTGGGCGGCCTACACTATTGGGATGGCCTCAGTGACTTTGGAGGTTTTTCCTCATTTGCAAGGTTGTGGCCAATGGAATGGGAAGAATTCCCTTGAAAGGGAAGCACTGTCCTGAGGTGTGGCTCCAGGGACCCAAGTGTGGAGCGTGTGTGGTCCAGGGCTATTTGGTCAAAAGTCTGAAAACACAAACTCCACTTAGGTTGGGGGATGTAGGTATGGCCGATCCGATCTATAGACCGTGAGGAGAACTCTTCGGCATATGAACAAAGGGCGAATGTGAGGTGCTTGCTCATGCTTTTTTCTTTTTTTTTCTGGAAATGTGTCACCGATTGCCATGGAATGTCGGGGTGTCCTCATGGGCTATCGATGTGGCTCCCTTTCTGGGGATTTGACCCGATTCTAAGAGTTTGGAGTCATTCTGTCGGAAGGGAGGAGGCCTTTCTGTTTTTTTTTTTGTTTTTTTTTTTCTTTTTTTTTTTTTTTTTTTTTTTACCTCAGGTGGACCACCAAAAGAGGGATTCCAGAGCAGAGTCGTGGGTGGGGGCTACTTGACAACCAGACCTCTGGTTAACATTGGGACTTAAGAACATGGCAAGCCCCATATGTGGGCTCTTGGTCCAGACACTGAGAGGACTTCCTTGAGGATAGGTCTCACACTGAGTTTCACAATGTGTTTTTGTGCCCAAGGAGCCCCTCAAGTCAGCGCGTGGCCTAATGTACCATGCTGGTTTCTCCTACACAGAACGTTGCACAATATGGCAACCAAAAGTTTTCTGGCCATGGGGAAGAAGGAGTTCTATTTTCTGCAACACTTTCACTCCTGGACTGTGATTGGATTTAAGGTCTAGGTTCTGAAGCCTGAAAACTGAGGTTGGGAAGAGATGAAGACCTAAGGCCATGGTGTGACTGATGTGCTCAGTGTTCGGCCAGCTGTTGAGTGTGGTTTGGGAGGTGCAGGCTCAGGCTGTGGCAGACAGGGAATTAATTCCCAGGCTAGACTGTATCATTGGGGTGCAGTCGAGTTTTGTGCAGGATGGTACTCATTTGTGGTTACTGGGTAGCCCCAAAGGGCAACGTTTTTCTTCTGGAGGGAAGACACAGTGCCACATAGTGGCTCCAGAATTCCCAAACTGGAAGGCTTGTGGGCCAGGAGTGTGAGGAAATAATTCTGAGAACACAAGCCAGACTTAGATTTCGGGGTGAGGGGACGGCAGGCACCCTCTGCAGAGATGATTCGAGATCCCGTATACCTGAAGACAGAGCTAGGATCAGAAGTTGGCTTAGGTCGGAGTTTCTGTCCATGACGGCCCCTTCATGAAGGGGAGGGTGTCACGAGGACATGGAGGTTTTCCCACAATGGGAATTGTGAGATGCTCCAAACCGCAATGATTCCTTCTGTGGGACAGTCAAGACCTGTTGGATGGCTCCAGGACATCCCATAAGGAAGTTATCCAGAGCAGTGTTCTAAGGATGGATGCCTGGGCAGCCTGCCTCCCATTCCAGGTGTCTCATAGAGCCAAGGCAAGTTCGATCTGCTGGATCTAGGGGAGCAACCGAGGCGGGTGTGTTGAAATGGGTGAGTTGAGGATGGGTCATAATGTGCATTTGTGTCCATGTAGACCTTGGAATGGGGTGCTTGATCCGGGGCCTTGAGGGATGTTCATAAGCGGAGGTTTTGATGGAGCTCTAAAGAGTATGTTTCCTATGTAGAGAAGAGAATTGTTTTGATGATGCCTAAGGAATCTCCCATATGCTGGTATTGGAAACCAGGCCTCTGAGGAGAGATGACTGGAATCAAAAGCAATGGATCTGATTAGGGCCTAAGTGCCTGTCCAGTTCAATCATATTCTATGGGGACATCTGTCTCTGGGTCTGAGTGGAGGTAGTTTCCTAACTTGTGAAAGATCATCCCTGTTTGTCCTGGGCAGCCAAAACTAATCGGATGGCCTCGGGGAGATTGGAGGATACTCCTAATCTATAGGGTTGTGGCCAATGGAAATGGCAGAATTCCCCTGGAGAGGGAAGCCACAGTCCTGAGGTGTGGCTCCAGGGGCCCCAACTTGTATGGTGTGTGGGCCAGGACTGTGGGGACAGAAGTCTGAAAACACAAACTCAGCTTAGGTTTGGGGATGTATGTATGAAGGCTCGATCTACAGACCGTGAGAATTTTCCGGGCTATGAACAAAGGGCGAGTATGTGGCGCTTGCTCAGGCTTTTGTCTCTGGATTTTGTGTCAACAGTGGCCGCGGAATGTCGGGGTGTCCTCAAGGGCCATGGACAATTCTTTCTCTGATGATTTGGCCGGATCCCAAGTGGTTGGGATCATTCTGTGGATGGGAAGAGTCCTTTCTGTATTTTTTTTTTTTTACCTCAGGTGTCCCACCAAAGAGGGATTCCAGAGTAGAGCCCTGAGTAGGGGTGACTAGACATCTTGAACTCTGGTTGAGATTAGGGGACTAGGGGCTTGGCAAGCCCCATATGTGGGCTGTTGTTCCAGTCACTAAGAGGCTATAAATGAGGATAGAGCTCACGCTGAGGGTCATAATGTGTGTTTGTGCACATTGTGGCCCTCAGGGATAGGTGGCGCCTCATAGTCCATGCTGCTTTCTCCTACAATGAACATTGGACAACATGCCAACCACTAGGTTTCTTGCCAAGGCGAAGGAGAAGTTCTGATTCTTGCATCACATTCACTCCTGAGCAGTGAGTGGAGATAAGGTCTAGGTTCTGAAGGTGAAAACTGAGGTTGGGTAGAGATGATGGCCTAAAGCCATTGTGGGTGTGATATGCTCTGTGTACGGCCAGCTGTCTGGGTGTTGGACTGGATTTCTGCCCTCAGGCTGTGTCAGACAGGGCTTTAGTGCACAGGCTAGACTGTATAATTGGGGTATGGTCGAGTGGCATGCAGGTTGTTACTCATTTGGCGTTTCTGGTTAGCCCTATAGGGCAACATTTTTCTTCTGGAGGGCAGGCAGAGTGCTGCATTGTGTCTCCAGAATTGCCAAACTGGAGGGGTGTGGCCAGGATTGTGAGGAAGGAAGTCTGAAAACACAAGGTAGCACGAGTTTTGGGGCCAAGAGCATGGCAGGCCCACTCTGCAGAGGCTGAATCGAGATCTCCTGCAGGTGAGGTCAGGGCGAGTATCAGATGTTGCCTCAAGCTGGAGTTTGTGTCCATGACGGCCCCTTCCTGAAGGGGGTGGGGGCGTCATGAGGCCAGGGAGGTTTCCCTACGCTGGGAGTTGTGAGCTGCTCCAAACTTCAAAATTTCCTTCTTCAGGACAGTCGAGTACTATTGGATGGTTCCAGGATGCCCCATACAGAAAGACTCGAGAGCATGGCCGTATGCATGGAAGCCGAGAAACGCCAACTCACCTTCCCATTGCCTGGTCGAGACAAGGCACGCTCAATCTGCGGGCTTTTGTTTGAGCTACCCAGAAGGCTGAGTTTAAATGGACTCTCCTGAGGATGAGTCATAATGTGGGTTGGTGGCCATGGAGACCTTGGAATGTGGCAGTAGCTAAGGGACTCTGCAGGTTTCTCTAACCCGAAGGGCTTGACACAACTCCAACAAGGAAGCTTCCCATGTGGAGATGAGAGGTCTTCTGTCTGGAACCTCAGGAAAGCCCCGTATGCTGGGCTTCGAACCCAGGCCTCTGAGGAGTGATACCTGGACACCAAAGCAAGAGTTCATAATAGGGCCTAGGGGCCTGTCTGGTTCAATCTTCTGTCTCTGCGGATATCTGTCTGTGTGTCTGCATGGAGGTAGTAGTTGCTCAGCTTGTGTCATAATGCCCCTATTTGTCCAGTGCGGCTTGCGGTAGTGGGATGTCCTTGGGGACCTTGAGGTTTCTACTATTTTGTAGAGTTGTGGCCAACGAATGGGCAGTTTCTTAGGAGAGAGCAGGCACAGTACTGTGGTGTGGCTCCAGAGACCCCAGCCTGGAGGCTGTGTGGGCCATGGCTGTGCAGACAGACATCCAAAAACCCTAACTCAGCTCAGGTTTGGGGCCGAGGTTACGGCAGGCCTGATCTACAGTCCATGAGGGGAGTTCCTCTGGATAGGAAAGAAGGGTGAGAGGGAGGCAGTCGCTCAGGCTTTTGTCTCTGGATGTTTTGTCCACAATGGCCGTTTAATGTAGGAGTTGCCTCATGGGTCGTAGAAGTCTCCCTCTCTGGTAGTTTGTCCAGCCCCCAAGAGTTTGGGGTCATTCTGTGGGAATGGGAAGGGAAGTGTCCTGTTTTCTGCTTCATGTGTCCCCCCAGTAGAGGGATTCTAGAGCATAGCAGTGGGTACTGACAACTGGAATACTCGCCTTCTGGTTAAGCCTGGGGGCCTATGGATATGACAAGCCCCATATGCAGGGTCTTGGTCCAGCCACTGAGAGGCGTTACTTTAATACGGGCCTCACGCTGCAGGTCACAATGCATGTCTGTGCCCTAGGCGGCCCTCAAGCACTGGCGTGGCCTTTCGGACAATGCAGGTTTTCCCACATTGAACATTGGACAACATGCCAACCACAAGGTTTCTGGCCATGGGGAAGGAGGAATTCTAATTTCTGCATCACGTTCACCCCTGGGCAGTGATTGGAGATAAGGTCTAGGTTCTGAAGCCTGAAAACCGTGGTTGGGAAGAGATGACGACCTACAGCCATAGCGGGTCCTATGTGTCCACGTTGGGGCCAGCTGTCTGGGTGTCGTTTGGGATGTCTTGTCTCAGGCTGTGCCAGACAGGGCATTAGTATACAGGGTGGGCTGTATAATTGCTTTACAATCGAGTGGCATGCATTAGAAAATCATTTGGGGTTTCTTATTAGCAGGATAGAGCAAAGTATTTCTTCTGGAGGGCAGGCAGAGTGCTGCATTGTGGCTTCGGAATTCCCAAACTGGAGGGCTTGTGGGCCAGGAGAGTGAGGACGGAAGTCTGAGAACACAAGCTAGGCTTAGGTTTCGGGGCAAGGACATGGCAGGCACACTCTGCAGAGCTGAAGTGAGCTCTCATGCGTCTGAAGTCAGGTCGAGGTTCAGACTTTGGCTCAGGTTTGAGTTTCTGTCCATGTTGGCCCCTTCAGGAAGGGGGGGCATTATGAGACCATGGGGGTTTTCCCACTATTGGAGTTGTGAGATGCTCCAAACCGCAAGGATTCCTTCTGTAGGACTATTAAGATTTGTTGGATGGCTCCAGGACGTCTTATAAGGTATTTTTCCAGAACAGCGTTCTAAGTATGGATGCCTGGGCAGCCAGCCTCACATTCCAATTGTCTCCTAGCAACAAGAAACGTTTGATCTGCTGGCTTGGGGTAGCAACAGAGGGGGCTGAGTTGAAATTGACTTTCCTGAGGATGGTCTTAATGTTGGTTTGAGTCCATGGAGATCTTGGTATGGGGCAGTGGCACCAGGGCCGTGAAGGATTCTCCTAACCAGAGGTTATGACAAAGCTCCAATGAGCAAGTTTTCCATGGGGAGACGAGATTTGTTCTTATTGGTGCCTCAGGAAACCACCATATGCTGGTATTGGAAACGAGGCCTCTGAGGAGAGATGCCTGGAAACCAAAGCAATGGATCTGATTAGGGCCTAGGGTCCTGTCCGGTTCAATATTCTTCTCTGGGGACATCTGTTTTCTGAGTGGAGGTAGTTGCTCAGCTGGTTTGAGATCACCCCTGTTTGTCCTGGGCGGCCTACACCATTGGGATGGCCTCGGTGACTTTGGAGGTTTTTCCTCATTTGCAAGGTTGTGGCCAATGGAATGGGAAGAATTCCCTTGAAAGGGAAGCACAGTCCTGAGGTGTGGCTCCAGGGACCCAAGTGTGGAGCGTGTGTGGTCCAGGGCTTTTTGGTCAAAATTCTGAAAACACAAACTCCACTTAGGTTGGGGGATGTAGGTATGGCCGGCCCGATCTATAGACCGTGAGGAGAACTCTTCGGCATATGAACAAATGGCGAATGTGAGGTGCTTGCTCATGCTTTTTTTTTTTTTCTGGAAATGTGTCACCGATTGCCATGGAATGTCGGGGTGTCCTCATGGGCTATCGATGAGGCTCCCTTTCTGGGGATTTGACCGGATCCCAAGAGTTTGGGGTCATTCTGTCGGAAGGGAGGAGGCCATTCTGGTTTTTTATGGTTATTTTTTTTTTTTTTTTTTTTTTTTTTTACCTCAGGTGGACCACTAAAAGAGGGATTCCAGAGCAGAGTCGTGGGTGGGGGCAACTGGACAACCAGACCTCTGGTTAACATTGGGACCTAAGAACATGGCAAGCCCCATATGTGGGCTCTTGGTCCAGACACTGAGAGGCCTTCCTTGAGGATAGGTCTCACACTGAGTTTCACAATGTGTTTTTGTGCCCAAGGAGCCCCTCAAGTCAGGGCGTGGCCTAATGTACCATGCTGGTTTCTCCTACACTGAACGTTGCACAATATGGCAACCAAAAGTTTTCTGGCCATGGGGAAGAAGGAGTTCTCTTTTCTGCAACACTTTCACTCCTGGACTGTGATTGGATTTAAGGTCTAGGTTCTGAAGCCTGAAAATTGAGGTTGGGAAGAGATGAAGACCTAAGGCCATGGTGTGTCTGATGTGCTCAATGTTCGGCCACCTGTTGAGTGTGGGTTGGGAGGTGCAGGCTCAGGCTGTGGCAGACAGGGAATTAATTCCCAGGCTAGACTGTATCATTGGGGTGCAGTCGAGTTTCGTGCAGGATGGTACTCATTTGTGGTTACTGGGTAGTCCCAAAGGGCAACGTTTTTCTACTGGAGGGAAGACACAGTGCCACATTGTGGCTCCAGAATTCCCAAACTGGAAGGCTTGTGGGCCAGGAGTGTGAGGAAAAAATTCTGAGAACACAAGCCAGACTTAGATTTCGGGGTGAGGGGACGGCAGGCACCCTCTGCAGAGATGATTCGAGATCCCGTATACCTGAAGACAGAGCTAGGATCAGAAGTTGGCTTAGGTCGGAGTTTCTGTCCATGACGGCCCCTTCATGAAGGGGAGGGTGTCACGAGGACATGGAGGTTTTCCCACGATGGGAATTGTGAGATGCTCCAAACCGCAATGATTCCTTCTGTGGGACTTCGAGACCTGTTGGATGGCTCCAGGACATCCCATAAGGAAGTTATCCAGAGCAGGGTTCTAAGGATGGATGCCTGGGCAGCCTGCCTCCCATTCCAGGTGTCTCATAGAGCCAAGGCAAGTTCGATCTGCTGGATCTAGGGGAGCAACCGAGGCGGGTGTGTTGAAATGGGTGAGTTGAGGATGGGTCATAATGTGCATTTGTGTCCATGTAGACCTTGGAATGGGGTGCTTGATCCGGGGCCTTGAGGGATGTTCAAAAGCGGAGGTTTTGATGGAGCTCTAAAGAGTATGTTTCCTATGTAGAGAAGAGAATTGTTTTGATGAGTGCCTAAGGAATCTCCCATATGCTGGTATTGGAAACCAGGCCTCTGAGGAGAGATGACTGGAATCAAAAGCAATGGATCTGATTAGGGCCTAAGTGCCTGTCCAGTTCAATCTTATTCTATGGGGATATCTGTCTCTGGGTCTGAGTGGAGGTAGTTTCCTAACTTGTGAAAGATCATCCCTGTTTGTCCTGGGCAGCCAACACTAATCGGATGGCCTCGGGGAGATTGGAGGATACTCCTAATCTATAGGGTTGTGGCCAATGGAAATGGCAGAATTCCCCTGGAGAGGGAAGCCACAGTCCTGAGGTGTGGCTCCAGGGGCCCCAACTTGTATGGTGTGTGGGCCAG
Organism: Mustela nivalis; assembly: GCF_964662115.1. Lineage (NCBI taxonomy): Eukaryota > Metazoa > Chordata > Mammalia > Carnivora > Mustelidae > Mustela > Mustela nivalis. The sequence goes on from NW_028136398.1 coordinate 257,307, forward strand.
GACTGTGGGGACAGAAGTCTGAAAACACAAACTCAGCTTAGGTTTGGGGATGTATGTATGAAGGCTCGATCTACAGACCGTGAGAATTTTCCGGGCTATGAACAAAGGGCGAGTATGTGGCGCTTGCTCAGGCTTTTGTCTCTGGATTTTGTGTCAACAGTGGCCGCGCAATGTCGGGGTGTCCTCAAGGGCCATGGACAATTCTTTCTCTGATGATTTGGCCTGATCCCAAGTGGTTGGGATCATTCTGTGGATGGGAAGAGTCCTTTCTGTATTTTTTTTTTTTACCTCAGGTGTCCCACCAAAGAGGGATTCCAGAGTAGAGCCCTGAGTAGGGGTGACTAGATATCTCGAAATCTGGTTGAGATTGGGGGACTAGGGGCTTGGCAAGCCCCATATGTGGGCTGTTGTTCCAGTCACTAAGAGGCTTTACATGAGGATAGGGCTCACGCTGAGGGTCACAATGTGTGTTTGTGCACATTGTGGCCCTCAGGGATAGGTGGGGCCTCATAGTCCATGCTGCTTTCTCCTACAATGAACATTGGACAACATGCCAACCACTAGGTTCCTTGCCAAGGCGAAGGAGAAGTTCTGATTCTTGCATCACGTTCACTCCTGAGCAGTGAATGGAGATAAGGTCTAGGTTCTGAAGGTGAAAACTGAGGTTGGGTAGAGATGATGGCCTAAAGCCATTGTGGGTGTGATATGCTCTGTGTACGGCCAGCTGTCTGGGTGTTGGACTGGAGGTCTGCCCTCAGGCTGTGTCAGACAGGGCTTTAGTGCACAGGCTAGACTGTATAATTGGCGTATGGTCTAGTGGCATGCAGGTTGTTACTCATTTGGCGTTTCTGGTTAGCCCTATAGGGCAACATTTTTCTTCTGGAGGGCAGGCAGAGTGCTGCATTGTGTCTCCAGAATTGCCAAACTGGAGGGGTGTGGCCAGGATTGTGAGGAAGGCAGTCTGAAAACACAAGCTAGCACGAGTTTTGGGGACAAGATCATGGCAGGCCTACTCTGCAGAGGCTGAATCGAGATCTCCTGCAGGTGAGGTCAGGGCGAGTATCAGATGTTGCCTCAAGCTGGAGTTTGTGTCCATGACGGCCCCTTCCTGGAGGGGGTGGGGGCGTCATGAGGCCAGGGAGGTTTCCCTACGCTGGGAGTTGTGAGCTGCTCCAAACTTCAAAGTTTCCTTCTTCAGGACAGTCGGGTACTATTGGATGGTTCCAGGATGCCCCATACAGAAAGTCTCGAGAGCAGGGCCGTAAGCATGGATGCCGAGAAACGCCAACTCACCTTCCCATTGCCTGGTCGAGAAAAGGCACGCTCAATCTGCAGGCTCTTGGGTGAGCTACCCAGAAGGCTGAGTTTAAATGGACTCTCCTTAGAATGAGTCATAATGTGGGTTGGTGGCCATAGAGACCTTGGAATGTGGCAGTAGCTAAGGGACTCTGCAGGATTCTCCAACCCGAAGGGCTTGACACAACCCCAACAAGGAAGCTTCCCATGTGGAGATGAGAGGTCTTCTGTCTGGTGCCTCAGGAAAGCCCCGTATGCTGGTCTTCGAACCCAGGCCTCTGAGGAGTGATACCTGGACACCAAAGCAAGAGTTCATAATAGGGCCTAGGGGCCTGTCTGGTTCCATCTTCTGTCTCTGCGGATATCTGTCTGTGTGTCTGCATGGAGGTAGTAGTTGCTCAGCTTGTGTCATAATGCCCCTATTTGTCCAGTGCGGCTTGCGGTAGTGGGATGTCCTTGGGGACCTTGAGGTTTCTACTATTTTGTAGAGTTGTGGCCAATGGAATGGGCAGTTTCTTAGGAGAGAGCAGGCACAGTTCTGTGATGTGGCTCCAGAGACCCCAGCCTGGAGGCTGTGTGGGCCATGGCTGTGCAGACAGACATCCAAAAACCCTAACTCAGCTCAGGTTTGGGGCCGAGGTTACGGCAGGCCTGATCTACAGTCCATGAGGGGAGTTCCTCTGGATATGAAAGAAGGGTGAGAGGGAGGCAGTCGCTCAGGCTTTTGTCTCTGGATGTTTTGTCCACAATGGCCGTTTAATGTAGGAGTTGCCTCATGGGTCGTAGAAGTCTCCCTCTCTGGTAGTTTGTCCAGGCCCTGGGAGTTTGGGGTCATTCTGTGGGAAGGGAAGTGTCCTGTTTTCTGCGTCATGTGTCCCCCCAGTAGAGGGATTCTAGAGCATAGCAGTGGGTACTGACAACTGGAATACTCGCCCTCTGGTTAAGCCTGGGGTCCTATGGATATGACAAGCCCCATATGCAGGATCTTGGTCCAGCCACCGAGAGGCGTTACTTTAATACGGGTCTCACGCTGCAGGTCACAATGCATGTCTTTGCCCTAGGCGGCCCTCAAGCACTGGCGTGGCCTTTCGGACAATGAAAGGTTTTCCCACATTGAACGTTGGACAACATGCCAACCACAAGGTTTCTGGCCATGGGGAAGGAGGAATTCTAATTTCTGCATCACGTTCACCCCTGGGCAGTGATTGGAGATAAGGTCTAGGTTCTGAAGCCTGAAAACCGAGGTTGGGAAGAGATGACGACCTACAGCCATAGCGGGTCCTATGTGTCCAGGTTGGGGCCAGCTGTCTGTGTGTCGTTTGGGATGTCTTGTCTCAGGCTGTGCCAGACAGGGCATTAGTATACAGGGTGGGCTGTATAATTGCTTTACAATCGAGTGGCATGCATTAGAAAATCACTTGGGGTTTCTTATTAGCAGCATAGGGCAAAGTTTTTCTTCTGGAGGGCAGGCAGCATGCTGCATTGTGGCTTCGGAATTCCCAAACTGGAGGGCTTATGGGCCAGGAGAGTGAGGACGGAAGTCTGAGAACACAAGCTAGCCTTAGGTTTCGGGGCAAGGACATGGCAGGCACACTCTGCAGAGCTGAATTGAGATCTCATGCGTCTGAAGTAAGGTCGAGGTTCAGACTTTGGCTCAGGTTTGAGTTTCTGTCCATGTTGGCCCCTTCAGGAAGGGGGGGCATTATGAGGCCATGGGAGTTTTCCCACTATTGGTGTGAGATGCTCCAAACCGCAAGGATTCCTCCTGTGGGACAATTAAGATTTGTTGGATGGCTCCAGGACGTCTTATAAGGTATTTTTCCAGAACAGCGTTCTAAGTATGGATGCCTGGGCAGCCAGCCTCACATTCCTATTGTCTCCTAGCAACAAGAAACGTTTGATCTGCTGACTTGTAGTAGCAACAGAGGTTGATGAGTTGAAATGGACTTTCGTGAGGATGGTCTTAATGTTGGATTGAGTCCATGGAGACCTTGGTATGGGGCAGTGGCACCAGGGCCCTGAAGGATTCTCCTAACCAGAGGTTATGACAAAGCTCCAATGAGCAAGTTTTCCATGGGGAGACGAGATTTGTTCTTATTGGTGCCTCAGGAAACCAAAATATGCTGTTATTGGAAATGAGGCATCTGAGGAGAGATGCCTGGAAACCAAAGCAATGGATCTGATTAGGGCCTAGGGTCCTATCCGGTTCAATATTCTTCTCTGGGGACATCTGTTTTCTGAGTGGAGGTAGTTGCTCAGCTGGTTTGAGATCACCCCTGTTTGTCCTGGGCGGCCTACACTATTGGGATGGCCTCGGTGACTTTGGAGGTTTTTCCTCATTTGCAAGGTTGTGGCCAATGGAATGGGAAGAATTCCCTTGAAAGGGAAGCACTGTCCTGAGGTGTGGCTCCAGGGACCCAAGTGTGGAGCGTGTGTGGTCCAGGGCTATTTGGTCAAAAGTCTGAAAACACAAACTCCACTTAGGTTGGGGGATGTAGGTATGGCCGATCCGATCTATAGACCGTGAGGAGAACTCTTCGGCATATGAACAAAGGGCGAATGTGAGGTGCTTGCTCATGCTTTTTTCTTTTTTTTTCTGGAAATGTGTCACCGATTGCCATGGAATGTCGGGGTGTCCTCATGGGCTATCGATGTGGCTCCCTTTCTGGGGATTTGACCCGATTCTAAGAGTTTGGAGTCATTCTGTCGGAAGGGAGGAGGCCTTTCTGTTTTTTTTTTTGTTTTTTTTTTTCTTTTTTTTTTTTTTTTTTTTTTTTACCTCAGGTGGACCACCAAAAGAGGGATTCCAGAGCAGAGTCGTGGGTGGGGGCTACTTGACAACCAGACCTCTGGTTAACATTGGGACTTAAGAACATGGCAAGCCCCATATGTGGGCTCTTGGTCCAGACACTGAGAGGACTTCCTTGAGGATAGGTCTCACACTGAGTTTCACAATGTGTTTTTGTGCCCAAGGAGCCCCTCAAGTCAGCGCGTGGCCTAATGTACCATGCTGGTTTCTCCTACACAGAACGTTGCACAATATGGCAACCAAAAGTTTTCTGGCCATGGGGAAGAAGGAGTTCTATTTTCTGCAACACTTTCACTCCTGGACTGTGATTGGATTTAAGGTCTAGGTTCTGAAGCCTGAAAACTGAGGTTGGGAAGAGATGAAGACCTAAGGCCATGGTGTGACTGATGTGCTCAGTGTTCGGCCAGCTGTTGAGTGTGGTTTGGGAGGTGCAGGCTCAGGCTGTGGCAGACAGGGAATTAATTCCCAGGCTAGACTGTATCATTGGGGTGCAGTCGAGTTTTGTGCAGGATGGTACTCATTTGTGGTTACTGGGTAGCCCCAAAGGGCAACGTTTTTCTTCTGGAGGGAAGACACAGTGCCACATAGTGGCTCCAGAATTCCCAAACTGGAAGGCTTGTGGGCCAGGAGTGTGAGGAAATAATTCTGAGAACACAAGCCAGACTTAGATTTCGGGGTGAGGGGACGGCAGGCACCCTCTGCAGAGATGATTCGAGATCCCGTATACCTGAAGACAGAGCTAGGATCAGAAGTTGGCTTAGGTCGGAGTTTCTGTCCATGACGGCCCCTTCATGAAGGGGAGGGTGTCACGAGGACATGGAGGTTTTCCCACAATGGGAATTGTGAGATGCTCCAAACCGCAATGATTCCTTCTGTGGGACAGTCAAGACCTGTTGGATGGCTCCAGGACATCCCATAAGGAAGTTATCCAGAGCAGTGTTCTAAGGATGGATGCCTGGGCAGCCTGCCTCCCATTCCAGGTGTCTCATAGAGCCAAGGCAAGTTCGATCTGCTGGATCTAGGGGAGCAACCGAGGCGGGTGTGTTGAAATGGGTGAGTTGAGGATGGGTCATAATGTGCATTTGTGTCCATGTAGACCTTGGAATGGGGTGCTTGATCCGGGGCCTTGAGGGATGTTCATAAGCGGAGGTTTTGATGGAGCTCTAAAGAGTATGTTTCCTATGTAGAGAAGAGAATTGTTTTGATGATGCCTAAGGAATCTCCCATATGCTGGTATTGGAAACCAGGCCTCTGAGGAGAGATGACTGGAATCAAAAGCAATGGATCTGATTAGGGCCTAAGTGCCTGTCCAGTTCAATCATATTCTATGGGGACATCTGTCTCTGGGTCTGAGTGGAGGTAGTTTCCTAACTTGTGAAAGATCATCCCTGTTTGTCCTGGGCAGCCAAAACTAATCGGATGGCCTCGGGGAGATTGGAGGATACTCCTAATCTATAGGGTTGTGGCCAATGGAAATGGCAGAATTCCCCTGGAGAGGGAAGCCACAGTCCTGAGGTGTGGCTCCAGGGGCCCCAACTTGTATGGTGTGTGGGCCAGGACTGTGGGGACAGAAGTCTGAAAACACAAACTCAGCTTAGGTTTGGGGATGTATGTATGAAGGCTCGATCTACAGACCGTGAGAATTTTCCGGGCTATGAACAAAGGGCGAGTATGTGGCGCTTGCTCAGGCTTTTGTCTCTGGATTTTGTGTCAACAGTGGCCGCGGAATGTCGGGGTGTCCTCAAGGGCCATGGACAATTCTTTCTCTGATGATTTGGCCGGATCCCAAGTGGTTGGGATCATTCTGTGGATGGGAAGAGTCCTTTCTGTATTTTTTTTTTTTTACCTCAGGTGTCCCACCAAAGAGGGATTCCAGAGTAGAGCCCTGAGTAGGGGTGACTAGACATCTTGAACTCTGGTTGAGATTAGGGGACTAGGGGCTTGGCAAGCCCCATATGTGGGCTGTTGTTCCAGTCACTAAGAGGCTATAAATGAGGATAGGGCTCACGCTGAGGGTCATAATGTGTGTTTGTGCACATTGTGGCCCTCAGGGATAGGTGGCGCCTCATAGTCCATGCTGCTTTCTCCTACAATGAACATTGGACAACATGCCAACCACTAGGTTTCTTGCCAAGGCGAAGGAGAAGTTCTGATTCTTGCATCACATTCACTCCTGAGCAGTGAGTGGAGATAAGGTCTAGGTTCTGAAGGTGAAAACTGAGGTTGGGTAGAGATGATGGCCTAAAGCCATTGTGGGTGTGATATGCTCTGTGTACGGCCAGCTGTCTGGGTGTTGGACTGGATTTCTGCCCTCAGGCTGTGTCAGACAGGGCTTTAGTGCACAGGCTAGACTGTATAATTGGGGTATGGTCGAGTGGCATGCAGGTTGTTACTCATTTGGCGTTTCTGATTAGCCCTATAGCGCAATATTTTTCTTCTGGAGGGCAGGCAGAGTGCTGCATTATGTCTCCAGAATTGCCAAACTGGAGGGGTGTGGCCAGGATTGTGAGGAAGGCAGTCTGAAAACACAAGCTAGCACGAGTTTTGGGGCCAAGAGCATGGCAGGCCCACTTTGCAGAGGCTGAATCGAGATCTCCTGCAGGTGAGGTCAGGGCGATTATCAGATGTTGCCTCAAGCTGGAGTTTGTGTCCATGACGGCCCCTTCCTGAAGGGGGTGGGGGCGTCATGAGGCCAGGGAGCTTTCCCTACACTGGGAGATGTGAGCTGCTCCAAACTTCAAAGTTTCCTTCTTCAGGACAGTCGAGTACTATTGGATGGTTCCAGGATGCCCCATACAGAAAGACTCGAGAACAGGGCCGTAAGCATGGATGCCGAGAAACGCCAACTCACCTTCCCATTGCCTGGTCGAGAAAAGGCACGCTCAATCTGCGGGCTCTTGGGTGAGCTATCCAGAAGGCTGAGTTTAAATGGACTCTCCTGAGAATGAGTCATAATGTGGGTTGGTGGCCATGGAGACCTTGGAATGTGGCAGTAGCTCAGGGACTCTGCAGGATTCTCCAACCCGAAGGGCTTGACACAACCCCAACAAGGAAGCTTCCCATGTGGAGATGAGAGGTCTTCTGTCTGGTGCCTCAGGAAAGCCCCGTATGCTGGTCTTCGAACCCAGGCCTCTGAGGAGTGATACCTGGACACCAAAGCAAGAGTTCATAATAGGGCCTAGGGGCCTGTCTGGTTCCATCTTCTGTCTCTGCGGATATCTGTCTGTGTGTCTGCATGGAGGTAGTAGTTGCTCAGCTTGTGTCATAATGCCCCTATTTGTCCAGTGCGGCTTGCGGTAGTGGAATGTCCTTGGGGACCTTGAGGTTTCTACTATTTTTTAGAGTTGTGGCCACTGGAATGGGCAGTTTCTTAGGAGAGAGCAGGCACAGTTCTGTGGTGTGGCTCCAGAGACCCCAGCCTGGAGGCTGTGTGGGCCATGGCTGTGCAGACAGACATCCAAAAACCCTAGCTCAGCTCAGGTTTGGGGCCGAGGTTACGGCAGGCCTGATCTACAGTCCATGAGGGGAGCTCCTCTGGATATGAAAGAAGGGTGAGAGGGAGGCCGTCGCTCAGGCTTTTGTCTCTGGATGTTTTGTCCACAATGGCCGTTTAATGTAGGAGTTGCCTCATGGGTCGTAGAAGTCTACCTCTCTGGTAGTTTGTCCAGCCCCTGGGAGTTTGGGGTCATTCTGTGGGAAAGGAAGTGTCCTGTTTTCTGCGTCATGTGTCCCCCCAGTAGAGGGATTCTAGAGCATAGCAGTGGGTACTGACAACTGGAATACTCACCCTCTGGTTAAGCCTGGGGTCCTATGGATATGACAAGCCCCATATGCAGGATCTTGGTCCAGCCACCGAGAGGCGTTACTTTAATACGGGTCTCACGCTGCAGGTCACAATGCATGTCTTTGCCCTAGGCGGCCCTCAAGCACTGGCGTGGCCTTTCGGACAATGAAAGGTTTTCCCACATTGAACGTTGGACAACATGCCAACCACAAGGTTTCTGGCCATGGGGAAGGAGGAATTCTAATTTCTGCATCATGTTCACCCCTGGGCAGTGATTGGAGATAAGGTCTAGGTTCTGAAGCCTGAACCGAGGTTGGGAACAGATGACGACCTACAGCCATAGCGGGTCCTATGTGTCCAGGTTGGGGCCAGCTGTCTGTGTGTCGTTTGGGATGTCTTGTCTCAGGCTGTGCCAGACAGGGCATTAGTATACAGGGTGGGCTGTATAATTGCTTTACAATCGAGTGGCATGCATTAGAAAATCATTTGGGGTTTTATTAGCAGCATAGGGCAAAGTTTTTCTTCTGGAGGGCAGGCAGCATGCTGCATTGTGGCTTCGGAATTCCCAAACTGGAGGGCTTATGGTCCAGGAGAGTGAGGACGGAAGTCTGAGAACACAAGCTAGGCTTAGGTTTCGGGGCAAGGACATGGCAGGCACACTCTGCAGAGCTGAATTGAGATCTCATGCGTCTGAAGTAAGGTCGAGGTTCAGACTTTGGCTCAGGTTTGAGTTTCTGTCCATGTTGGCCCCTTCAGGAAGGGGGGGCATTATGAGGCCATGGGGGTTTTCCCACTATTGGTGTGAGATGCTCCAAACCGCAAGGATTCCTCCTGTGGGACAATTAAGATTTGTTGGATGGCTCCAGGACGTCTTATAAGGTATTTTTCCAGAACAGCGTTCTAAGTATGGAAGCCTGGGCAGCCAGCCTCACATTCCAATTGTCTCCTAGCAACAAGAAACGTTTGATCTGCTGACTTGGAGTAGCAACAGAGGGGGATGAGTTGAAATGGACTTTCCTGAGGATGGTCTTAATGTTGGATTGAGTCCATGGAGACCTTGGTATGGGGCAGTGGCACCAGGGCCCTGAAGGATTCTCCTAACCAGAGGTTATGACAAAGCTCCAATGAGCAAGTTTTCCATGGGGAGACGAGATTTGTTCTTATTGGTGCCTCAGGAAACCAAAATATGCTGGTATTGGAAACGAGGCATCTGAGGAGAGATGCCTGGAAACCAAAGCAATGGATCTGATTAGGGCCTAGGGTCCTCTCCGGTTCAATATTCTTCTCTGGGGACATCTGTTTTCTGAGTGGAGGTAGTTGCTCAGCTGGTTTGAGATCACCCCTGTTTGTCCTGGGCGGCCTACACTATTGGGATGGCCTCGGTGACTTTGGAAGTTTTTCCTCATTTGCAAGGTTGTGGCCAATGCAATGGGAAAAATTCCCTTGAAAGGGAAGCACTGTCCTGAGGTGTGGCTCCAGGGACCCAAGTGTGGAGCGTGTGTGGTCCAGGGCTATTTGGTCAAAATTCTGAAAACACAAACTCCACTTAGGTTGGGGGATGTAGGTATGGCCGGCCCGATCTATAGACCATGAGGAGAACTCTTCGGCATATGAACAAAGGGCGAATGTGAGGTGCTTGCTCATGCTTTTTTCTTTTTTTTTCTGGAAATGTGTCGCCGATTGCCATGGAATGTCGGGGTGTCCTCATGGGCCATCGATGAGGCTCCCTTTCTGGGGATTTGACCCGATTCTAAGAGTTTGGGGTCATTCTGTCGGAAGGGAGGAGGCCTTTCTGTTTTTTTTTGGTTTTTTTTTTTTTTTCCTTAGGTGGACCACCAAAAGAGGGATTCCAGAGCAGAGTCGTGGGTGGGGGCTACTTGACAACCAGACCTCTGGTTAACATTGGGCCCTAAGAACATGGCAAGCCTCATATGTGGGCTCTTGGTCCAGACACTGAGAGGACTTCCTTGAGGATAGGTCTCACACTGAGTTTCACAATGTGTTTTTGTGCCCAAGGAGCCCCTCAAGTCAGGGCGTGGCCTAATGTACCATGCTGGTTTCTCCTACACAGAACGTTGCACAATATGGCAACCAAAAGTTTTCTGGCCATGGGGAAGAAGGAGTTCTATTTTCTGCAACACTTTCACTCCTGGACTGTGATTGGATTTAAGGTCTAGGTTCTGAAGCCTGAAAACTGAGGTTGGGAAGAGATGAAGACCTAAGGCCATGGTGTGACTGATGTGCTCAGTGTTCGGCCAGCTGTTGAGTGTGGTTTGGGAGGTGCAGGCTCAGGCTGTGGCAGACAGGGAATTAATTCCCAGGCTAGACTGTATCATTGGGGTGCAGTCGAGTTTTGTGCAGGATGGTACTCATTTGTGGTTACTGGGTAGCCCCAAAGGGCAACGTTTTTCTTCTGGAGGGAAGACACAGTGCCACATAGTGGCTCCAGAATTCCCAAACTGGAAGGCTTGTGGGCCAGGAGTGTGAGGAAAAAATTCTGAGAACACAAGCCAGACTTAGATTTCGGGATGAGGGGACGGCAGGCACCCTCTGCAGAGATGATTCGAGATCCCGTATACCTGAAGACAGAGCTAGGATAAGAAGTTGGCTTAGGTCGGAGTTTCTGTCCATGACGGCCCCTTCATGAAGGGGAGGGTGTCACGAGGACATGGAGGTTTTCCCACGATGGGAATTGTGAGATGCTCCAAACCGCAATGATTCCTTCTGTGGGACAGTCGAGACCTGTTGGATGGCTCCAGGACATCCCATAAGGAAGTTATCCAGAGCAGGGTTCTAAGGATGGATGCCTGGGCAGCCTGCCTCCCATTCCAGGTGTCTCTTAGAGCCAAGGCAAGTTCGATCTGCTGGATCTAGGGGAGCAACCGAGGCGGGTGTGTTGAAATGGGTGAGTTGAGGATGGGTCATAATTTGCATTTGTGTCCATGTAGACCTTGGAATGGGGTGCTTGATCCGGGGCCTTGAGGGATGTTCATAAGCGGAGGTTTTGATGGAGCTCTAAAGAGTATGTTTCCTATGTAGAGAAGAGAATTGTTTTGATGAGTGCCTAAGGAATCTCCCATATGCTGGTATTGGAAACCAGGCCTCTGAGGAGAGATGACTGGAATCAAAAGCAATGGATCTGATTAGGGCCTAAGTGCCTGTCCAGTTCAATCTTATTCTATGGGGATATCTGTCTGTGGGTCTGAGTGGAGGTAGTTTCCTAACTTGTGAAAGATCATCCCTGTTTGTCCTGGGCAGCCAACACTATTCGGATGGCCTCGGGGAGATTGGAGGATACTCCTAATCTATAGGGTTGTGGCCAATTGAAATGGCAGAATTCCCCTGGAGAGGGAAGCCACAGTCCTGAGGTGTGGCTACAGGGGCCCCAGCTTGGATGGTGTGTGGGCCAGAACTGTGGGGACAGAAGTCTGAAAACACAAACTCAGCTTAGGTTTGGGGATGTATGTATGAAGGCTCAATCTACAGACCGTGAGAATTTTCCGGGCTATGAACAAAGGGCGAGTATGTGGCGCTTGCTCAGGCTTTTGTCTCTGGATTTTGTGTCAACAGTGGCCGCGCAATGTCGGGGTGTCCTCAAGGGCCATGGACAATTCTTTCTCTGATGATTTGGCCTGATCCCAAGTGGTTGGGATCATTCTGTGGATGGGAAGAGTCCTTTCTGTATTTTTTTTTTTTTTTTACCTCAGGTGTCCCACCAAAGAGGGATTCCAGAGTAGAGCCCTGAGTAGGGGTGACTAGACATCTTGAACTCTGGTTGAGATTAGGGGACTAGGGGCTTGGCAAGCCTCATATGTGGGCTGTTGTTCCAGTCACTAAGAGGCTTTAAATGAGGATAGGGCTCACGCTGAGGGTCACAATGTGTGTTTGTGCACATTGTGGCCCTCAGGGATAGGTGGCGCCTCATAGTCCATGCTGCTTTCTCCTACAATGAACATTGGACAACATGCCAACCACTAGGTTTCTTGCCAAGGCGAAGGAGAAGTTCTGATTCTTGCATCACATTCACTCCTGAGCAGTGAGTGGAGATAAGGTCTAGGTTCTGAAGGTGAAAACTGAGGTTGGGTAGAGATGATGGCCTAAAGCCATTGTGGGTGTGATATGCTCTGTGTACGGCCAGCTGTCTGGGTTTGGCCTGGATTTCTGCCCTCAGGCTGTGTCAGACAGGGCTTTAGTGCACAGGCTAGACTGTATAATTGGGGTATGGTCGAGTGGCATGCAGGTTGTTACTCATTTGGCGTTTCTGATTAGCCCTATAGGGCAACATTTTTCTTCTGGAGGGCAGGCAGAGTGCTGCATTGTGTCTCCAGAATTGCCAAACTGGAGGGGTGTGGCCAGGATTGTGAGGAAGGAAGTCTGAAAACACAAGCTAGCACGAGTTTTGGGGCCAAGAGCATGGCAGGCCCACTCTGCAGAGGCTGAATCGAGATCTCCTGCAGGTGAGGTCAGGGCGATTATCAGATGTTGCCTCAAGCTGGAGTTTGTGTCCATGACGGCCCCTTCCTGAAGGGGGTGGGGGCGTCATGAGGCCAGGGAGCTTTCCCTACACTGGGAGTTGTGAGCTGCTCCAAACTTCAAAGTTTCCTTCTTCAGGACAGTCGAGTACTATTGGATGGTTCCAGGATGCCCCATACGGAAAGACTCGAGAGCAGGGCCGTAAGCATGGATGCCGAGTAACGCCAAATCACCTTCCCATTGCCTGGTCGAGAAAAGGCACGCTCAATCTGCGGGCTCTTGGGTGAGCTATCATGAAGGCTGAGTTTAAATGGACTCTCCTGAGAATGAGTCATAATGTGGGTTGGTGGCCATGGAGACCTTGGAATGTGGCAGTAGCTCAGGGACTCTGCAGGATTCTCCAACCCGAAGGGCTTGACACAACCCCAACAAGGAAGCTTCCCATGTGGAGATGAGAGGTCTTCTGTCTGGTGCCTCAGGAAAGCCCCGTATGCTGGTCTTCGAACCCAGGCCTCTGAGGAGTGATACCTGGACACCAAAGCAAGAGTTCATAATAGGGCCTAGGGGCCTGTCTGGTTCCATCTTCTGTCTCTGCGGATATCTGTCTGTGTGTCTGCATGGAGGTAGTAGTTGCTCAGCTTGTGTCATAATGCCCCTATTTGTCCAGTGCGGCTTGCGGTAGTGGAATGTCCTTGGGGACCTTGAGGTTTCTACTATTTTTTAGAGTTGTGGCCACTGGAATGGGCAGTTTCTTAGGAGAGAGCAGGCACAGTTCTGTGGTGTGGCTCTAGAGACCCCAGCCTGGAGGCTGTGTGGGCCATGGCTGTGCAGACAGACATCCAAAAACCCTAACTCAGCTCAGGTTTGGGGCCGAGGATACGGCAGGCCTGATCTACAGTCCATGAGGGGAGCTCCTCTGGATATGAAAGAAGGGTGAGAGGGAGGCCGTCGCTCAGGCTTTTGTCTCTGGATGTTTTGTCCACAATGGCCGTTTAATGTAGGAGTTGCCTCATGGGTCGTAGAAGTCTACCTCTCTGGTAGTTTGTCCAGCCCCTGGGAGTTTGGGGTCATTCTGTGGGAAAGGAAGTGTCCTGTTTTCTGCGTCATGTGTCCCCCCAGTAGAGGGATTCTAGAGCATAGCAGTGGGTACTGACAACTGGAATACTCGCACTCTGGTTAAGCCTGGGGGCCTATGGATATGACAAGCCCCATATGCAGGGTCTTGGTCCAGCCACCGAGAGGCGTTACTTTAATACGGGTCTCACGCTGCAGGTCACAATGCATGTCTTTGCCCTAGGCGCCCCTCAAGCACTGGCGTGGCCTTTCGGACAATGCAGGTTTTCCCACATTGAACGTTGGACAACATGCCAACCACAAGGTTTCTGGCCATGGGGAAGGAGGAATTCTAATTTCTGCATCACGTTCACCCCTGGGCAGTGATTGGAGATAAGGTCTAGGTTCTGAAGCCTGAAAACCGAGGTTGGGAAGAGATGACGACCTACAGCCATAGCGGGTCCTATGTGTCCAGGTTGGGGCCAGCTGTCTGGGTGTCGTTTGGGATGTCTTGTCTCAGGCTGTGCCAGACAGGGCATTAGTATACAGGGTGGGCTGTATAATTGCTTTACAATCGAGTGGCATGCATTAGAAAATCATTTGGGGTTTCTTATTAGCAGCATAGGGCAAAGTTTTTCTTCTGGAGGGCAGGCAGCATGCTGCATTGTGGCTTCGGAATTCCCAAACTGGAGGGCTTATGGGCCAGGAGAGTGAGGACGGAAGTCTGAGAACACAAGCTAGGCTTAGGTTTCGGGGCAAGGACATGGCAGGCACACTCTGCTGAGCTGAATTGAGATCTCATGCGTCTGAAGTCAGGTCGAGGTTCAGACTTTGGCTCAGGTTTGAGTTTCTGTCCATGTTGGCCCCTTCAGGAAGGGGGGGCATTATGAGGCCATGGCGGTTTTCCCACTATTGGAGTTGTGAGATGCTCCAAACCGCAAGGATTCCTCCTGTGGGACAATTAAGATTTGTTGGATGGCTCCAGGACGTCTTATAAGGTATTTTTCCAGAACAGTGTTCTAAGTATGGATGCCTGGGCAGCCAGCCTCACATTCCAATTGTCTCCTAGCAACAAGAAACTTTTGATCTGCTGAATTGGGGTAACAACAGAGGGGGCTGAGTTGAAATGGACTTTCCTGAGGATGGTCTTAATGTTGGATTGAGTCCATGGAGACCTTGGTATGGGGCAGTGGCACCAGGGCCCTGAAGGATTCTCCTAACCAGAGGTTATGACAAAGCTCCAATGAGCAAGTTTTCCATGGGGAGACGAGATTTGTTCTTATTGGTGCCTCAGGAAACCAAAATATGCTGGTATTGGAAACGAGGCCTCTGAGGAGAGATGCCTGGAAACCAAAGCAATGGATCTGATTAGGGCCTAGGGTCCTGTCCGGTTCAATATTCTTCTCTGGGGACATCTGTTGTCTGAGTGGAGGTAGTTGCTCAGCTGGTTTGAGATCACCCCTGTTTGTCCTGGGCGGCCTACACTATTGGGATGGCCTCGGTGACTTTGGAGGTTTTTCCTCATTTTCAAGGTTGTGGCCAATGGAATGGGAAGAATTTCCTTGAAAGGGAAGCACTGTCCTGAGGTGTGGCTCCAGGGATCCAAGTGTGGAGCGTGTGTGGTCCAGGGCTATTTGGTCAAAAGTCTGAAAACACAAACTCCACTTAGGTTGGGAATGTAGGTATGGCCGGCCCGATCTATAGACTGTGAGGAGAACTCTTCGGCATATGAACAAATGGCGAATGTGAGGTGCTTGCTCATGCTTTTTTCGTTTTTTTTCTGGAAATGTGTCACTGATTGCCATGGAATGTCGGGGTGTCCTCATGGGCCATCGATGAGGCTCCCTTTCTGGGGATTTGACCCGATTCTAAGAGTTTGGGGTCATTCTGTCGGAAGGGAGGAGGCCTTTCTGTTTTTTTTTTTTTGGTTATTTTTTTTTGTTTTTGTTTTTTTTTTTTTTTTTTACCTCAGGTGGACCACCAAAAGAGGGATTCCAGAGCAGAGTCGTGGGTGGGGGCAACGGGACAACCAGACCTCTGGTTAACATTGGGACCTAAGAACATGGCAAGCCCCATATGTGGGCTCTTGGTCCAGACACTGAGAGGCCTTCCTTGAGGATGGTCTCACACTGAGTTTCACAATGTGTTTTTGTGCCCAAGGAGCCCCTCAAGTCAGCGCGTGGCCTAATGTACCATGCTGGTTTCTCCTACACTGAACGTTGCACAATATGGCAACCAAAAGTTTTCTGGCCATGGGGAAGAAGGAGTTCTATTTTCTGCAACACTTTCACTCCTGGACTGTGATTGGATTTAAGGTCTAGGTTCTGAAGCCTGAAAACTGAGGTTGGGAAGAGATGAAGACCTAAGGCCATGGTGTGTCTGCTGTGCTCAGTGTTCGGCCAGCTGTTGAGTGTGGTTTGGGAGGTGCAGGCTCAGGCTGTGGCAGACAGGGAATTAATTCCCAGGCTAGACTGTATCATTGGGGTGCAGTCGAGATTCGTGCAGGATGGTACTCATTTGTGGTTACTGGGTAGCCCCATAGGGAAACGTTTTTCTTCTGGAGGGAAGACACAGTGCCACATAGTGGCCTGGAGTCAAACAACAGGTCTCAATTGTCCTGCAGAAGACTCTCTGCTGTTTGGAGCTTCTATAACTCCCATCGTTGGAACACCCCCATGGCCACGTGATGCCCCCCCCATTCATGAAGGGGCCATCAGGGACAGAAACTCCAACCTGAGCGATCGTCTGATCCTCGCCCTGACTTCAGATGCACGAGATCTCAATTCAGGTCTGTAGATTGTGCCTGCCATGGCCTCACCCAGAAACCTAAGCCTAGCTTGTGTTCTCAGACTTTTGTCGTCAGACTACTGGCCCACAAGCCCTCCAGTTTGGCAATCCAGAACTACAATGCAGCAATCTGCCGGCCCTCCAGAAGAAAAACATTGTCCTCTGGGGCTACCCAGTAACCCCAAATGAGGATCAACCTACACCGACCTTGGCTGTACCCCAAAAACATAGGCTGACCAGGGCACTAATGCCCTTTCTGACACAGCCTGAGCCTGGACCCCATGGACCCTCCCAGACAGCTGGCCGCACACTGAGCACATCGAGCCGCCATGGCCTTAGGTCGTCATCTCTTCCCAACCTCGGTTTTCAAGTTTAAGAACCTAGACCTTATCTCCAATCACTGCCGAGGGATGGAGGTGATGCAGAAATCAGAACTCCTTCCCCATGGCAAGAAACCTTGTGGTTGGCATGTGGACAACGTTCAGTGTAGTTGAAACCAGTGTGGCCCATGAGGCCACGCCCATGCACGCGGACCACATTGGTCACAAACACACATTGTGACCCTCAGGCTGAGCCCAGTCCTCAAGTAAGGCCACTCAGTGTCTGGATGAAGAGATAGCATATTGGGCTTGCCATGCCCGTAGTCCCCAATTTTTAACCATAGTTCGTGTTGTCCCTTCAGTCTTCCGCACGGCTGGGCTTTGGAATTCCTCTTTTGGTGGGACACCTGAGGTAACAAAACTGAAATGAGTCCTCCCATCCCACAGATTGACGAAAAGCAATTGGGAATTGGGCCAAATCCTCAGAGAGGAAGATTCTTTCATGGCCCATGAGGCCTCCCCGACATTCCACGGCCATCGCTGATACAAAATCCAGAGACAAAATCCTGAGCAAGAGACTCAGACTCGCACTTTCTTTATATCCTGAAGAGTTCTTCTCATGGTTTGTCGATCGGGCCTGCCATACCTACGTCCCCAAACCTAAGCTGAGTTTGTGTTTTCAGACTTCTGTCCTCAAAGTCTTGGGCCACACACCCTCCAGGCTGGGCCCCTGGAGCCACACATTAGGACTGTGCCTACCAATCCATGGGAATTCTGACCATTCCATGGTCCAAAATCGTACAATTTAGGAGAAATCTCCAAAGTCCCTGAGGCCATCCCAATAGTGTAGGTCGCCCGGAACAAACAAGGGCTGTCTGACACCAGCTGGTAATCGACCTCCCTCATACCATAGATGGATATCCCCAGAGAAGAAGATTGAACCAGACAGGACCCTAGGCCATAATAGGATCCATTGCTTTGGGTTACAGGCATGTGTCCTCAAAAGCCTGATTCCAATACGAGCATAGGGGTTTTCCTGAGGCACCCATCAGAACTCATCTCGTCTCCACAAGGAAACCTGTGCATGGGAGCCATGTCCAAAGCTTAGGAGAGTACTTCAGGGTCCCGGTGCCACCACCCCATTCCAAGGCCCTCATGGACACAAAAGCACATTATGACCCATCCTCAGGAAAGTCCATTTCAACTCAGCCACCCCGGTTGCTCCCGCAGAGCCAGCAGATCTAAACTGTCTTGTTGCTAGGAGACAATTGGAATGCGAGGCGGGCTTCCCAGGCATCCATCCGCGAACGGTGCTCTGGAGTCATTCCATATGGGATGTCCTGGAGCTGTCCAACAGGTCTCAATTGTCCCGCAGAAGGAATCCTTGAAGGGGGCATCCCACAACTCCCAACGTGGGAAAACCTCAATGGCCTCGAGATTCCGCTCCCTTCATGAAGCGGCCGTCATGCACAGAAACTCCAACCTGAGCCAACGTCGGATCCTCGCCCTGACTTCATATGCATTAGACATTGGTTCAGATCTGCAGGGGGTACCTGCTGTGCCCTCGCCCTGAAACCCAAGTCTAGCTTGTCTTCTCACACTTCCATCTTCACACTCCTGGCCCCGAAGCCCTCAAGTTTGGCAATTCCGGACCCACAATGCAGCACTCTGCCTGCCCTCTAGAAAGTAATTTACTGCCTCATGAGCTGCCCAGGCACCTTAAATGAGGATAAACCTACAGAGCACTCGGCTTTACCCAAATTATATAGTCTAACCTGGGCACTAATGCACTGTTGAACACAAACTTAGCCCAGACCTCCTGACCAACACCCAGAAAGCTGAACGCACACTGAGCACATAAAACTCGCCATGGCCTTCGGTCATCATCTCTATCCTACCTCAGTTTTCAGGCTTCAGAACCAAGACCTTATCTCCAATCACTGCCCTGGGGTGAGTGTGATGCAGAAATCAGAACTCGTCCTTACCCATGGCAAGAACCCATGTGGTTGGCAAGTTGTCCAACTTTCAGTGTAGGAGAAACCATCATTCACCCTGAAGCCCCGCCCATTCTTGAGTGCGACGAGGGCATACACACGCATTGTGACCCTCATCATGAGTCCTGTCCTCTAGTAAGTCCTCTCCTTGGCTGGACCATTAGATGTCATAATCGGCTTGACATGTCCCTAGGCCCCAAATTTTAACCAGATTTCTGATTGTCCAGTCGCCCCTCCCCAGGGCTCTACTCTGGAATCCCTCATTTGGTGGGACACCTGAGGTTAAAAAAGAAAACATCAACAGAAAAAAAAAAAAACGGACGTCTTCCAGCCCACAGAATGACCCCAAACTCTTTGGACGGGGTCAAACCATCAGAGAGTAAGACTCTTCCATTTCCCATGAAGTCACCCAGAAATTCCACGACCATGAGTGACACGATATCCAGAGATAAAAACTTGAGAAGGAGCCTCACACTCGCCCTTCTTTCAAATCCCAAAGAGTTCTCCTCATGGTCTGTAGATCAGTCCTGCCATACCTATGACCCGAAACACAAGCCGAGTTTGTGTTTTCAGACAACTGTCCAAACAGCCGTGGCCTACACAACCTACAGGCTAAGGACCCTGGAGCCAAACCTGAGGACTGTACTTGCCCTCTCCAAGGGAATTGTGTGTGCCCATTCCAATGGCCACAACCCTTCTAATAGAATAAACCTCCAAAGTCCCTGATCCATCCCAATAGTGGTGGCTTCCCAGGAAAAACAGGGGCAATCTGAGCCCTACAGAGCACCTACCTACACTCAGACCCATAGACAGATGTCCCCAGAGGTAAAAAGGAAAGAACAGGCCCCTAGGCACTAATCAGATCCATTGCTTTGGTTTCCAGGCATCTCTCCTCAGAGGCCTGGATTTCAAAAGCAGCATATAGCTGTTTCTTAACTCACCCATCAGAAAACATCTCATCTACACATGGGAAACTTGCACGTTGGAGCTGTGTCAAAGCCTCTGTTTAGGAGAACCCTTTAGGGCCCCAGTGCCACTGCTTCATTCCAAGGACTCCATAGACACAAAAGCACATTAGCACCCATCCTCAGGGGTGTCCATTTCAACTCAGCGTCCTCGGTTGCTAACCACAGATCCAGGAGATCTAACCTGTCTTGTTGCTAGGAGACAATTGGAATGCGAGGTGGGCTACCCAGCCATCAATCCTTAGAACCCTGCTCAGAATCACTGGCCTGGAGCCAAACAACAGGTCTCAATTGTACTGCAGAAGACTCTCTGTTGTTTGGAGCTTCTCATAACTCCCATCGTTGAAACACCCCCATGGCCACGTGATGCCCCCCCCCCATTCATGAAGGGGCCATCAGGGACAGAAAATCCAACCTGAGCGATCGTCTGATCCTCGCCCTGACTTCAGATGCACAAGATCTCAATTCAGGTCTGTAGATTGTGCCTGCCATGGCCTCACCCAGAAACCTAAGCCTAGCTTGTGTTCTCAGACTTTGGTCGTCAGAATACTGGCCCAAAGCCCTCCAGTTTGGCAATCCAGAACTACAATGCAGCACTCTGCCTGCCCACCAGAAGAAAAACATTGTCCTCTGGGGCTATCCAGTAACCCCAAATGAGGATCAACCTGCACCGACCTTGGCTGTACCCCAAATACATATGCTGACCAGGGCACTAATGCCCTTTCTGACACAGCCTGAGCCTGGACCCCCTGGCCCCTCCCAGACAGCTGGCCGCACACTGAGCACATCGAGCCGCCATGGCCTTAGGTCGTCATCTCTTCCCAACCTCGGTTTTCAGGTTTCAGAACCTAAACCTTAACACCAATCACTGCCCGGGGTTGAAGGTGATGCTGAAATCAGAACTCCTTCCCCATGGCAAGAAACCTTGTAGTTGGCATGTTGTCCAACGTTCAGTGTCGCTGAAACCAGTGTCGCCCATGAGGCCCCGCCCATGCTCGCGAGCCACATTGGTCACAAACACACATTGTGACGCTCCGCTGAGCCCAGTCCTCAAGTAAGGCCACTCAGTGGCTGGATGAGGAGACAGGGTATTGGGCTTGCCATGCCCCTAGGCCCCAATTTTTAACCATAGTTCGTGTTGTCCCTTCAGTCTTCCCCACGTCTTAGCTTTGGAATTCCTCTTTTGGTGGGACACGTGAGGTAACAAACCTGAAATGAGTCATCCCATCCCACAGATTGACGAAAAGCAATTGCGAATCGGGCCAAATCCTCAGAGAGGAAGATTCGTCCACGGCCCATGAGGCCTCCCCGACATTCCACGGCCATCGCTGATAAAAAATCCAGAGACAAAAGCCTGAGCAAGCGCCTCAGACTCACACTTTCTTCATATCCTGAAGAGTTCTTCTCATGGTTTGTAGATCGGGCCTGCCATACCTATGTCCCCAAACCTAAGCTGAGTTTGTGTTTTCAGACTTCTGTCCTCAAAGTCTTGGGCCACACACCCTCAAGGCTGGGCCCCTGGAGCCACACATTAGGACTGTGCCTACCAATCCATGGGAATTCTGCCCATTCCATGGTCCAAAATCGTACAAATTAGGAGAAACCTCCAAAGTCCCTGAGGCCATCCCAATAGTGTAGGTCGCCCGGAACAAACAAGGGCTGTCTGACACCAGCTGATAATCGACCTCCACTCATACCATAGAGGGATGTCCTCAGAGAAGATGATTGAACCAGACAGGACCCTAGGCCATAATAGGATCCATCGCTTTGGGTTACAGGCATGTGTCCTCAAAAGCCTGATTCCAATACGAGCATAGGGGTTTTCCTGAGGCACCCATCAGAACTCATCTCGTCTCCACAAGGAAACCTGTGCATGGGAGCCATGTCCAAAGCTTAGGAGAGTACTTCAGGGTCCCTGTGCCACCGCCCCATTCCAAGGCCATCATGGACACAAAAACACATTAGGACCCATCCTCAGGAAAGTCCATTTCAACTCAGCCACCCCGGTTGCTCCGGCAGAGCCATCAGATCTAAACTGTCTTGTTGCTAGGAGACAATTGGAATGCGAGGTGGGCTTCCCAGGCATCCATCCGCGAACGGTGCTCTGGAGTCATTCCATATGGGATGTCCTGGAGCTGTCCAACAGGTCTCAATTGTCCCGCAGAAGGAATCCTTGAAGGGGGCATCCCTCAACTCCCAACGTGGGAAAACCTCAATGGCCTCGAGATTCCGCTCCCTTCATGAAGCGGCCGTCATGCACAGAAACTCCAACCTGAGCCAACGTCTGATCCTCGCCCTGACTTCAGATGCATGAGATATTGGTTCAGATCTGCAGGGGGTACCTGCCGTGCCCTCGCCCTGAAACCCAAGTCTAGCTTGTCTTCTCAGAATTCCGTCCTCACACTCCTGGCCCCGAAGCCCTCAAGTTTGGCAATTCCGGACCCATAATGCAGCACCCTTCATGCCCTCTAGAAAAAAAATTATTGCCTCATGAGCTGCCCAGGCAACTTAAATGAGGATAAACCTACACAGCACTCGACTTTACCCAAATTATATAGTCTAACATGGGCACTAATGCACTGTCGAACACAACCTGAGCCCGGACCTCCTGACCAACACCCAGAAAGCTGACCGCACACTGAGCACATAAAACCCGCCATGGCCTTAGGTCATCATCTCTTCCCTACCTCAGTTTTCAGGATTCAGAACCGAGACCTTATCTCCAATCACTGCCCAGGGGTGAGTGTGATGCAGAAATCAGAACTCCTCCTTACCCATGTCAAGAACCCTTGTGGTTGGCACGTTGTCCAACGTTCAGTGTAGGAGAAACCAGCATTCACCCTGAGGCCCCGCCCATTCTTGAGTGCGACGAGGGCATACACACGCATTGTGACTCTCAGCATGAGTCCTGTCCTCTAGTAAGTCCTCTCCTTGGCTGGACCATTAGATGTCATAATGGGCTTGACATGTCCCTAGGCCCCAATTTTTAACCAGATTTCTGATTGTCCAGTCGCCCCTCCCCAGGGCTCTACTCTGGAATCCCTCATTTGGTGGGACACCTGAGGTTAAAAAAGAAAACAACAACAACAACTACAAAAAAAAAAAAAAGGACTTCTTCCAGCCCACAGAATGACCCCAAACTCTTTGGACGTGGCCAAACCACCAGAGAGTAATACTCGTCCATTTCCCATGAAGTCACCCAGAAATTCCACGACCATGAGTGACACGATATCCAGAGACAAAAACTTGAGCAGGAGCCTCACACTCGCCCTTCTTTCAAATCCTAAATTGTTCTCCTCATAGTGTGTAGATCAGTCCTGCCATACCTATGACCCGAAACATAAGCCGAGTTTGTGTTTTCAGACAACTGTCCAAACAGCCCTGGCCTACACAACCTACAGGCTCAGGCCCCTGGAGCCAAACCTGAGGACTGTACTTGCCCTCTCCAAGGGAATTGTGTGTGCCCATTCCAATGGCCACAACCCTTCTAATAGGATAAACCTCCAAAGTCCCTGATCCATCTCAATAGTGGTGGCTTCCCAGGAAAAACAGGGGCAATCTGAGCCCAACTGAGCACCTACCTGCACTCAGACCCATAGACAGATGTCCCCAGAGGTAAAAAGGAAAGAAAAGGCCCCTAGGCACTAATCAGATCCATTGCTTTGGTTTCCAGGCATCTCTCCTCAGAGGCCTGGAATTCAAAAGCAGCATATAGCTGTTTCTTGACTCACCCATCAGAAAACATCTCATCTACACATGGGAAACTTGCACGTTGGAGCTGTGTCAAAGCCTCTGTTTAGGAGAACCCTTGAGGGCCCCAGTGCCACCGCTTCATTCCAAGGTCTCCTTAGACACAAAAGCACATTAGGACCCATCCCCAGGGGTGTCCATTTCAACTCAGCGTCCTCGGTTGCTCCCCACAGACCCAGGAGATCTAACCTGTCTTGTTGCTAGGAGACAATTGGAATGCGAGGTGGGCTACCCAGCCATCCATCCTTAGAACCCTGCTCAGAATCATTGGCCTGGAGCCAAACAACAGGTCTCAATTGTACTGCAGAAGACTCTCTGCAGTTTGGAGCTTCTCACAACTCCCATCGTGGGAAAACCCCCATGGCCTCGTGATACCCCCCCATTCATGAAGGGGCCATCAGGGACAGAAACTCCAACCTGAGCGATCGTCTGATCCTCGCCCTGACTTCAGATGCACGAGATCTCGATTCAGGTCTGTAGATTGTGCCTGCCATGGCCTCACCCAGAAACCTAAACCTAGCTTGTGTTCTCAGACTTTTGTCGTCAGAATACTGGCCCACAAGCCCTCCAGTTTGGCAATCCAGAACTACAATGCAGCACTCTGCCTGCCCGCCAGAAGAAAAACATTGTCCTCCGGGGCTATCCAGTAACCCCAAATGAGGATCAACCTGCACCGACCTTGGCTGTACCCCAAATACATAGGCTGACCAGGGCACTAAGGCCCTTTCTGACACAGCCTGAGCCTGGACCCCCTGGCCCCTCCCAGACAGCTGGCCGCACACTGAGCACATCGAGCCGCCATGGCCTTAGGTCGTCATCTCTTCCCAACCTCGGTTTTCAGGTTTCAGAACCTAGATCTTATCTCCAATCACTGCCCTGGGTTAAAGGTGATGCTGAAAGCAGATCTCCTTCCCCATGGCAAGAAACATTGTGGTTGGCATGTTGTCCAACGTTCAGTGTAGTTGAAACCAGTGTGGCCCATGAGGCCCCGCCCATGCTCGCGGGCCACTTTGGTCACAAACACACATTGTGACCCTCTGGCTGAGCCCAGTCCTCAAGGAAGGCCACTCATTTGCTGGATAAAGAGACATCATATTGGGTTGCCATGCCCCTAGGCCCCAATTTTTAACCATAGTTCGGGTTGTCCCTTCAGTCTTCCCCACGGCTTTGCTTTGGAATTCCTCTTTTGGTGGGACACCTGAGGTAACAAAACTGAAATGAGTCATCCCATCCCATGATTGACGAAAAGCAATTGGGAATCAGGCCAAATCCTCAGAGA
Source organism: Mustela nivalis (assembly GCF_964662115.1). NCBI lineage: Eukaryota > Metazoa > Chordata > Mammalia > Carnivora > Mustelidae > Mustela > Mustela nivalis. The sequence continues at coordinate 281,817 of NW_028136398.1, forward strand.
GGAAGATTCTTTCATGGCCCATGAGGCCTCCCCGAAATTCCATGGCCATCGCTGATACAAAATCCAGAGACAAAAGCCTGAGCAAGCGCCTCAGACTCGCACTTTCTTCATATCCTGAAGAGTTCTTCTCATGGTTTGTAGATCGGGCCTGACATACCTACGTCCCCAAACCTAAGCTGAGTTTGTGTTTTCAGACTTCTGTCCTCAAAGTTTGGGCCACACACCCTCCAGCCTGGGCCTCTGGAGCCACACATTAGGACTGTGCCTACCAATCCATGGGAATTCTGCCCATTCCATGGTCCAAAATCGTACAAATTAGGAGAAACCTCCAAAGTCCCTGAGGCCATCCCAATAGTGTAGGTCGCCCGGAACAAACAAGGGCTGTCTGACACCAGCTGATAATCGACCTCCACTCATACCATAGATGGATGTCACCAGAGAAGAAGATTGAACCAGACAGGAACCTAGGCCATAATAGGATCCATTGCTTTGGGTTACAGGCATGTGTCCTCAAAAGCCTGATTCCAATACGAGCATAGGGGTTTTCCTGAGGCACCCATCAGAACTCATCTCGTCTCCACAAGGAAACCTGTGCATGGGAGCCATGTCCAAAGCTTAGGAGAGTACTTCAGGGTCCCGGTGCCACCGCCCCATTCCAAGGCCATCATGGACACAAAAACACATTAGGACCCATCCTCAGGAAAGTCCATTTCAACTCAGCCACCCCGGTTGCTCCGGCAGAGCCATCAGATCTAAACTGTCTTGTGGCTAGGAGACAATTGGAATGCGAGGTGGGCTTCCCAGGCATCCATCCTCGAACGGTGCTCTGGAGTCATTCCATATGGGATATCCTGGAGCTGTCCAACAGGTCTCAATTGTCCCGCAGAAGGAATCCTTGAAGGAGGCATCCCACAACTACCAACGTGGGAAAACCTCAATGGCCTCGAGATTCCGCTCCCTTCATGAAGCGGCCGTCATGCACAGAAACTCCAACCTGAGCCAACGTCGGATCCTCGCCCTGACTTCAGATGCATGAGACATTGGTTCAGATCTGCAGGGGGTACCTGCCGTGCCCTCGCCCTGAAACCCAAGTCTAGCTTGTCTTCTCAGACTTCCGTCCTCACACTCCTGGTCCCGAAGCCCTCAAGTTTGGCAATTCCGGACCCACAATGCAGCACTCTGCCTGCCCTCTAGAAAAAAAATTATTGCCTCATGAGCTGCCAAGGCACCTTAAATGAGGATAAACCTACACAGCACTCGACTTTACCCAAATTATATAGTCTAACCTGGGCACTAATGCACTGTCGAACACAACCTGAGCCCGGACCTCCTGACCAACACCCAGAAAGCTGACCGCACACTAAGCACATAAAACCCGCCATGGCCTTAGGTCATGATCTCTTCCCTACCTCAGTTTTCAGGCTTCAGAACCGAGACCTTATCTCCAATCACTGCACAGGGGTGAGTGTGATGCAGAAATCAGAACTCGTCCTTACCCATGGCAAGAACCCTTGTGGTTGATACGTTGTTACGTTCAGTGTAGGAGAAACCAGCATTCACCCTGAGGCCCCGCCCATTCTTGAGTGCGACGAGTACATACACACGCATTGTGACCCTCAGCATGAGTCCTGTCCTCTCGTAAGTCCTCTCAGTGGCTGGAACATTAGTTGTCATAATGGGCTTGACATGTCCCTAGGCCCCAATTTTTAACCAGATTTCTTATTGTCCAGTCGCCCCTCCCCAGGACTCTACTCTGGAATCCCTCATTTGGTGGGACACCTGAGGTTAAAAAAGAAAACAACAACAACAACAACAACAAAAAAACGGATTTCTTCCAGCCCACAGAATGACCCCAAACTCTTGGACGGGGCCAAACCACCAGAGAGTAAGACTCGTCCATTTCCTATGAAGTCACCCAGAAATTCCACGACCATGAGTGACACGATATCCAGGGACAAAAACTTGAGGAGGAGCCTCACACTGTCCCTTCCTTCAAATCCCGAAGAGTTCTCCTCATGGTCTGTAGATCAGTCCTGCCATACCTATGACCTGAAACATAAGCCGAGTTTGTGTTTTCAGACAACTGTCCAAACAGCCCTGGCCTACACAACCTACAGGCTCAGGCCCCTGGAGCCAAACCTGAGGACTGTACTTGCCCTCTCCAAGGGAATTGTGTGTGCCCATTCCAATGGCCACAACCCTTCTAATAGGATAAACCTCCAAAGTCCCTGATCCATCTCAATAGTGGTGGCTTCCCAGGAAAAACAGGGGCAATATGAGCCCAACTGAGAACCTACCTGCACTCAGACCCATAGACAGATGTCCCCAGAGGTAAAAAGGAAAGAAAAGGCCCCTAGGCACTAATCAGATCCATTGCTTTGGTTTCCAGGCATCTCTCCTCAGAGGCCTGGAATTCAAAAGCAGCATATAGCTGTTTCTTGACTCACCCATCAGAAAACATCTCTTCTACACATGGGAAACTTGCACGTTGGAGCTGTGTCAAAGCCTCTGTTTAGGAGAACTCTTTAGGGCCCCAGTGCCACCGCTTCATTCCAAGGTCTCCATAGACACAAAAGCACATTAGGACCAATCCCCTGGGGTGTCCATTTCAACTCAGCGTCCTCGGTTGCTCCCCAAATTTCCAGGAGATCTACCCTGTCTTGTTGCTAGGAGACAATTGGAATGCGTGGTGGGCTACCCAGCCATCCATCCTTAGAACCCTGCTCAGAATCATTGGCCTGGAGCCAAACCACAGGTCTCAATTGTCCTGCAGAAGACTCTCTGCAGTTTGGAGCTTCTCACAACTCCCATCGTGGGAAAACCCCCATGGCCTCGTGATGCCCCCCTATTCATGAAGGGGCCATCAGGGAGAAAAAGTCCAACCTGAGCGATCGTCTGATCCTCGCCCTGACTTCAGATGCACGAGATCTCGATTCAGGTCTGTAGATTGTGCCTGCCATGGCCTCACCCAGAAACCTAAGCCTAGCTTGTGTTCTCAGACTTTGGTCGTCAGACTACTGGCCCACAAGCCCTCCAGTTTGGCAATCCAGATCTACAATGCAGCACTCTGCCTGCCCGCCAGAAGAAAAACATTGTCCTCTGGGGCTATCCAGTAACCCCAAATGAGGATCAACCTACACCGACCTTGGCTGTACCCCAAACACATAGGCTGACCAGGGCACTAATGCCCTTTCTGACACAGCCTGAGCCTGGACACCCTGGCCCCTCCCAGACAGCTGGCCGCACACTGAGCACATCGAGCCGCCATGGCCTTAGGTCGTCATCTCTTCCCAACCTCGGTTTTCAGGTTTCAGAACCTAGATCTTATCTCCAATCACTGCCCGGGGTTGAAGGTGATGCTGAAAGCAGATCTCCTTCCCCATGGCAAGAAACCTTGTGGTTGGCATGTTGTCCAATGTTCAGTGTAGTTGAAACCAGTGTGGCCCATGAGGCCCCGCCCATGCTCGCGGGCCACATTGGTCACAAACACACATTGTGACCCTCAGGCTGAGCCCAGTCCTCAAGTAAGGCCATTCAGTGGCTGGATGAAGAGACAGCATATTGGGCTTGCCATGCCCCTAGGCCCCAATTTTTAACCATAGTTCGGGTTGTCCCTTCAGTCTTCCCCACGGCTTTGCTTTGGAATTCCTCTTTTGGTGGGACACCTGAGGTAACAAAACTGAAATGAGTCCTCCCATCCCACAGATTGACGAAAAGCAATTGGGAATCGGGCCAAATCCTCAGAGAGGAAGATTCGTCCACGGCCCATGAGGCCTCCCCGACATTCCACGGCCATCGCTGATACAAAATCCAGAGACAAAAGCCTGAGCAAGCGCCTCAGACTCACACTTTCTTCATATCCTGAAGAGTTCTTCTCATGGTTTGTAGATCGGGCTTGCCATACCTATGACCCCAAACCTAAGCTGAGTTTGTGTTTTCAGACTTCTGTCCTCAAAGTCTTGGGCCACACACCCTCAAGGCTGGGCCCCTGGAGCCACACATTAGGACTGTGCCTACCAATCCATGGGAATTCTGCCCATTCCATGGTCCAAAATCGTACAAATTAGGAGAAACCTCCAAAGTCCCTGAGGCCATCCCAATAGTGTAGGTCGCCCGGAACAAACAAGGGCTGTCTGACACCAGCTGATAATCGACCTCTACTCATACCATAGATGGATGTCCTCAGAGAAGATTATTGAACCAGACAGGACCCTAGGCCATAATAGGATCCATCGCTTTGGGTTACAGGCATGTGTCCTCAAAAGCCTGATTCCAATACGAGCATAGGGGTTTTCCTGAGGCACCCATCAGAACTCATCTCGTCTCCACAAGGAAACCTGTGCATGGGAGCCATGTCCAAAGCTTAGGAGAGTACTTCAGGGTCCCGGTGCCACCGCCCCATTCCAAGGCCATCATGGACACAAAAACACATTAGGACCCATCCTCAGGAAAGTCCATTTCAACTCAGCCACCCCGGTTTCTCCGGCAGAGCCATCAGATCTAAACTGTCTTGTTGCTAAAAGACAATTGGAATGCGAGGCGGGCTTCCCAGGCATCCATCCGCGAACGGTGCTCTGGAGTCATTCCATATGGGATGTCCTGGAGCTGTCCAACAGGTCTCAATTGTCCCGCAGAAGGAATCCTTGAAGGGGGCATCCCACAACTCCCAACGTGGGAAAATTTCAATGGCCTCGAGATTCCGCTCCCTTCATGAAGTGGCCGTCATGCACAGAAACTCCAACCTGAGCCAACGTCGGATCCTCGCCCTGACCTCAGATGCATGAGATATTGGTTCAGATCTGCAGGGGGTACCTGCCGTGCCCTCGCCCTGAAACCCAAGTCTAGCTTGTCTTCTCAGACTTCCGTCCTCACACTCCTGGCCCCGAAGCCCTCAAGTTTGGCAATTCCGGACCCACAATGCAGAACTCTGCCTGCCCTCTAAAAAAAAATTATTGCCTCATGAGCTGCCCAGGCACCTTAAATGAGAATAAACCTACACAGCACTCGACTTTACCCAAATTATATAGTCTAACCTGGGCACTAATTCACTGTCGAACACAACCTGAGCCCGGACCTCCTGACCAACACCCAGAAAGCTGACCACACACTGAGCACATAAAACCCGCCATGGCCTTAGGTCATGATCTCTTCCCTACCTCAGGTTTCAGGCTTCAGAACCGAGATCTTATCTCAAATCACTGCCCAGGGGTGAGTGTGATGCAGAAATAAGAACTCCTCCTTACCCATGGCAAGAACCCTTGTGGTTGGCACGTTGTGAAAACATGCCAACCACATGGTTTCTTGCCACGGAGAAGGAGTTGTGATTTCTGCATCACTTTCAAGGCTGGGCAGTGATTGGAGATAAGGTCTAGGTTCTGAAACTTGACAACCGAGGTTGGGAAGAGATGACGACCTAAGACCATGGCCGGTCCGATGTGCTCAGTGAGCGGCCAGCTTTCTGTGTCTGGCCAGATAATCAGGGTCAGCCTGTGTCTAAAAGGGCAATAGTGCCCAGGTCAGCCTATATATTTGGGGTACAGTCGAATGGCGTGTAGGTGATTCTCATTTGGGTTTCTGGGTTGCACCAGAGGGCAAATTTTTCTTCCTGAAGGCTGGCAGAGTGCTGCATTATAGTTCTGGTTTGCAAACTGGAGGCTTGTGGGCCAGTAGTCTGAGGACGGAAATCTGAGAACACAAGCTAGGCTTAGGTTTCTGGGTGAGGACAAGGCAGGAACAATCTACAGACCTGAATCGAGATCTCGTGCTTCTGAAGTCAGGGCGAGGATCAGAAGATCGCTCAAGTTGGTGTTTCTGTCTCTGATGGCCACTGCATGAAGGGGCGTGGTCACGATGTCGTGGGGGTTTTCCCACGATGTTAGTTGTGAGAAGCTCCAAACTGCAAAGATTCTTGTGCAGGACAATTGAGACCTGTTGGTTGGCTCCAGGCCAACGATTCCAAGCAGGGTTCTAAGGATTGATGCCTGGGTAGCCCACCTTGCATTCCAATTGTGTCCTAGCAACAAGACAGGATATATCTGCTGGATCTGGGGGAGCAATCTGGATCTGAGTTGAAATGGACTCTCCTGTGGATGGATCCTAATATGTTTTTGTGTCTATGGAGATCTTGGAATGAAGTGGTGGCACTGGGGCCCTGAAGGGTTTTTTCAAACAGAGGCTTTGACACAGCTCCAACGTGCAAGTTTCCCATATGTAGATGAGATTTGTTCTGACGGATGAGTCAGGAAACAGCCATATGCTGGTATTGAAATCCAGGCCTCTGAGGAGAGATGACTGGATACCACAACAATGAATCCAAATAGTGCCTAGGGGCCTGTTCGTACCTTTTTACCTCTGGGGACATAGGTCTACGCATCTGAGTGTATGTAGGTGCTCAGATGGGCTCAGATTGCTCCTGTTTGTCCTGGAGAGCCACCACTATTGGGATGGCCTCAGGGAGTTTGGAGGTTAATCCTATTAGTAGGTTGTGGCCATTGGAATGGGCACATACAATTCCCTTGGAGAGTGCAAGTACAGTCCTCAGGTTTGGCTCCAGGGGCCTGAGCCTGTAGGGTGTGTAGGCCAGAGCTGTTTGGACAGTTGTCTGAAAACACAAACGCGGCTTATGTTTCGGGTCATAGGTATGGCAGGACTGATCTACAGACCATGAGGAGAACTCTTCAGGATATGAAAAAAGGGCGAGTGTGAGGCTCGTGCTCAAGTTTTTGTCTCTGGATATCGTGTCACTCATGGTCGTGAAATTCCGGGTGACTTCATGGGAAATGGACGAGTCTTACTCTCTGCGGGTTTGGCCCCGTCGCAAGATTTTGGGGTCATTCTGTGGGATGGAAGAAGTCCGTTTTGTTGTTGTTGTGATTTGCTTTGTTTTGTTTTTTAACCTCAGGTGTTCCACCAAATGAGGTATTACAGAGTAGAGCCCTGGGGAGGGCCGACTGGACAACCAGAAATCTGGTTACAAATTTGGGCCTAGGGACATGTCAAGCCCATTATGACATCTAATGGTCGAGCGAATGAGAGGACTTATTAGAGGACAGGACTCACACTGAGGGTCACAATGCGTGTTTATGCCCACTTCACACATAAGAATGGGCGGGGCCTCATGGTGAATCCTGGTTTCTCCTACACTGAACGTTGGACAACATGCCAACGTCAAGATTTCTTGCCATGGGTAAGGAAGAGTTCTGATTTCTGCATCACAGGCACCCTTGGGCAGTGATTGGAGATAAGGTCTAGATTCTGAAGCCTGAAAACTGAGGTAGGGAAGAGATGATGACCTAAGGCCATGGCGGGTCTGATGTGCTCAGTGTGCGGTCAGCTGTCTGGGTGTTGGTCAGGAGGTCCGGGCTCTGGTTGTGTCAGACAGTGCATTAGTGCCCAGGTAGACTATATAATTTGGGTACAGTCGAGTGCCATGTAGATTTCTCCTCATATAAGTTGTCTGGGCAGCTCATTAGGCAAAATTTGTTTTCTAGAGGGCAGGCGGAGTGCTTCATTGTCGGTCCGGAATTGTCAAACTTGAGGGCTTCGGGGCAAGGAGTGTGAGGACGGAAGTCTGAGAACACAAGCTAGACTTGTGTATCAGGGCGAGGACACGGCAGGGACCACAGTAGATCTGAACCAATATCTCATGCATCTGAAGTCAGGGCGTGGATCAGACATTGGCTCAGGTTGGAGTTTATGTGCATGATGGCCCCTTCATGAAGGGAGCGGAATCTCCAGGCCATGGAGGTTTTCCCACGTTGGGTGTTGTGGGATGCCCCCTTCAAGGATTCCTTCTGCCGGACAATTGAGACCTGTTGGGCAGCTTCAGGACATCCCATATGGAATGACTCCAGGGTACCGTTCGAGGATGGATGACTGGGAAGCCGGCCTCGCATTCCAATTGTCTCCTAGCAACAAGAGAGTTTAGATCTGATGGCTCTGCGTGAGCAACAGGAGTGGCTGACTTGAAATGGACTTTCCTTAAGATGGGTCCTAATGTGTGTTTCTGTCCATGAGGGCCTTAAAATGGGGCGGTGGCACAGGGACACTGAAGTATTGTCCTAAGCTTTTGAAATAGCTCGATGCACAAGGTTCCTTGTGGAGACGAGATTTGTTCTGATGGGTGCCTCAGAAAAAACCCTATGCTGGTATTGGAATCCAGGCTTTTGAGGAGACATGCCTGTAAACCAAACAATATATCCGACTAAGGCCTAGGGTCCTGTCTGGTTCAATCTTCTTCTCAGGGGACATCCATCTATGGTATGAGTGGAGGTAGATGCTCAGCTGGTATCAGACGGCTCTAGTTTGTCCCGGGCGACCTGTACTATTGGGATGGCCTCAGGGATTTGGAGGGTTCTCCTAATTTTACGGTTTTGGACAATGGAATGGGCAGAATTCCCATGGATTGGGTAGACACAGTCCTAATGTGTGACACCTGGGGCCCCAGCCTGGAGGGTGTGTGGCACAGGACTTTGGGGACAGAAGTCTGAAAACACAAACTCAGCTTAAATTTGGGGAGGTAGGTATGGCAGGCCCGATCTATAAACCATGAGAAGAACTCTTCCGGATATAAAGAAAGAGCGAAGCTGAGGCACTTGCTCAGGATTTTGTCTCTGGATGTTGTATCAGCGATGGCCGTGGAATGTCGGGGAAGCCTCATGGGCTATGGACGAATCTTCCTCTCTGGGGATTTGGCCCGATCCCAAATGTTTTTCGTCAATCTGTGGAATGGGAGGACTTTTTTCAGGTTTGTTACCTCAGGTGTCCCGCCAAAAGAGGAATTCCAAAGATGAGCCCTGGGGAAAAGTGAAGGGAGAACCCGAACTATGGGTAAAATTTGGGGCCTAGGGGCATGGCAAGCCCAATATGCTGTCTCTTCATCCAGCCACTGAGAGGCCTTACCTGAGGCCTGGGATCAGGCTGAGGGACACAATGTGTGTTGTGACCAATGTGGCCCATAAACATGGGCGGGGCCTCATGGGCCACACTGGTTTCAACAACACTGTACGTTGGAAAACATGCTAACCACTAGGTTTCTTGCCAAGGCGAAGGAGAATTTCTGATTCTTGCATCACGTTCACTCCTGAGCAGTGAGTGGAGATAAGGTCTAGGTTCTGAAGGTGAAAACTGAGGTTGGGTAGAGATGATGGCCTAAAGCCATTGTGGGTGTGATATGCTCTGTGTATGGCCAGCTGTCTGGGTATTGGACTGGAGGTCTGCCCTCAGGCTGTGTCAGACAGGGCTTTAGTGCACAGGCTAGACTGTATAATTGGGGTATGGTCGAGTGGCATGCAAGTTGTTACTCATTTGGCGTTTCTGGTTAGCCCTATAGGGCAACATTTTTCTTCTGGAGGGCAGGCAGAGTGCTGCATTGTGTCTCCAGAATTGCCAAACTGGAGGGGTGTGGCCAGGATTGTGAGGAAGGAAGTCTGAAAACACAAGGTAGCACGAGTTTTGGGGCCAAGAGCATGGCAGGCCCACTCTGCAGAGGCTGAATCGAGATCTCCTGCAGGTGAGGTCAGGGCGAGTATCAGATGTTGCCTCAAGCTGCAGTTTGTGTCCATGACGGCCCCTACATGAAGGGGGTGGGGGCGTCATGAGGCCAGGGAGGTTTCCCTACGCTGGGAGTTGTGAGCTGCTCCAAACTTCAAAGTTTCCTTCTTCAGGACAGTCGAGTACTATTGGCTGGTCCCTTGATGCCCCATACAGAAAGACTCGAGAGCAGGGGCCTAAGCATGGATGCCGAGAAATGCCAACTCACCTTCCCATTGCCTGGTCGAGACAAGGCATGCTCAATCTGCGGGCTCTTGGGTGAGCTACCCAGAAGGCTGAGTTTAAATGGACTCTCCTGAGGATGAGTCATAATGTGGGTTGGTGGCCATGGAGACCTTGGAATGTGGCAGTAGCTAAGGGACTCGGCAGGATTCTCCAACCCGAAGGGCTTGACACAACTCCAACAAGGAAGCTTCCCATGTGGAGATGAGAGGTCTTCTGTCTGGTGCCTCAGGAAAGCCCCGTATGCTGGTCTTCGAACCCAGGCCTCTGAGGAGTGATACCTGGACACCAAAGCAAGAGTTCATAATAGGGCCTAGGGGCCTGTCTGGTTCCATCTTCTGTCTCTGCGGATATCTGTCTGTGTGTCTGCATGGAGGTAGTAGTTGCTCAGCTTGTGTCATAATGCCCCTATTTGTCCAGTGCGGCTTGCGGTAGTGGGATGTCCTTGGGGACCTTGAGGTTACTACTATTTTGTAGAGTTGTGGCCAATGGAATGGGCAGTTTCTTAGGAGAGAAGGCACAGTTCTGTGGTGTGGCTCCAGAGACCCCAGCCTGGAGGCTGTGTGGGCCATGGCTGTGCAGACAGACATCCAAAAACCCTAACTCAGCTCAGGTTTGGGGCCGAGGTTACCGCAGGCCTGATCTACAGTCCATGAGGGGAGCTCCTCTGGATATGAAAGAAGGGTGAGAGGGAGGCAGTCGCTCAGGCTTTTGTCTCTGGATGTTTTGTCCACAATGGCCGTTTAATGTAGGAGTTGCCTCATGGGTCGTAGAAGTCTCCCTCTCTGGTAGTTTGTCCAGCCCCCAAGAGTTTGGGGTCATTCTGTGGGAAAGGAAGTGTCCTGTTTTCTGCTTCATGTGTCCCCCCAGTAGAGGGATTCTAGAGCATAGCAGTGGGTACTGACAACTGGAATACTCGCCCTCTGTTTAAGCCTCGGGGCCTATGGATATGACAAGCAGGTTTTCCCACATTGAACGTTGGACAACATGCCAACCACAAGGTTTCAGGCCATGGGGAAGGAGGAATTCTAATTTCTGCATCACGTTCACCCCTGGGCAGTGATTGGAGATAAGGTCTAGGTTCTGAAGCCTGAAAACCGAGGTTGGGAACAGATGCCGACCTACAGCCATAGCGGGTCCTATGTGTCCAGGTTGGGGCCAGCTGTCTGGGTGTCGTTTGGGATGTCTTGTCTCAGGCTGTGCCAGACAGGGCATTAGTATACAGGGTGGGCTGTATAATTGCTTTACAATCGAGTGACATGCATTAGAAAATCATTTGGGGTTTCTTATTAGCAGCATAGGGCAAAGTTTTTCTTCTGGAGGGCAGGCAGAGTGCTGCATTGTGGCTTCGGAATTCCCAAAATGGAGGGCTTGTGGGCCAGGAGAGTGAGGACGGAAGTCTGAGAACACAAGCTAGGCTTAGGTTTCAGGGCATGGACATGGCAGGCACACTCTGCAGAGCTGAATTGACATCTCATGCGTCTGAAGTCAGGTCGAGGATCAGACTTGGGCTCAGGTTTGAGTTTCTGTCCATGTTGGCCCCATCAGGAAGGGGGGGGCATTATGAGGCCATGGGGGTTTTCCCACTATTGGAGTTGTAAGATGCTCCCAACCGCAAGGATTCCTTCTGTGGGACAATTAAGATTTGTTGGATGGCTCCAGGACGTCTTATAAGGTATTTTTCCAGATCAGGGTTCTAAGTATGGATGCTTGGGCAGCCAGCCTCACATTCCAATTGTCTCCTAGCAACAAGAAACGTTTGATCTGCTGGCTTGGGGTAGCAACAGAGGGGGCTGAGTTGAAATGGACTTTCCTGAGGATGGTCTTAATGTTGGTTTGAGTCCATGGAGACCTAGGTATGGGGCAGTGGCACCAGGGCCCTGAAGGATTCTCCAAACGAGATGTTATGACAAAGCTCCAATGAGCAAGTTTTCCATGGGGAGACGGGATTTGTTCTTATTGGTGCCTCAGGAAACCACCATATGCTGGTATTGGAAACGAGGCCTCTGAGGAGAGATGCCTGGAAACCAAAGCAATGGATCTGATTAGGGCCTAGGGGCCTGTCCGGTTCAATATTCTTTTCTGGGGACATCTGTTGTTTGAGTGGAGGTAGTTGCTCAGCTGGTTTGAGATCACCCCTGTTTTCCTGGGCGGCCTACACTATTGGGATGGCCTCGGTGGCTTTGGAGGTTTTTCCTCATTTGCAAGGTTGTGGCCAATGGAATGGGAAGGATTCCCTTGAAAGGGAAGCACAGTCCTGAGGTGTGGCTCCAGGGACCCAAGTGTGGAGCGTGTATGGTCCAGGGCTATTTGGACAAAAGTCTGAAAACACAAACTCCACTTAGTTTGGGGGATGTAGGTATGGCCGGCCCGATCTATAGACCGTGAAGAGAACTCTTCGGGATATGAACAAAGGGCGAATGTGAGGTGCTTGCTCATGCTTTTTTTTTTTTTTTTCTGGAAATGTGTCACCGATTGCAATAGAAGGTCGGGGTGTCCTCATGGGCCATTGATGAGGCTCCTTTTCTGGGGATTTGACCTGATCCCAAGAGTTTGGGGTCATTCTGTGGGAAGGGAGGAGGCCTTTCTGTTTTTTTTTTTATTTTTTTTTTATTTTTTTTTTACCTCATGTGGACCACCAAAAGAGGGATTCCTGAGCAGAGTCGTGGGTTGGGGCAACTGGACAACAAGAACTCTGGTTAACATTGGGACCTAAGAAGATGGCAAGCCCCATATGTGGGCTCTTGGTCCAGACACTGAGAGGCCTTCTTTGAGGATAGGTCTCACACTGAGTTTCACAATGTGTTTTTGTGTCCAAGGAGCACCTCAAGTCAGGTCGTGGCCTAATGTACCATGCTGGTCTCTCCTTCACTGAACGTTGCACAATATGGCAACCATAAGTTTTCTGGCCATGGGGAAGATGGAGTTCTAATTTCTGCAACACTTTCACTCCTGGACTGTGATTGGATTTAAGGTCTAGGTTCTGAAGCCTGAAAACTGAGGTTGGGAAGAGATGAAGCGCTAAGGCCATGGTGTGTCTGATGTGCTCAGTGTTCGGCCAGCTGTTGAGTGTGGTTTGGGAGGTGCAGGCTCAGGCTGTGGCAGACAGGGAATAGTGCCCAGGGTAGACTGTATCATTGGGGTGCAGTCGAGTTTCGTGCAGGATAGTACTCATTTGTGGTTACTGGGTAGCCCCAAAGGGCAACGTTTTTCTTCTGGAGGGAAGACACAGTGCCACATAGTGGCTCCAGAATTCCCAAACTGGAAGGCTTGTGGGCCAGGAGTGTGAGGAAAAAATTCTGAGAACACAAGCCTGACTTAGATTTTGGGGTGAGGGGACGGCAGGCACCCTCTGCAGAGATGATTTGAGATCCCGTATACCTGAAGACAGAGCTAGGATCAGACGTTGGCTTAGGTCGGAGTCTCTGTCCATGACGGCCCCTTCATGAAGGGGAGGGTGTCACTAGGACATGGAGGTTTTCCCACGATGGGAATTGTGAGATGCTCCAAACCGCAATGATTCCTTCTGTGGGACAGTCGAGACCTGTTGGATGGCTCTAGGACATCCCATAAGGAAATTATCTAGAGCAGGGTTCTAAGGATGGATGCCTGGGCAGCCTCCCTCCCATTCCAGTTGTCTCATAGAGCCAAGGCAAGTTCGATCTGTTGGATCAGAGGAGCAACCGAGGCGGGTGTTTTGAAATTGGTGAGTTGAGGATGGGTCATAATGTGCATTTGTGACCATGTAGACCTTGGAATGGGGTGCTTGATCCGGGGCCTTGAGGGATGTTCATAACCGGAGGTTTTGATGGAGCTCTAAAGAGTATGTTTCCTATGTAGAGAAGAGAATTGTTTTGATGAGTGCCTAATGAATCTCCCATATGCTGGTATTGGAAACCAGGCCTCTGAGGAGAGATGACTGGAATCAAAACCAATGGATCTGATTAGGGCCTAAGTGCCTGTCCAGTTCAATCTTATTCTATGGGGATATCTGTCTCTGGGTCTGAGTGGTGGTAGGTTCCTAACTTGTGAAAGATCATCCCTGTTTGTCCTGGGCAGCCAACAAAATTCGGATGGCCTGGGGGAGTTTGGAGGATTCTCCTAATCTATAGGGTTGTGGCCAATGGAAATGGCAGAATTCCCCTGGAGAGGGAAGCCACAGTCCTGAGGTGTGGCTCCAGGGGCCCCAGCTTGGATGTTGTGTGGGCCAGGCCTTTGAGGACAGAAGTCTGAAAACACAAACTCAGCTTAGGTTTGGGGATGTATGTATGAAGGCTCGATCTACAGACCATGAGAATTTTCCGGGCTATGAACAAAGGGCGAGTATGTGGCGCTTGCTCAGGGTTTTGTCTCTGGATTTTGTGTCAACGGTGGCCGTGGAATGTCAGGATGTCCTCATGGGCCATGGACAATTCTTTCTCTGGTGATATGGCCTGATCCCAAGTGTTTGGGATCATTCTGTGGATTGGAAGAGTCCTTTCTGTATATATATATATATATATATATATATATATATATATATATATATATATATTTATATTTTTTTTAACTCAGGTGTCCCACCAAAGAGGGATTCCAGAGTACAGCCCTGAGTAGGGGTGACTAGACATCTCGAACTCTGGTTGAGATTGGGGGACTAGGGGCTTGGCAAGCCCCATATGTGGGCTGTTGTTCCAGTCACTAAGAGGCTTTACATGAGGATAGGGCTCACGCTGATGGTCACAATGTGTGTTTGTGCAAATTGTGGCCCTCAGGGATAGGTGAGGCCTCATAGTCCATGCTGCTTTCTCCTACAATGAACATTGGACAACATGCCAACCACTAGGTTTCTTGCCAAGGCGAAGGAGAAGTTCTGATTCTTGCATCACGTTCACTCCTGAGCAGTGAGTGGAGATAAGGTCTAGGTTCTGAAGGTGAAAACTGAGGTTGGGTAGAGATGATGGCCTAAAGCCATTGTGGGTGTGATATGCTCTGTGTACGGCCAGCTGTTTGGGTGTTGGACTGGAGTTCTGCCCTCAGGCTCTGTCAGACAGGGCTTTAGTGCACAGGCTAGACTGTATAATTGGGGTATGGTCGAGTGGCATGCAGGTTGTTACTCATTTGGCGTTTCTGGTTAGCCCTATAGGGCAACATTTTTCTTCTGGAGGGCAGGCAGAGTGCTGCATTGTGTCTCCAGAATTGCCAAACTGGAGGGGTGTGGCCAGGATTGTGAGGAAGGAAGTCTGAAAACACAAGCTAGCACGAGTTTTGGGGCCAAGAGCATGGCAGGCCCACTCTGCAGAGGCTGAATCGAGATCTCCTGCAGGTGAGGTCAGGGCGAGTATCAGATGTTGCCTCAAGCTGGAGTTTGTGTCCATGACGGCCCCTTCCTGAAGGGGGTGGGGGCGTCATGAGGCCAGGGAGGTTTCCCTACGCTGGGAGTTGTGAGCTGCTCCAAACTTCAAAGTTTCCTTCTTCAGGACAGTCGAGTACTATTGGATGGTTCCAGGATGCCCCATACAGAAAGACTCGAGAGCAGGGCCCTAAGCATGGATGCCGAGAAACGCCAACTCACCTTCCCATTGCCTGGTCGAGACAAGGCATGCTCAATCTGCGGGCTCTTGGGTGAGCTACCCAGAAGGCTGAGTTTAAATGGACTCTCCTGAGGATGAGTCATAATGTGGGTTGGTGGCCATGGAGACCTTGGAATGTGGCAGTAGCTAAGGGACTCTGCAGGATTCTCCAAACCAAAGGGCTTGACACAACTCCAACAAGGAAGCTTCCCATGTGGAGATGGGAGGTCTTCTGTCTGGTGCCTCAGGACAGCCCCGTATGCTGGTCTTCGAACCCAGGCCTCTGAGGAGTGATACCTGGACACCAAAGCAAGAGTTCATAATAGGGCCTAGGGGCCTGTCTGGTTCAATCTTCTGTCTCTGCGGATATCTGTCTGTGTGTCTGCATGGAGGTAGTAGTTGCTCAGCTTGTGTCATAATGCCCCTATTTGTCCAGTGCGGCTTGCGGTAGTGGGATGTCCTTGGGGACCTTGAGGTTTCTACTATTTTGTAGAGTTGTGGCCAATGGAATGGGCAGTTTCTTAGGAGAGAGCAGGCACAGTTCTGTGGTGTGGCTCCAGAGACCCCAGCCTGGAGGCTGTGTGGGCCATGGCTGTGCAGACAGACATCCAAAAACCCTAACTCAGCTCAGGTTTGGGGCCGAGGTTATGGCAGGCCTGATATACAGTCCATGAGGGGAGCTCCTCTGGATATGAAAGAAGGGTGAGAGGGAGGCAGTCGCTCAGGCTTTTGTCTCTGGATGTTTTGTCCACAATGGCCGTTTAATGTAGGAGTTGCCTCATGGGTCGTAGAAGTCTCCCTCTCTGGTAGTTTGTCCAGCCCCCAAGAGTTTGGGGTCATTCTGTGGGAAGGGAAGTGTCCTGTTTTCTGCTTCATGTGTCCCCCCAGTAGAGGGATTCTAGAGCATAGCAGTGGGTACTGACAACTGGAATACTCGCCCTCTGGTTAAGCCTGGGGGCCTATGGATATGACAAGCCCCATATGCAGGATCTTGGTCCAGCCACTGAGAGGCGTTACTTTAATACGGGACTCACGCTGCAGGTCACAATGCATGTCTGTGCCCTAGGCGGCCCTCAAGCACTGGCGTGGCCTTTCGGACAATGCAGGTTTTCCCACATTGAACGTTGGACAACATGCCAACCACAAGGTTTCTGGCCATGGGGAAGGAGGAATTCTAATTTCTGCATCACGTTCACCCCTGGGCAGTGATTGGAGATAAGGTCTAGGTTCTGAAGCCTGAAAACCGAGGTTGGGAAGAGATGACGACCTACAGCCATAGCGGGTCCTATGTGTCCAGGTTGGGGCCAGCTGTCAGGGTGTCGTTTGGGATGTCTTGTCTCAGGCTGTGTCAGACAGGGCATTAGTATACAGGGTGGGCTGTATAATGGCTTTACAATCGAGTGGCATGCATTAGAAAATCATTTGGGGTTTCTTATTAGCAGCATAGGGCAAAGTTTTTCTTCTGGAGGGCAGGCAGAGTGCTGCATTGTGGCTTCGGAATTCCCAAACTGGAGGGCTTGTGGGCCAGGAGAGTGAGGACGGAAGTGTGAGAACACAAGCTAGGCTTAGGTTTCGGGGCAAGGACATTGCAGGCACACTCTGCTGAGCTGAATTGAGATCTCATGCGTTTGAAGTCAGGTCGAGGTTCAGACTTTGGCTCAGGTTTGAGTTTCTGTCCATGTTGGCCCCATCAGGAAGGGGGGGGCATTATGAGGCCATGGGGGTTTTCCCACTATTGGAGTTGTGAGATGCTCCAAACCGCAAGGATTCCTTCTGTGGGACAATTAAGATTTGTTGGATGGCTCCAGGACGTCTTATAAGGTATTTTTCCAGAACAGGGTTCTAAGTTTGGATGCCTGGGCAGCCAGCCTCACATTCCAATTGTCTCCTAGCAACAAGAAACGTTTGATCTGCTGGCTTGGGGTAGCAACAGAGGGGGCTGAATTGAAATGGACTTTCCTGAGGATGGTCTTAATGTTGGTTTGAGTCCATGGAGACCTTGGTATGGGGCGGTGGCACCAGGGCCCTGAAGGATTCTCCTAACCAGAGGTTATGACAAAGCTCCAATGAGCAAGTTTTCCATGGGGAGACGAGATTTGTTCTTATTGGTGCCTCAGGAAACCACCATATGCTGGTATTGGAAACGAGGCCTCTGAGGAGAGATGCCTGGAAACCAAAGCAATGGATCTGATTAGGGCCTAGGGGCCTGTCCGGTTCAATATTCTTCTCTGGGGACATCTGTTGTCTGAGTGGAGGTAGTTGCTCAGCTGGTTTGAGATCACCCCTGTTTGTCCTGGGCGGCCTACACTATTGGGATGGCCTCGGTGACTTTGGAGGTTTTTCCTCATTTGCCAGGTTGTGGCCAATGGAATGGGAAGAATTCCCTTGAAAGGGTAGCACAGTCCTGAGGTGTGGCTCCAGGGACCCAAGTGTGGAGCGTGTGTGGTCCAGGGCTATTTGGACAAAAGTCTGAAAACACAAACTCCACTTAGGTTGGGGGATGTCGGTATTGCCGGCCCGATCTATAGACCGTGAGGAGACCTCTTCGGGATATGAACAAAGGGCGAATGAGAGGTGCTTGCTCATGCTTTTTTTTTTTTTTCTGGAAATGTGTCACCGATTGCCATGGAATGTCGGGGTGTCCTCATGGGCCATCGATGAGGCTCCCTTTCTGGGGATTTGACCCGATCCTAAAAGTTTGGGGTCATTCTGTGGGAAGGGAGGAGGCCTTTCTGTTTTTTTTGTTTACTTTTTTTTTTTTTTTTTTTTTTTTTACCTCAGGTGGACCACCAAAAGAGGGATTCCAGAGCAGAGTCGTGGGTGGGGGCAACTGGACAACCAGACCTCTGGTTAACATTGGGACCTAAGAACATGGCAAGCCCCATATGTGGGCTCTTGGTCCAGACACTGAGAGGCCTTCCTTGAGGATAGGTCTCACACTGAGTTTCACAATGTGTTTTTGTGCTCAAGAAGCCCCTCAAGTCAGGGCGTGGCCTAATGTACCATGCTGGTTTCTCCTACACTGAACGTTGCACAGTATGGGAACCACAAGTTTTCTAGCAATGGGTAAGATAGAGTTCTAATTTCTGCAACACTTTCACTCCTGGACTGTGATTGGATTTAAGGTCTAGGTTCTGAAGCCTGAAAACTGAGGTTGGGTGAGATGAAGCCCTAAGGCCATGGTGTGTCCGATGTGCTCAGTGTTCGGCCGGCTGTTGAGTGTCGTTTGGGAGGTGCAGGCTCAGGCTGTGGCAGACCGGGAATTAGTGCCCAGGCTAGACTGTATCATTGGGGTGCAGTCGAGTTTCGTGCAGGATGGTACTCATTTGTGGTTACTGGTTAGCCCCAGAGGGCAACGTTTTTCTTCTGGAGGGAAGACACAGTGCCACATAGTGGCTCCAGAATTCCCAAACTGGAAGGCTTGTGGGCCAGGAGTGTGAGGAAAAAATTCTGAGTACACAAGCCTGACTTAGATTTCGGGGTGAGGGGACGGAAGGCACCCTCTGCAGAGATGATTCGAGATCCCGTATACCTGAAGACAGAGCTAGGATCAGACGTTTTCTTAGGTCGGAGTTTCTGTCCATGACGACCCCTTCATGAAGGGGAGGGTGTCACGAGGACATGGTGGTTTTCCCACGATGGGAATTGTGAGATGCTCCAAACCACAATGATTCTTTCTGTGGGACAGTCGAGACCTGTTGGATGGCTCCAGGACATCCCATAAGGAAGTTATCCAGAGCAGGGTTCTAAGGATGGATGCCTGGGCAGCCTGCCTCCCATTCCAGGTGTCTCATAGAGCCAAGGCAAGTTCGATCTGCTGGATCTAGGGGAGCAACCGAGGTGGGTGTGTTGAAATGGGTGAGTTGAGGATGGGTCATAATGTGCATTTGTGTCCATGTAGACCTTGGAATGGGGTGCTTGATCCGGGTCCTTGAGGGATGTTCATAACCGGAGGTTTTGATGGAGCTCTAAAGAGTATGTTTCCTATGTAGAGAAGAGAATTGTTTTGATGAGTGCCTAAGGTATTTCCCATATGCTGGTATCGGAAACCAGGCCTCTGAGGAGAGATGACTGGAATCAAAAGCAATGGATCTGTTTAGGGCCTAAGTGCCTATCCAGTTCAATCTTATTCTATGAGGATATCTGTCCCTGGGTCTGAGTGGAGGTAGTTTCCTAACTTGTGAAAGATCATCCCTGTGTGTCCTGGGCAGCCAACACTATTCGGATGGCCTCGGGGAGTTTGGCGGATTCTCCTAATCTATTGGGTTGTGGCCAATGGAAATGGCAGAATTCCCCTGGAGAGGGAAGCCACAGTCCTGAGGTGTGGCTCCAGGGGCCCCAGCTTGGATGGTGTGTGGGCCAGGCCTCTGGGGACAGAAGTCTGAAAACACAAACTCAGCTTAGGTTTGGGGATGTATGTATGAAGGCTCGATCTACAGACCGTGAGAATTTTCCGGGCTATGAACAAAGGGCGAGTATGTGGCGCTTGCTGAGGATTTTGTCTCTGGAATTTGTGTCAACGGTGGCCGTGGAATGTTGGGATGTCCTCAAGGGCCATGGACAATTCTTTCTCTGGTGATTTGGCTTGATCCCAAGTGGTTGGGATAATTCTGTGGATTGGAAGAGTCCTTTCTGTATATATATATATATATATATATATATATATATATATATATATATATATATTATAAATATATATATATATGTTTTTATTTATTTATTTATTTTTTTTTTTACCTCAGGTTTCCCACCAAAGAGGGATTCCAGAGTAGAGCCCTGAGTAGGGGTGACTAGACATCTCGAACTCTGGTTGAGATTGGGGGACTAGGGGCTTGGCAAGCCCCATATGTGGGCTGTTTTTCCAGTCACTAAGAGGCTTTACATGAGGATAGAGCACACGCTGAGAGTCACAATGTGTGTTTGTGCAAATTGTGGCTTTCAGGGTAGGTGGGGCCTCATAGTCCATGCTGCTTTCTCCTACAATGAACATTGGACAACATGCCAACCACTAGGTTTCTTGCCAAGGCGAAGGAGAAGTACTGATTCTTGCATCACGTTCACTCCTGAGCAGTGAGTGGAGATAAAGTCTAGGTTCTGAAGGTGAAAACTGAGGTTGGGTAGAGATGATGGCCTAAAGCCATTGTGGCTGTGATATGCTCTGTGTACGGCCAGCTGTTTGGGTGTTGGACTGGAGGTCTGCCCTCAGGCTGTGTCAGACAGGGCTTTAGTGCACAGGCTAGACTGTATAATTGGGGTATGGTCGAGTGGCATGAAGGTTGTTACTCATTTGACGTTTCTGGTTAGCCCTATAGGGCAACATTTTTCTTCTGGAGGGCAGGCAGAGTGCTGCATTGTGTCTCCAGAATTGCCAAACTGGAGGGGTGTGGCCAGGATTGTGAGGAAGGAAGTCTGAAAACACAAGCTAGCACGAATTTTGGGGCCAAGAGCATGGCAGGCCCACTCTGCAGAGATTGAATCGAGATCTCATGCAGGTGAGGTCAGGGCCAATATCAGATGTTGCCTCAAGCTGGAGTTTGTGTCCATGACGGCCCCTTCCTGAAGGGGGTGGGGGCGTCATGAGGCCAGGGAGGTTTCCCTACGCTGGGAGTTGTGAGCTGCTCCAAACTTCAAAGTTTCCTTCTTCAGGACAGTCGAGTACTATTGGATGGTTCCAGGATGCCCCATACAGAAAGACTCGAGAGCAGTGGCCTAAGCATGGATGCCGAGAAACGCCAACTCACCTTCCCATTGCCTGGTCGAGACAAGGCACGCTCAATCTGCGGGCTCTTGGGTGAGCTACCCAGAAGGCTGAGTTTAAATGGACTCTCCTGAGGATGAGTCATAATGTGGGTTGGTGGCCATGGAGACCTTGGAATGTGGCAGTAGCTAAGGGACTCGGCAGGATTCTCCAACCCGAAGGGCTTGACACAACTCCAACAAGGAAGCTTCCCATGTGGAGATGAGAGGTCTTCTGTCTGGTGCCTCAGGAAAGCCCCGTATGCTGGTCTTCGAACCCAGGCCTCTGAGGAGTGATACCTGGACACCAAAGCAAGAGTTCATAATAGGGCCTAGGGGCCTGTCTGGTTCAATCTTCTGTCTCTGCGGATATCTGTCTGTGTGTCTGCATGGAGGTAGTAGTTGCTCAGCTTGTGTCATAATGCCCCTATTTGTCCAGTGCGGCTTGCGGTAGTGGGATGTCCTTGAGGACCTTGAGGTTACTACTATTTTGTAGAGTTGTGGCCAATGGAATGGGCAGTTTCTTAGGAGAGAGCAGGCACAGTTCTGTGGTGTGGCTCCAGAGACCCCAGCCTGGAGGCTGTGTGGGCCATGGCTGTGCAGACAGACATCCAAAAACCCTAACTCAGCTCAGGTTTGGGGCCGAGGTTACGGCAGGCCTGATATACAGTCCATGAGGGGAGCTCCTCTGGATATGAAAGAAGGGTGAGAGGGAGGCAGTCGCTCAGGCTTTTGTCTCTGGATGTTTTGTCCACAATGGCCGTTTAATGTAGGAGTTGCCTCATGGGTCGTAGAAGTCTCCCTCTCTGGTAGTTTGTCCAGCCCCCAAGAGTTTGGGGTCATTCTGTGGGAAGGGAAGTGTCCTGTTTTCTGCTTCATGTGTCCCCCCAGTAGAGGGATTCTAGAGCATAGCAGTGGGTACTGACAACTGGAATACTCGCCCTCTGGTTAAGCCTGGGGGCCTATGGATATGACAAGCCCCATATGCAGGATCTTGGTCCAGCCACTGAGAGGCGTTACTTTAATACGGGACTCACGCTGCAGGTCACAATGCATGTCTGTGCCCTAGGCGGCCCTCAAGCACTGGCGTGGCCTTTCGGACAATGCAGGTTTTCCCACATTGAACGTTGGACAACATGCCAACCACAAGGTTTCTGGCCATGGGGAAGGAGGAATTCTAATTTCTGCATCACGTTCACCCCTGGGCAGTGATTGGAGATAAGGTCTAGGTTCTGAAGCCTGAAAACCGAGGTTGGGAAGAGATGACGACCTACAGCCATAGCGGGTCCTATGTGTCCAGGTTGGGCCAGCTGTCTGGGTGTCGTTTGGGATGTCTTGTCTCAGGCTGTGCCAGACAGGGAATTAGTATACAGGGTGGGCTGTATAATTGCTTTACAATCGAGTGGCATGCATTAGAAAATCATTTGGGGTTTCTTATTAGCAGCATAGGGCAAAGTTTTTCTTTTGGAGGGCAGGCAGAGTGCTGCATTGTGGCTTCGGAATTCCCAAACTGGAGGGCTTGTGGGCCAGGAGAGTGAGGACGGAAGTCTGAGAACACAAGCTCGGCTTAGGTTTCAGGGCAAGGACATGGCAGGCACACTCTGCAGAGCTGAATTGAGATCTCATGCGTCTGAAGTCAGGTCGAGGTTCAGACTTTGGCTCAGGTTTGAGTTTCTGTCCATGTTGGCCCCTTCAGGAAGGGGGGGCATTATGAGGTCATGGGGGTTTTCCCACTATTGGAGTTGTGAGATGCTCCAAACCGCAAGGATTCCTTCTGTGGGACAATTAAGATTTGTTGGATGGCTCCAGGACGTCTTATAAGGTATTTTTCCAGAACAGGGTTCTAAGTATGGATGCCTGGGCCAGCCTCACATTCCAATTGTCTCTTAGCAACAAGAAACGTTTGATCTGCTGGCTTAGGGTAGCAACAGAGGGGGCTGAGTTGAAATGGACTTTCCTGAGGATGGTCTTAATGTTGGTTTGAGTCCATGGAGACCTTGGTATGGGGCAGTGGCACCAGGGCCCTGAAGGATTCTCCTAACCAGAGGTTATGACAAAGCTCCAATGAGCAAGTTTTCCATGGGGAGACGAGATTTGTTCTTATTGGTGCCTCAGGAAACCACCATATGCTGGTATTGGAAACGAGGCCTCTGAGGAGAGATGCCTGGAAACCAAAGCAATGGATCTGATTAGGGCCTAGGGGCCTGTCCGGTTCAATATTCTTCTCTGGGGACATCTGTTGTCTGAGTGGAGGTAGTTGCTCAGCTGGTTTGAGATCACCCCTGTTTGTCCTGGGCGGCCTACACTATTGGGATGGCCTCGGTGACTTTGGAGGTTTTTCCTCATTTGCCAGGTTGTGGCCAATGGAATGGGAAGAATTCCCTTGAAAGGGTAGCACAGTCCTGAGGTGTGGCTCCAGGGACCCAAGTGTGGAGCGTGTGTGGTCCAGGGCTATTTGGACAAAAGTCTGAAAACACAAACTCCACTTAGGTTGGGGGATGTCGGTATTGCCGGCCCGATCTATAGACCGTGAGGAGACCTCTTCGGGATATGAACAAAGGGCGAATGAGAGGTGCTTGCTCATGCTTTTTTTTTTTTTTCTGGAAATGTGTCACCGATTGCCATGGAATGTCGGGGTGTCCTCATGGGCCATCGATGAGGCTCCCTTTCTGGGGATTTGACCCGATCCTAAAAGTTTGGGGTCATTCTGTGGGAAGGGAGGAGGCCTTTCTGTTTTTTTTGTTTACTTTTTTTTTTTTTTTTTTTTTTTTTACCTCAGGTGGACCACCAAAAGAGGGATTCCAGAGCAGAGTCGTGGGTGGGGGCAACTGGACAACCAGACCTCTGGTTAACATTGGGACCTAAGAACATGGCAAGCCCCATATGTGGGCTCTTGGTCCAGACACTGAGAGGCCTTCCTTGAGGATAGGTCTCACACTGAGTTTCACAATGTGTTTTTGTGCTCAAGAAGCCCCTCAAGTCAGGGCGTGGCCTAATGTACCATGCTGGTTTCTCCTACACTGAACGTTGCACAGTATGGGAACCACAAGTTTTCTAGCAATGGGTAAGATAGAGTTCTAATTTCTGCAACACTTTCACTCCTGGACTGTGATTGGATTTAAGGTCTAGGTTCTGAAGCCTGAAAACTGAGGTTGGGTGAGATGAAGCCCTAAGGCCATGGTGTGTCCGATGTGCTCAGTGTTCGGCCGGCTGTTGAGTGTCGTTTGGGAGGTGCAGGCTCAGGCTGTGGCAGACCGGGAATTAGTGCCCAGGCTAGACTGTATCATTGGGGTGCAGTCGAGTTTCGTGCAGGATGGTACTCATTTGTGGTTACTGGTTAGCCCCAGAGGGCAACGTTTTTCTTCTGGAGGGAAGACACAGTGCCACATAGTGGCTCCAGAATTCCCAAACTGGAAGGCTTGTGGGCCAGGAGTGTGAGGAAAAAATTCTGAGTACACAAGCCTGACTTAGATTTCGGGGTGAGGGGACGGAAGGCACCCTCTGCAGAGATGATTCGAGATCCCGTATACCTGAAGACAGAGCTAGGATCAGACGTTTTCTTAGGTCGGAGTTTCTGTCCATGACGACCCCTTCATGAAGGGGAGGGTGTCACGAGGACATGGTGGTTTTCCCACGATGGGAATTGTGAGATGCTCCAAACCACAATGATTCTTTCTGTGGGACAGTCGAGACCTGTTGGATGGCTCCAGGACATCCCATAAGGAAGTTATCCAGAGCAGGGTTCTAAGGATGGATGCCTGGGCAGCCTGCCTCCCATTCCAGGTGTCTCATAGAGCCAAGGCAAGTTCGATCTGCTGGATCTAGGGGAGCAACCGAGGTGGGTGTGTTGAAATGGGTGAGTTGAGGATGGGTCATAATGTGCATTTGTGTCCATGTAGACCTTGGAATGGGGTGCTTGATCCGGGTCCTTGAGGGATGTTCATAACCGGAGGTTTTGATGGAGCTCTAAAGAGTATGTTTCCTATGTAGAGAAGAGAATTGTTTTGATGAGTGCCTAAGGTATTTCCCATATGCTGGTATCGGAAACCAGGCCTCTGAGGAGAGATGACTGGAATCAAAAGCAATGGATCTGTTTAGGGCCTAAGTGCCTATCCAGTTCAATCTTATTCTATGAGGATATCTGTCCCTGGGTCTGAGTGGAGGTAGTTTCCTAACTTGTGAAAGATCATCCCTGTGTGTCCTGGGCAGCCAACACTATTCGGATGGCCTCGGGGAGTTTGGCGGATTCTCCTAATCTATTGGGTTGTGGCCAATGGAAATGGCAGAATTCCCCTGGAGAGGGAAGCCACAGTCCTGAGGTGTGGCTCCAGGGGCCCCAGCTTGGATGGTGTGTGGGCCAGGCCTCTGGGGACAGAAGTCTGAAAACACAAACTCAGCTTAGGTTTGGGGATGTATGTATGAAGGCTCGATCTACAGACCGTGAGAATTTTCCGGGCTATGAACAAAGGGCGAGTATGTGGCGCTTGCTGAGGATTTTGTCTCTGGAATTTGTGTCAACGGTGGCCGTGGAATGTTGGGATGTCCTCAAGGGCCATGGACAATTCTTTCTCTGGTGATTTGGCTTGATCCCAAGTGGTTGGGATAATTCTGTGGATTGGAAGAGTCCTTTCTGTATATATATATATATATATATATATATATATATATATATATATATATTTATAAATATATATATATATGTTTTTATTTATTTATTTATTTTTTTTTTTACCTCAGGTTTCCCACCAAAGAGGGATTCCAGAGTAGAGCCCTGAGTAGGGGTGACTAGACATCTCGAACTCTGGTTGAGATTGGGGGACTAGGGGCTTGGCAAGCCCCATATGTGGGCTGTTTTTCCAGTCACTAAGAGGCTTTACATGAGGATAGAGCACACGCTGAGAGTCACAATGTGTGTTTGTGCAAATTGTGGCTTTCAGGGTAGGTGGGGCCTCATAGTCCATGCTGCTTTCTCCTACAATGAACATTGGACAACATGCCAACCACTAGGTTTCTTGCCAAGGCGAAGGAGAAGTACTGATTCTTGCATCACGTTCACTCCTGAGCAGTGAGTGGAGATAAAGTCTAGGTTCTGAAGGTGAAAACTGAGGTTGGGTAGAGATGATGGCCTAAAGCCATTGTGGCTGTGATATGCTCTGTGTACGGCCAGCTGTTTGGGTGTTGGACTGGAGGTCTGCCCTCAGGCTGTGTCAGACAGGGCTTTAGTGCACAGGCTAGACTGTATAATTGGGGTATGGTCGAGTGGCATGAAGGTTGTTACTCATTTGACGTTTCTGGTTAGCCCTATAGGGCAACATTTTTCTTCTGGAGGGCAGGCAGAGTGCTGCATTGTGTCTCCAGAATTGCCAAACTGGAGGGGTGTGGCCAGGATTGTGAGGAAGGAAGTCTGAAAACACAAGCTAGCACGAATTTTGGGGCCAAGAGCATGGCAGGCCCACTCTGCAGAGATTGAATCGAGATCTCATGCAGGTGAGGTCAGGGCCAATATCAGATGTTGCCTCAAGCTGGAGTTTGTGTCCATGACGGCCCCTTCCTGAAGGGGGTGGGGGCGTCATGAGGCCAGGGAGGTTTCCCTACGCTGGGAGTTGTGAGCTGCTCCAAACTTCAAAGTTTCCTTTTTCAGGACAGTCGAGTACTATTGGATGGTTCCAGGATGCCCCATACAGAAAGACTCGAGAGCAGTGGCCTAAGCATGGATGCCGAGAAACGCCAACTCACCTTCCCATTGCCTGGTCGAGACAAGGCACGCTCAATCTGCGGGCTCTTGGGTGAGCTACCCAGAAGGCTGAGTTTAAATGGACTCTCCTGAGGATGAGTCATAATGTGGGTTGGTGGCCATGGAGACCTTGGAATGTGGCAGTAGCTAAGGGACTCGGCAGGATTCTCCAACCCGAAGGGCTTGACACAACTCCAACAAGGAAGCTTCCCATGTGGAGATGAGAGGTCTTCTGTCTGGTGCCTCAGGAAAGCCCCGTATGCTGGTCTTCGAACCCAGGCCTCTGAGGAGTGATACCTGGACACCAAAGCAAGAGTTCATAATAGGGCCTAGGGGCCTGTCTGGTTCAATCTTCTGTCTCTGCGGATATCTGTCTGTGTGTCTGCATGGAGGTAGTAGTTGCTCAGCTTGTGTCATAATGCCCCTATTTGTCCAGTGCGGCTTGCGGTAGTGGGATGTCCTTGAGGACCTTGAGGTTACTACTATTTTGTAGAGTTGTGGCCAATGGAATGGGCAGTTTCTTAGGAGAGAGCAGGCACAGTTCTGTGGTGTGGCTCCAGAGACCCCAGCCTGGAGGCTGTGTGGGCCATGGCTGTGCAGACAGACATCCAAAAACCCTAACTCAGCTCAGGTTTGGGGCCGAGGTTACGGCAGGCCTGATATACAGTCCATGAGGGGAGCTCCTCTGGATATGAAAGAAGGGTGAGAGGGAGGCAGTCGCTCAGGCTTTTGTCTCTGGATGTTTTGTCCACAATGGCCGTTTAATGTAGGAGTTGCCTCATGGGTCGTAGAAGTCTCCCTCTCTGGTAGTTTGTCCAGCCCCCAAGAGTTTGGGGTCATTCTGTGGGAAGGGAAGTGTCCTGTTTTCTGCTTCATGTGTCCCCCCAGTAGAGGGATTCTAGAGCATAGCAGTGGGTACTGACAACTGGAATACTCGCCCTCTGGTTAAGCCTGGGGGCCTATGGATATGACAAGCCCCATATGCAGGATCTTGGTCCAGCCACTGAGAGGCGTTACTTTAATACGGGACTCACGCTGCAGGTCACAATGCATGTCTGTGCCCTAGGCGGCCCTCAAGCACTGGCGTGGCCTTTCGGACAATGCAGGTTTTCCCACATTGAACGTTGGACAACATGCCAACCACAAGGTTTCTGGCCATGGGGAAGGAGGAATTCTAATTTCTGCATCACGTTCACCCCTGGGCAGTGATTGGAGATAAGGTCTAGGTTCTGAAGCCTGAAAACCGAGGTTGGGAAGAGATGACGACCTACAGCCATAGCGGGTCCTATGTGTCCAGGTTGGGCCAGCTGTCTGGGTGTCGTTTGGGATGTCTTGTCTCAGGCTGTGCCAGACAGGGAATTAGTATACAGGGTGGGCTGTATAATTGCTTTACAATCGAGTGGCATGCATTAGAAAATCATTTGGGGTTTCTTATTAGCAGCATAGGGCAAAGTTTTTCTTTTGGAGGGCAGGCAGAGTGCTGCATTGTGGCTTCGGAATTCCCAAACTGGAGGGCTTGTGGGCCAGGAGAGTGAGGACGGAAGTCTGAGAACACAAGCTCGGCTTAGGTTTCAGGGCAAGGACATGGCAGGCACACTCTGCAGAGCTGAATTGAGATCTCATGCGTCTGAAGTCAGGTCGAGGTTCAGACTTTGGCTCAGGTTTGAGTTTCTGTCCATGTTGGCCCCTTCAGGAAGGGGGGGCATTATGAGGTCATGGGGGTTTTCCCACTATTGGAGTTGTGAGATGCTCCAAACCGCAAGGATTCCTTCTGTGGGACAATTAAGATTTGTTGGATGGCTCCAGGACGTCTTATAAGGTATTTTTCCAGAACAGGGTTCTAAGTATGGATGCCTGGGCCAGCCTCACATTCCAATTGTCTCTTAGCAACAAGAAACGTTTGATCTGCTGGCTTAGGGTAGCAACAGAGGGGGCTGAGTTGAAATGGACTTTCCTGAGGATGGTCTTAATGTTGGTTTGAGTCCATGGAGACCTTGGTATGGGGCAGTGGCACCAGGGCCCTGAAGGATTCTCCTAACCAGAGGTTATGACAAAGCTCCAATGAGCAAGTTTTCCATGGGGAGACGAGATTTGTTCTTATTGGTGCCTCAGGAAACCACCATATGCTGGTATTGGAAACGAGGCCTCTGAGGAGAGATGCCTGGAAACCAAAGCAATGGATCTGATTAGGGCCTAGGGGCCTGTCCGGTTCAATATTCTTCTCTGGGGACATCTGTTGTCTGAGTGGAGGTAGTTGCTCAGCTGGTTTGAGATCACCCCTGTTTGTCCTGGGCGGCCTACACTATTGGGATGGCCTCGGTGACTTTGGAGGTTTTTCCTCATTTGCAAAGTTGTGGCCAATGGAATGGGAAAAATTCCCTTGAAAGGGAAGCACAGTCCTGAGGTGTGGATCCAGGGACCCAAGTGTGGAGCGTGTGTGGTCCAGGGCTATTTGGACAAAAGTCTGAAAACACAAACTCCACTTAGGTTGGGGGATGTAGGTATGGCCGGCCCGATCTATAGACCGTGAGGAGACCTCTTCGGGATATGAACAAAGGGCGAATGTGAGGTGCTTGCTCATGCTTTTTTTTTTTTTTTTTTTTTTTTGGAAATGTGTCACCGATTTCCATGGAATGTCGGTTTGTCCTCATGGGCCATCGATTAGGCTCCCTTTCTGGGGATTTGACCAGATCCCAAGAGTTTGGGGTCATTCTGTGGGAAGGGAGGAGGCCTTTCTGTTTTTTTTTGTTTATTTATTTATTTATTTATTTATTTATTTATTTATTTTCCTCAGGTGGACCACCAAAAGAGGGATTCCAGAGCAGAGTCCTGGGGAGGGACGACTGGACAACCAGACCTCTGGTTAACATTGGGACCTAAGAAAATGGCAAGCCCCATATTTGGGCTCTTGGTCCAGACACTGAGAGGCCTTCCTTGAGGATAGGTCTCACACTGAGTTTCACAATGTGTTTTTGTGCCCAAGGAGCTCCGGTTCAATCTCTTTGCTGGGGATACGTGTCTAAGTATCTGAGGTGAGGTAGTTGCTCAGATTGTGTCAGATCGCCCCTGTTGGTCCTGGGCGGCCTATAATATTGGAATGGCCTCGGGACTTTGGAGTTTCTCCTAATCTATAGTGTTGTGGTCAATGGAATTGGCAGAAATCCCCTGGAGAGGGCAGGCAAAGTTCTGAGTTTGGCTCTAGGGGCCCAGCCTTGAGGGTGTGTGGGCCAGGCCTGTGGGGACAAAAATCTGAAAACACAAACTCCGCTTAGGATTGGGGACATAGTTTTGGCACGCCCAATCTACAGACCTTGATAACACTTCAGGATATAAAAAAGTGTGAGTTTGAGGTGCTTGCTCAGATATTGTCTCTGGATTTGTGTCAACAATGTGGGTGGAATGCTGGCATGGCCTCATGGGTTGTGGACGGCTTTCCTTCTCTGAAGATTTGACCCAATCCCAATAGTTTGGGTACGTTCTGTGGGATGGGAGGAGTCCTTTCTGTTTTTTATTTTATTTTATTTTATTTTATTTTTTGTACCTCATGTGTCCCAATAAAAGAGGGATTCCAGAGCAGAGTCCTCAGGAGGGACAACTGGACAACCCCACCTCTGTTTTAGTTTGGGGGCCTAGGGGCATGGCAAGTCCAATATGTGGGCTCTTGATTCAGACAGTGAGAGGCCTTCCTTGAGGACAGGGCTCATGCTGAGGGTCACAATTCCTATTTTTGCCAACAAGGGCCTCAAGCATGGGAAGGGCCTCATGGGTCACGCTGGATTCTTCGACACTGAACGTTGGAGAATATGCCAACCACAAGGTTTCTGGCCATGGCGTAGGAAGAGTTGTGACTTCTGCATCACGTTCACCCCTGGACAGTGATTGGAGTTTAGGTCTAGGTTCTGAAACCCGAAAACCGAGGTTGGGAAGAGATGAAGACCTAAGGACCTGTTGGGTCCAATGAGCTCAGTGTGCGGCCAGCGGTTGAGCGTAGGTCTGGAGGTGTGGGCTCATGCTGTGTCAGACAAGGAATTAGACAGGGTAGACTGTATATTTGGGGTGCAGTCGAGTGGCGTTCAATTGATCCTCATTCGGGTTTCGAGGTAGTTCCATAAGGCAACGTTTTTTCTCCTGGAGGGCAGGCAGAGTGCTGCATTGTGGCCCCAGTATTGCCAAACTGTAGGGCTTTTGGGCCAGGGGTGTGAGGACTGTAGTCTGAGAACACAAGCTAGGCTTAGTTTTTGGGGTGAGGGCACAGAAGGCACACTCTGCAGAGCTGAATCATGATCTCATGCACCTGAAGTCAGGGCGAATATCAGACGTTTGCTCAGGTTGGAGTTTCTGTCCATGATGGCCACTTTAAAAGTGGAGCGTCTCAAGAGGCCATGTAGATTTTCCCACAATGGGAGTTGTGAGATGCTCCAGACTGCAAATATTCCTTCTGTGGGACACTTGAAACCTGTTGGATGGCTCTAGGATGTCCCATATGGAATGACTCCAGAGTAGGGTTCTAAGGATTGATGCCTAGGCAGCCCACCTCCCATTCTAGTTGTCTCCTAGCAAAAGGCAGGTTTGATCTGCAGGCCCTGGGGGAGAAACCAAGGGGGTTGAGTTGACATGGACGCTCTCGAGGATAGATCATAATGTTGGTTTAAGTCCATGGAGACCTTGGAATGGGGCGCTTGATCTGGGGCCCTGAAAGATTCTCCTAAACGGAGGTTTTTATAGAGCTCCAAAGAGTACATTTCCTATGTGGAGATGAGATTTTTCTGATGAGTGCCTCAGTAATCCCCCTATGCTGGTATTGGAAACCAGGCCTTTGAGGAGAGATGCCTGGAAACAAAAGCAATGGATCTGATTAGAGCCTAAGTGCCTGTCCAGTTCAATCTTATTCTATGGGGATATCTGTCTCTGGGTCTGAGTGGAGGTAGTTTCCTAACTTGTGAAAGATCATCCCTGTTTGTCCTGGGCAACCAACACTATTTGGATGGCCTCGGGGAGATTGGAGGTTTCTCCTAATCTATAGGGTTGTGGCCAATGGAAATGGCAGAATTCCCCTGGAGAGGGAAGCCACAGTCCTGAGGTGTGGCTCCAGGGGCCCCAGCTTGGATGGTGTGTGGGCCAGGACTGTGGGGACAGAAGTCTGAAAACACAAACGCAGCTTAGGTTTGGGAATGTATGTATGAAGGCTCGATCTACAGACCGTGAGAATTTTCCGGGCTATGAACAAAGGGCGAGTATGTGGCGCTTGCTCAGGCTTTTGTCTCTGGATTTTGTGTCAACGGTGGCCGTGGAATGTCGGGGTCTCCTCAAGGGCCATGGACAATTCTTTCTCTGGTGATTTGGCCTTATCCCAAGGGGTTGGGATCATTCTGTGGATGGGAAGAGTACTTTCTGTATTTTTTTTTTTTTACCTCAAGTGTCCCACCAAAGAGGGATTCCAGAGCAGAGCCCTGAGTCGGGTGACTAGACATCTCGAACTCTGGTTGAGATTGGGTGACTAGGGGCTTGGCAAGCCCCATATGTGGGCTGTTGTTCCAGTCACTAAGAGGCTTCACATGAGGATAGGGCTCACGCTGAGGGTCACAATATGTGTTTGTGCAAATTGTGGCCCTCAGGGATAGGTGGGACCTCATAGTCCATGCTGCTTTCTCCTACAATGAACGTTGGACAACATGCCAACCACAAGGTTTCTTGCCATGGCGAAGGAGAAGTTCTGATTCTTGCATCACGTTCACTCCTGAGCAGTGAGTGTAGATAAGGTCTAGGTTCTGAAGGTGAAAATTGAGGTTGGGTAGAGATGATGGCCTAAAGCCATTGTTGGTTTGATATGCTCAGTGTACGGCCAGCTGTCCTGGTGTTGGACTGGAGGTCTGCCCTCAGGCTGTGTCAGACAGGGCTTTAGTACACAGGCTAGACTGTATAATTGGGGTATGGTCGAGTGGCATGCAGGTTGTTACTCATTTGGCGTTTCTGGTTAGCCCTATAGGGCAACATTTTTCTTCTGGAGGGCAGGCAGAGTGCTGCATTGTGTCTCCAGAATTGCCAAACTGGAGGGGTGTGGCCAGGTTTCTGAGGACGGAATTCTGAGAACACAAGTTAGGCTTAGGTTTCGGGCGAGGGCCCAGCAGGCACACTCTCAAGTGCTGAATCGAGATCTCATGCTTCTGAATTCAGGGCGAGGATCAGACTTTGGCTTAGGATGGAGTTTCTGTCCGTGATGGCCCATTTATGAAGGTGTGGGGCATCATGAGGAAATGGAGGTTTTCTCACACTGTTATTGTGTGATGCTTCAAACCACAAGGATTCATTCTGTGAGACAGTCAAGACAGGTTGGTTGGATTCAAGACGTCCCATAAAGAAGTTCTCCAGAGCAGGGTTCTAAGGATGGATGCCTGGGCAGCCCGCCTCCCATTCTAACTGTCTCCTAGTGACAAGGAAGGTTTGATCTGCTGGCTCTGGGTGAGCAGCTGAGGGGGCTGATTTAAAATGGACTCTCCTGAGAATGGATCATAATGTAAGTTTGTGTCCTTGGAGACCTTGGGATTGGGCCATGGTGCCAGCGCCCTGAAGGATCCTCCTAACCTGAGGTATTGACACAGCTCCAAAGAGCAAGTTTCCCATGTGGAGATGAGATCTGTTCTGATTGTTTCCTTAGGAAACCCCCATATTCTGATATTGGAAACCAGGCCTCTGAGGAGAGATACCTAGAAACCAAAGCAATGCATCAGAAGTTGGCTCAGGTTGGAGTTTCTGTCCATGATGGCCCCTTTATAAAGGGGAGCATCTCATGAGGCCATGTAGGTTTTCCCACGATAGGAGTTGTGAGATGCTCCAATCTGCAAGGATTCCTTCTGTGGGACAGTCAAGACCTGTTGGAAGGCTCCAGGACATCCCATATGGAACGGCGCCAGAGCAGGATTCCAAGGATGGATGCCTAGAGAGTCTGCTTTGCATTCCAGTTGTCTCCTAGCGACAAGGCAGGTTTGATATTCTGCCTCTGGGGGAGTCATCGACGGGGCTGAGTTGAAATGTACTCTCCTGCCGAATGGTCATAATGCGGGTATGTGTCCATGGAGACCTTGGAATAGGGCGGTTGCTCCGGCTACCTGAAGGTTTCTCCTAACTGGAGGCTTTTACAGAGCTCCAAAGGATAAGTTTCCCATGTGAAGACAAGATTTGTTCTGATTGGTATCTCTGGAATCCCCCATATGCTGGTATTGGAAAACAGGCCTCTGAGGAGAGATGCTTAGAAAAAAAAGCAATGGAACCAATTACATTCTAGGGGCCAGTCCAGTTTAATCTTCTTCTCTTGGGTTATCTGTCTACGGGTGAGTTGACGTCGTTGCTCAGCTTGTGAGAGATCGCCCCTCTTTGTCCTGGGTGGCCTACACTATTGGAATGGCCTCTGGGACTTTGGAGGTTTCTCCTTATCTGTAGGGTTGTGGCCAATGGAATGGGAAGAATTTCCTTGGAGAGGGCAGGCACAGTCCTGAGGTGTGGCTCCAGGGGCCTCAGTCTGGAGGGTGTGTGGGACAGGGATGTCAGGATAGAAGTCTGAAAACACAAACTCGGCTTAGGTTTGGGGACCTAGGTATGGCAGGCCCAATCTACAGACTATGAGGAGAATTTTTTGGGCTATGACCTAAGGGTGAGTGTGAACGCTTGCTGAAGCTTATGTCTCTGGATTTTGTGTCAATAGTGGCCGTGGAATGTCGGGCTGGCCTCATGGGCCATGGACGAGTCTTTCTCTCTGGACCCCAATCACTTGGGATGGCCCAATCCCAAGTGATTGGGGTCATTCTGTGAGTGGGAGGAGTCCTTTCTGTGTTTATTTACCTCAAATGTCCCACCAAAGAGGGATTCCAGAGCAGAGCCCTGAGTAGGGGTGACTAGATGTCTCTACCTCTGGTTAAGATTGGGTGACTTGGGGCATGGCAGGCCCCATATGCGGGCTCATGGTCCAGCCACTGAGAGGCTTTACTTGAGGACAGGGCTCAAACTGAGGGTCCCAATGTGTGTTTGAGCCCACTGCAGCTCTTAAGCATAGGCAGGGCCTCAGGGACCCTACACTACCCTCAGGGGCCCTACTACTACCCCTGTAGGCCCTACAGGGGTCCTACACTGAACGTTGGACAAGATGCCAACCACAAGATTCTGGCGAGAGGGAAGGAGGAGTTCTGATTTCTGCATCACGTTCACCCATGGGAAGTGAGTAGAGATAAGATCTAGGATTCTGTAGCCTGAAAACCGAAGTTGGAAAGAGATGGCGACCTAAGGCCATGGCGGTTCAGATGTTCTCAGTGTACTGCAAGCTGTCTGGGTGTCGGTTGGGAATTCAGGCCTCAGGTTCTGTCAGACAGGGCATTAGTGCACAGGCTAGACTATATAATTGGTGTACAGTTGAGTGACGTGCAGGTTTATCCTCATTTGAGGTTTCTGGGTAGACCCATAGGGCAATATTTTTCTTCTAGAGGGCAGGCAGAGTGCAGCACTGTGTCATCGGAAATCCCAAAATAGAGGGCGTGTGGTCCAGGAGAGTGAGGACGGAAGTCGGAGAACACTAACTACGCTTAGGTTTTGGGGTGAGGGCACAGCAGGTACACTCTGAAGAGCTGAATCAAGATCTCGTGCATCTGAAGTCAAGGCAAAGATCAGCTGTTGGCTCAGGTTGGAGTTTCTTTCCATGATCTGCCTTCATGAAGATTGGGGGCATCATGTGACCTTGGAAGCTTTCCATGATATGAGTTGTTAGGTGGTCCATGCACAAGGACTCCTGTGGGACAGTCGAGACCTGTTGGATGGCTCAAGGATGTCCCATAAGGAACGACGCAAGAGCAGGGTTCTAAGGATGGATGCCTGAAGAGCCCAACTCGCATTTCAATTGTCTCCTAGCGACAAGGCAGGTTCAATCTGCTGGCTCTGGAGTAGCAACCGAGGGGGTTTAGTTGAAATGGACTCTCGTGAGGATGGGTCATAATTTGGGATTGTGTCCATGGAGATATTCAAATGGGGCAGTGGCTCCAGTGACCTGAAGTTTTCTCCTAACTGGAGGTTATGACACAGCTCCATAGAGCAAGATTCCCATGTGGAGACGAGATTTTTTCTGATAGGTAGCTCTGGAAACCCCCTTATGCTGGTATTGGAATCCAGGCCTCTGAGGAGAGATGCCTGAAAACAAAAGCAATGGATCCAATTAGGGCCTAGGTGCCTGTCTTGTCCAATATTCTTTTCTATGGATATCTGTCAAAGGTTCTGATTGGAGGTAGTGGCTCAGCTTGTGCCAGAGGGTCCCTGTATGTCCAGGACATCCTACACTATTGGGATGGCCTCAGAGATTTTGGATGATTCTCCTAATCTGTCAGGTTGTGCCAAATGAATGAGCAGAATTCCCTTGGAGAGGGCAGGCACAGTCCTAAGGTGTGGCTCCATGGGGCCCAGCCTTTAGGGTGTGTGGGTGAGGACAATGGAGACAGAAGTCTGAAAACACAAACTCGGCTTAGGTTTGGGGACATAGGTATGGCAGGCCCGATCTACAGACCTTGAGAATTTTGGGGGCTCTGAACAAAGGGCAAGTGTGTGGCGCTTTTTCATGTTTTTGTCTCCTGATTTTGTGTCAATGGTGGCCGTGGAATGTCAGGCTGGCCTCATCGACCATGGACGAGTATTTCTCTCTGTGGATTTGGCCAGATTCCAAGTGTTTGGGGTCATTCTTTGGATGGTAGGAGTCCTTACTTTTTTTTTTCTTTATCTTGGTTTTTTTTTTTTTTTTTTTACCTTATGTGTTCCACCAAAGAGGGATTCCAGGAAAGAGCTCTGAATAAGGTTGACTAGACTTCTCAAGCTCTGGCTAGGATTGGGGGAGTAGGGGCATGGCAAGTCCCATATGCAGGCTCTTGGTCCAGCCCCGGAGAGGCTTTACTTGAGGCCAGGGTTCATGCTTAGGGTCCTAATGTGTGTTTGTGCCCATCGCAGCCCTCAAGCATGTCTGAGGCCTCATTGGCCATGCTGGGTTCTCATATACTGAACGTTGGACAAAATGCCAACCACAAGGTTTCTGGTCATGGGGAAGGTGAAGTTCTGATTTCTGCATCACGTACATCACTTAGTTGTGAGTGGAGATAATGTCTAGGTTCTGAAGCCTGAAGACCAAGGTTGGGAAGAGATGATGACCTAAGGCCATGGCATGTTCGATGTGTTCAGTGTGAGGCCAGGTGTCTGGGTGTCGTTCACGAGGTCTGGGGTCAGGCTGTGTCAGACAGGGCATTAGTGCCCAGGCTAGACTGTATAATTGGGGGACAGTCTAGAGAATTGCAGGTTGATCCTCATTTGATGTTTCTGGGTAGACCCCTAGGGCAAAGTCTCTCTTCTTGAGGGCAGGCAGAGTGCTGCATTTTGTCTCCAGAATTCCCAAAGTGGAAGGCTTGTGGGCCAGGAGTGTGAGGATGGAAGTCTGAGAACGCGAGCTGGCTTAGGTTTTGGGGCGAGGGCAAGGCAGGCACACTCTGCAGAGCTGAATTGAGATCTCATGCATCTGAGGTCAGGGCGAGGTTCAGACGGGAGTTTCTGTCCATGATGTCCTCTACCTGAAGGTGGAGGCATCACGAGGCCATGGAGGTTTTCCCACGGTGCGAGTGTGTGATGCTGCAAAACACAAGGATTCCTTCTGCAGGACAGTTGAGACCTGTTGAATGGATCAAGGACACCCCATTAGGAATTTCTCCAGAGCAGAGTTCTAACATGGATACCTGGGCAACGAACTCGCATTCCAATTGTCTCCTATGACAAAGCAGGTTTGATCTGCTGGCACTGGGTGAGCAACCGCCAGGTTTGTGTTGAAATGGACTCTCCTGAGGATGGGTCATAATGTGGGATTGTGTCCATTGAGACATTGGAATGGGGCGGTGGCTCCAGTGACGTGAAATTTTCTCCTAACTGGAGGTTTTGACACAGTTCCATATAGCATGATTCCCATGTGGCATGCGATTTGTTCTGATTGGTAGCTCCAGAAACCCCCATGTGCTGGTATTGGAATCCAGGCCTCTGAGGAGAGATACATGAAAACAAAAGCAATGAATTCGTTTAGGGCCTAGGTGCCTGTCCTCTTCAATCTTATTTTCTATGGATATCTATCTACAGGTCTGATTGGAGGTAGTGGCTCAGCTTGTGGCAGATGGTCCCTGTTTGTCCCGGACATCCTACAATATTGGGGAGGCCTCGGGGACTTCGAATGTTTCTCCTAATCTGTCAGGTTGTGCCAAAGGAATGAGCAGAATTCCCATGGAGAGGGCAGGCAGAGTCCTGAGGTGTGGCTCCATGGGGCCAAGCCTTGAGGGTGTGTGGGCCAGGACAATGGAGACAGAAGTCTGAAAACACAAAGTTGGCTTAGGTTTGGGGACATAGGTATGGCAGGCCCGATCTACAGACCTTGAGAATTTTTCAGGCTTTGAACAAAGGGCGAGTGTGT
Source organism: Mustela nivalis (assembly GCF_964662115.1). Lineage (NCBI taxonomy): Eukaryota > Metazoa > Chordata > Mammalia > Carnivora > Mustelidae > Mustela > Mustela nivalis. The sequence goes on from NW_028136398.1 coordinate 320,077, forward strand.
GGCGCTTTTTCAGGCTTTTGTCTCCGGATTTTGTGTCAATGGTGGCCGTGGAATGTCAGGATGTTCTCATCAGCCATGGACGAGTATTTCTCTCTATGAATTTGGCCCAATTCCAAGTGTTTGCGGTCATTCTTTGGACGGTAGGAGTCCTTTCTCTATTTTTTTTTTTAACCTCATGTGTCCCACCAAGGAGGGATTCTAGAGAAGAGATCTGAGTAGGGGTGACTAGACTTCTCAAGCACTGGTTAAGGCTTGGGGAGTAGGGGCATGGTAATCTCCATATGTGGGCTCTTGGTCCAGCCCCGGAGAGGCTTTACTTGAGGCCAGGGTTCATGCTTAGGGTCCTAATGTGTGTTTGTGCCCATCGCAGCCCTCAAGCATGTCTGAGGCCTCATGGGCCATGCTGGTTTCTCCTACACTGCACGTTGAACAACATGCCAACCACAGGGTTTCTGGTCATGGGGAAGGAGGAGTTCTGACTTCTGCATCACGTACACGGCATGGCAGTGAGTAGAGATAAGGCCTAGATTCTGAAGCCTGAAAACCGAGGTTGGTAAGAGATGACGACCTAAGGCCATGGTGGGTCCGATGCACTTAGTGTGCGGCCAGATGTCTGTGTCCATCATGAGGGCTGGGCTCAGGCTGTGTCAGGCAGGGCATTAGTCCCCAGGCTAGACTGTATAATTGGGGTACAGTCGAGTGATGTGAAGGTTGGTCCTCATTTGCGGTTTCTGGTTGGCCCCATAGGGCAAAGATTTTCTGCTGGAGGGCAGGCAGAGTGCTGCATTCTGGCTCCAGAATTGCCAACTTCAGGGCTTGTGGGCCAGGTGTTTTAGGACAGAAGTCTGAGAACACAAGTTCAGCTTAGAATTCGCAGCGGTGACATGGCAGGCACACTCTACAGACCTGAAATGAGATCTCGTGCATCTGAAGTCAGGGCGAGGATCAGATGTTGGCTTAGGTTGGAGTTTCTGTACATGATGTCCCCTTCATGAAGGTGGGGGGGCATCAGGAAACCATGGAAGATTTCCAACTTTGTGAGTGTGTGATGCTCCAAACCACAAGGATTCCGTCAGCGGGACAGTCACGACCTTTTGGATGGATCAAGGACGTCCCATAAGAAATGCTCCAAAGCACAGTTCTAATGATGGATGCCTGGGCAGTCCAACTTGCATTCCAGTTGTGTCCTAGTGAAAAGGAGGATTCGATCTGCTGTCACTGGGGGAACAACCGATGGGGCTGAATTGAAATGGACTCTCATGAGGATCAGTCATGATGTGGATTTGTGTCCATGGATCCCTTGGAATGGGGCAGTGGCTCTGTTGCCCTGAAGAATTCTCCTAACCTGAGGTTTTGATGCAGCTCCAAAGAGCAAGTTTCCCATGTAGAGACGAGATTTGTTCTGAAACCCCCACAACCTGGTATTGGAAACCAAGCATCTGGGGAACAATGCCTGGAATCCAAAGCAATGGATCTGATTACGGTCTAGGGGCCTGTCCTTTTCAATATTCTCCTCTGAGTGTCTCTGTCTAAGATTCAGAATGGAGGTCACTGCTCAGCTTGTGTCAGATCACCCATGTTTGTTGGGGGAGGCCAACACTATTGGGCTGGTCTTGGGAATTGGAGGTTTCTCCTAATCTGTAAGGTTGTGGCAAATGAAACGGGCAGAGTTCCCTTGGAGAGCACTGGCACAGTCCTTAGGTGTGACACCACCTTTCTGGGTGTCATCCAGGAGGTCCAGGCTCAGGCTGTGTCAGACAGGGCATTAGTGCCAAGCTTAGACTGTATAATTGGAGTAAAGTTGAGTGGCATGCAGATTGATCATCATTTGGCGTTTCTGGGTAGCCCCAGGGGCAACGTTTGTCTTCTGGAGGGAAGGAAGAGTGCTGCATTGTGGCGACGGAATTCTCACACTGGAGGGCTTGTGAAGAAGGAAGTGAGAGAACACAAGCTAGGCTTAGGTTTTGGGTCAAGATCATGGCAGGCACACTCTGTAGAGCTAAATCTAAATCTCATGCATCTGAAGTCAGGGCGAGGATCAGACGTAGGCTCAGGTTGAAATTTCTGTTCAGGATGGCCCCTTCATGATGGTGGGGGGCATCATGGGGCTATGGAGACTTTCCCACGATTGGCATTGTAAGTTGCTCCAATCGGCAAGGATTCCTTCTACTGGACAGTCGAGACCGGTCAGATTGCTCCAGGATGTCCCATGCGGAACCACGGCAGTGCAGGGTTCTAAGGATGGATTCCTGGAGTGCCCGCCTCACATTCCTATTGTCTCCTAGTGACAAGGCAGATTCGATCTGCTTCTTTTGGGGAGCAACCAAAGGGGATGTGTTGAAATGGACTCGCCTGCGGATGGGTCATAATGCGGGTTTGTGTCCATGGAGACCTTGGAATGGGGTGTTGGCTGCTGGGGCCTGAAGGTTTCCCTTAACTGGAGGTTGTGACACAGCTCCAAAATGCATGTTTCCCATGTGGAAATGAGATTTGTTCAGACTGGTACCTCCTGAAGAACACATATGCTGGTATTGGAAACCAGGCCTCTGAGGAGAGATGCCTGGAATCAAAAGCAATGGATCTGATTAGGGCCTAGGTGCCTGTCCGGTTCAATCTTCTTCTCTGGGGTTATCTGTCTATGGGTCTGAGTTGAGGTAGTTGCTCATCTTTGGACAGATCACCCTGTTTGCCCTGAGTGGCCAACACTATTGGGATGGCCTCAGGGACGTTTGAGTGTTCTCCTAATCTTTAGGGTTGTGGCCAATGGAATGGGCAGAATATGCTTGGAGAAGGCAGGCACAGTCCTGAGGCATGGCTCCAGGGGCTCCAGCCTGGAGGGTGTGTGGGCCAGGACAGTGGGGACAGAAATCTGAAAACCCAAACTCAGCTTAGATTTGGGGACGTAGGTATGACATGCCTGATCTATAGACCGTGAGGAGAATTTATCAGGCTATGAACAAAGGGCAAGTGTGAGGCATATCTCCAGGCTTTTGTCTCTAGATTTTGTGTCAATGGTGGCCATGGAATGACGGGATGGCCTCTTTGGCCATGGATGATTCTTTCTCTTTTAAGATTTGGTCAGATCCCAAGTTTTGGGGCTCATTCAGGTGATGGAGGAGACCCTTCAATTTTTTTTTTCCTCAGGGGTTCCAGAGCAGAGACCTGAATAGGGGTGACTAGAACTCTCAACCTCTCATTAATATTGGGGGACTAGGGATGGCAATGCGGGTTTGGTCCAGACCCTGAGAGGCTTTACTTGAGGACAGGGCTCACACTGAGGGTCCCAATGTGTTTGTGCCCATTGCGGTTCTCAAGCATGGGCGGGGACTCATGGGCTACACTGGATTCTCCTACACTGAACGTTGGAAAACATGCCAACCACAAGGTTTCTTACCTTGAGGAAGAAGGAGTTTCATTTCTGCATCACGTTCACCCCTGGGTAGTGAGTATATATAAGGTCTAGGTTCTGAAGCCTGAAAACCAAGGTTGGGAAGAGATGATGACCTAAAGCCATGGCGGGTCTGATGTGCTCAGTGTACAGCCAGCTGTCTGGGTGTCGGTTGAAAATTCAGACCTCAGGCTGTGCAAGACAGGGCATTAACGCCAAAGCGAAACTGTATAATTGGGGTAGAGTCAAGTGGCATGCAGGTTGATCCTCATTTGGTGTTTCTGGTTAGCCCCATAGGACAACGTTTCTCTTCTGGAGGGCAGTCAGAGTGCTGCATTGTGTCTCTCCAGAAATCCCTAACTGGAGGGCTGGTGGGCTCGGAGTGTGAGGACGAAGTCAGAGAACAATAGCTAGGTTTTGCTTCGGGGCAGGGTTTCGGCAGGCACACTCTGCAGAGTTGAATCAAGATTTCGTGCATCTGAAGTCAGGGTGAGGATTAGACGTTGGCTCAGGTTGGAGTTTCTGTCCAAGATGGCTCTTTCATGAAGGGGACGGTGCACCACGAGGCCACAGAGCTTTTCCCATGATGGGAGTTGTGAGGTGCTCCAAAGCACAAGGATTCCTTCTGCAGGACAGCTGTGACCTGTTGGATGGCTCCAGGACGTCCCATATGGAATTACTTCAGAGTAGTTTTCTACAGATGGATGCCTAGCCAGCCCGCCTCACATTCCAATTGTCTCCTAGTGACAAGATAGGTTCGATCTGCTGGCTCTAGGGGAGCACCCAAGGGCACTGAGTTGAAATAGACTCTCCTGCAGATGGGTCCTAATGTGGGATTGTGTCCATGGAGACCTTGGAATGAGGTGGTGGCACCGGGGCCCTGAAGGATTATCCTAGCCAGAGGTTTTGACACAGCTTGAAAGAGCACGTTTCCCATGTGGAGAAGACATTTGTTCTGACTGATGCCTCAGGAAACCCCCATATGGTGGTATTGAAAACCAGGCCTCTGAGGTTCTGACATAGTTCCTCGAGCAAGTTTCCAATGTGCAGACAAGACTTGATATGAAGGGGCCTATGGAAACCCCATAGGCTGGTATTGGAAACCAGGCCTCTGAGAAGAGATGCCTGGAAACCAAAGCAATGGATCTGATTAGGGCCTAGAGGCCTGTCCAGTTCAATGTTCTTCTCTGGGGACATCTGTCTCCGAGTCTGTGTGGAGCTAGTTGCTCAGCTAGTGTCAGATCACCCCTGTTTGTTCCGAGCAGCCTACAATATTGGGATGGTCCCAGGGACATTGGAGATTTCTCCCGATTTATATGGTTGTGGGCAATGGAATATGAAGAATTCCCTTTGAGAGGGCAGGAACAATCCTGAGGTGTGGTTCCAGGGGCCCTAGCATGGAGGGTGTGTGTTTTCAGACAACTGTCCAAACAGCCCTGGCCTACACAACCTACAGGCTCAGGCCCCTGGATCCAAACCTGAGGACTGTACTTGTCCTCTCAGAGGGAATTGTGTGTGCCCATTCCAAAGGCCACAACCCTTCTAATAGGAGAAACCTCCAAAGTCCCAGATCCATCTCAATAGTGGTGGCTTCCCAGGAAAAACAGGGGTAATCTGAGCACCTACCTGCACTCAGACCCATAGACAGATGTCCCCAGAGGTAAAAAGGAAGAACAGGCCAATAGGCACTAATCAGATCCATTGCTTTGGATTCCAGGCATCTCTCCTCAGAGGCCTGGATTTCAAAAGCAGCATCTAGCTGTTTCTTGACTCACCCATCAGAAACATCTCATCTACACATGGGAAACTTGCACGTTGGAGCTGTGTCAAAGCCTCTGTTTAGGAGAACCCTATAGGGCCCCAGTGCCACCGCTTCATTCCAAGGTCTCCATAGACACAAAAGCACGTTAGGATCCATCCCCAGGGGTGTCCATTTCAACTCAGCGTCCTCGGTTGCTCCCCACAGATCCAGGAGATGTAACCTGTCTTGTTGCCAGGAGACAATTGGAATGCGAGGTGGGCTATACAGCCATCCATCCTTAGAACCCTGCTCAGAATCATTGGCCTGGAGCCAAACAACAGGTCTCAATTGTCCTGCAGAAGACTCTCTGCAGTTTGGAGCTTCTCACAACTCCCCTCGTGGGAAAACACCCATGGCCTTGTGATGCCCCCCCCATTCATGAAGGGGCCATCAGGGACAGAAACTCCAACCTGAGCGATCGTCTGATCCTCGCCCTGACTTCAGATGCACGAGATCTCAATTCAGGTCTGTAGATTGTGCATGCCATGGCCTCACCCAGAAACCTAAGCCTAGCTTGTGTTCTCAGACTTTTGTCGTCAGACTACTGGCCCACAAGCCCTCCAGTTTGGCAATCCAGAACTACAATGCAGCACTCTGCCGGCCCTCCAGAAGAAAAACATTGTCCTCTGGGGCTACCCAGTAACCCCAAATGAGGATCAACCTGCACCGACCTTGGCTGTACCCCAAATACATAGGCTGACCAGGGCACTAAGGCCCTTTCTGACACAGCCTGAGCCTGGACCCCCTGGCCCCTCCCAGACAGCTGGCCGCACACTGAGCACATCGAGCCGCCATGGCCTTAGGTCGTCATCTCTTCCCAACCTCGGTTTTCAGGTTTCAGAACCTAGACCTTATCTCCAATCACTGCCCAGGGTTGAAGGTGATGCAGAAATCAGAACTCCTTCCCCATGGCAAGAAACCTTGTGGTTGGCATGTTGTCCAAAGTTCAGTGTAGTTGAAACCAGTGTGGCCCATGAGGCCCCGTCCATGCTGGCGGGCCACATTGGTCACAAACACACATTGTGACGATCAGGCTGAGCCCAGTCCTCAAGTAAGGTCACTCAGTGGCCGGATGAAGAGATAGCATATTGGGCTTGCCATGCCCCTAGGCCCCAATTTTTAACCATAGTTCGTGTTGTCCCTTCAGTCATCCCCACGACTTGGCTTTGGAATTCCTCTTTTGGTGGAACATCTGAGGTAACAAAACTGAAATGAGTCCTCCCATCCCACAGATTGACGAAAAGCAATTGGGAATCGGGCCAAATCCTCAGAGAGGAAGATTCGTCCATGGCCCATGAGGCCTCCCCGACATTCCACGGCCATCGCTGATACAAAATCCAGAGAAAAAAGCCTGAGCAAGCGCCTCAGACTCGCACTTCTTCATATCCTGAAGAGTTCTTCTCATGGTTTGTAGAACGGGCCTGCCATACCTACGTCCCCAAACCTAAGCTGAGTTTGTGTTTTCAGACTTCTGTCCTCAAAGTCTTGGGCCACACACCCTCCAGGCTGGGCCCCTGGAGCCACACATTAGGACTGTGCCTACCAATCCATGAGAATTCTGCCCATTCCATGGTCCAGAATCGTACAAATTAGGAGCAACCTCCAAAGTCCCTGAGGCCATCCCAATAGTGTGGGTCGCCCGGAACAAACAAGGGCTGTCTGACACCAGCTGATAATCGACCTCCACTCATACCATAGATGGATGTCCCCAGAGAAGAAGATTGAACCAGACAGGACCCTAGGCCATAATAGGATCCATTGCTTTGGGTTACAGGCATGTGTCCTCAAAAGCCTGATTCCAATACGAGCATAGGGGTTTTCCTGAGGCACCCATCAGAACTCATCTCGTCTCCACAAGGAAACCTGTGCATGGGAGCCATGTCCAAAGCTTAGGAGAGTACTTCAGGGTCCCGGTGCCACCGCCCCATTCCAAGGCCCTCATGGACACAAAAACACATTAGGACCCATCCTCAGGAAAGTCCATTTCAACTCAGCCAACCCGGTTGCTCTGGCAGAGCCATCAGATCTAAACAGTCTAGTTGCTAGGAGACAATTGGAATGCGAGGCAGGCTTCCCAGGCATCCATCCGCGAACCATGCTCTGGAGTCATTCCATATGGGACGTCCTGGAGCTGTCCAACAGGTCTCAATTGTCCCGGAGAAGGAATCCTTGAAGGGGGCATCCCACAACTCCCAACGTGGGAAAACCTCAATGGCCTCGAGATTCCGCTCCCTTCATGAAGCGGCCGTCATGCTCAGAAACTCCCGACTGAGCCAACGTCTGATCCTCGCCCTGACTTCAGATGGATGAGATATTGGTTCAGATCTAAAGGGGGTACCTACTGTGCCCTCGCCCTGAAACCCAAGTCAAGCTTGTCTTCTCAGACTTCCGTCCTCACACTCCTGGCCCCGAAGCCCTCAAGTTTGGCAATTCCGGACCCACAATGCAGCACTCTGCCTGCCCTCTAAAAAAAAATTATTGCCTCATGAGCTGCCCAGGCACCTTAAATGAGGGTAAACCTACACAGCACTCGACTTTACACAAATTATATACTCTAACCTGGGCACTAATGCACTGTCGAACACAACCTGAGCCCGGACCTCCTGACCAACACCCAGAAAGCTGACCGCACACTGAGCACATAAAACCCGCCATGACCTTAGGTCATCATCTCTTCCCTACCTCAGTTTTCAGGCTTCAGAACCGAGAACTTATCTCCAATCACTGCCCAGGGGTGAGGGTGATGCAGAAATCAGGACTCCTCCTTACCCATGGCAAGAACCCTTGTGGTTGGCACGTTGTCCAACGTTCAGTGTAGGAGAAAACAGCATTCACCCTGAGGCCCCGCCCATTCTTGAGTGTTACGAGGGCATACACACGCATTGTGACCCTCAGCATGAGTCCTGTCCTCTAGTAAGTCCTCTCAGTGGCTGGACCATTAGATGTCATAATGGGCTTGACATGTCCCTAGGCCCCAATTTTTAACCAGATTTCTGATTGTCCAGTCGCCCCTCCCCAGGGCTCTACTCTGGAATCCATCATTTGGTGGGACACCTGAGGTTAAAAAAGGAAACAACAACAACAACAAAAAAAAAACGAACTTCTTCCAGCCCACAGAATGACCCCAAACTCTTTAGACGGGGCCAAACCACCAGAGAAAAGACTCGTCCATTTCCCATGAAGTCACCCAGAAATTCCACGACCATGAGTGACGCGATATCCAGAGACAAAAACTTGAGCAGGACCCTCACACTCGCCCTTCTTTCAAATCCCGAAGAGTTCTCCTCATGGTCTGTAGATCAGTCCTGCCATACCTATGACCCGAAACATAAGCCAAGTTTGTGTTTTCAGACAACTGTCCAAACAGCCCTGGCCTACACAACCTACAGGCTCAGGCCCCTGGAGCAGAACCTCAGGACGGTACTTGCCCTCTCCAAGGGTATTGTGTGTGCCCATTCCAATGGCCACAACCCTTCTAATAGGATAAACCTCCAAAGTCCCTGATCCTTCTCAATAGTGGTGGCTTCCCAGGAAAAACAGGGGCAATCTGAGCCCAACTGAGCACCTACCTGCACTCAGACCCCTAGACAGAGGTCTCCAGAGGTATGAAGGAAAGAACAGGCCCCTAGGCACTAATCAGATCCATTGCTTTGGTTTCCAGGCATCTCTCCTCAGAGGCCTGGATTTCAAAAGCAGCATCTAGCTGTTTCTTGACTCACCCATAAGAAAACATCTCATCTACACATGGGAAACTTGCACGTTGGAGCTGTGTCAAAGCCTCTGTTTAGGAGAACCCCTTAGGGCCTCAGTGCCACTGCTTCATTCCAAGGTCTCCGTAGACACAAAAGCACGTTAGGACCCATCCGCAGGGGTGTCCATTTCAACTCAGCGTCCTCGGTTGCTCCCCACAGATCCAGGAGATCTAACCTGTCTTGTTGCTAGGAGAAAATTGGAATAGAGGTGGGCTACCCAGCCATCCATCCTTAGAACACTGCTCAGAATCATTTGCCTGGAGCCAAACAACTGGTCTCAATTGTCCTGCAGAAGACACTGTGCAGTTTGGAGCTTCTCACAAATCCCATTGGGATAATCCCCATGGCCCCGTGATGCCCCCCCATTCATGAAGGGGCCATCAAGGACAGAAACTCCAACCTGAGCGATCGTCTGATCCTCGCCCTGACTTCAGATGCACGAGATCTCGATTCAGGTCTGTAGATTGTGCCGGCCATGGCCTCACCCAGAAACCTAAGCCTAGCTTGTGTTCTCAGACTTTTGTCGTCAGACTACTGGCCCACAAGCCATCCAGTTTGGCAATCCAGAACTACAATGCAGCACTCTGCCTGCCCTCCAGAAGAAAAACATTGTCCTCTGGGGCTACCCAGTAACCCCAAATGAGGATCAACCTGCACCGACCTTGGCTGTACCCCAAATACGTAGGCTGACCAGGGCACTAATGCCCTTTCTGACACAGCCTGAGCCTGGACCCCCTGCCCCCTCACAGACAGCTGTCGGCACACTGAGCACATCGAGCCGCCATGGCCTTAGGTCGTCATCTCTTCCCAACCTCGGTTTTCAGGTTTCAGAACCTATACCTTATCTCCAAACACTGCCCAGGGTTGAAGGTGATGCAGAAATCAGAACTCCTTCCCCATGGCAAGAAAAGTTGTGGTTGGCATGTTTTCCAACGTTCAGTGTTGTTGAAACCAGTGTGGCCCATGAGGCCCCACACATGCTCGCGGGCCACATTGGTCACAAACACACATTGTGTCCCTCAGGCTGAGCCCAGTCCTCAAGTAAGGCCACTCAGTGGCTGGATGAAGAGATAGCATATTGGGCTTGCCATGCCCCTAGGCCCCAATTTTTAACCATAGTTCGGGTTGTCCCTTCAGTCTTCCCCACGGCTTTGCTTTGGAATTCCTCTTTTGGTGGGACACCTGAGGTAAGAAAACTGAAATGAGTCCCCCCATCCCACAGATTGACGAAAAGCAATTGGGAATCGGGGCAAATCCTCCGAGAGGTAGATTCGTCCATGGCCTAAGAGGCCTCCCCGATATTCCACGGCCATCGCTGATTCAAAATCCAAAGACAAAAGCCTGAGCAAGCGCCTCAGACTCGCACTTTCTTAATATCTGAAGAGTTCTTCTCATGGTTTGTAGATCGGGCCTGCCATACCTATGTCCCCAAACCCTAGCTGAGTTTGTGTTTTCAAACTTCTGTCCTCAAAGTCTTGGGCCACACACCCTCCAGGCTGGGCCCATGGAGCCACACATTGGGATTGTGCCTACCAATCCATGGGAATTCTGCCCATTCCATGGTCCAAAATCGTACAAATTAGGAGAAACCTCCAAAGTCCCTGAGGCCATCCCAATAGTGTAGGTCGCCTGGAACAAACAAGGGCTGTCTGAAACCAGCTGATAATCGACCTCCACTCATACCATAGATGGATGTCCCCAGAGAAGAAGATTGAACCAGACAGGACCCTAGGCCATAATAGGATCCATTGCTTTGGGTTACAGGCATGTGTCCTCAAAAGCCTGATTCCAATACGAGCATAGGGGTTTTCCTGAGGCACCCATCAGAACTCATCTCGTCTCCACAAGGAAACCTGTGCATGGGAGCCATGTCCAAAGCTTAGGAGAGTACTTCAGGGTCCCGGTGCCACCGCCCCATTCCAAGGACCTCATGGACACAAACACACATTAGGACCCATCCTCTGGAAAGTGCATTTCAACTCAGCCACCCCGGTTGCTCCCGCAGATCCATTAGATCTAAACTGTCTTGTTGCTAGGAGACAATTGGAATGCGAGGCGGGCTTCCCAGGCAGCCATCCGCGAACGGTGCTCTGGAGTCATTCCATATGGGATGTCCTGGAGCTGTCCAACAGGTCTAAATTGTCCCGCCCAAGGAATCCTTGAAGGGGGCATCCCACAACTCCCAAAATGGGAAAACCTCAAAGGCCTCAAGATTCCTAACCGTTCATTAAGCGGCCGTCATCCACAGAAACTCCACCCTGAGCCAACATCTGATCCTCGCCTTGACTTCAGATGCATGAGTTATTGGTTCAGATCTGCAGGGGGTACCTGCCGTGCCCTCGCCCTGAAACCCAAGTCTAGCTTGTCTTCTCAGACTTCCGTCCTCACACTCCTGGCCCCGAAGCCCTCAAGTTTGGCAATTCCGGACCCACAATGCAGCACTCTGACTGCCCTCTAAAAAAAAATTATTCCCTCATGAGCTGCCCAGGCACCTTAAATGAGGGTAAACCTACACAGCACTCGACTTTACACAAATTATATAGTCTAACCTGGGCACTAATGCACTGTCGAACACAACCTGAGACGGGACCTCCTGACCAACACCCAGAAACCTGACCGCACACTGAGCACATAAAACCCGCCATGGCCTTAGGTCATCATCTCTTCCCTACCTCAGTTTTCAGGCTTCAGAACCGAGACCTAATCTCCAATCACTGCCCAGGGGTGAGTGTGATGCAGAAATCAGAACTCCTCCTTACCCATGGCAAGAACCCTTGTGGTTGGCACGTTGTCCAACGTTCAGTGTAGGAGAAACCAGCATTCACCCTGAGGCCCCGCCCATTCTTGAGTGCGACGAATACAAACACACGCATTGTGACCCTCAGCATGAGTCCTGTCCTCTAGTAAGTCCTCTCAGTGGCTGGACCATTAGATGTCATAATAGGCTTGACATGTCCCTAGGCACCAATTTTTAACCAGATTTCTGATTGTCCAGTCGCCCTTCCCCAGGGCTCTACTCTGGAATCCCTCATTTGTTGGGACACCTGAGGTAAAAAAAGAAAACAAGAACAACAACAACAAAAACGGAATTCTTCCAGCCCACAGAATGACCCCAAACTCTTTGGACGGGGCCAAACCACCAGAGAGTAAGACTCGTCCATTTCCCATGAAGTCACCCAGAAATTCCACGACCATGAGTGACACGATATCCAGAGACAAAAACTTGAGCAGGAGCCTCACTCTCGCCTTTCTTTCAAATCCCGAAGAGTTCTCCTCATGGTCTGTAGATCAGTCCTGCCATACCTATGACCCAAAACATAAGCCGAGTTTGTGTTTTCAGACAACTGTCCAAACAGCCCTGGCCTACACAACCTACAGGCTCAGGCCCCTGGAGCCAAACCTGAGGACTGTACTTGCCCTCTCCAAGGGAATTGTGTGTGCCCATTCCAATGGCCACAACCCTTCTAATAGGATAAACCTCCAAAGTCCCTGATCCATCTCAATAGTGGTGGCTTCCCAGGAAAAACAGGGGCAATCTGAGCCCAACTGAGCACCTACCTGCACTCAGACCCCTAGACAGAGGTCCCCAGAGGTATGAAGGAAAGAACAGGCCCCTAGGCACTAATCAGATCCATTGCTTTGGTTTCCAGGCATCTCTCCTCAGAGGCCTGGATTTCAAAAGCAGCATCTAGCTGTTTCTTGACTCACCCATCAGAAAACATCTCATCTACACATGGGAAACTTGCACGTTGGAGCTGTGTCAAAGCCTCTGTTTAGGAGAACCCTTTAGGGCCCCAGTGCCACCGCTTCATTCCAAGGTCTCCATAGACACAAAAGCACGTTAGGACCCATCCCCAGGGGTGTCCATTTTAACTCAGCGTCCTCGGTTGCTCCCCACAGATCCAGGAGATCTAACCTGTCTTGTTGCTAGAGGACAATTGGAATGAGAGGTGGGCTACCCAGCCATCCATCCTTAGAACCCTGCTCAGAATCATTGGCCTGAAGCCAAACAACCGGTCTCAATTGTGCTGCAGAAGACACTATGCAGTTTTGAGCTTCTCACAACTCCCATTGGGAAAATCCCCATGGCCTCGTGATGCCCATCCATTCATGAAGGGCCCATCAGGGACAGAAACTCCAACCTGAGCGATCGTCTGATCCTCGCCCTGACTTCAGATGCACGAGATCTCGATTCAGGTCTGTAGATTGTGCCTGCCATGGCCTCACCCAGAAACCTAAGCCTAGCTTGTGTTCTCAGACTTTTGTCGTCAGACTACTGGCCCACAAGCCCTCCAGTTTGGCAATCCAGAACTAAAATGCAGCACTCTGCCTGCCCTCCAGAAGAAAAACATTGTCCTCTGGGGCTACCCAGTAACCCCAAATGAGGATCAACCTGCACCGACCTTGGCTGTACCCCAAATACATAGACTGACCAGGGCACTAATGCCCTTTCTGACACAGCCTGAGCCTGGACCCCCTGGCCCCTCCCAGACAGCTGTCGGCACACTGAGCACATCGAGCCGCCATGGCCTTAGGTCGTCATCTCTTCCCAACCTCGGTTTTCAGGTTTCAGAACCTAGACCTTATCTCCAATCACTGCCCAGGGTTGAAGGTGATGCAGAAATCAGAACTCCTTCCCCATGGCAAGAAACCTTGTGGTTGGCATGTTGTCCAACGTTCAGTGTAGTTGAAACCAGTGTGGCCCATGAGGCCCCGCCCATGCTCACGGGGCACATTGGTCACAAACACACATTGTGTCCCTCAGGCTGAGCCCAGTCCTCAAGTTAAGGCCACTCAGTGGCTGGATGAAGAGATAGCATATTGGGCTTGCCATGCCCCTAGGCCCCAATTTTTAACCATAGTTCGGGTTGTCCCTTCAGTCTTCCCCACGGCTTTGCTTTGGAATTCCTCTTTTGGTGGGACACCTGAGGTAACAAAACTGAAATGAGTCATCCCATCCCACAGATTGACGAAAAGCAATTGGGAATCGGGGCAAATCCTCAGAGAGGTAGATTTTTCCATGGCCCAAGAGGCCTCCACGACATTCCACGGCCATCGCTGATTCAAAATCCAGAGACAAAAGTCTTAGCAAGCGCCTCAGACTCGCACTTTCTTCATATCCTGAAGAGTTCTTCTCATGGTTTGTAGATCGGGCCTGCCATACCTATGTCCCCAAACCCTAGCTGAGTTTGTGTTTTCAGACTCCTGTCCTCAAAGTCTTGGGCCACACACCCTCCAGGCTGGGCCCATGGAGCCACACATTCGGACTGTGCCTACCAATCCATGGGAATTCTGCCCATTCCATGGTCCAAAATCGTACAAATTAGGAGAAACCTCCAAAGTCCCTGAGGCCATCCCAATAGTGTAGGTCGCCTGGAACAAACAAGGGCTGTCTGAAACCAGCTGATAATCGACCTCCACTCATACCATAGATGGATGTCCCCAGAGAAGAAGATTGAACCAGACAGGACCCTAGGCCATAATAGGATCCATTGCTTTGGGTTACAGGCATGTGTCCTCAAAAGCCTGATTCCAATACGAGCATAGGGGTTTTCCTGAGGCACCCATCAGAACTCATCTCGTCTCCACAAGGAAACCTGTGCATGGGAGCCATGTCCAAAGCTTAGGAGAGTACTTCAGGGTCCCGGTGCCACCGCCCCATTCCAAGGACCTCATGGACACAAACACACATTAGGACCCATCCTCTGGAAAGTGCATTTCAACTCAGCCACCCCGGTTGCTCCCGCAGATCCATTAGATCTAAACTGTCTTGTTGCTAGGAGACAATTGGAATGCGAGGCGGGCTTCCCAGGCAGCCATCCGCGAACGGTGCTCTGGAGTCATTCCATATGGGATGTCCTGGAGCTGTCCAACAGGTCTAAATTGTCCCGCCCAAGGAATCCTTGAAGGGGGCATCCCACAACTCCCAAAATGGGAAAACCTCAAAGGCCTCGAGATTCCTAACCGTTCATTAAGCGGCCGTCATCCACAGAAACTCCACCCTGAGCCAACATCTGATCCTCGCCTTGACTTCAGATGCATGAGTTATTGGTTCAGATCTGCAGGGGGTACCTGCCGTGCCCTCGCCCTGAAACCCAAGTCTAGCTTGTCTTCTCAGACTTCCGTCCTCACACTCCTGGCCCCGAAGCCCTCAAGTTTGGCAATTCCGGACCCACAATGCAGCACTCTGACTGCCCTCTAAAAAAAAATTATTCCCTCATGAGCTGCCCAGGCACCTTAAATGAGGGTAAACCTACACAGCACTCGACTTTACACAAATTATATAGTCTAACCTGGGCACTAATGCACTGTCGAACACAACCTGAGACGGGACCTCCTGACCAACACCCAGAAACCTGACCGCACACTGAGCACATAAAACCCGCCATGGCCTTAGGTCATCATCTCTTCCCTACCTCAGTTTTCAGGCTTCAGAACCGAGACCTAATCTCCAATCACTGCCCAGGGGTGAGTGTGATGCAGAAATCAGAACTCCTCCTTACCCATGGCAAGAACCCTTGTGGTTGGCACGTTGTCCAACGTTCAGTGTAGGAGAAACCAGCATTCACCCTGAGGCCCCGCCCATTCTTGAGTGCGACGAGTACAAACACACGCATTGTGACCCTCAGCATGAGTCCTGTCCTCTAGTAAGTCCTCTCAGTGGCTGGACCATTAGATGTCATAATAGGCTTGACATGTCCCTAGGCACCAATTTTTAACCAGATTTCTGATTGTCCAGTCGCCCTTCCCCAGGGCTCTACTCTGGAATCCCTCATTTGTTGGGACACCTGAGGTAAAAAAAGAAAACAAGAACAACAACAACAAAAACGGAATTCTTCCAGCCCACAGAATGACCCCAAACTCTTTGGACGGGGCCAAACCACCAGAGAGTAAGACTCGTCCATTTCCCATGAAGTCACCCAGAAATTCCACGACCATGAGTGACACGATATCCAGAGACAAAAACTTGAGCAGGAGCCTCACTCTCGCCTTTCTTTCAAATCCCGAAGAGTTCTCCTCATGGTCTGTAGATCAGTCCTGCCATACCTATGACCCAAAACATAAGCCGAGTTTGTGTTTTCAGACAACTGTCCAAACAGCCCTGGCCTACACAACCTACAGGCTCAGGCCCCTGGAGCCAAACCTGAGGACTGTACTTGCCCTCTCCAAGGGAATTGTGTGTGCCCATTCCAATGGCCACAACCCTTCTAATAGGATAAACCTCCAAAGTCCCTGATCCATCTCAATAGTGGTGGCTTCCCAGGAAAAACAGGGGCAATCTGAGCCCAACTGAGCACCTACCTGCACTCAGACCCCTAGACAGAGGTCCCCAGAGGTATGAAGGAAAGAACAGGCCCCTAGGCACTAATCAGATCCATTGCTTTGGTTTCCAGGCATCTCTCCTCAGAGGCCTGGATTTCAAAAGCAGCATCTAGCTGTTTCTTGACTCACCCATCAGAAAACATCTCATCTACACATGGGAAACTTGCACGTTGGAGCTGTGTCAAAGCCTCTGTTTAGGAGAACCCTTTAGGGCCCCAGTGCCACCGCTTCATTCCAAGGTCTCCATAGACACAAAAGCACGTTAGGACCCATCCCCAGGGGTGTCCATTTTAACTCAGCGTCCTCGGTTGCTCCCCACAGATCCATGAGATCTAACCTGTCTTGTTGCTAGGAGACAATTGGAATGAGAGGTGGGCTACCCAGCCATCCATCCTTAGAACCCTGCTCAGAATCATTGGCCTGGAGCCAAACAACCGGTCTCAATTGTCCTGCAGAAGACACTCTGCAGTTGGAGCTTCTCACAACTCCCATTGGGAAAATCCCCATGGCCTCGTGATGCCCCTCCATTCATGAAGGGGCCATTAGGGACAGAAACTCCAACCTGAGCGATCGTCTGATCCTCGCCCTGACTTCAGATGCACGAGATCTCGATTCAGGTCTGTAGATTGTGCCTGCCATGGCCTCACCCAGAAACCTAAGCCTAGCTTGTGTTCTCAGACTTTTGTCGTCAGACTACTGGCCCACAAGCCCTCCAGTTTGGCAATCCAGAACTAAAATGCAGCACTCTGCCTGCCCTCCAGAAGAAAAACATTGTCCTCTGGGGCTACCCAGTAACCCCAAATGAGGATCAACCTGAACCGACCTTGGCTGTACCCCAAATACATAGGATGACCAGGCACAAATGCCCTTTCTGACACAGCCTGAGCCTGGACCCCCTGGCCCCTCCCAGACAGCTGTCGGCACACTGAGCACATCGAGCCGCCATGGCCTTAGGTCGTCATCTCTTCCCAACCTCGGTTTTCAGGTTTCAGAACCTAGACCTTATCTCCAATCACTGCCCAGGGTTGAAGGTGATGCAGAAATCAGAACTCCTTCCCCATGGCAAGAAACCTTGTGGTTGGCATGTTGTCCAACGTTCAGTGTTGTTGAAACCAGTGTGGCCCATGAGGCTCCACCCATGTTCGCGGTCCACATTGGTCACAAACACACATTGTGACCCTCAGGCTGAGCCCAGTCCTCAAGTAAGGCCACTCAGTGGCTGGATGAAGAGATAGCATATTGGGCTTGCCATGCCCCTAGGCCCCAATTTTTAACCATAGTTCGGGTTGTCCCTTCAGTCTTCCCCACGGCTTTGCTTTGGAATTCCTCTTTTGGTGGGACACCTGAGGTAACAAAACTGAAATGAGTCCCCCCATCCCACAGATTGACGAAAAGCAATTGGGAATCGGGGCAAATCCTCCGAGAGGTAGATTCGTCCATGGCCCAAGAGGCCTCCCCGATATTCCACGGCTATCGCTGATTCAAAATCCAAAGACAAAAGCCTGAGCAAGCGCCTCAGACTCGCACTTTCTTCATATCTGAAGAGTTCTTCTCATGGTTTGTAGATCGGGCCTGCCATACCTATGTCCCCAAACCCTAGCTGAGTTTGTGTTTTCAGACTTCTGCCGACAAGTCTTGGGCCACACACCCTCCAGGCTGGGCCCCTGGAGCCACACATTCGGACTGTGCCTACCAATCCATGGGAATTCTGCCCATTCCATGGTCCAAAATCGTACAAATTAGGAGAAACCTCCAAAGTCCCTGAGGCCATCCCAATAGTGTAGGTCGCCTGGAACAAACAAGGGCTGTCTGAAACCAGCTGATAATCGACCTCCACTCATACCATAGATGGATGTCCCCAGAGAAGAAGATTGAACCAGACAGGACCCTAGGCCATAATAGGATCCATTGCTTTGGGTTACAGGCATGTCTCCTAAAAAGCCTGATTCCAATACGAGTATAGGGGTTTTCTGAGGCACCCAACAGAACTCATCTCGTCTCCACAAGGAAACCTGTGCATGGGAGCCATGTCCAAAGCTTAGGAGAGTACTTCAGGGTCCCGGTGCCACCGCCCCATTCCAAGGCCCTCATGGACACAAAAACACATTAGGACCCATCCTCAGGAAAGTCCATTTCAACTCAGCCACCCCGGTTGCTCCGGCAGAGACATCAGATCTAAACAGTCTTGTTGCTAGTAGACAATTGGAATGCGAGGCGGGCTTCCCAGGCATCCATCCGCGAACGGTGCTCTGGAGTCATTCCATATGGGAAGTCCTGGTGCTGTCCAACAGGTCTCAATTGTCCCGCAGAAGGAATCCTTGAAGGGGGCATCCCACAACTCCCAAAATGGGAAAACCTCAATGGCCTCGAGATTCCTCTCCGTTCATGAAGCGACCGTCATCCACAGAAACTCCACCCTGAGCCAATATCTAATCCTCGCCCTGACTTCAGATGCATGAGATATTGGATCAGATCTGCAGGGGGAACCTGCCGTGCCCTCGCCCTGAAACCCAAGTCTAGCTTGTCTTCTCAGACTTCCGTCCTCACACTCCTGGTCCCGAAGCCCTCCAGTTTGGCAATCCAGAACTAAAATGCAGCACTCTGTCTGCCCTCCAGAAGAAAAACATTGTCCTCTGGGGCTACCCAGTAACCCCAAATGAGGATCAACCTGCACCGACCTTGGCTGTACCCCAAATACATAGGCTGACCAGGGCACTAATGCCCTTTCTGACACAGCCTGAGCCTGGACCCCCTGGCCCCTCCCAGACAGCTGTCCGCACACTGAGCACATCGAGCCGCCATGGCCTTAGGTCGTCATCTCTTCCCAACCTCGGTTTTCAGGTTTCAGAACCTAGACCTTATCTCCAATCACTGCCCAGGGTTGAAGGTGATGCAGAAATCAGAACTCCTTCCCCATGGCAAGAAACCTTGTGGTTGGCATGTTGTCCAACGTTCAGTATAGTTGAAACCAGTGTGGCCCATGAGGCCCCGCCCATGCTCACGGGTCACATTGGTCACAAACACACATTGTGTCCCTCAGGCTGAGCCCAGTCCTCAAGTTAAGGCCACTCAGTGGCTGGATGAAGAGATAGCATATTGGGCTTGCCATGCCCCTAGGCCCCAATTTTTAACCATAGTTGGGGTTGTCCCTTCAGTCTTCCCCACGGCTTTGCTTTGGAATTCCTCTTTTGGTGGGACCTCTGAGGTAACAAAACTGAAATGAGTCCTCCCATCACAAAGTTTGACGAAAAGCAATTGGGAATCGGGGCAAATCCTCAGAGAGGTAGATTTTTCCATGGCCCAAGAGGCCTCCACGACATTCCACGGCCATCGCTGATTCAAAATCCAGAGACAAAAGCCTGAGCAAGCACCTCAGACTCGCACTTTCTTCATATCCTGAAGAGTTCTTCTCATGGTTTGTAGATCGGGCCTGCCATACCTATGTCCCCAAACCCTAGCTGAGTTTGTGTTTTCAGACTCCTGTCCTCAAAGTCTTGGGCCACACACCCTCCAGGCTGGGCCCATGGAGCCACACATTCGGACTGTGCCTACCAATCCATGGAAATTCTGCCCATTCCATGGTCCAAAATCGTACAAATTAGGAGAAACCTCCAAAGTCCCTGATGCCATCCCAATAGTTTAGGTCGCCTGGAACAAACAAGGGCTGTCTGACACCAGCTGATAATCGACCTCCACCATACCATAGATGGATGTCCCCAGAGAAGAAGATTGAACCAGACAGGACCCTAGGCCATAATAGGATCCATTGCTTTGGGTTACAGGCATGTCTCCTAAAAAGCCTCATTCAAATACGACCATAGGGGTTTTCCTGAGGCACCCATCAGAACTCATCTCGTCTCCCCAAAGA
The DNA here is from genome assembly GCF_964662115.1 of Mustela nivalis. NCBI lineage: Eukaryota > Metazoa > Chordata > Mammalia > Carnivora > Mustelidae > Mustela > Mustela nivalis. The sequence goes on from NW_028136398.1 coordinate 340,209, forward strand.
AACCTGTGCATGTGAGCCATGTCCAAAGCTTAGGAGAGTACTTCAGGGTCCCGGTGCCACCGCCCCATTCCAAGGCCCTCATGGACACAAAAACACATTAGGACCCAACCTCAGGAAAGTCCATTTTAACTCAGCCACTCCCGTTGCTCCGGCAGAGACATCAGATCTAAACTGTCTTGTTGCTAGGAGACAATTGGAATGCGAGGCGGGCTTCCCAGGCAGCCATCCGCGAACGGTGCTCTGGAGTCATTCCATATGGGATGTCCTGGAGCTGTCCAACAGGTCTCAATTGTCCCGCAGAAGGAATCCTTGAAGGGGGTATCCCACAACTCCCAAAATGGGAAAACCTCAATGGCCTCGAGATTCCTCTCCGTTCATGATGCGGCCGTCATCCACAGAAACTCCACCCTGAGCCAACATCTGATCCTCGCCCTGACTTCAGATGCATGAGATATTGGTTCAGATCTGCAGGGGGAACCTGCCGTGCCCTCGCCCTGAAACCCAAGTCTAGCTTGTCTTCTCAGACTTCCATCCTCACACTCCTGGCGCCGAAGCGCTCAAGTTTGGCAATTCCGGACCCACAATGCAGCACTCTGCCTGCCCTCTAAAAGAAAATTATTGCCTCATGAGCTGCCCAGGCACCTTAAATGAGGGTAAACCTACACAGCACTCGACTTTACCCAAATTTTATAGTCTAACCTGGGCACTAATGCACTGTCGAAAACAACCTGAGCCGGGACCTCCTGACCAACACCCAGAAAGCTGAGCGCACACTGAGCACATAAAACCCGCCATGGCCTTAGGTCATCATCTCTTCCCTACCTCAGTTTTCAGGCTACAGAACTGAGACCTTATCTCCAATCACTGCCCAGGGGTGAGTGTGATGCAGAAATCAGAACTCCTCCTTACCCATGGCAAGAACCCTTGTGGTTGGCACGTTGTCCAACGTTCAGTGTAGGAGAAACCAGCATTCACCCTGAGGCCCCGCCCATTCTTGAGTGCGACAAGTACATACAAACGCATTGTGACCCTCAGCATGAGTCCTGTCATCTAGTAAGTCCTCTCAGTGGCTGGACCATTAGATGTCATAATGGGCTTGACATGTCCCTAGGCCCCAATTTTTAACCAGATTTCTGATTGTCCAGTCGCCCCTCCCCAGGGCTCTACTCTGGAATCCCTCATTTGGTGGGACACCTGAGGTTAAAAAAGAAAACAAGAACAACAACAACAAAAACGGAATTCTTCCAGCCCACAGAATGACCCCAAACTCTTTGGACGGGGCCAAACCACCAGAGAGTAAGACTCGTCCATTTCCCATGAAGTCACCCAGAAATTCCACGACCATGAGTGACACGATATCCAGAGACAAAAACTTGAGCAGGAGCCTCACTCTCGCCTTTCTTTCAAATCCCGAAGAGTTCTCCTCATGGTCTGTAGATCAGTCCTGCCATACCTATGACCCAAAACATAAGCCGAGTTTGTGTTTTCAGACAACTGTCCAAACAGCCCTGGCCTACACAACCTACAGGCTCAGGCCCCTGGAGCCAAACCTGAGGACTGTACTTCCCCTCTACAAGGGAATTGTGTGTGTCCATTCCAATGGTCACAACCCTTCTAATAGGATAAACCTCCAAAGTCCCTGATCCATCTCAATAGTGGTGGCTTCCCAGGAAAAACAGGGGCAATCTGAGCCCAACTGAGCACCTACCTGCACTCAGACCCATAGACAGATGTCCCCAGAGGTATGAAGGAAAGAACAGGCCCCTAGGCACTAATCAGATCCATTGCTTTGGTTTCCAGGCATCTCTCCTCAGAGGCCTGGATTTCAAAAGCAGCATATAGCTGTTTCTTGACTCACCCATCAGAAACCGTCTCATCTACACTTGGGAAACTTGCACGTTGGAGCTGTGTCAAACCCTCTGTTTAGGAGAAACCTTTTGGGGCCCCAGTGACACCACTTCATTCCAAGGTCTCCATAGACACAAAAGCACGTTAGGACCCATCCCCAGGGATGTCCATTTCAACTCAGCGTCCTCAGTTGCTCCCCACAGATCCAGGAGATCTAACCTGTCTTGTTGCTAGGAGACAATTGGAGTGAGAGTTGGGCTACCCAGCCATCCATCCTTAGAACCCTGCTCAGAATCATTGGCTTGGCGCCAAACAACAGGTCTCAATTGTCCTGCAGAAGACACTCTGCAGTTTGGAGCTTCTCACATCTCCCATTGGGAAAATCCCCATGGCCTCGTGATGCCCCCCCATTTATGAAGGGGCCATCAGGGACAGAAACTCCAACCTGAGCGATTTTCTGATCCTCGCCCAGACTACTGATGCACGAGATCTCGATTCAGGTCTGTAGATTGTGCCTGCCATGGCCTCACCCAGAAACCTAAGCCTAGCTTGTGTTCTCAGACTTTTGTCGTCAGACTACTGGCCCACAAGCCCTCCAGTTTGGCAATCCAGAACTACAATGCAACATTCTGCCTGCCCTCCAGAAGAAAAACATTGTCCTCTGGGGCTACCAGGTAACCCCAAATGAGGATCAACCTGCACCTCTGTCTGACACAGCCTGAAGCCAGACGTCCAGACAGACAAGGAGACAGCTGGCCGCACACCCAGCACTTCGGACACGCCATGGTCTTATGCCGTCACCTCTTCCTAACCTTGGTTTTTAGATATCTGAACCTAGACATTATATCAATTCTCCACACAGCTGGGTATCGCAAGCACAAAACAGAACTCCTCCTTCCCCATGGCTGTCAAGCTTGCTCTTGGCATGGAGTCACACCTTCAGATTGGGAGAAACCTTCAATGCCCCTGATGCCACGCCCAAACTTGACTGCTGCTTGGGCACAAATTCACACTGTGACCCTCAGCATGAGCCCCATGTCAAAGAAAGTCCTGTCAGGGCCTGGACCAAGAGCCCGCAGATGGGCCTTGCCAAGCCCCTATGCACCAGATACTCACCAGGGTTTGAGTTTTCCAGTCGCCCCGCTCGTACCTGGGGCTCTGCTCTGGAATCCCTTTCTTGGAGAGACACATGTGCCAGAAAACACGACTCCAATCTTCCCACACAATGACCCCAAACTCTTGGGAGCTGGGACAAATCCCCAGAGAGGGATACTCGTCCACCGTCCCTGAGGCCACCCCTCCAATCCACGACTATCCCGGACACAACATCTACAGACAAAAGCCTGAAGGAAGGCCTCCCACTCGCCCTTGTTTCAGAGGCCCAGGAGCTCCCTCTCCGGCTGTACATCCGGCCTGCCATACCCTAGGCGCCACTCATAAGCTGAGTTTGTGTTTTCAGACTTCTGTGCCCACAGCCTGGATCCACACAACCTCCAGGCTAGGGCCTCTGGAGCCACAGCGAAAGATTGTGCCTGCCCTCTCCAAGGAAAGTGTGCCCAATCCATTGACCACAACTCAACAGTTTAGGAAAAAGCTTCAAGGCTCCTGTGGCCATCAATAGTGTAGGCCACCTTGGACTAAGAGGGGCTCTCTGACACCAGCGGAGCAACTATCTCCACTTAGACTCTCAGACAGTGTCCCCAGAGACAGAAGGTTGAAATGGATAGGCCCCCAGGCCCTAATCTGAACCATAGGTTTGGTTTCCATTTGTCCGACTTCAGAGGACTGTTTTCGTAGACCAGAACACGGGGCTTTTCCGAGGCACCAAACCAAACCTCTCTCGTCTCCACAGGGGGATCTTTCTTACTGGGGATGTATCTAACCCTTCAGGTAGGAGAGTTCCGCAGGGCCACTGAACAACCAGCACATTCCAAGGTCTCCATGGACCCAAATGCACATTATGACGCATCTTCAGGAGAGGTCATTTCAACTCAGCCACCTGGGTAGCGTGCCCCAGAGGCAGCAGATCAAACATATCTTGTCGCTAATGGCCAATGGGAATGCGAGGCATGCTGTACAGGGATCCATCCTTCGAACCCTGCTCTCCAGTCCTTCCGTATGGTATGTCCTGGAGCCATGCAACAGGACTCGAATGTTCCGCAGAAGGAAACCTTGTGGGTGGGGCAACCTCCAAACTCAGCGTGGGAAAACTTCCTTGGCCTCATGAGGCCCCCGCTTCATGAAGGTGCCATCATGGACACATACTCCAGCCTCAGCCAACGTTTGATCCTCAGCCTGACTTCTGATGCAGGAGATTTTGATTCAGCCTCTGCAGAGTGGGCCTGCCTGCCTTGGCTCCAATCCTCACCCTAGCTTGTGTTTTCAGACTTCCTTCCTCACACTCCTGGCAAACAAGCCCTCCGGACTAGGAACTCCAGAACCACAACCCAGCCCAGTGTCTGTCCAACGGAAGAAAAACGTTTCCCTGTGGGGCTCTCCAGAAAACCCAGATGAGGATCAACCTGCTCGGGCCTCGACGGTACCTGAACTGGATAGGCTGCTCTGGGCACTCATGCTCTGTCTGACACAGCCTGAAGCCAGACGTCCAGACAGACAAGGAGACAGCTGGCCGCACACCCAGCACTTCGGACACGCCATGGTCTTATGCCGTCACCTCTTCCTAACCTTGGTTTTCAGATATCTGAACCTAGACATTATATCAATTCTCCACACAGCTGGGTATCGCAAGCACAAAACAGAAGTCCTGCTTCCCATGGCTGTCAAGCTTGCTCTTGGCATGGAGTCACACCTTCAGGGTGGGAGCAACCTTCATGGCCCCTGATGCCACGCCCAACTTGAGTGCTGCTTGGGCACAAATTCAAACTGTGACCCTCAGCATGAGCCCCATGTCAAAGAAAGGCCTGTCAGGGCCTGGACCAAGAGCCCGCATATGGGGCTTGCCAAGCCCCTATGCACCCAATCCTCACCAGGGTTTGAGTTTTCCAGTCGCCCCGCCCGTACCTGGGGCTCTGCTCTGGAATCCCTTTCTTGGAGAGACACATGAGCCAGACAACACTACTCCACCCTTCCCACAAATTGACCCCAAACTCTTGGGAGCTGGGACAAATCCCCAGAGACGGATACTCGTCCACAGTCCCTGAGGCCACCCCTCCAATCCACGGCTATCCCGGACACAATATCCAGAGACAAAAGCCTGAAGGAACGCCTCCCACTCGCCCTTGTTTCAGAGTCCCAGGAGCTCCGTCTCGGGCTGTACATCCGGCCTGCCATACCTAGGCGCCACTCATAAGCTGAGTTTGTGTTTTCAGACTTCTGTGCCCACAGCCTGGATCCACACAACCTCCAGGCTAGGGCCTCTGGAGCCACAGCGAAAGATTCTGCCTGCCCTCTCCAAGTACAGTGAGCCCATACCATTGACCACAATCCTACAGGTTATGGAAAAGCTCCAAGGCCCCTGAGGCCATCAATAGTGTCGGCCACCCTGGACTAAGAGGTGCTCTCTGACACCAGCGGAGCAACTATCTCCACTTAGACTCTCAGACAGTGTCCCCAGAGACAGAAGGTTGAAATGGACAGGTCCCCAGGCCCTAATCTGAACCTTAGCTTTGGTTTCCATGTGTCCGTCCTCTAAGGACTGTTTTCGTAGACCAGCACACGGGGCTTTTCCGAGGCACCAAATCAAACCTCTCTCGTCTCCACATGGGGAGCTTTCTTACTGGGGATGTATCAAACCCTTCAGGTAGGAGAGTTCCCCAGGGCCACTGAACAACCAGCACATTCCAAGGTCTCCATGGACACAAACGCACATTATGACGCATCCTCAGGAGAGGCCATTTCAACTCAGCCCCCTGGGTAGCGTGCCCCAGAGGCAGCAGATCAAACATATCTTGTCGCTAATGGCCAATGGGAATGCGAGGCATGCTGTACAGGGATCCATCCTTCGAACCCTGCTCTCCAGTCCTTCCGTATGGTATGTCCTGGAGCCATGCAACAGGACTCGAATGTCCCGCAGAAGGAAACCTTGTGGTTTGGGGCAACCTCCAAACTCAGCGTGGGAAAACTTCCTTGGCCTCATGAGGCCCCCGCTTCATGAAGGTGCCATCATGGACACATACTCCAGCCTCAGCCACCGTCTGATACTCAGCCTGACACAGATGCAGGAGATTTTGATTCAGCCTCTGCAGAGTGGGCCTGCCTGCCTTGGCTCCAATCCTCACCCTACCTTGTGTTTTCAGACTTCCGTCCTCATACACCTAGTCCACAAACCCTCCCTACTGGGAATTCTGGGGCCACAATGAAGCACTCTGTCTGCCTCCAAGGAGAAAAACATTGTCTATGGTGCTGCCCAGAAACCCCAAATGAGGATCAAACTGCTTGGCCCTCGGCAACACCCCAATTGCATAGGCTACCTTAAACACTGATGCTCTGTCGCAAATAGCCTGAGCCCAGACCTTCCAACAGACACCGACACAGCTGGCTGCACTCCCAGCACATTGGACCCGCCACTGCCTTAGGCCACCATCCATTCCCAACCTGGGTTTTCAGTCATCGGAACCTAGACCTTATCTCCAATCCCTGCACAGGGGGGAACCTGATGCAAAAGTCAGAACCCCTTCTTCCCCATGGCAAGAAACCGTGCTGCTGGCAGTGAGTCAAACCTTCAGTGTAGGAGAAAACGGCATGGCCCATGAGGCCACACCCATGCGTGAGGGCCGCCTTGGGCACAAACACACATTGAGACCCTCAGCGTGAGTACCTTATTCAAGTAACGCCTCTCAGTGACTGGACCAAGAGCCCGCATATGTGGCTTGCCTTGCCCATAGGCACCCAGGACTAACTAGATGGTGTGTATTCCAGTTGAGGTAACACACTGCTGTGCTCTAGAGTCCCTTTCCTGGGGGGGTCCCCTGTGGCAGAAAACAGTACTCTTCCCTTCCCACAGAATGAACCCAAACACTTGGGAGCTTGGAAAATCCCCCGAGAGGAAGGCTCTTCCTCGGCCCCTGAAGCAACCCTTACCCTGAACGGGCACTGTGAACGCCACACCCAGAGACAAAAGCCTGAGCGACTGCCTCCCACTTGCCCTCCTTTGATATCCAGAGGATCTCCCCTCACGGACTGGAGATCAGGCCTGCCATTACCTTGGCCCCTAGCTGAGACAAGTTTGCTTGTTCAGACATCTGTCCCCACAGCCCTGGCAAACACAGCCTCTAGGCTGGGTCCTCTGGAGCCATACCACAGGACCGTGCCTGCTGTCTCCTGGGAAACTGTGTCCATTCCTTTGGCCACACACCTCCAGAATATGAGAAACCTCAAGGCCCCCGAGGACATCCCACTACTGGGAGCCTCCCTGGACACACAGGGGCATTCGGACACAAGCTGAGCAGCTACCTCCACGAAGGCATGCCCACAGATGTCAACAGAGATAGAAGGTTGAGCCGGACAGGCCCATAGGCCCTAATCTCAAATCTTGTTTTGGTTTCCAGGTGTCACTCCGCAGAGGCTTTGTTTGGTTCGAAGAACAGGATATGGGGCGTTCCTGAGGCACTGAACAGAACTCCTCTCGTCTCCACATGGGAAGCTTCCTTGTTTGATCCGTGTCAAACACCTCAGCTTGGAGAATCCTGCAGAGTCCCTGAGCCACCTCCACATTCCAAGGTCGCCCAGGCCACCAAGCCACAGTAGGACTCATCTTCAGGAGAGTCCATTTCAACTCTCCCCTCTGGGTAGCTCACCCAGGAGCCCACAGATTGAGCCTGTGTTGTCCTGACTATAGAGTGGGAATATGAGGTGGCGTTCCCAGGCATCCATGCTTAGACACCTGCTCTCGAGTCTTTCTGTATGGGGCCTCCTGGCACCATCCAATAGGACACGACTGTCAAGCAGAAGGAAACCTTGAGGTTGGAGTAGTTCACAAATCCCATCGTAGGCAAACCTCCCTGGCTTCATTAAGCCCCCACACCCTACAGGAAGAGGCCATGCTGGACAAAAACTCTAGCCTGAGGCACGTCTCATAGTTGACATGACCTCAGTGCAGGAGATCTCGATTCAGCCTCTGCAGAGTGGGCCTGCCGTGCCCTCGATCCCAAACCTCACTCTAGCTTGTGTTTTCAGACTTCCTTCCTCACACTCCTGGCAAACAAGCCCTCCGGACTAGGAACTCCAGAACCACAACCCAGCCCAGTGTCTGTCCAACGGAAGAAAAACGTTTCCCTGTGGGGCTCTCCAGAAAACCCAGATGAGGATCAACCTGCTCGGGCCTCGACGGTACCTGAACTGGATAGGCTGCTCTGGGCACTCATGCTCTGTCTGACACAGCCTGAAGCCAGACGTCCAGACAGACAAGGAGACAGCTGGCCGCACACCCAGCACTTCGGACACGCCATGGTCTTATGCCGTCACCTCTTCCTAACCTTGGTTTTCAGATATCTGAACCTAGACATTATATCAATTCTCCACACAGCTGGGTATCGCAAGCACAAAACAGAAGTCCTGCTTCCCATGGCTGTCAAGCTTGCTCTTGGCATGGAGTCACACCTTCAGGGTGGGAGCAACCTTCATGGCCCCTGATGCCACGCCCAACTTGAGTGCTGCTTGGGCACAAATTCAAACTGTGACCCTCAGCATGAGCCCCATGTCAAAGAAAGGCCTGTCAGGGCCTGGACCAAGAGCCCGCATATGGGGCTTGCCAAGCCCCTATGCACCCAATCCTCACCAGGGTTTGAGTTTTCCAGTCGCCCCGCCCGTACCTGGGGCTCTGCTCTGGAATCCCTTTCTTGGAGAGACACATGAGCCAGACAACACTACTCCACCCTTCCCACAAATTGACCCCAAACTCTTGGGAGCTGGGACAAATCCCCAGAGACGGATACTCGTCCACAGTCCCTGAGTCCACCCCTCCAATCCACGGCTATCCCGGACACAATATCCAGAGACAAAAGCCTGAAGGAACGCCTCCCACTCGCCCTTGTTTCAGAGTCCCAGGAGCTCCGTCTCGGGCTGTACATCCGGCCTGCCATACCTAGGCGCCACTCATAAGCTGAGTTTGTGTTTTCAGACTTCTGTGCCCACAGCCTGGATCCACACAACCTCCAGGCTAGGGCCTCTGGAGCCACAGCGAAAGATTCTGCCTGCCCTCTCCAAGTACAGTGAGCCCAATCCATTGACCACAATCCTACAGGTTATGGAAAAGCTCCAAGGCCCCTGAGGCCATCAATAGTGTCGGCCACCCTGGACTAAGAGGTGCTCTCTGACACCAGCGGAGCAACTATCTCCACTTAGACTCTCAGACAGTGTCCCCAGAGACAGAAGGTTGAAATGGACAGGTCCCCAGGCCCTAATCTGAACCTTAGCTTTGGTTTCCATGTGTCCGTCCTCTAAGGACTGTTTTCGTAGACCAGCACACGGGGCTTTTCCGAGGCACCAAATCAAACCTCTCTCGTCTCCACATGGGGAGCTTTCTTACTGGGGATGTATCAAACCCTTCAGGTAGGAGAGTTCCGCAGGGCCACTGAACAACCAGCACATTCCAAGGTCTCCATGGACACAAACGCACATTATGACGCATCCTCAGGAGAGGCCATTTCAACTCAGCCCCCTGGGTAGCGTGCCCCAGAGGCAGCAGATCAAACATATCTTGTCGCTAATGGCCAATGGGAATGCGAGGCATGCTGTACAGGGATCCATCCTTCGAACCCTGCTCTCCAGTCCTTCCGTATGGTATGTCCTGGAGCCATGCAACAGGACTCGAATGTCCCGCAGAAGGAAACCTTGTGGTTTGGGGCAACCTCCAAACTCAGCGTGGGAAAACTTCCTTGGCCTCATGAGGCCCCCGCTTCATGAAGGTGCCATCATGGACACATACTCCAGCCTCAGCCACCGTCTGATCCTCAGCCTGACACAGATGCAGGAGATTTTGATTCAGCCTCTGCAGAGTGGGCCTGCCTGCCTTGGCTCCAATCCTCACCCTGCCTTGTGTTTTCAGACTTCCGTCCTCATACACCTAGTCCACAAACCCTCCCTACTGGGAATTCTGGGGCCACAATGAAGCACTCTGTCTGCCTCCAAGGAGAAAAACATTGTCTATGGTGCTGCCCAGAAACCCCAAATGAGGATCAAACTGCTTGGCCCTCGGCAACACCCCAATTGCATAGGCTACCTTAAACACTGATGCTCTGTCGCAAATAGCCTGAGCCCAGACCTTCCAACAGACACCGACACAGCTGGCTGCACTCCCAGCACATTGGACCCGCCACTGCCTTAGGCCACCATCCATTCCCAACCTGGGTTTTCAGTCATCGGAACCTAGACCTTATCTCCAATCCCTGCACAGGGGGGAACCTGATGCAAAAGTCAGAACCCCTTCTTCCCCATGGCAAGAAACCGTGCTGCTGGCAGTGAGTCAAACCTTCAGTGTAGGAGAAAACGGCATGGCCCATGAGGCCACACCCATGCGTGAGGGCCGCCTTGGGCACAAACACACATTGAGACCCTCAGCGTGAGTACCTTATTCAAGTAACGCCTCTCAGTGACTGGACCAAGAGCCCGCATATGTGGCTTGCCTTGCCCATAGGCACCCAGGACTAACTAGATGGTGTGTATTCCAGTTGAGGTAACACACTGCTGTGCTCTAGAGTCCCTTTCCTGGGGGGGTCCCCTGTGGCAGAAAACAGTACTCTTCCCTTCCCACAGAATGAACCCAAACACTTGGGAGCTTGGACAATCCCCCGAGAGGAAGGCTCTTCCTCGGCCCCTGAAGCAACCCTTACCCTGAACGGGCACTGTGAACGCCACACCCAGAGACAAAAGCCTGAGCGACTGCCTCCCACTTGCCCTCCTTTGATATCCAGAGGATCTCCCCTCACGGACTGGAGATCAGGCCTGCCATTACCTTGGCCCCTAGCTGAGACAAGTTTGCTTGTTCAGACATCTGTCCCCACAGCCCTGGCAAACACAGCCTCTAGGCTGGGTCCTCTGGAGCCATACCACAGGACCGTGCCTGCTGTCTCCTGGGAAACTGTGTCCATTCCTTTGGCCACACACCTCCAGAATATGAGAAACCTCAAGGCCCCCGAGGACATCCCACTACTGGGAGCCTCCCTGGACACACAGGGGCATTCGGACACAAGCTGAGCAGCTACCTCCACGAAGGCATGCCCACAGATGTCAACAGAGATAGAAGGTTGAGCCGGACAGGCCCATAGGCCCTAATCTCAAATCTTGTTTTGGTTTCCAGGTGTCACTCCGCAGAGGCTTTGTTTGGTTCGAAGAACAGGATATGGGGCGTTCCTGAGGCACTGAACAGAACTCCTCTCGTCTCCACATGGGAAGCTTCCTTGTTTGATCCGTGTCAAACACCTCAGCTTGGAGAATCCTGCAGAGTCCCTGAGCCACCTCCACATTCCAAGGTCGCCCAGGCCACCAAGCCACAGTAGGACTCATCTTCAGGAGAGTCCATTTCAACTCTCCCCTCTGGGTAGCTCACCCAGGAGCCCACAGATTGAGCCTGTGTTGTCCTGACTATAGAGTGGGAATATGAGGTGGCGTTCCCAGGCATCCATGCTTAGACACCTGCTCTCGAGTCTTTCTGTATGGGGCCTCCTGGCACCATCCAATAGGACACGACTGTCAAGCAGAAGGAAACCTTGAGGTTGGAGTAGTTCACAAATCCCATCGTAGGCAAACCTCCCTGGCTTCATTAAGCCCCCACACCCTACAGGAAGAGGCCATGCTGGACAAAAACTCTAGCCTGAGGCACGTCTCATAGTTGACATGACCTCAGTGCAGGAGATCTCGATTCAGCCTCTGCAGAGTGGGCCTGCCGTGCCCTCGATCCCAAACCTCACTCTAGCTTGTGTTTTCAGACTTCCTTCCTCACACTCCTGGCAAACAAGCCCTCCGGACTAGGAACTCCAGAACCACAACCCAGCCCAGTGTCTGTCCAACGGAAGAAAAACGTTTCCCTGTGGGGCTCTCCAGAAAACCCAGATGAGGATCAACCTGCTCGGGCCTCGACGGTACCTGAACTGGATAGGCTGCTCTGGGCACTCATGCTCTGTCTGACACAGCCTGAAGCCAGACGTCCAGACAGACAAGGAGACAGCTGGCCGCACACCCAGCACTTCGGACACGCCATGGTCTTATGCCGTCACCTCTTCCTAACCTTGGTTTTCAGATATCTGAACCTAGACATTATATCAATTCTCCACACAGCTGGGTATCGCAAGCACAAAACAGAAGTCCTGCTTCCCATGGCTGTCAAGCTTGCTCTTGGCATGGAGTCACACCTTCAGGGTGGGAGCAACCTTCATGGCCCCTGATGCCACGCCCAACTTGAGTGCTGCTTGGGCACAAATTCAAACTGTGACCCTCAGCATGAGCCCCATGTCAAAGAAAGGCCTGTCAGGGCCTGGACCAAGAGCCCGCATATGGGGCTTGCCAAGCCCCTATGCACCCAATCCTCACCAGGGTTTGAGTTTTCCAGTCGCCCCGCCCGTACCTGGGGCTCTGCTCTGGAATCCCTTTCTTGGAGAGACACATGAGCCAGACAACACTACTCCACCCTTCCCACAAATTGACCCCAAACTCTTGGGAGCTGGGACAAATCCCCAGAGACGGATACTCGTCCACAGTCCCTGAGGCCACCCCTCCAATCCACGGCTATCCCGGACACAATATCCAGAGACAAAAGCCTGAAGGAACGCCTCCCACTCGCCCTTGTTTCAGAGTCCCAGGAGCTCCGTCTCGGGCTGTACATCCGGCCTGCCATACCTAGGCGCCACTCATAAGCTGAGTTTGTGTTTTCAGACTTCTGTGCCCACAGCCTGGATCCACACAACCTCCAGGCTAGGGCCTCTGGAGCCACAGCGAAAGATTCTGCCTGCCCTCTCCAAGTACAGTGAGCCCATACCATTGACCACAATCCTACAGGTTATGGAAAAGCTCCAAGGCCCCTGAGGCCATCAATAGTGTCGGCCACCCTGGACTAAGAGGTGCTCTCTGACACCAGCGGAGCAACTATCTCCACTTAGACTCTCAGACAGTGTCCCCAGAGACAGAAGGTTGAAATGGACAGGTCCCCAGGCCCTAATCTGAACCTTAGCTTTGGTTTCCATGTGTCCGTCCTCTAAGGACTGTTTTCGTAGACCAGCACACGGGGCTTTTCCGAGGCACCAAATCAAACCTCTCTCGTCTCCACATGGGGAGCTTTCTTACTGGGGATGTATCAAACCCTTCAGGTAGGAGAGTTCCGCAGGGCCACTGAACAACCAGCACATTCCAAGGTCTCCATGGACCCAAACGCACATTATGACGCATCCTCAGGAGAGGCCATTTCAACTCAGCCCCCTGGGTAGCGTGCCCCAGAGGCAGCAGATCAAACATATCTTGTCGCTAATGGCCAATGGGAATGCGAGGCATGCTGTACAGGGATCCATCCTTCGAACCCTGCTCTCCAGTCCTTCCGTATGGTATGTCCTGGAGCCAGGCAACAGGACTCGAATGTCCCGCAGAAGGAAACCTTGTGGTTTGGGGCAACCTCCAAACTCAGCGTGGGAAAACTTCCTTGGCCTCATGAGGCCCCCGCTTCATGAAGGTGCCATCATGGACACATACTCCAGCCTCAGCCACCGTCTGATACTCAGCCTGACACAGATGCAGGAGATTTTGATTCAGCCTCTGCAGAGTGGGCCTGCCTGCCTTGGCTCCAATCCTCACCCTAGCTTGTGTTTTCAGACTTCCGTCCTCATACACCTAGTCCACAAACCCTCCCTACTGGGAATTCTGGGGCCACAATGAAGCACTCTGTCTGCCTCCAAGGAGAAAAACATTGTCTATGGTGCTGCCCAGAAACCCCAAATGAGGATCAAACTGCTTGGCCCTCGGCAACACCCCAATTGCATAGGCTACCTTAAACACTGATGCTCTGTCGCAAATAGCCTGAGCCCAGACCTTCCAACAGACACCGACACAGCTGGCTGCACTCCCAGCACATTGGACCCGCCACTGCCTTAGGCCACCATCCATTCCCAACCTGGGTTTTCAGTCATCGGAACCTAGACCTTATCTCCAATCCCTGCACAGGGGGGAACCTGATGCAAAAGTCAGAACCCCTTCTTCCCCATGGCAAGAAACCGTGCTGCTGGCAGTGAGTCAAACCTTCAGTGTAGGAGAAAACGGCATGGCCCATGAGGCCACACCCATGCGTGAGGGCCGCCTTGGGCACAAACACACATTGAGACCCTCAGCGTGAGTACCTTATTCAAGTAACGCCTCTCAGTGACTGGACCAAGAGCCCGCATATGTGGCTTGCCTTGCCCATAGGCACCCAGGACTAACTAGATGGTGTGTATTCCAGTTGAGGTAACACACTGCTGTGCTCTAGAGTCCCTTTCCTGGGGGGGTCCCCTGTGGCAGAAAACAGTACTCTTCCCTTCCCACAGAATGAACCCAAACACTTGGGAGCTTGGACAATCCCCCGAGAGGAAGGCTCTTCCTCGGCCCCTGAAGCAACCCTTACCCTGAACGAGCACTGTGAACGCCACACCCAGAGACAAAAGCCTGAGCGACTGCCTCCCACTTGCCCTCCTTTGATATCCAGAGGATCTCCCCTCACGGACTGGAGATCAGGCCTGCCATTACCTTGGCCCCTAGCTGAGACAAGTTTGCTTGTTCAGACATCTGTCCCCACAGCCCTGGCAAACACAGCCTCTAGGCTGGGTCCTCTGGAGCCATACCACAGGACCGTGCCTGCTGTCTCCTGGGAAACTGTGTCCATTCCTTTGGCCACACACCTCCAGAATATGAGAAACCTCAAGGCCCCCGAGGACATCCCACTACTGGGAGCCTCCCTGGACACACAGGGGCATTCGGACACAAGCTGAGCAGCTACCTCCACGAAGGCATGCCCACAGATGTCAACAGAGATAGAAGGTTGAGCCGGACAGGCCCATAGGCCCTAATCTCAAATCTTGTTTTGGTTTCCAGGTGTCACTCCGCAGAGGCTTTGTTTGGTTCGAAGAACAGGATATGGGGCGTTCCTGAGGCACTGAACAGAACTCCTCTCGTCTCCACATGGGAAGCTTCCTTGTTTGATCCGTGTCAAACACCTCAGCTTGGAGAATCCTGCAGAGTCCCTGAGCCACCTCCACATTCCAAGGTCGCCCAGGCCACCAAGCCACAGTAGGACTCATCTTCAGGAGAGTCCATTTCAACTCTCCCCTCTGGGTAGCTCACCCAGGAGCCCACAGATTGAGCCTGTGTTGTCCTGACTATAGAGTGGGAATATGAGGTGGCGTTCCCAGGCATCCATGCTTAGACACCTGCTCTCGAGTCTTTCTGTATGGGGCCTCCTGGCACGACTGTCAAGCAGAAGGAAACCTTGAGGTTGGAGTAGTTCACAAATCCCATCGTAGGCAAACCTCCCTGGCTTCATTAAGCCCCCACACCCTACAGGAAGAGGCCATGCTGGACAAAAACTCTAGCCTGAGGCACGTCTCATAGTTGACATGACCTCAGTGCAGGAGATCTCGATTCAGCCTCTGCAGAGTGGGCCTGCCGTGCCCTCGATCCCAAACCTCACTCTAGCTTGTGTTTTCAGACTTCCTTCCTCACACTCCTGGCAAACAAGCCCTCCGGACTAGGAACTCCAGAACCACAACCCAGCCCAGTGTCTGTCCAACGGAAGAAAAACGTTTCCCTGTGGGGCTCTCCAGAAAACCCAGATGAGGATCAACCTGCTCGGGCCTCGACGGTACCTGAACTGGATAGGCTGCTCTGGGCACTCATGCTCTGTCTGACACAGCCTGAAGCCAGACGTCCAGACAGACAAGGAGACAGCTGGCCGCACACCCAGCACTTCGGACACGCCATGGTCTTATGCCGTCACCTCTTCCTAACCTTGGTTTTCAGATATCTGAACCTAGACATTATATCAATTCTCCACACAGCTGGGTATCGCAAGCACAAAACAGAAGTCCTGCTTCCCATGGCTGTCAAGCTTGCTCTTGGTATGGAGTCACACCTTCAGGGTGGGAGCAACCTTCATGGCCCCTGATGCCACGCCCAACTTGAGTGCTGCTTGGGCACAAATTCAAACTGTGACCCTCAGCACGAGCCCCATGTCAAAGAAAGGCCTGTCAGGGCCTGGACCAAGAGCCCGCATATGGGGCTTGCCAAGCCCCTATGCACCCAATCCTCACCAGGGTTTGAGTTTTCCAGTCGCCCCGCCCGTACCTGGGGCTCTGCTCTGGAATCCCTTTCTTGGAGAGACACATGAGCCAGACAACACTACTCCACCCTTCCCACAAATTGACCCCAAACTCTTGGGAGCTGGGACAAATCCCCAGAGACGGATACTCGTCCACAGTCCCTGAGGCCACCCCTCCAATCCACGGCTATCCCGGACACAATATCCAGAGACAAAAGCCTGAAGGAACGCCTCCCACTCGCCCTTGTTTCAGTGTCCCAGGAGCTCCGTCTCGGGCTGTACATCCGGCCTGCCATACCTAGGCGCCACTCATAAGCTGAGTTTGTGTTTTCAGACTTCTGTGCCCACAGCCTGGATCCACACAACCTCCAGGCTAGGGCCTCTGGAGCCACAGCGAAAGATTCTGCCTGCCCTCTCCAAGTACAGTGAGCCCATACCATTGACCACAATCCTACAGGTTATGGAAAAGCTCCAAGGCCCCTGAGGCCATCAATAGTGTCGGCCACCCTGGACTAAGAGGTGCTCTCTGACACCAGCGGAGCAACTATCTCCACTTAGACTCTCAGACAGTGTCCCCAGAGACAGAAGGTTGAAATGGACAGGTCCCCAGGCCCTAATCTGAACCTTAGCTTTGGTTTCCATGTGTCCGTCCTCTAAGGACTGTTTTCGTAGACCAGCACACGGGGCTTTTCCGAGGCACCAAATCAAACCTCTCTCGTCTCCACATGGGGAGCTTTCTTACTGGGGATGTATCAAACCCTTCAGGTAGGAGAGTTCCGCAGGGCCACTGAACAACCAGCACATTCCAAGGTCTCCATGGACCCAAACGCACATTATGACGCATCCTCAGGAGAGGCCATTTCAACTCAGCCCCCTGGGTAGCGTGTCCCAGAGGCAGCAGATCAAACATATCTTGTCGCTAATGGCCAATGGGAATGCGAGGCATGCTGTACAGGGATCCATCCTTCGAACCCTGCTCTCCAGTCCTTCCGTATGGTATGTCCTGGAGCCAGGCAACAGGACTCGAATGTCCCGCAGAAGGAAACCTTGTGGTTTGGGGCAACCTCCAAACTCAGCGTGGGAAAACTTCCTTGGCCTCATGAGGCCCCCGCTTCATGAAGGTGCCATCATGGACACATACTCCAGCCTCAGCCACCGTCTGATACTCAGCCTGACACAGATGCAGGAGATTTTGATTCAGCCTCTGCAGAGTGGGCCTGCCTGCCTTGGCTCCAATCCTCACCCTAGCTTGTGTTTTCAGACTTCCGTCCTCATACACCTAGTCCACAAACCCTCCCTACTGGGAATTCTGGGGCCACAATGAAGCACTCTGTCTGCCTCCAAGGAGAAAAACATTGTCTATGGTGCTGCCCAGAAACCCCAAATGAGGATCAAACTGCTTGGCCCTCGGCAACACCCCAATTGCATAGGCTACCTTAAACACTGATGCTCTGTCGCAAATAGCCTGAGCCCAGACCTTCCAACAGACACCGACACAGCTGGCTGCACTCCCAGCACATTGGACCCGCCACTGCCTTAGGCCACCATCCATTCCCAACCTGGGTTTTCAGTCATCGGAACCTAGACCTTATCTCCAATCCCTGCACAGGGGGGAACCTGATGCAAAAGTCAGAACCCCTTCTTCCCCATGGCAAGAAACCGTGCTGCTGGCAGTGAGTCAAACCTTCAGTGTAGGAGAAAACGGCATGGCCCATGAGGCCACACCCATGCGTGAGGGCCGCCTTGGGCACAAACACACATTGAGACCCTCAGCGTGAGTACCTTATTCAAGTAACGCCTCTCAGTGACTGGACCAAGAGCCCGCATATGTGGCTTGCCTTGCCCATAGGCACCCAGGACTAACTAGATGGTGTGTATTCCAGTTGAGGTAACACACTGCTGTGCTCTAGAGTCCCTTTCCTGGGGGGGTCCCCTGTGGCAGAAAACAGTACTCTTCCCTTCCCACAGAATGAACCCAAACACTTGGGAGCTTGGACAATCCCCCGAGAGGAAGGCTCTTCCTCGGCCCCTGAAGCAACCCTTACCCTGAACGAGCACTGTGAACGCCACACCCAGAGACAAAAGCCTGAGCGACTGCCTCCCACTTGCCCTCCTTTGATATCCAGAGGATCTCCCCTCACGGACTGGAGATCAGGCCTGCCATTACCTTGGCCCCTAGCTGAGACAAGTTTGCTTGTTCAGACATCTGTCCCCACAGCCCTGGCAAACACAGCCTCTAGTCTGGGTCCTCTGGAGCCATACCACAGGACCGTGCCTGCTGTCTCCTGGGAAACTGTGTCCATTCCTTTGGCCACACACCTCCAGAATATGAGAAACCTCAAGGCCCCCGAGGACATCCCACTACTGGGAGCCTCCCTGGACACACAGGGGCATTCGGACACAAGCTGAGCAGCTACCTCCACGAAGGCATGCCCACAGATGTCAACAGAGATAGAAGGTTGAGCCGGACAGGCCCATAGGCCCTAATCTCAAATCTTGTTTTGGTTTCCAGGTGTCACTCCGCAGAGGCTTTGTTTGGTTCGAAGAACAGGATATGGGGCGTTCCTGAGGCACTGAACAGAACTCCTCTCGTCTCCACATGGGAAGCTTCCTTGTTTGATCCGTGTCAAACACCTCAGCTTGGAGAATCCTGCAGAGTCCCTGAGCCACCTCCACATTCCAAGGTCGCCCAGGCCACCAAGCCACAGTAGGACTCATCTTCAGGAGAGTCCATTTCAACTCTCCCCTCTGGGTAGCTCACCCAGGAGCCCACAGATTGAGCCTGTGTTGTCCTGACTATAGAGTGGGAATATGAGGTGGCGTTCCCAGGCATCCATGCTGAGACACCTGCTCTCGAGTCTTTCTGTATGGGGCCTCCTGGCACGACTGTCAAGCAGAAGGAAACCTTGAGGTTGGAGTAGTTCACAAATCCCATCGTAGGCAAACCTCCCTGGCTTCATTAAGCCCCCACACCCTACAGGAAGAGGCCATGCTGGACAAAAACTCTAGCCTGAGGCACGTCTCATAGTTGACATGACCTCAGTGCAGGAGATCTCGATTCAGCCTCTGCAGAGTGGGCCTGCCGTGCCCTCGATCCCAAACCTCACTCTAGCTTGTGTTTTCAGACTTCCTTCCTCACACTCCTGGCAAACAAGCCCTCCGGACTAGGAACTCCAGAACCACAACCCAGCCCAGTGTCTGTCCAACGGAAGAAAAACGTTTCCCTGTGGGGCTCTCCAGAAAACCCAGATGAGGATCAACCTGCTCGGGCCTCGACGGTACCTGAACTGGATAGGCTGCTCTGGGCACTCATGCTCTGTCTGACACAGCCTGAAGCCAGACGTCCAGACAGACAAGGAGACAGCTGGCCGCACACCCAGCACTTCGGACACGCCATGGTCTTATGCCGTCACCTCTTCCTAACCTTGGTTTTCAGATATCTGAACCTAGACATTATATCAATTCTCCACACAGCTGGGTATCGCAAGCACAAAACAGAAGTCCTGCTTCCCATGGCTGTCAAGCTTGCTCTTGGCATGGAGTCACACCTTCAGGGTGGGAGCAACCTTCATGGCCCCTGATGCCACGCCCAACTTGAGTGCTGCTTGGGCACAAATTCAAACTGTGACCCTCAGCATGAGCCCCATGTCAAAGAAAGGCCTGTCAGGGCCTGGACCAAGAGCCCGCATATGGGGCTTGCCAAGCCCCTATGCACCCAATCCTCACCAGGGTTTGAGTTTTCCAGTCGCCCCGCCCGTACCTGGGGCTCTGCTCTGGAATCCCTTTCTTGGAGAGACACATGAGCCAGACAACACTACTCCACCCTTCCCACAAATTGACCCCAAACTCTTGGGAGCTGGGACAAATCCCCAGAGACGGATACTCGTCCACAGTCCCTGAGGCCACCCCTCCAATCCACGGCTATCCCGGACACAATATCCAGAGACAAAAGCCTGAAGGAACGCCTCCCACTCGCCCTTGTTTCAGAGTCCCAGGAGCTCCGTCTCGGGCTGTACATCCGGCCTGCCATACCTAGGCGCCACTCATAAGCTGAGTTTGTGTTTTCAGACTTCTGTGCCCACAGCCTGGATCCACACAACCTCCAGGCTAGGGCCTCTGGAGCCACAGCGAAAGATTCTGCCTGCCCTCTCCAAGTACAGTGAGCCCAATCCATTGACCACAATCCTACAGGTTATGGAAAAGCTCCAAGGCCCCTGAGGCCATCAATAGTGTCGGCCACCCTGGACTAAGAGGTGCTCTCTGACACCAGCGGAGCAACTATCTCCACTTAGACTCTCAGACAGTGTCCCCAGAGACAGAAGGTTGAAATGGACAGGTCCCCAGGCCCTAATCTGAACCTTAGCTTTGGTTTCCATGTGTCCGTCCTCTAAGGACTGTTTTCGTAGACCAGCACACGGGGCTTTTCCGAGGCACCAAATCAAACCTCTCTCGTCTCCACATGGGGAGCTTTCTTACTGGGGATGTATCAAACCCTTCAGGTAGGAGAGTTCCGCAGGGCCACTGAACAACCAGCACATTCCAAGGTCTCCATGGACCCAAACGCACATTATGACGCATCCTCAGGAGAGGCCATTTCAACTCAGCCCCCTGGGTAGCGTGCCCCAGAGGCAGCAGATCAAACATATCTTGTCGCTAATGGCCAATGGGAATGCGAGGCATGCTGTACAGGGATCCATCCTTCGAACCCTGCTCTCCAGTCCTTCCGTATGGTATGTCCTGGAGCCAGGCAACAGGACTCGAATGTCCCGCAGAAGGAAACCTTGTGGTTTGGGGCAACCTCCAAACTCAGCGTGGGAAAACTTCCTTGGCCTCATGAGGCCCCCGCTTCATGAAGGTGCCATCATGGACACATACTCCAGCCTCAGCCACCGTCTGATACTCAGCCTGACACAGATGCAGGAGATTTTGATTCAGCCTCTGCAGAGTGGGCCTGCCTGCCTTGGCTCCAATCCTCACCCTAGCTTGTGTTTTCAGACTTCCGTCCTCATACACCTAGTCCACAAACCCTCCCTACTGGGAATTCTGGGGCCACAATGAAGCACTCTGTCTGCCTCCAAGGAGAAAAACATTGTCTATGGTGCTGCCCAGAAACCCCAAATGAGGATCAAACTGCTTGGCCCTCGGCAACACCCCAATTGCATAGGCTACCTTAAACACTGATGCTCTGTCGCAAATAGCCTGAGCCCAGACCTTCCAACAGACACCGACACAGCTGGCTGCACTCCCAGCACATTGGACCCGCCACTGCCTTCGGCCACCATCCATTCCCAACCTGGGTTTTCAGTCATCGGAACCTAGACCTTATCTCCAATCCCTGCACAGGGGGGAACCTGATGCAAAAGTCAGAACCCCTTCTTCCCCATGGCAAGAAACCGTGCTGCTGGCAGTGAGTCAAACCTTCAGTGTAGGAGAAAACGGCATGGCCCATGAGGCCACACCCATGCGTGAGGGCCGCCTTGGGCACAAACACACATTGAGACCCTCAGCGTGAGTACCTTATTCAAGTAACGCCTCTCAGTGACTGGACCAAGAGCCCGCATATGTGGCTTGCCTTGCCCATAGGCACCCAGGACTAACTAGATGGTGTGTATTCCAGTTGAGGTAACACACTGCTGTGCTCTAGAGTCCCTTTCCTGGGGGGGTCCCCTGTGGCAGAAAACAGTACTCTTCCCTTCCCACAGAATGAACCCAAACACTTGGGAGCTTGGACAATCCCCCGAGAGGAAGGCTCTTCCTCGGCCCCTGAAGCAACCCTTACCCTGAACGGGCACTGTGAACGCCACACCCAGAGACAAAAGCCTGAGCGACTGCCTCCCACTTGCCCTCCTTTGATATCCAGAGGATCTCCCCTCACGGACTGGAGATCAGGCCTGCCATTACCTTGGCCCCTAGCTGAGACAAGTTTGCTTGTTCAGACATCTGTCCCCACAGCCCTGGCAAACACAGCCTCTAGGCTGGGTCCTCTGGAGCCATACCACAGGACCGTGCCTGCTGTCTCCTGGGAAACTGTGTCCATTCCTTTGGCCACACACCTCCAGAATATGAGAAACCTCAAGGCCCCCGAGGACATCCCACTACTGGGAGCCTCCCTGGACACACAGGGGCATTCGGACACAAGCTGAGCAGCTACCTCCACGAAGGCATGCCCACAGATGTCAACAGAGATAGAAGGTTGAGCCGGACAGGCCCATAGGCCCTAATCTCAACTCTTGCTTTGGTTTCCAGGTGTCACTCCTCAGAGGCTTTGTTTGGTTCGAAGAACAGGATATGGGGCGTTCCTGAGGCACTGAACAGAACTCCTCTCGTCTCCACATGGGAAGCTTCCTTGTTTGATCCGTGTCAAACACCTCAGCTTGGAGAATCCTGCAGAGTCCCTGAGCCACCTCCACATTCCAAGGTCGCCCAGGCCACCAAGCCACAGTAGGACTCATCTTCAGGAGAGTCCATTTCAACTCTCCCCTCTGGGTAGCTCACCCAGGAGCCCACAGATTGAGCCTGTGTTGTCCTGACTAAAGAGTGGAAATATGAGGTGGCGTTCCCAGGCATCCATGCTTAGACACCTGCTCTCGAGTCTTTCTGTATGGGGCCTCCTGGCACCATCCAATAGGACACGACTGTCAAGCAGAAGGAAACCTTGAGGTTGGAGTAGTTCACAAATCCCATCGTAGGCAAACCTCCCTGGCTTCATTAAGCCCCCACACCCTACAGGAAGAGGCCATGCTGGACAAAAACTCTAGCCTGAGGCACGTCTCATAGTTGACATGACCTCAGTGCAGGAGATCTCGATTCAGCCTCTGCAGAGTGGGCCTGCCGTGCCCTCGATCCCAAACCTCACTCTAGCTTGTGTTTTCAGACTTCCTTCCTCACACTCCTGGCAAACAAGCCCTCCGGACTAGGAACTCCAGAACCACAACCCAGCCCAGTGTCTGTCCAACGGACGAAAAACGTTTCCCTGTGGGGCTCTCCAGAAAACCCAGATGAGGATCAACCTGCTCGGGCCTCGACGGTACCTGAACTGGATAGGCTGCTCTGGGCACTCATGCTCTGTCTGACACAGCCTGAAGCCAGACGTCCAGACAGACAAGGAGACAGCTGGCCGCACACCCAGCACTTCGGACACGCCATGGTCTTATGCCGTCACCTCTTCCTAACCTTGGTTTTCAGATATCTGAACCTAGACATTATATCAATTCTCCACACAGCTGGGTATCGCAAGCACAAAACAGAAGTCCTGCTTCCCATGGCTGTCAAGCTTGCTCTTGGCATGGAGTCACACCTTCAGGGTGGGAGCAACCTTCATGGCCCCTGATGCCACGCCCAACTTGAGTGCTGCTTGGGCACAAATTCAAACTGTGACCCTCAGCATGAGCCCCATGTCAAAGAAAGGCCTGTCAGGGCCTGGACCAAGAGCCCGCATATGGGGCTTGCCAAGCCCCTATGCACCCAATCCTCACCAGGGTTTGAGTTTTCCAGTCGCCCCGCCCGTACCTGGGGCTCTGCTCTGGAATCCCTTTCTTGGAGAGACACATGAGCCAGACAACACTACTCCACCCTTCCCACAAATTGACCCCAAACTCTTGGGAGCTGGGACAAATCCCCAGAGACGGATACTCGTCCACAGTCCCTGAGGCCACCCCTCCAATCCACGGCTATCCCGGACACAATATCCAGAGACAAAAGCCTGAAGGAACGCCTCCCACTCGCCCTTGTTTCAGAGTCCCAGGAGCTCCGTCTCGGGCTGTACATCCGGCCTGCCATACCTAGGCGCCACTCATAAGCTGAGTTTGTGTTTTCAGACTTCTGTGCCCACAGCCTGGATCCACACAACCTCCAGGCTAGGGCCTCTGGAGCCACAGCGAAAGATTCTGCCTGCCCTCTCCAAGTACAGTGAGCCCAATCCATTGACCACAATCCTACAGGTTATGGAAAAGCTCCAAGGCCCCTGAGGCCATCAATAGTGTCGGCCACCCTGGACTAAGAGGTGCTCTCTGACACCAGCGGAGCAACTATCTCCACTTAGACTCTCAGACAGTGTCCCCAGAGACAGAAGGTTGAAATGGACAGGTCCCCAGGCCCTAATCTGAACCTTAGCTTTGGTTTCCATGTGTCCGTCCTCTAAGGACTGTTTTCGTAGACCAGCACACGGGGCTTTTCCGAGGCACCAAATCAAACCTCTCTCGTCTCCACATGGGGAGCTTTCTTACTGGGGATGTATCAAACCCTTCAGGTAGGAGAGTTCCGCAGGGCCACTGAACAACCAGCACATTCCAAGGTCTCCATGGACCCAAACGCACATTATGACGCATCCTCAGGAGAGGCCATTTCAACTCAGCCCCCTGGGTAGCGTGCCCCAGAGGCAGCAGATCAAACATATCTTGTCGCTAATGGCCAATGGGAATGCGAGGCATGCTGTACAGGGATCCATCCTTCGAACCCTGCTCTCCAGTCCTTCCGTATGGTATGTCCTGGAGCCAGGCAACAGGACTCGAATGTCCCGCAGAAGGAAACCTTGTGGTTTGGGGCAACCTCCAAACTCAGCGTGGGAAAACTTCCTTGGCCTCATGAGGCCCCCGCTTCATGAAGGTGCCATCATGGACACATACTCCAGCCTCAGCCACCGTCTGATACTCAGCCTGACACAGATGCAGGAGATTTTGATTCAGCCTCTGCAGAGTGGGCCTGCCTGCCTTGGCTCCAATCCTCACCCTAGCTTGTGTTTTCAGACTTCCGTCCTCATACACCTAGTCCACAAACCCTCCCTACTGGGAATTCTGGGGCCACAATGAAGCACTCTGTCTGCCTCCAAGGAGAAAAACATTGTCTATGGTGCTGCCCAGAAACCCCAAATGAGGATCAAACTGCTTGGCCCTCGGCAACACCCCAATTGCATAGGCTACCTTAAACACTGATGCTCTGTCGCAAATAGCCTGAGCCCAGACCTTCCAACAGACACCGACACAGCTGGCTGCACTCCCAGCACATTGGACCCGCCACTGCCTTAGGCCACCATCCATTCCCAACCTGGGTTTTCAGTCATCGGAACCTAGACCTTATCTCCAATCCCTGCACAGGGGGGAACCTGATGCAAAAGTCAGAACCCCTTCTTCCCCATGGCAAGAAACCGTGCTGCTGGCAGTGAGTCAAACCTTCAGTGTAGGAGAAAACGGCATGGCCCATGAGGCCACACCCATGCGTGAGGGCCGCCTTGGGCACAAACACACATTGAGACCCTCAGCGTGAGTACCTTATTCAAGTAACGCCTCTCAGTGACTGGACCAAGAGCCCGCATATGTGGCTTGCCTTGCCCATAGGCACCCAGGACTAACTAGATGGTGTGTATTCCAGTTGAGGTAACACACTGCTGTGCTCTAGAGTCCCTTTCCTGGGGGGGTCCCCTGTGGCAGAAAACAGTACTCTTCCCTTCCCACAGAATGAACCCAAACACTTGGGAGCTTGGACAATCCCCCGAGAGGAAGGCTCTTCCTCGGCCCCTGAAGCAACCCTTACCCTGAACGGGCACTGTGAACGCCACACCCAGAGACAAAAGCCTGAGCGACTGCCTCCCACTTGCCCTCCTTTGATATCCAGAGGATCTCCCCTCACGGA
Organism: Mustela nivalis; assembly: GCF_964662115.1. Classification (NCBI taxonomy): domain Eukaryota; kingdom Metazoa; phylum Chordata; class Mammalia; order Carnivora; family Mustelidae; genus Mustela; species Mustela nivalis. Next base: position 365,911 of record NW_028136398.1, read on the forward strand.
CTGGAGATCAGGCCTGCCATTACCTTGGCCCCTAGCTGAGACAAGTTTGCTTGTTCAGACATCTGTCCCCACAGCCCTGGCAAACACAGCCTCTAGGCTGGGTCCTCTGGAGCCATACCACAGGACCGTGCCTGCTGTCTCCTGGGAAACTGTGTCCATTCCTTTGGCCACACACCTCCAGAATATGAGAAACCTCAAGGCCCCCGAGGACATCCCACTACTGGGAGCCTCCCTGGACACACAGGGGCATTCGGACACAAGCTGAGCAGCTACCTCCACGAAGGCATGCCCACAGATGTCAACAGAGATAGAAGGTTGAGCCGGACAGGCCCATAGGCCCTAATCTCAACTCTTGCTTTGGTTTCCAGGTGTCACTCCTCAGAGGCTTTGTTTGGTTCGAAGAACAGGATATGGGGCGTTCCTGAGGCACTGAACAGAACTCCTCTCGTCTCCACATGGGAAGCTTCCTTGTTTGATCCGTGTCAAACACCTCAGCTTGGAGAATCCTGCAGAGTCCCTGAGCCACCTCCACATTCCAAGGTCGCCCAGGCCACCAAGCCACAGTAGGACTCATCTTCAGGAGAGTCCATTTCAACTCTCCCCTCTGGGTAGCTCACCCAGGAGCCCACAGATTGAGCCTGTGTTGTCCTGACTAAAGAGTGGAAATATGAGGTGGCGTTCCCAGGCATCCATGCTTAGACACCTGCTCTCGAGTCTTTCTGTATGGGGCCTCCTGGCACCATCCAATAGGACACGACTGTCAAGCAGAAGGAAACCTTGAGGTTGGAGTAGTTCACAAATCCCATCGTAGGCAAACCTCCCTGGCTTCATTAAGCCCCCACACCCTACAGGAAGAGGCCATGCTGGACAAAAACTCTAGCCTGAGGCACGTCTCATAGTTGACATGACCTCAGTGCAGGAGATCTCGATTCAGCCTCTGCAGAGTGGGCCTGCCGTGCCCTCGATCCCAAACCTCACTCTAGCTTGTGTTTTCAGACTTCCTTCCTCACACTCCTGGCAAACAAGCCCTCCGGACTAGGAACTCCAGAACCACAACCCAGCCCAGTGTCTGTCCAACGGACGAAAAACGTTTCCCTGTGGGGCTCTCCAGAAAACCCAGATGAGGATCAACCTGCTCGGGCCTCGACGGTACCTGAACTGGATAGGCTGCTCTGGGCACTCATGCTCTGTCTGACACAGCCTGAAGCCAGACGTCCAGACAGACAAGGAGACAGCTGGCCGCACACCCAGCACTTCGGACACGCCATGGTCTTATGCCGTCACCTCTTCCTAACCTTGGTTTTCAGATATCTGAACCTAGACATTATATCAATTCTCCACACAGCTGGGTATCGCAAGCACAAAACAGAAGTCCTGCTTCCCATGGCTGTCAAGCTTGCTCTTGGCATGGAGTCACACCTTCAGGGTGGGAGCAACCTTCATGGCCCCTGATGCCACGCCCAACTTGAGTGCTGCTTGGGCACAAATTCAAACTGTGACCCTCAGCATGAGCCCCATGTCAAAGAAAGGCCTGTCAGGGCCTGGACCAAGAGCCCGCATATGGGGCTTGCCAAGCCCCTATGCACCCAATCCTCACCAGGGTTTGAGTTTTCCAGTCGCCCCGCCCGTACCTGGGGCTCTGCTCTGGAATCCCTTTCTTGGAGAGACACATGAGCCAGACAACACTACTCCACCCTTCCCACAAATTGACCCCAAACTCTTGGGAGCTGGGACAAATCCCCAGAGACGGATACTCGTCCACAGTCCCTGAGGCCACCCCTCCAATCCACGGCTATCCCGGACACAATATCCAGAGACAAAAGCCTGAAGGAACGCCTCCCACTCGCCCTTGTTTCAGAGTCCCAGGAGCTCCGTCTCGGGCTGTACATCCGGCCTGCCATACCTAGGCGCCACTCATAAGCTGAGTTTGTGTTTTCAGACTTCTGTGCCCACAGCCTGGATCCACACAACCTCCAGGCTAGGGCCTCTGGAGCCACAGCGAAAGATTCTGCCTGCCCTCTCCAAGTACAGTGAGCCCAATCCATTGACCACAATCCTACAGGTTATGGAAAAGCTCCAAGGCCCCTGAGGCCATCAATAGTGTCGGCCACCCTGGACTAAGAGGTGCTCTCTGACACCAGCGGAGCAACTATCTCCACTTAGACTCTCAGACAGTGTCCCCAGAGACAGAAGGTTGAAATGGACAGGTCCCCAGGCCCTAATCTGAACCTTAGCTTTGGCTTCCATGTGTCCGTCCTCTAAGGACTGTTTTCGTAGACCAGCACACGGGGCTTTTCCGAGGCACCAAATCAAACCTCTCTCGTCTCCACATGGGGAGCTTTCTTACTGGGGATGTATCAAACCCTTCAGGTAGGAGAGTTCCGCAGGGCCACTGAACAACCAGCACATTCCAAGGTCTCCATGGACCCAAACGCACATTATGACGCATCCTCAGGAGAGGCCATTTCAACTCAGCCCCCTGGGTAGCGTGCCCCAGAGGCAGCAGATCAAACATATCTTGTCGCTAATGGCCAATGGGAATGCGAGGCATGCTGTACAGGGATCCATCCTTCGAACCCTGCTCTCCAGTCCTTCCGTATGGTATGTCCTGGAGCCAGGCAACAGGACTCGAATGTCCCGCAGAAGGAAACCTTGTGGTTTGGGGCAACCTCCAAACTCAGCGTGGGAAAACTTCCTTGGCCTCATGAGGCCCCCGCTTCATGAAGGTGCCATCATGGACACATACTCCAGCCTCAGCCACCGTCTGATCCTCAGCCTGACACAGATGCAGGAGATTTTGATTCAGCCTCTGCAGAGTGGGCCTGCCTGCCTTGGCTCCAATCCTCACCCTAGCTTGTGTTTTCAGACTTCCGTCCTCATACACCTAGTCCACAAACCCTCCCTACTGGGAATTCTGGGGCCACAATGAAGCACTCTGTCTGCCTCCAAGGAGAAAAACATTGTCTATGGTGCTGCCCAGAAACCCCAAATGAGGATCAAACTGCTTGGCCCTCGGCAACACCCCAATTGCATAGGCTACCTTAAACACTGATGCTCTGTCGCAAATAGCCTGAGCCCAGACCTTCCAACAGACACCGACACAGCTGGCTGCACTCCCAGCACATTGGACCCGCCACTGCCTTCGGCCACCATCCATTCCCAACCTGGGTTTTCAGTCATCGGAACCTAGACCTTATCTCCAATCCCTGCACAGGGGGGAACCTGATGCAAAAGTCAGAACCCCTTCTTCCCCATGGCAAGAAACCGTGCTGCTGGCAGTGAGTCAAACCTTCAGTGTAGGAGAAAACGGCATGGCCCATGAGGCCACACCCATGCGTGAGGGCCGCCTTGGGCACAAACACACATTGAGACCCTCAGCGTGAGTACCTTATTCAAGTAACGCCTCTCAGTGACTGGACCAAGAGCCCGCATATGTGGCTTGCCTTGCCCATAGGCACCCAGGACTAACTAGATGGTGTGTATTCCAGTTGAGGTAACACACTGCTGTGCTCTAGAGTCCCTTTCCTGGGGGGGTCCCCTGTGGCAGAAAACAGTACTCTTCCCTTCCCACAGAATGAACCCAAACACTTGGGAGCTTGGACAATCCCCCGAGAGGAAGGCTCTTCCTCGGCCCCTGAAGCAACCCTTACCCTGAACGGGCACTGTGAACGCCACACCCAGAGACAAAAGCCTGAGCGACTGCCTCCCACTTGCCCTCCTTTGATATCCAGAGGATCTCCCCTCACGGACTGGAGATCAGGCCTGCCATTACCTTGGCCCCTAGCTGAGACAAGTTTGCTTGTTCAGACATCTGTCCCCACAGCCCTGGCAAACACAGCCTCTAGGCTGGGTCCTCTGGAGCCATAACACAGGACCGTGCCTGCTGTCTCCTGGGAAACTGTGTCCATTCCTTTGGCCACACACCTCCAGAATATGAGAAACCTCAAGGCCCCCGAGGACATCCCACTACTGGGAGCCTCCCTGGACACACAGGGGCATTCGGACACAAGCTGAGCAGCTACCTCCACGAAGGCATGCCCACAGATGTCAACAGAGATAGAAGGTTGAGCCGGACAGGCCCATAGGCCCTAATCTCAACTCTTGCTTTGGTTTCCAGGTGTCACTCCTCAGAGGCTTTGTTTGGTTCGAAGAACAGGATATGGGGCGTTCCTGAGGCACTGAACAGAACTCCTCTCGTCTCCACATGGGAAGCTTCCTTGTTTGATCCGTGTCAAACACCTCAGCTTGGAGAATCCTGCAGAGTCCCTGAGCCACCTCCACATTCCAAGGTCGCCCAGGCCACCAAGCCACAGTAGGACTCATCTTCAGGAGAGTCCATTTCAACTCTCCCCTCTGGGTAGCTCACCCAGGAGCCCACAGATTGAGCCTGTGTTGTCCTGACTAAAGAGTGGAAATATGAGGTGGCGTTCCCAGGCATCCATGCTTAGACACCTGCTCTCGAGTCTTTCTGTATGGGGCCTCCTGGCACCATCCAATAGGACACGACTGTCAAGCAGAAGGAAACCTTGAGGTTGGAGTAGTTCACAAATCCCATCGTAGGCAAACCTCCCTGGCTTCATTAAGCCCCCACACCCTACAGGAAGAGGCCATGCTGGACAAAAACTCTAGCCTGAGGCACGTCTCATAGTTGACATGACCTCAGTGCAGGAGATCTCGATTCAGCCTCTGCAGAGTGGGCCTGCCGTGCCCTCGATCCCAAACCTCACTCTAGCTTGTGTTTTCAGACTTCCTTCCTCACACTCCTGGCAAACAAGCCCTCCGGACTAGGAACTCCAGAACCACAACCCAGCCCAGTGTCTGTCCAACGGAAGAAAAACGTTTCCCTGTGGGGCTCTCCAGAAAACCCAGATGAGGATCAACCTGCTCGGGCCTCGACGGTACCTGAACTGGATAGGCTGCTCTGGGCACTCATGCTCTGTCTGACACAGCCTGAAGCCAGACGTCCAGACAGACAAGGAGACAGCTGGCCGCACACCCAGCACTTCGGACACGCCATGGTCTTATGCCGTCACCTCTTCCTAACCTTGGTTTTCAGATATCTGAACCTAGACATTATATCAATTCTCCACACAGCTGGGTATCGCAAGCACAAAACAGAAGTCCTGCTTCCCATGGCTGTCAAGCTTGCTCTTGGCATGGAGTCACACCTTCAGGGTGGGAGCAACCTTCATGGCCCCTGATGCCACGCCCAACTTGAGTGCTGCTTGGGCACAAATTCAAACTGTGACCCTCAGCATGAGCCCCATGTCAAAGAAAGGCCTGTCAGGGCCTGGACCAAGAGCCCGCATATGGGGCTTGCCAAGCCCCTATGCACCCAATCCTCACCAGGGTTTGAGTTTTCCAGTCGCCCCGCCCGTACCTGGGGCTCTGCTCTGGAATCCCTTTCTTGGAGAGACACATGAGCCAGACAACACTACTCCACCCTTCCCACAAATTGACCCCAAACTCTTGGGAGCTGGGACAAATCCCCAGAGACGGATACTCGTCCACAGTCCCTGAGGCCACCCCTCCAATCCACGGCTATCCCGGACACAATATCCAGAGACAAAAGCCTGAAGGAACGCCTCCCACTCGCCCTTGTTTCAGAGTCCCAGGAGCTCCGTCTCGGGCTGTACATCCGGCCTGCCATACCTAGGCGCCACTCATAAGCTGAGTTTGTGTTTTCAGACTTCTGTGCCCACAGCCTGGATCCACACAACCTCCAGGCTAGGGCCTCTGGAGCCACAGCGAAAGATTCTGCCTGCCCTCTCCAAGTACAGTGAGCCCAATCCATTGACCACAATCCTACAGGTTATGGAAAAGCTCCAAGGCCCCTGAGGCCATCAATAGTGTCGGCCACCCTGGACTAAGTGGTGCTCTCTGACACCAGCGGAGCAACTATCTCCACTTAGACTCTCAGACAGTGTCCCCAGAACAGAAGGTTGAAATGGACAGGTCCCCAGGCCCTAATCTGAACCTTAGCTTTGGCTTCCATGTGTCCGTCCTCTAAGGACTGTTTTCGTAGACCAGCACACGGGGCTTTTCCGAGGCACCAAATCAAACCTCTCTCGTCTCCACATGGGGAGCTTTCTTACTGGGGATGTATCAAACCCTTCAGGTAGGAGAGTTCCGCAGGGCCACTGAACAACCAGCACATTCCAAGGTCTCCATGGACCCAAACGCACATTATGACGCATCCTCAGGAGAGGCCATTTCAACTCAGCCCCCTGGGTAGCGTGTCCCAGAGGCAGCAGATCAAACATATCTTGTCGCTAATGGCCAATGGGAATGCGAGGCATGCTGTACAGGGATCCATCCTTCGAACCCTGCTCTCCAGTCCTTCCGTATGGTATGTCCTGGAGCCAGGCAACAGGACTCGAATGTCCCGCAGAAGGAAACCTTGTGGTTTGGGGCAACCTCCAAACTCAGCGTGGGAAAACTTCCTTGGCCTCATGAGGCCCCCGCTTCATGAAGGTGCCATCATGGACACATACTCCAGCCTCAGCCACCGTCTGATCCTCAGCCTGACACAGATGCAGGAGATTTTGATTCAGCCTCTGCAGAGTGGGCCTGCCTGCCTTGGCTCCAATCCTCACCCTAGCTTGTGTTTTCAGACTTCCGTCCTCATACACCTAGTCCACAAACCCTCCCTACTGGGAATTCTGGGGCCACAATGAAGCACTCTGTCTGCCTCCAAGGAGAAAAACATTGTCTATGGTGCTGCCCAGAAACCCCAAATGAGGATCAAACTGCTTGGCCCTCGGCAACACCCCAATTGCATAGGCTACCTTAAACACTGATGCTCTGTCGCAAATAGCCTGAGCCCAGACCTTCCAACAGACACCGACACAGCTGGCTGCACTCCCAGCACATTGGACCCGCCACTGCCTTCGGCCACCATCCATTCCCAACCTGGGTTTTCAGTCATCGGAACCTAGACCTTATCTCCAATCCCTGCACAGGGGGGAACCTGATGCAAAAGTCAGAACCCCTTCTTCCCCATGGCAAGAAACCGTGCTGCTGGCAGTGAGTCAAACCTTCAGTGTAGGAGAAAACGGCATGGCCCATGAGGCCACACCCATGCGTGAGGGCCGCCTTGGGCACAAACACACATTGAGACCCTCAGCGTGAGTACCTTATTCAAGTAACGCCTCTCAGTGACTGGACCAAGAGCCCGCATATGTGGCTTGCCTTGCCCATAGGCACCCAGGACTAACTAGATGGTGTGTATTCCAGTTGAGGTAACACACTGCTGTGCTCTAGAGTCCCTTTCCTGGGGGGGTCCCCTGTGGCAGAAAACAGTACTCTTCCCTTCCCACAGAATGAACCCAAACACTTGGGAGCTTGGACAATCCCCCGAGAGGAAGGCTCTTCCTCGGCCCCTGAAGCAACCCTTACCCTGAACGGGCACTGTGAACGCCACACCCAGAGACAAAAGCCTGAGCGACTGCCTCCCACTTGCCCTCCTTTGATATCCAGAGGATCTCCCCTCACGGACTGGAGATCAGGCCTGCCATTACCTTGGCCCCTAGCTGAGACAAGTTTGCTTGTTCAGACATCTGTCCCCACAGCCCTGGCAAACACAGCCTCTAGGCTGGGTCCTCTGGAGCCATACCACAGGACCGTGCCTGCTGTCTCCTGGGAAACTGTGTCCATTCCTTTGGCCACACACCTCCAGAATATGAGAAACCTCAAGGCCCCCGAGGACATCCCACTACTGGGAGCCTCCCTGGACACACAGGGGCATTCGGACACAAGCTGAGCAGCTACCTCCACGAAGGCATGCCCACAGATGTCAACAGAGATAGAAGGTTGAGCCGGACAGGCCCATAGGCCCTAATCTCAAATCTTGTTTTGGTTTCCAGGTGTCACTCCGCAGAGGCTTTGTTTGGTTCGAAGAACAGGATATGGGGCGTTCCTGAGGCACTGAACAGAACTCCTCTCGTCTCCACATGGGAAGCTTCCTTGTTTGATCCGTGTCAAACACCTCAGCTTGGAGAATCCTGCAGAGTCCCTGAGCCACCTCCACATTCCAAGGTCGCCCAGGCCACCAAGCCACAGAAGGACTCATCTTCAGGAGAGTTCATTTCAACTCTCCACTCTGGGTAGCTCACCCAGGAGCCTGCAGATTGAGCCTGTGTTGTCCTGACTAAAGAGTGGGAATATGAGGTTGCATTCCCAGGCATCCGTGCTTAGACATCTGCTCTCGAGTCTTTCCGTATGGGGCCTCCTGGAACCATCTAATAGGACTCGGCTGTCGTACAGAAGGAAACCTTGAGGTTTGGAGTGGTTCACAAATCCCATCGTAGGCAAACCTTCCTGGCCTCATGAAGCCCCCACATCCTTCAGGAAGAGGCCATGCTGGACAAAAACTCTCGCCTGAGGCACGTCTCATAGTTGACATGACCTCAGTGCAGGAGATCTCGATTCAGCCTTTGCAGAGTGGGCCTGCCGTTCCCTCGGTCCAAAACCTCACGCTAGCTTGTGTTTTCAGACTTCCTTCCTCACACTCCTGGCAAACAAGCCCTCCGGACAAGGAACTCCGGAACCAAAACCCAGCCCATTGTCTGCCCAACAGAAGAAAAACGTTTCCATGAGGGGCTCTCTACAGAAAACCCAGATGAGTATCAACCTGCTCGGGCCTCGACGGTACCTGAACTGGACAGGCTGCTCTAGGCACTCATGCTCTGCCTGACACAGCCTGAAGCCAGACGTCCAGACAGACAAGGAGACAGCTGGCCGCACACCCAGCACTTCGGACACCCATGGTCTTATGCTGTCACCTCTTCCTAACCTTGGTTTTCAGATATCTGAACCTAGACATTATATCAGTTCTCCACACAGCTGGGTATCGCAAGCACAAAACAGAACTCCTCCTTCCCCATGGCTGTCAAGATTGCTCTTGGCATGGAGTCACACCTTCAGGGTGGGAGAAACCTTCACGCCACCTGATGCCACGCCCAAACTTTAGTGCTTCTTAGGCACAAATTCACATTGTGACCCTCAGCATGAGCCCCATGTCAAAGAAAGGCCTGTCAGGGCCTGGAACAAGAGCCCGCATATGGGGATTGCCAAGCCCCTATGCACCCAACCCTCACCAGGGTTTGAGTTTTCCATTCGCCCCGCCCGTACCTGGGGCTCTGCTCCGAAATCCCTTTCTTGGAGAGACACATGAGCCAGACAACACGACTCCACCCTTCCCACAAAATAACCTCAAACTCTTGGGAGCTGGGACAAATTCCCAGAGAGGGATACTCATCCACAGTCCATGAGGCCACCCCTCCAATCCACGGCTATCCTGGACATAACATCCAGAGACAAAAGCCTGAAGGAACGCCTTCCACTCGCCCTTGTTTCAGAGGCCCAGGAGCTCCCTCTCGGGCTGTACATCCGGCCTGCCATACCCTAGGTGCCACTCATAAGATGAGTTTGGGTTATCAGTCTTCTGTGCCCACAGCCTGGATCCACACAACCTCCAGGCTAGGGCCTCTGGAGCCACAGTGAAAGATTGTGCCTGCCCTCTCCAAGGAAGGTGTGCCCAATCCATTGACCACAACCCTCCAGGTTAGGGAAAAGGTCCAAGGCCCCTGAGGCCATCAATAGTGTAGGCCACCCTGGACTAAGAAGGGCTCTCTGACACAAGCGGAGTAACTATTTCCACTTAGATTCTCAGACAGTGTCTCCAGAGACAGAAGGTTGAAATGGACAGGCCCCCAGGCCCTAATCTGAACCTTAGCTTTGGTTTCCATGTGTCCGTCCTCAGAGGTCTGTTTTCGTAGACCAGCACACGGGGCTTTTCAGAGGCACCAAACCAAACCTCTCTTGTCTCCACATGGGGAGCTTTCTTGCTGGGGATGTATCAAAGCCTTCAGGTAGGAGAGTTCCGCAAGGCCACTGAACAACCAGCACATTCCAAGGTCTCCATGGACCCAAACGCACATTATGACGCATCCTCAGGAGAGGCCATTTCAACTCAGCCCCCTGGGTAGCGTGCCCCAGAGGCATCAGGTCTAACATATCTTGTCGCTAATGGCCAATGGGAATGCGAGGCATGCAGTACAGGGATCGATCATTCAAACCCTGCTCTCCAGTCCTTCCGTATGGTATGTCCTGGAGCCAGGCAACAGGACTCGAATGTCCCGCAGAAGGAAACCTTGTGGTTTGGGGCAACCTCCAAACTCAGCGTGGGAAAACTTCCTTGGCTTCATGAGGCCCCCGCTTCATGAAGGTGCCATCATGGACACATACTCCAGCCTCAGCCAACGTCTGATCCTCAGCCTGACTTCAGATGCAGGAGATTTTGATTCAGCCTCTGCAGAGTGGGCTTGCTCTGCCGTTGGCTCCAATCCTCACCCTAGCTTGTGTTTTCAGACTTCCGTCCTCATACACCTAGTCCACAAACCCTCCCTACTGGGAATTCTGGGGCCACAATGAAGCACTCTTCCTACCTCCCAGACGAAAAACATTGTCTATGGTGCTGCCCAGGTACCCCAAATGAGGATCAAACTGCTTGGCCCTCGGCAACTCCCCAATTGCATAGGCTACCTTAAACACTGATGCTCTGTCGCACACTGAGCACGTCAGACCCGCCATGGCCTTAGGTCGTCATCTCTTCCCCACTGCGGTTTTCAGGATTCAGAACATAGACCTTATCTCCAACCACTGCCCAGGGTTGAAAATGATGCAGAAATCAGAGCTCCTTCCCCATGGCTAGAAACCTTGTGACTGGATGTTGTTCAAAGTTCAGTTTAGTTGAAACCAGTGTGGCCCATGAGGCCCCGCCCATGCTCGTGCGCCACATTTGTCAAAATCACACTTGTGACCCTCAGGCTGAGCCAGTCCTCAAGTAAGGCCTCTCAGTGGCTACATAAAGAGACAGCATTTTGGGCCTGCCATGCCCCTAGGCCTCAATTTTTAACCATAGTTTGGGTTGTCCCTTCACTCTTCCCCAGGGCTCTGCTTTGGAATTCCTCTTTGGTTGGGGCACCTGAGGTAACAAACCTGAAAGGAGACCTCCCATCCCATAGACTGACGAAAATCAATTGGGACCGGCCAAATCCACAGAGAGGAAGATTCCTCCATGTCCCATAAGGCCTCCCCACATTCCTCGTCCATCGTTGATACAAAATATAGAGACAAAAGCCTGAGAAAGCGCCTCAGACTCGCTCTTTCTTCATATCCTGAAGAGTTCTTCTCATGGTGTGTAGATTGGCCTGCCATACCTACAACCCCACACCAAAGCTGAGTTTGTGTTTTCAGACTTCTGTCCTCAACGTCCTGGGCCACCCACCCTAGAGGCTGGAGCCCATGGAGCCACACATTAGAAATGTGCCTACCCAATCCATGGGAATTCTGCCCATTCCATTGTCCAAATTAGGAGAACCCTCGAAAGTCCCCGAGCCATCCCAATAGTGTAGGTCTCCCGGGTCAAACAAGGGCGGACTGATACCAGCTGAGCATCGAACTCCACTCATACCATAGATGGATGTCCCCAGAGAATAGATTGAACCAGACAGGACCCTAGGCCATTATCGAATCCATTGCTTTGGTTTACAGGCATGTATCCTATAAGCCTGGATTCCAATACCAGCATAGGGAAATTCCTGAGGCACCCAACAGAACAAATCTCTTCTCCACAGGATACTTGTGCATGGGAGCTATGTCTAAAGTTTAGGAGAATACTTCAGGGTCCCGGTGCCACCGCCCAATTCTAAGGCCCCCATGGACACAAACACACATTAGGCCCCATCCTCGGGAAAGTCCATTTCAACTCAGCCACCCCGGTTGCTTCCGCAGAGCCATCACATCTCAACTGTCTTGTTGCTATGAGACAATTGGAATGCGAGGCAGGCTTCCCTGGCATCCATCCTCGAACAATGCTCTGGAGTCATTCCATAGGGGATGTCCTGGTGCTGCCCAACAGGTGTCAATGGTCCCGCAGAAGGAATCCTTGAAGGGGGCATCCCACAACTCCCAACGTGCGAAAACCTCCATGGCCTTGAGACTTAGCTCCCTTCATGAAGGGGCAGTCATGCACAGACTCCAACCTGAGCCAACAAATCTCGTCTCCGCAAGGAAACTTGTGCATGGGAGCTATGTCAAAAGCTTAGGAGAATACTTTAGGGGCCCGGTGCCACTGTCCCATTTCAAGGCCCCCATGGACACAAACACACATTAGGCCCCGTCCTCAGGAAATCCATTTCAACTCAGCCACCCCGGTTGCTCCTGCATAGCCACCAATCTCAAGTGTCTTTTGCTAGGAGACAATTGGAATGCAAGGCGGGCTTCACTTGCATCCATCCTAGAACAGTGCTCTGGAGTCTTTCCATACGGGATGTCCTGGAGCTGTGCAACAGTTCTCAATTGTCCCGCAGAAGGAATTCTTGAAGGGTGCATCCCACAATTCCCAACGTGAAAAAACCTCCATAACCAAGAGACTCCGCTCCGTTCATGAAGGGTAGTCATTCACAGAAACTCCAACCTGAGCCATCGTCTGATCCTCGCCATGACTTCATTTGCTTGAGATATTGGTTCAGATCTGCAGGGAATACCTGCCGTGCCCTCGGCCTGAAGCCCAAGTCTAGCTTGTGTTCTCAGACTTCTGTCCTCACACTCCTGGCCCAGAAGCCCTCAAGTTTGGCAATTCCGGACTCGCAATGCAGCATTCTGCCTGCTCTCTAGAAAAAATATATTGCCTAATGAGCTGGACAGGCACCTCGAAGGAGGATAAACGTACACGGCACTTGACTGTACCCTAATTAAATAGTCTAACCTGGGCAATAATGCACTGTCTGACACAACCTGAGCCCGAACCTCCTGACCAACACCCAAGCACCTGACAACACACTGAGTATGTCAGTCACGCCATGGCCTTAGGTCCACATCCCTTCCCAACTGCGGTTTTCAGGCTTCAGAACCTAGACCTTATCTCCAACCACCGCCCAGGTTTGAAAATGATGCAGAAATCAGAACTCCTGACCCATGGCTAGAAACCTTGTGATTGGCATGTTGTCCAAAGTTCAGTGTAGTTGAAACCACTGTGTCCCATGTGGCCCCGCCCATGCTCGTGGGCCACATTGGTCAGAAACACACATTGTGACCCTCAGCCTGAGCTCAGTTTTCAAGTAAGGCCTCTCAGTGGCTGGATGAAGAGACAGCATAATGGGCCTGCCTGCCCCTAGGCCTCAATTTTTAAACATAGTTTGGGTTGTCCCTTCACTCTTCCCCAGGGCTCTGCTTTGGAATTCCTCTTTGGTTGGCACACCTGAGGTAACAAAACTGAAAGGAGACATCCCATACCACAGATTGACGAAAAACTATTGGGACCGTGCCAAATCCACAGAGAGGAAGATTCGTCCATGCCCCATGAGGCCTCCCCACATATTATGGCCATCATTGATACAAAATATAGAGACAAAATCCTGAGCAAGCGCGTCAGACTCGCTCTTTCTTCATATCCTGAAGAGTTCTTCTCATGGTTTGTAGATTGGGCCTGCCATACCTACGTACCCACACCTAAGCTGAGTTTGTGTTTTCAGACTTCTGTCCTCAAAGTCCTGGGCCACACGCTCCAGGCTGGGACCCCTGGAGCCACATATTAGGAATGTGCCTACCCAATCCATGGGAATTCTGCCCATTCCATTGTCCAAAATCTTACAAATTAGGAGAACCCTCCAAAGTCCCCGAGGCCATCTCAATAGTGTAGGTCTCCCGGATCAAAAAAGTGCAGGCTGACACCAGCTGAGCATCTACCTCCACTCATACCATAGATGGATGTCCCCAGAGAATAGATTGAATCAGTGAGGACCCTAGGCCATAATCAGATCCATTGCTTTGGTTTACAGGCATGTCTCCTCAAAAGTCTGGATTCCAATTCCAGCATAGGGGGTTTCCTGAGGCACCCATCAGAACAAATCTGGTCTCCACAAGAAAACTTGTTCATGGGAGCTATGTCAATAGCTTAGGAGAATACTTCAGGGTCCCGGTGCCACCGCCCCAATCTAAGGCCCCCATGGACACAAACACACATTAGGCCCCATCCTCAGGAAAGTCCATTTCACCTCAGCCACCCTGGTTGCTTCCGCAGAGCCATCACATCTCAACTGTCTTGTTGCTAGGAGACAATTGGAATGCGAGGCGGTCTTCCCTGGCTTCCATCCTCTAACGGTACTCTGGAGTCATTCCATATGGGATGTCCTGGAGCTGCCCAACAGGTGTCAATTGTCCCACATAAGGAATCCTTGAAGGGGGCATCCCTGAACTCCCAACGTTGGAAACCCTCCATGGCCTTGAGACTCCGCTAGGTTCATGAAGGGCAGTCATTCACAGAAACTACAACCTGAGCCAACGTCTGATCCTCGCCTTGACTTCAGATGCTTGAGATATTGGTTCAGAACTGAAAGGGTTACCTGCCGTGCCCTCGGCCTGAAGCCAAAGTCTAGCTTGTGTTCTCAGACTTCTGTCCTCTACTCCTGGCCCTGTAGCCGTCAAGACTGGAAATTCCGGACCCACATTGCAGCACTCTGCCTGCACTCTAGAAAGAATATATTGCCTAATGAGCTGCCCAGGCACCTCAAATGAGGATAAACCTACACGACACTCGACTGTAACCAAATTATATAGTCTAACCTGGGTACTAATGCACTGTTGACACAACCTGAGCTAGAACCTCCTGACCAACACCCAGGCAGTTGACCGCACACTGAGCGCATACGACCCGCCAAGGCCTTAGGTCGTCATCTCTTCCCAACTGTGGTTTTCAGGCTTCCGAACCTAGACCTTATCTCCAACCAGTGCCCAGGGTTGAAAATGATGCAGAAATAAGTACTCCTTCCCCATGGCAAGAAACCTCATGATTGGCCTGTTGTCCAAAGTTTAGTGTAGTTGAAACCAGTGTGGCCCATGTGGCCCTGCCCATGCCCGCGGGCCACATTGGTCACAAACACACATTGTGACCCTCAGCCTGAGCCCAGTCCTCAAGTAAGGCCTCTCAGTGGCTGGATGAAGAGACAGCATATTGGGCCTGCCATGCCCCTAGGCCCCCATTTTTAACCATAGTTTGGGTTGTCCTTTCACTCTTTCCCAGGGCTCTGCTTTGGAATTCCTCTTTGGTTGGGACACCTGAGGTAACAAACCTGAAAGGAGACCTCCCATACCACAGATTGACGAAAAACAATTGGGACCAGTCCAAATGCACAGAGAGGAAGATTCGTCCATGGCCCATAAGGCCTCCCACATTACACGGCCATCATTGATACAAAATCCAGAGACAAAAGCCTGAGCAAGCGCCTCAGACTCGCTCATTCTTTATATCCAGAAGTGTTCTTCTCATGGTATGTAGATTGGGCCTGCCATACCTACGTCACCAAACCTAAGCTGAGTTTGTGTTTTCAGACTTCTGTCCTCAAAGTCCTGGGCCACACACCCTCCAGGCTGGGGCCCCTGGAGCCACACATTAGGACGCTACCTACCCCATGCATGGAAATTCTGCACATTCCATTTTCCAAAATAGTACAAATTATGAGAAACCTCCAAAGTCCCCAAGGTCATCCCAATAGTGTAGGTCTCCCGGGACAAACAAGGGCGGTCTGACACCAGCTGAGCATCCACCTCCACTCATACCATAGATGGATGAACCCAGAGAAGAATATTAAACCAGACAGGACCCTAGGCCATAATCGGATCCATTGCTTTGGTTTACAAGCATGTCTCCTCAAATGCCTGGATTCCAATACCCGTATAGGGGGTTTCCTGAGGCACCGATCTGAACTAATCTCATCTCCCCAAGGAAACTTGAGCATGGGAGCTATGTCAAAGTTAAGGAGAATTCTTAAGGGTCCCGGTGGCACCGCCCCATTGAAGGCCCCCATGGACACAAACACATATTAGGCCCCATCCTCGGGAAAGTCCATTTCAACTCAGCCATCCCGGTTGCTCCCGCAGAGCCATCAGATCTCAACTGTCTTGTTGCTAGGAGACAATTGGAATGCGAGGCGGTCTTCCCTGGCATCCATCCCCTAACGGTGCTCTGGAATCATTCCGTATGGGATAGGATGTCCTGGAGCTGCTCAACAGGTCTCAATTTTCCCGCACAAGAAATCCTTCAAGGGGGCCTCCCACAACTCCGACTGTGGGAAAACCTCCATGGCCTTGAGACTCCTCACTGTTCATGAAGGGGCAGTCATGCACAGAAACTCCAACCTGAGCCAACATCTGATCATCACCTTGAATTCAGATGCTTGAGATATTGGTTCAGAACTGCAGGGGGTACCTACAATGCCCTCGCCCTGAAACCCAAGTATAGCTTGTCTTCTCAGACTTCCGCCCTCACACCCCTGGCCCAGAAGCCCTCAAGTTTGGCAATTCCGGACCCACAGTGCAGCACTCTGCCTGCCCTCTAGAAAAAAATTATTGCCTCATGAGCTGCCCAGACACCTTAAATGAGGATAAACCTACACAGCACTCGACTTTACCCAAATTATATAGTCTAACCTGGGCACTAATGCAATGTCTGAAACAACCTGAGCCCGGACCTCCAGACCAACACCCAGACAGCAGACCGCACCGTGAGCACATCAGACCCGCCATGGCCTTAGGTCATCATCTCTTCCCTACCTCAGTTTTCAGGCTTCAGAAGCAAGACCTTATCTCATATCGCTGCCCAGGGGTGAGTGTGATGCAGAAATCAGAACTCCTCCTTACCCATGGCAAGAACCCTTGTGGTTGGCACGTTGTCCAATGTTCAGTGTAGGAGAAACCAGCATTCTCCCTGAGGCCCCGCCCATTCTTGAGTGCGACGAGGGCATACACACGCATTGTGATCCTCAGCATGAGTCCTGTCCTCTAGTAAGTCCTCTCAGTGTCTGAACCATTGGATGTCATAATGTGCTTGACATGTCCCTAGGCCCCAATTTATAACCAGATTTCTGATTGTCCAGTCGCCCCTCCCCAGGGCTCTACTCTGGAATCCCTCATTTGGAGGGACACCTGAGGTTAAAAAATAAAACAACAACAACAAAGAAACGGACTTCTTCCATCCCACAGAATGACCACAAAATCTTTGGACGGGGCCAAACCACCAGAGAGTAAGACTCGTCCATTTCCCATGAAGTCACCCAGACATTTCACCACCATGAGTGACACGATATCCAGAGACAAAAACTTGAGCAAACGCCTCAGACTCGCCCTTTTTTTCAAATCCTGAAGCGTTCTCCTCATGATCTGTAGATCAGTCCTGCCATACCTATGACCCGAAACATAAGCCGAGTTTGTGTTTTCAGACAACTGTCCAAACAGCCCTGGCCTACACAACCAACAGGTTAGGCCCCTGGAGCCAAAACTGAGGACTGTACTTGCCCTCTGCAAGGGATTTGTGTGTGCCCTTCCCAATGGCCAAAACCCTTCTAATAGGAAAAACCTACAAAGTGCTTGATCCTTCTCCCTAGTGGTGGCTTCCCAGGAAATACAGAGGCAATCTGAGCCCATCTGTGCACCTACCTGCATTCAGACACATAGACAGATGTCCCCAGAGGTAAAAAGGAAAGAACAGGCCCCTAGGCACTAATTAGATCCGTTGCTTTGTTTTCCAGGCATCTCTCCTCAGAAGCCTGGATTTCTAAACCAGCATATGGCTGTTTCTTGACTCACCCATCAGAAAACATCTCATCTACACATGGGAAACTTGCACGTTGGATCTGTGTCAAAGCCTCTGTTTCAGAGAACCCTTCAAGGCCCCAGTGCCACCACTTCATTCCAAGGTCTCCATAGACACAAAAGCACATTAGGACCCATACCCAGGAGAGTCCATTTCAACTCAGCCTCCTCGGTTGCTCCCCCAGATCCAGCAGATCTAACCTGTCTTGTTGCTAGGAGACAATTGGAATGAGAGGTGGGCTACCCAGCCATCCATCCTTAGAACCCTGCTCAGAATCATTGGCCTGGAGACCCAAACAACAGGTCTCAATAGTCCTGCAGAAGACTCTTTGCAGTTTGGAGCTGCTCACATCTCCCATCGTGGGAAAACCCCCATGGCCTCGTGATGCCCCCCGTTCATGAAGGGGCTATCAGGGACAGAAACACCAACCTGAGCGATCGTCTGACCCTCGCCCTGACTTCAGATGCACGAGATCTCGATTCAGGTCTGTAGATTGTGCCGGCCATGTCCTCACCCAAAACCGAAGCCTAGCTTGTGTTCTCAGACTGCTGTCTTCAGACTACTGGCCCACAAGCCCTCCAGTTTGGCAATCCAGAACTACAATGCAGCACTCTGCCTGCCCTCCACAAGAAAAACATTGCCCTCTGGGGCTACAGGTATTCCAGAGTAGAGCCCTGGGGAGGGCCGACCGGACAACCAGAAATCTGGTTTAAAATTGGGGCCTAGGGACATGTCAAGCCCATTATGACATCTAATGGTCGAGCCACTGAGAGGACTTACTAGAGCACAGGACTCACGCTGAGGGTCACAATGCGTGTTTATGCCCTCTTCGCACTCAAGAATTGGCGGGGCCTCCCGGTGAATGCTGGTTTCTCCTACACTGAACGTTGGACAACATGCCAACCACAAGGTTTCTTGCCATGGGTAAGGACGAGTTCTGATTTCTGCATCACAGGCACCCCTTGGCAGTGGTTGGAGATAAGGTCTAGGTTCTGAGGCCTGAAAAACCGCAGTTGGGAAGAGATGATGACCTAAGGCCATGGCGGTTCTGATGTGCTCAGTGTGCGGTCAGCTGTCTGGGTGTTGGTCAGGAGGTCCGAGCTCAGGTTGTGTCAGACAGTGCATGAGTGCCCAGGTTAGACTATATACTTTGGGTACAGTCGAATGCCATGTAGATTTATCCTCATATAAGGTGCCTGGGCAGCTCATTAGGCCAAATTTTTTTTCTAGAGGGCAGGCAGAGTGCTGCATTGTGGGTCTGGAATTGCGAAACTTCCGGGCTTCGGGGCCTGGAGTGTGAGGACGGAAGTCTGAGAACACAAGCTAGACTTGGGTTTCAGGGCCAGGGCACGGCAGGTACCCCTGTAGATCTGAACCTATATCTCATGAATCTGAAGTCAGGGCGAGGATCAGACGTTGGCTCAGGTTGGAGTTTCTGTGCATGACGGCCCCTTCATGAAGGGAGCGGAATCTCGAGGCCATGGAGGTTTTCCCACGTTGGGAGTTGTGGGATGCCCCCTTCAAGGATTCCTTCTGGGGGACAATTGAGACTTTTTGGGCAGCTCCAGGACATCCCATATGGAATGACTCCAGGGCACCGTTCGAGGATGGATGCCTGGGAAGCCCGCCTCGCACTCCAATTGTCTCCTAGCAACAAGACAGTTTTAGATCTGATGGCTCTGCGGGAGAAACCGGGGTGGCTGACTTGAAATGGACTTTCCTGAGGATGGGTCCTAATGTGTGTTTGTGTCCATGAGGGCCTTAAAATGGGGCGGTGGCACCGGGACCCTGAAGTATTCTCCTAAGCTTTTGACATAGCTCGATGCACAAGGTTCCTTGTGGAGACGAGATTTGTTTTGATGGGTGCCTCAGGAAAACCTCTATGCTGCTATTGGAATCCAGGCTTTTGAGGAGACATGCCTGTAATCCAAAGCAATGTATCCGATTATGGCCTAGGGTCCTGTCTGGTTCAATCTTCTTCTCAGGGGACATCCATCTATGGTATGAGTGGAGGTAGATGCTCAGCTGGTATCAGACCGCCCTGTTTGTCCCGGGCGACCTGCACTATTGGGATGGCCTCAGGGATTTGTAGGGTTCTCCAAATTTTACTGTTTTGGACAATGGCATCGGCCGAATTCCCATGGATTGGGTAGGCACAGTCCTAATGTGTGACTGCAGGGGCCCCAGCCTGGAGGGTGTGTGGCCCAGGACATTGAGGACAGAAGTCTAAAAACACAAACTCATCTTAGGTTTGGGGACGTAGGTATGGCAGGCCCGATCTATAAACCATGAGAAGAACTCTTCCGGATATGAAGAAAGAGCGAGTCTGAGGCGCTTGCTCAGGGTTTTGTCTCTGGATTTTGTATCAGAGATGGCCGTGGAATGTCGGGGAGGCCTCATGGGCCATGGACGAATCTTCCTCTCTGTGGATTTGGCCCGATCCCAATTGTTTTTCGTCAATCTGTGGAATGAGAGGACTCCATTCAGGTTTGTTACCCCAGGTGTCCCGCCAAAAGAGGAATTCCAAAGAAGAGCCCTGGGGAAAAGTGAAGGGAGAACCCGAACTATGGGTAAAATTTGGGGCCTAGGGGCATGGCAAGCCCAATATGCTATCTCTTCATCCAGCCACTGAGAGGCCTTATTGAAGACTGGGATCAGGGTGAGGGACACAATGTGTGGTTTTGACCAATGTGGCCCGCAAACATGAGCGGGGTCTCATGGGCCACACTGGTTTCAACTACACTGAACGTTGGGCAACATGCCAACCACATGGTTTCTTGCCACGGGGAAGGAGTTGTGATTTCTGCATCACTTTCAAACCTGGGCAGTGATTGGTGATAAGGTCTAGGTTCTGAAACTTGACAACCGAGGTTGGGAAGAGATGACGACCTAAGACCATGGCGGGTCCGATGTGCTCAGTGAACGGCCAGCTTTCTGTGTGGGGCCAGGTAATCCAGGATCGGGCTGTGTCAAAAAGGGCAATAGTGCCCAGGTCAGCCTATATATTTGGGGTACAGTCGAATGGCATGCAGGTTGATCCTCATTTGGAGTTTCTGGGTAGCCCCAGAGGGCAATGTTTTTCTTCCTGAGGGCAGGAAGAGTGCTGCATTATAGTTCTGGTTTTCAAACTGGAGGCTTGTGGGCCAGTAGTCTGAGGAAGGAAATCTGAGAACAAGCTAGGCTTAGGTTTCTGGGTGAGGACAAGGCAGGAACAATCTACAGACCTGAATCGAGATCTCGTGCTTATGATGTAGGGCGAGGATCAGAAGATCGCTCAGGTTGGTGTTTCTGTCCCTGATGGCCCTTCATGAAGGGGCGGGGGGGTCACGAGGCCGTGGGTGTTTTCCCACGATGTTAGTTGTGAGAAGCTCCAAACTGCAAAGATTCTTCTGCAGGACAATTGAGACCTCTTGGTTGGCTCCAGGGCAACGATTCCGAGCAGGGTTCTAAGGATGGATGGCTGGGTAGCCCACCTCGCATTCCAATTGTGTCCTAGCAACAAGACAGGTTAGATCTGCTGGATCTGGGGGAGCAACCCAGGAGGCTGAGTTGAAATGGACTCTCCTGTGGATGGGTCCTAATGTCTTTTTGTGTCTATGGAGACCTTGGAATGTAGCGGTGGCACTGGGGTCCTGAAGGGTTTTTCCAAACAGAGGCTTTGACACAGCTCCAACGTGCAAGTTTCCCATATGTAGATGAGATGTTTTCTGATGGGTGAGTCAAGAAACAGCCATATGCTGGTATTGAAATCCAGGCCTCTGAGGAGAGATGACTGGATACCACAGCAATGGATCCGTTTAGTGCTTAGGGGCCTGTTCGTTCCTTTTTACCTCTGGGGACATCAGTCTATGCGTCTGAGTGCAGGTAGGTGCTCAGATGAGCTCAGATTGCCCCTGTTTGTCCTGGGAAGCCACCACTATTGGGATGGCCTCAGGCAGTTTTGAGGTTTATCCTATTAGTAGGGTTGTGGCCATTGGAATGGGCACATACAATTCCCTTGGAGAGGGCAAGTACAGTCCTCAGGTTTGGCTCCAGGGGCCTGAGCCTGTAGGGTGTGTAGGCCAGAGCTGTTTGGACAGTTGTCTGAAAACACAAACGCGGCTTATGTTTCGGGTCATAGGTATGGCAGGATTGATCTACAGACCATGAGGAGAACTCTTCAGGATATGAAAAAAGGGCGAGTGTGAGGCTCGTGCTCAAGTTTTTGTCTCTGGATATCGTGTCACTCATGGTCGTGAAATTTCCGGGTGACTTCATGTGAAATGGACGAGTCTTACTCTCTGGGGTTCTGCCCCGTCCCAAGAGTTTTGGGTCATTCTGGGGATGGAAGAAGTCCGTTTTGATGTTGTTGTTGATTTGCTTTGTTTTGTTTTTTAACCTCAGGTGTCTCACCAAATGAGGTATTCCAGAGTAGAGCCCTGGGGAGGGCCGACCGGACAACCAGAAATCTGGTTTAAAATTGGGGCCTAGGGACATGTCAAGCCCATTATGACATCTAATGGTCGAGCCACTGAGAGGACTTACTAGAGCACAGGACTCACGCTGAGGGTCACAATGCATGTTTATGCCCTCTTCGCACTCAAGAATTGGCGGGGCCTCCGGGTGAATGCTGGTTTCTCCTACACTGAACGTTGGACAACATGCCAACCACAAGGTTTCTTGCCAAGGGTAAGGACGAGTTCTGATTTCTGCATCACAGGCACCCCTGGGCAGTGGTTGGAGATAAGGTCTAGGTTCTGAGGCCTGGAAAACCGCAGTTGGAAAGAGATGATGACCTAAGGCCATGGCGGTTCTGATGTGCTCAGTGTGCGGTGAGCTGTCTGGGTGTTGGTCAGGAGGTCCGAGCTCAGGTTGTGTCAGACAGTGCATGAGTGCCCAGGTTAGACTATATACTTTGGGTACAGTCGAATGCCATGTAGATTTATCCTCATATAAGGTGCCTGGGGACAGCTCATTAGGCCAAATTTTTTTTCTAGAGGGCAGGCAGAGTGCTGCATTGTGGGTCTGGAATTGCGAAAATTCCGGGCTTCGGGGCCTGGAGTGTGAGGACGGAAGTCTGAGAACACAAGCTAGACTTGGGTTTCAGGACCAGGGCACGGCAGGTACCCCTGTAGATCTGAACCTTTATCGCATGCATCTGAAGTCAGGGCGAGGATCAGACGTTGGCTCAGGTTGGAGTTTCTGTGCATGACGGCCCCTTCATGAAGGGAGCGGAATCTCGAGGCCATGGAGGTTTTCCCACATTGGGAGTTGTGGGATGCCCCCTTCAAGGATTCCTTCTGCGGGACAATTGAGACTTGTTGGGCAGCTCCAGGACATCCCATATGGAATGACTCCAGGGCACCGTTCGAGGATGGATGCCTGCGAAGCCCGCCTCGCATTCCAATTGTCTCCTAGCAACAAGACAGTTTAGATCTGATGGCTCTGCGGGAGAAACCGGGGTGGCTGACTTGAAATGGACTTTCCTGAGGATGGGTCCTAATGTGTGTTTGTGTCCATGAGGGCCTTAAAATGGGGCGGTGGCACCGGGACCCTGAAGTATTCTGCTAAGCTTTTGACGTAGCTCGATGCACAAGGTTCCTTGTGGAGACGAGATTTGTTTTGATGGGTGCCTCAGGAAAACCTCTATGCTGGTTTTGGAATCCAGGCTTTTGAGGAGACATGCCTGTAATCCAAAGCAATGTATCCGATTATGGCCTAGGGTCCTGTCTGGTTCAATCTTCTTCTCAGGGGACATCCATCTATGGTATGAGTGGAGGTAGATGCTCAGCTGGTATCAGACCGCCCTTGTTTGTCCCGGTCGACCTGCACTATTGGGATGGCCTCAGGGATTTGTAGTGTTCTCCAAATTTTACTGTTTTGGACAATGGCATCGGCCGAATTCCCATGGATTCGGTAGGCACAGTCCTAATGTGTGACTCCAGGGGCCCCAGCCTGGAAGGTGTGTGGCCCAGGACTTTGAGGACATAAGTCTGAAAACACAAACTCAGCTTAGGTTTGGGGACGTAGGTATGGCAGGCCCGATCTATAAACCATGAGAAGAACTCTTCTGGATATGAAGAAAGAGCGAGTCTGAGGCGCTTGCTCAGGCTTTTGTTTCTGGATTTTGTATCAGAGATGGCCGTGGAATGTCGGGGAGGCCTCATGGGCCATGGACGAATCTTCCTCTCTGTGGATTTGGCCCGATCCCAATTGTTTTACGTCAATCTGTGGAATGGGAGGACTCCTTTCAGGTTTGTTACCTCAGGTGTCCCGCCAAAAGAGGAATTCCAAAGAAGAGCCCTTGGGAAAAGTGAAGGGAGAACCCGAACTATGGGTAAAAATTGGGGCCTAGGGTCATGGCAAGCCCAATATGCTATCTCTTCATCCAGCCACTGAGAGGCCTTATTGAGGACTGGGATCAGGGTGAGGGTCACAATGTGTGGCGTTGACCAATGTGGCCCGCAAACATGAGCGGGGCCTCATGGGCCACACTGGTTTCAACTACACTGAACGTTGGGCAACATGCCAACCACATGGTTTCTTGCCACGGGGAAGGAGTTGAGATTTCTGCATCACTTTCAAGCTTGGTAAGTGATTGGAGATAAGGTCTAGGTTCTGAAACTTGACAACCGAGGTTGGGAAGAGATGACGACCTAAGACCATGGCAGGTCCGATGTGCTCAGTGAGCGGCCAGCTTTCTGTGTGGGGCCAGGTAATCCAGGATCGGGCTGTGTCAAAAAGGGCAATAGTGCCCAGGTCAGCCTATATATTTGGGGTACAGTCGAATGGCGTGCAGGTTGATCCTCATTTGGAGTTTCTGGGTAGCCCCAGAGGGCAATGTTTTTCTTCCTGAGGGCAGGAAGAGTGCTGCATTATAGTTCTGGTTTTCAAACTGGAGTCTTGTGGGCCAGTTGTCTGAGGAAGGAAATCTGAGAACAAGCTAGGCTTAGGTTTCTGGGTGAGGACAAGGCAGGAACAATCTACAGCCCTGAATCGAGATCTCGTGCTTATGATGTCAGGGCGAGGATCAGAAGATCGCTCAGGTTGGTGTTTCTGTCCCTGATGGCCCTTCATGAAGGGGCGGGGGGGTCACGAGGCCGTGGGGGTTTTCCCACGATGTTAGTTGTGAGAAGCTCCAAACTGCAAAGATTCTTCTGCAAAACAATTGAGACCTGTTGGTTGGCTCCAGGGCAACGATTCCGAGCAGGGTTCTAAGGATGGATGGCTGGGTAGCCCACCTCGCATTCCAATTGTGTCCTAGCAACAAGACAGGTTAGATCTGCTGGATCTGGGGGAGCAACCCAGGAGGCTGAGTTGAAATGGACTCTCCTGTGGATGGGTCCTAATGTCTTTTTGTGTCTATGGAGACCTTGGAATGTAGCGGTGGCACTGGGGTCCTGAAGGGTTTTTCCAACAGAGGCTTTGACACAGCTCCAACGTGCAAGTTTCCCATATGTAGATGAGATGTTTTCTGATGGGTGAGTCAAGAAACAGCCATACGCTGGTATTGAAATCCAGGCCTCTGAGGAGAGATGACTGGATACCACAGCAATGGATCCGTTTAGTGTCTAGGGGCCTGTTCGTTCCTTTTTACCTCTGGGGACATCAGTCTATGCGTCTGAGTGCAGGTAGGTGCTCAGATGAGCTCAGATTGCCCCTGTTTGTCCTGGGCAGCCACCACTATTGGGATGGCCTCAGGCAGTTTGGAGGTTTATCCTATTCGTAGGGTTGTGGCCATTGGAATGGGCACATACAATTCCCTTGGAGAGGGCAAGTACAGTCCTCAGGTTTGGCTCCAGGGGCCTGAGCCTGTAGGGTGTGTAGGCCAGAGCTGTTTGGACAGTTGTCTGAAAACACAAACGCGGCTTATGTTTCGGGTCATAGGTATGGCAGGACTGATCTACAGACCATGAGGAGAACTCTTCAGGATATGAAAAAAGGGCGAGTGTGAGGCTCGTGCTCAAGTTTTTGTCTCTGGATATCGTGTCACTCATGGTCGTGAAATTTCCGGGTGACTTCATGGGAAATGGACGAGTCTTAGTCTCTGGGGTTTTGCCCCGTCCCAAGAGTTTTGGGTCATTCTGGGGATGGAAGAAGTCCGTTTTGTTGTTGTTGTTGATTTGCTTTGTTTTGTTTTTTAACCTCAGGTGTTTTGTTTTTTAACCTCAGGTGTCTCACCAAATGAGGTATTCCAGAGTAGAGCCCTGGGGAGGGCCGACCGGACAACCAGAAATCTGGTTTAAAATTGGGGCCTAGGGACATGTCAAGCCCATTATGACATCTAATGGTCGAGCCACTGAGAGGACTTACTAGAGCACAGGACTCACGCTGAGGGTCACAATGCGTGTTTATGCCCTCTTCGCACTCAAGAATTGGCGGGGCCTCCGGGTGAATGCTGGTTTCTCCTACACTGAACGTTGGACAACATGCCAACCACAAGGTTTCTTGCCATGGGTAAGGACGAGTTCTGATTTCTGCATCACAGGCACCCCTGGGCAGTGGTTGGAGATAAGGTCTAGGTTCTGAGGCCTGAAAAACCGCAGTTGGGAAGAGATGATGACCTAAGGCCATGGCGGTTCTGATGTGCTCAGTGTGCGGTCAGCTGTCTGGGTGTTGGTCAGGAGGACCGAGCTCAGGTTGTGTCAGACAGTGCATTAGTGCCCAGGTTAGATTATATACTTTGGGTACAGTCGAATGCCATGTAGATTTATCCTCATATAAGGTGCCTGGGCAGCTCATTAGGCCAAATTTTTTTTCTAGAGGGCAGGCAGAGTGCTGCATTGTGGGTCTGGAATTGCGAAACTTCCGGGCTTCGGGGCCTGGATGTGAGGACGGAAGTCTGAGAACACAAGCTAGACTTGGGTTTCAGGACCAGGGCACGGCAGGTACCCCTGTAGATCTGAACCTATATCTCATGCATCTGAAGTCAGGGCGAGGATCAGACGTTGGCTCAGGTTGGAGTTTCTGTGCATGACGGCCCCTTCATGAAGGGAGCGGAATCTCGAGGCCATGGAGGTTTTCCCACGTTGGGAGTTGTGGGATGCCCCCTTCAAGGATTCCTTCTGCGGGACAATTGAGACTTGTTGGGCAGCTCCAGGACATCCCATATGGAATGACTCCAGGGCACCGTTCGAGGATGGATGCCTGGGAAGCCCGCCTCGCATTCCAATTGTCTCCTAGCAACAAGACAGTTTAGATCTGATGGCTCTGCGGGAGAAACCGGGGTGGCTGACTTGAAATGGACTTTCCTGAGGATGGGTCCTAATGTGTGTTTGTGTCCATGAGGGCCTTAAAATGGGGCGGTGGCACCGGGACCCTGAAGTATTCTCCTAAGCTTTTGACATAGCTCGATGCACAAGGTTCCTTGTGGAGACGAGATTTGTTTTGATGGGTGCCTCAGGCAAACCTCTATGCTGGTATTGGAATCCAGGCTTTTGAGGAGACATGCCTGTAATCCAAAGCAATGTATCCGATTATGGCCTAGGGTCCTGTCTGGTTCAATCGTCTTCTCAGGGGACATCCATCTATGGTATGAATGGAGGTAGATGCTCAGCTGGTATCAGACCGCCCTTGTTTGTCCCGGGCGACCTGCACTATTGGGATGGCCTCAGGGATTTGTAGGGTTCTCCAAATTTTACTGTTTTGGACAATGGCATCGGCAGAATTCCCATGGATTGGGTAGGCACAGTCCTAATGTGTGACTCCAGGGGCCCCAGCCTGGAGGGTGTGTGGCCCAGGACTTTGAGGACAGAAGTCTGAAAACACAAACTCAGCTTAGGTTTGGGGATGTAGGTATGGCAGGCCCGATCTATAAACCATGAGAAGAACTCCTCCGGATATGAACAAAGAGCGAGTCTGAGGCACTTGCTCAGGCTTTTGTTTCTGGATTTTGTATCAGAGATGGCCGTGGAATGTCGGGGAGGCCTCATGGGCCATGGACGAATCTTCCTCTCTGTGGATTTGGCCCGATCCCAATTGTTTTACGTCAATCTGTGGAATGGGAGGACTCCTTTCAGGTTTGTTACCTCAGGTGTCCCGCCAAAAGAGGAATTCCAAAGAAGAGCCCTTGGGAAAAGTGAAGGGAGAACCCGAACTATGGGTAAAAATTGGGGCCTAGGGTCATGGCAAGCCCAATATGCTATCTCTTCATCCAGCCACTGAGAGGCCTTATTGAGGACTGGGATCAGGGTGAGGGTCACAATGTGTGGCGTTGACCAATGTGGCCCGCAAACATGAGCGGGGCCTCATGGGCCACACTGGTTTCAACTACACTGAACGTTGGGCAACATGCCAACCACATGGTTTCTTGCCACGGGGAAGGAGTTGAGATTTCTGCATCACTTTCAAGCTTGGTAAGTGATTGGAGATAAGGTCTAGGTTCTGAAACTTGACAACCGAGGTTGGGAAGAGATGACGACCTAAGACCATGGCAGGTCCGATGTGCTCAGTGAGCGGCCAGCTTTCTGTGTGGGGCCAGGTAATCCAGGATCGGGCTGTGTCAAAAAGGGCAATAGTGCCCAGGTCAGCCTATATATTTGGGGTACAGTCGAATGGCGTGCAGGTTGATCCTCATTTGGAGTTTCTGGGTAGCCCCAGAGGGCAATGTTTTTCTTCCTGAGGGCAGGAAGAGTGCTGCATTATAGTTCTGGTTTTCAAACTGGAGTCTTGTGGGCCAGTTGTCTGAGGAAGGAAATCTGAGAACAAGCTAGGCTTAGGTTTCTGGGTGAGGACAAGGCAGGAACAATCTACAGCCCTGAATCGAGATCTCGTGCTTATGATGTCAGGGCGAGGATCAGAAGATCGCTCAGGTTGGTGTTTCTGTCCCTGATGGCCCTTCATGAAGGGGCGGGGGGGTCACGAGGCCGTGGGGGTTTTCCCACGATGTTAGTTGTGAGAAGCTCCAAACTGCAAAGATTCTTCTGCAAAACAATTGAGACCTGTTGGTTGGCTCCAGGGCAACGATTCCGAGCAGGGTTCTAAGGATGGATGGCTGGGTAGCCCACCTCGCATTCCAATTGTGTCCTAGCAACAAGACAGGTTAGATCTGCTGGATCTGGGGGAGCAACCCAGGAGGCTGAGTTGAAATGGACTCTCCTGTGGATGGGTCCTAATGTCTTTTTGTGTCTATGGAGACCTTGGAATGTAGCGGTGGCACTGGGGTCCTGAAGGGTTTTTCCAACAGAGGCTTTGACACAGCTCCAACGTGCAAGTTTCCCATATGTAGATGAGATGTTTTCTGATGGGTGAGTCAAGAAACAGCCATACGCTGGTATTGAAATCCAGGCCTCTGAGGAGAGATGACTGGATACCACAGCAATGGATCCGTTTAGTGTCTAGGGGCCTGTTCGTTCCTTTTTACCTCTGGGGACATCAGTCTATGCGTCTGAGTGCAGGTAGGTGCTCAGATGAGCTCAGATTGCCCCTGTTTGTCCTGGGCAGCCACCACTATTGGGATGGCCTCAGGCAGTTTGGAGGTTTATCCTATTCGTAGGGTTGTGGCCATTGGAATGGGCACATACAATTCCCTTGGAGAGGGCAAGTACAGTCCTCAGGTTTGGCTCCAGGGGCCTGAGCCTGTAGCGTGTGTAGGCCAGAGCTGTTTGGACAGTTGTCTGAAAACACAAACGCGGCTTATGTTTCGGGTCATAGGTATGGCAGGACTGATCTACAGACCATGAGGAGAACTCTTCAGGATATGAAAAAAGGGCGAGTGTGAGGCTCGTGCTCAAGTTTTTGTCTCTGGATATCGTGTCACTCATGGTCGTGAAATTTCCGGGTGACTTCATGGGAAATGGACGAGTCTTAGTCTCTGGGGTTTTGCCCCGTCCCAAGAGTTTTGGGTCATTCTGGGGATGGAAGAAGTCCGTTTTGTTGTTGTTGTTGATTTGCTTTGTTTTGTTTTTTAACCTCAGGTGTTTTGTTTTTTAACCTCAGGTGTCTCACCAAATGAGGTATTCCAGAGTAGAGCCCTGGGGAGGGCCGACCGGACAACCAGAAATCTGGTTTAAAATTGGGGCCTAGGGACATGTCAAGCCCATTATGACATCTAATGGTCGAGCCACTGAGAGGACTTACTAGAGCACAGGACTCACGCTGAGGGTCACAATGCGTGTTTATGCCCTCTTCGCACTCAAGAATTGGCGGGGCCTCCGGGTGAATGCTGGTTTCTCCTACACTGAACGTTGGACAACATGCCAACCACAAGGTTTCTTGCCATGGGTAAGAACGAGTTCCGTTTTCTGCATCACAGGCACCCCTCGGCAGTGGTTGGAGATAAGGTCTAGGTTCTGAGGCCTGAAAAACCGCAGTTGGGAAGAGATGATGACCTAAGGCCATGGCGGTTCTGATGTGCTCAGTGTGCGGTCAGCTGTCTGGGTGTTGGTCAGGAGGTCCGAGCTCAGGTTGTGGCAGACAGTGCATTTGTGCCCAGGTTAGACTATATATTTTGGGTACAGTCGAATGCCATGTAGATTTATCCTCATATAAGGTGCCTGGGCAGCTCATTAGGCCAAATTTTTTTTCTAGAGGGCAGGCAGAGTGCTGCATTGTGGGTCTGGAATTGCGAAACTTCCGGGCTTCCGGGCCTGGTTGTGAGGACGGAAGTCTGAGAACACAAGCTAGACTTGGGTTTCAGGGCCAGGGCAAGGCAGGTACCCCTGTAGATCTGAACCTATATCTCATGCATCTGAAGTCAGGGCGAGGAGCAGACGTTGGCTCAGGTTGGAGTTTCTGTGCATGACGGCCCCTTCATGAAGGGAGCGGAATCTCGAGGCCATGGAGGTTTTCCCACGTTGGGAGTTGTGGGATGCCCCCTTCAAGGATTCCTTCTGCGGGACAATTGAGACTTGTTGGGCAGCTCCAGGACATCCCATATGGAATGACTCCAGGGCACCGTTCGAGGATGGATGCCTGGGAAGCCCGCCTCGCATTCCAATTGTCTCCTAGCAACAAGACAGTTTAGAGATGATGGCTCTGCGGGAGAAACCGGGGTGGCTGACTTGAAATGGACTTTCCTGAGGATGGGTCCTAATGTGTGTTTGTGTCCATGAGGGCCTTATAATGGGACGGTGGGACCGGGACCCTGAAGAATTCTCCTAAGCTTTTGACATAGCTCGATGCACAAGGTTCCTTGTGGAGACGAGATTTGTTTTGATGGGTGCCTCAGGAAAACCTCTATGCTGGTATTGGAATCCAGGCTTTTGAGGAGACATGCCTGTAATCCAAAGCAATGTATCCGATTATGGCCTAGGGTCCTGTCTGGTTCAATCTTCTTCTCAGGGGACATCCATCTATGGTATGAGTGGAGGGAGATGCTCAGCTGGTATCAGACCGCCCTTGTTTGTCCCGGTCGACCTGCACTATTGGGATGGCCTCAGGGATTTGTAGGGTTCTCCAAATTTTACTGTTTTGGACAATGGCATCGGCAGAATTCCCATGGATTGGGTAGGCACAGTCCTAATGTGTGACTGCAGGGGCCCCAGCCTGGAGGGTGTGTGGCCCAGGACTTTGAGGACAGAAGTCTGAAAACACAAACTCAGCTTAGGTTTGGGGACGTAGGTATGACAGGCCCTATCTATAAACCCTGAGAAGAACTCTTCCGGATATGAAGAAAGAGCGAGTCTGAGGCTCTTGCTCAGGCTTTTGTCTCTGGATTTTGTATCAGAGATGGCCGTGAAATGTCGGGGAGGCCTCATGGGCCATGGACGAATCTTCCTCTCTGTGTATTTGGCCCGATCCCAATTGTTTTTCGTCAATCTGTGGAATGGGAGGACTCCTTTCAGGTTTGTTACCTCAGGTGTCCCGCCAAAAGAGGAATTCCAAAGAAGAGCCCTGGGGAAAAGTGAAGGGAGAACCCGAACTATGGGTAAAATTAGGGGCCTAGGGGCATGGCAAGCCCAATATGCTATCTCTTCATCCAGCCACTGAGAGGCCTTATTGAGGACTGGGATCAGGGTGAGGGTCACAATGTGTGGTTTGGACCAATGTGGCCCGCAAACATGAGCGGGGCCTCATGGGCCACACTGGTTTCAACTACACTGAACGTTGGGCAACATGCCAACCACATGGTTTCTTGCCACGGGGAAGGAGTTGTGATTTCTGCATCACTTTCAAGAGTGGGCAGTGATTGGAGATAAGGTCTAGGTTCTGAAACTTGACAACCGAGGTTGGGAAGAGATGACGACCTAAGACCATGGCGGGTCCGATGTGCTCAGTGAGCGGCCAGCTTTCTGTGTGGGGCCAGGTAATCCAGGCTCAGGCTGTGTCAAAAAGGGCAATAGTGCCCAGGTAGCCTATATATTTGGGGTACAGTCGAATGGCGTGCAGGTTGATCCTCATTTGGAGTTTCTGGGTAGCCCCAGAGGGCAATGTTTTTCTTCCTGAGGGCAGGAAGAGTGCTGCATTATAGTTCTGGTTTTCAAACTGGAGGCTTGTGGGCCAGTAGTCTGAGGAAGGAAATCTGAGAACAAGCTAGGCTTAGGTTTCTGGGTGAGGACAAGGCAGGAACAATCTACAGACCTGAATCGAGATCTCGTGCTTATGATGTCAGGGCGAGGATCAGAAGATCGCTCAGGTTGGTGTTTCTGTCCCTGATGGCCCTTCATGAAGGGGCGGGGGGGTCACGAGGCCGTGGGTGTTTTCCCACGATGTTAGTTGTGAGAAGCTCCAAACTGCAAAGATTCTTCTGCAGGACAATTGAGACCTGTTGGTTGGCTCCAGGGCAACGATTCCGAGCAGGGTTCTAAGGATGGATGGCTGGGTAGCCCACCTCGCATTCCAATTGTGTCCTAGCAACAAGACAGGTTAGATCTGCTGGATCTGGGGGAGCAACCCAGGAGGCTGAGTTGAAATGGACTCTCCTGTGGATGGGTCCTAATGTCTTTTTGTGTCTATGGAGACCTTGGAATGGAGCGGTGGCACTGGGGTCCTGAAGGGTTTTTCCAAACAGAGGCTTTGACACAGCTCCAACGTGCAAGTTTCCCATATGTAGATGAGATGTTTTCTGATGGGTGAGTCAAGAAACAGCCATACGCTGGTATTGAAATCCAGGCCTCTGAGGAGAGATGACTGGATACCACAGCAATGGATCCGTTTAGTGCCTAGGGGCCTGTTCGTTCCTTTTTACCTCTGGGGACATCAGTCTATGCGTCTGAGTGCAGGTAGGTGCTCAGATGAGCTCAGATTGCCCCTGTTTGTCCTAGGCAGCCACCACTATTGGGATGGCCTCAGGCAGTTTGGAGGTTTATCCTATTCGTAGGGTTGTGGCCATTGGAATGGGCACATACAATTCCCTTGGAGAGGGCAAGTACAGTCCTCAGGTTTGGCTCCAGGGGCCTGAGCCTGTAGGGTGTGTAGGCCAGAGCTGTTTGGACAGTTGTCTGAAAACACAAACGCGGCTTATGTTTCGGGTCATAGGTATGGCAGGACTGATCTACAGACCATGAGGAGAACTCTTCAGGATATGAAAAAAGGGCGAGTGTGAGGCTCGTGCTCAAGTTTTTGTCTCTGGATATCGTGTCACTCATGGTCGTGAAATTTCCGGGTGACTTCATGGGAAATGGACGAGTCTTACTCTCTGGGGTTTTGCCCCGTCCCAAGAGTTTTGGGTCATTCTGGGGATGGAAGAAGTCCGTTATGTTGTTGTTGTTGATTTGCTTTGTTTTGTTTTTTAACCTCAGGTGTTTTGTTTTTTAACCTCAGGTGTCTCACCAAATGAGGTATTCCAGAGTAGAGCCCTGGGGAGGGCCGACCGGACAACCAGAAATCTGGTTTAAAATTGGGGCCTAGGGACATGTCAAGCCCATTATGACATCTAATGGTCGAGCCACTGAGAGGACTTACTAGAGCACAGGACTCACGCTGAGGGTCACAGTGCGTGTTTATGCACTCTTCGCTCTCAAGAATTGGAGGGGCCTCCGGTTGAATGCTGGTTTCTCCTACACTGAACGTTGGACAACATGCCAACCACAAGGTTTCTTGCCATGGGTTAGGACGAGTTCTGATTTCTGCATCACAGGCACCCCTGGGCAGTGGTTGGAGATAAGGTCTAGGTTCTGAGGCCTGAAAAACCGCAGTTGGGAAGAGATGATGACCTAAGGCCATGGCGGTTCTGATGTGCTCAGTGTGCGGTCAGCTGTCTGGGTGTTGGTCAGGAGGTCCGAGCTCAGGTTGTGTCAGACAGTGTATTAGTGCCCAGGTTAGACTATATACTTTGGGTACAGTCGAATGCCATGTAGATTTATCCTCATATAAGGTGCCTGGGCAGCTCATTAGGCCAAATTTTTTTTCTAGAGGGCAGGCAGAGTGCTGCATTGTGTGTCTGGAATTGCGAAACTTCCGGGCTTCGGGGCCTGGAGTGTGAGGACGGAAGTCTGAGAACACAAGCTAGACTTGGGATTCAAGGGCCAGGGCACGGCAGGTACCCCTGTAGATCTGAACCTATATCTCATGCATCTGAAGTCAGGGCGAGGATCAGACGTTGGCTCAGGTTGGAGTTTCTGTGCATGACGGCCCCTTCATGAAGGGAGCGGAATCTCGAGGCCATGGAGGTTTTCCCACGTTGGGAGTTGTGGGATGCCCCCTTCAAGGTTTCCTTCTGCGGGACAATTGAGACTTGTTGGGCAGCTCCAGGACATCCCATATGGAATGACTCCAGGGCACCGTTCGAGGATGGATGCCTGGGAAGCCCGCCTCGCATTCCAATTGTCTCCTAGCAACAAGACAGTTTTAGATCTGATGGCTCTGCGGGAGAAACCGGGGTGGCTGAGTTGAAATGGACTTTCCTGAGGATGGGTCCTAATGTGTGTTTGTGTCCATGAGGGCCTTAAAATGGGGCGGTGGCACCGGGACCCTGAAGTATTCTCCTAAGCTTTTGACATAGCTCGATGCACAAGGTTCCTTGTGGAGACGAGATTTGTTTTGATGGGTGCCTCAGGAAAACCTCTATGCTGGTAATGGAATCCAGGCTTTTGAGGAGACATGCCTGTAATCCAAAGCAATGTATCCGATTATGGCCTAGGGTCCTGTCTGGTTTAATCTTCTTCTCAGGGGACATCCATCTCTTGTATGAGTGGAGGTAGATGCTCAGCTGGTATCAGACCGCCCTTGTTTGTCCCGGGCGACCTGCACTATTGGGATGGCCTCAGGGATTTGTAGGGTTCTCCAAATTTTACTGTTTTGGACAATGGCATCGGCAGAATTCCCATGGATTGGGTAGGCACAGTCCTAATGTGTGACTCCAGGGGCCCCAGCCTGGAGGGTGTGTGGCCCAGGACTTTGAGGACAGAAGTCTGAAAACACAAACTCAGCTTAGGTTTGGGGATGTAGGTATGGCAGGCCCGATCTATAAACCATGAGAAGAACTCCTCCGGATATGAAGAAAGAGCGAGTCTGAGGCGCTTGCTCAGGCTTTTGTCTCTGGATTTTGTATCAGAGATGGCCGTGAAATGTCGGGGAGGCCTCATGGGCCATGGACGAATCTTCCTCTCTGTGGATTTGGCCCGATCCCAATTGTTTTTCGTCAATCTGTGGAATGGGAGGACTCCTTTCAGGTTTGTTACCTCAGGTGTCCCGCCAAAAGAGGAATTCCAAAGAAGAGCCCTGGGGAAAAGTGAAGGGAGAACCCGAACTATGGGTAAAATTAGGGGCCTAGGGGCATGGCAAGCCCAATATGCTATCTCTTCATCCAGCCACTGAGAGGCCTTATTGAGGACTGGGATCAGGGTGAGGGTCACAATGTGTGGTTTGGACCAATGTGGCCCGCAAACATGAGCGGGGCCTCATGGGCCACACTGGTTTCAACTACACTGAACGTTGGGCAACATGCCAACCACATGGTTTCTTGCCACGGGGAAGGAGTTGTGATTTCTGCATCTCTTTCAAGCCTGGGCAGTGATTGGAGATAAGGTCTAGGTTCTGAAACTTGACAACCGAGGTTGGGAGGAGATGACGACCTAAGACCATGGCGGGTCCGATGTGCTCAGTGAGCGGCCAGCTTTCTGTGTGGGGCCAGGTAATCCAGGCTCGGGCTGTGTCAAAAAGGGCAATAGTGCCCAGGTCAGCCTATATATTTGGGGTACAGTCGAATGGCGTGCAGGTTGATCCTCATTTGGAGTTTCTGGGTAGCCCCAGAGGGCAATGTTTTTCTTCCTGAGGGCAGGAAGAGTGCTGCATTATAGTTCTGGTTTTCAAACTGGAGGCTTGTGGTCCAGTAGTCTGAGGAAGGAAATCTGAGAACAAGCTAGGCTTAGGTTTCTGGGTGAGGACAAGGCAGGAACAATCTACAGACCTGAATCGAGATCTCGTGCTTATGATGTCAGGGAGAGGATCAGAAGATCGCTCAGGTTGGTGTTTCTGTCCCTGATGGCCCTTCATGAAGGGGCGGGGGGGGGTCACGAGGCCGTGGGGGTTTTCCCACGATGTTAGTTGTGAGAAGCTCCAAACTGCAAAGATTCTTCTGCAGGACAATTGAGACCTGTTGGTTGGCTCCAGGGCAACGATTCCGAGCAGGGTTCTAAGGATGGATGGCTGGGTAGCCCACCTCGCATTCCAATTGTGTCCTAGCAACAAGACAGGTTAGATCTGCTGGATCTGGGGGAGCAACCCAGGAGGCTGAGTTGAAATGCACTCTCCTGTGGATGGGTCCTAATGTCTTTTTGTGTCTATGGAGACCTTGGAATGTAGCGGTGGCACTGGGGTCCTGAAGGGTTTTTCCAAACAGAGGCTTTGACACAGCTCCAACGTGCAAGTTTCCCATATGTAGATGAGATGTTTTCTGATGGGTGAGTCAAGAAACAGCCATACGCTGGTATTGAAATCCAGGCCTCTGAGGAGAGATGACTGGATACCACAGCAATGGATCCGTTTAGTGCCTAGGGGCCTGTTCGTTCCTTTTTACCTCTGGGGACATCAGTCTATGCGTCTGAGTGCAGGTAGGTGCTCAGATGAGCTCAGATTGCCCCT
The DNA here is from genome assembly GCF_964662115.1 of Mustela nivalis. Classification (NCBI taxonomy): domain Eukaryota; kingdom Metazoa; phylum Chordata; class Mammalia; order Carnivora; family Mustelidae; genus Mustela; species Mustela nivalis. The sequence goes on from NW_028136398.1 coordinate 402,506, forward strand.
GTTTGTCCTGGGAAGCCACCGCTATTGGGATGGCCTCAGGCAGTTTGGAGGTTTATCCTATTCGTAGGGTTGTGGCCATTGGAATGGGCACATACAATTCCCTTGGAGAGGGCAAGTACAGTCCTCAGGTTTGGCTCCAGGGGCCTGAGCCTGTAGCGTGTGTAGGCCAGAGCTGTTTGGACAGTTGTCTGAAAACACAAACGCGGCTTATGTTTCGGGTCATAGGTATGGCAGGACTGATCTACAGACCATGAGGAGAACTCTTCAGGATATGAAAAAAGGGCGAGTGTGAGGCTCGTGCTCAAGTTTTTGTCTCTGGATATCGTGTCACTCATGGTCGTGAAATTTCCGGGTGACTTCATGGGAAATGGACGAGTCTTACTCTCTGGGGTTTTGCCCCGTCCCAAGAGTTTTGGGTCATTCTGGGGATGGAAGAAGTCCGTTTTGTTGTTGTTGTTGATTTGCTTTGTTTTGTTTTTTAACCTCAGGTGTCTCACCAAATGAGGTATTCCAGAGTAGAGCCCTGGGGAAGGCCGACCGGACAACCATAAATCTGGTTTAAAATTGGGGCCTAGGGACATGTCAAGCCCATTATGACATCTAATGGTCGAGCCACTGAGAGGACTTACTAGAGCACAGGACTCACGCTGAGGGTCACAATGCGTGTTTATGCCCTCTTCGCACTCAAGAATTGGAGGGGCCTCCGGGTGAATGCTGGTTTCTCCTACACTGAACGTTGGACAACATGCCAACCACAAGGTTTCTTGCAATGGGTTAGGACGAGTTCTGATTTCTGCATCACAGGCACCCCTGGGCAGTGGTTGGAGATAAGGTCTAGGTTCTGAGGCCTGAAAAACCGCAGTTGGGAAGAGATGATGACCTAAGGCCATGGCGGTTCTGATGTGCTCAGTGTGCGGTCAGCTGTCTGGGTGTTGGTCAGGAGGTCCGAGCTCAGGTTGTGTCAGACAGTGCATTAGTGCCCAGGTTAGACTATATACTTTGGGTACAGTCGAATGCCATGTAGATTTATCCTCATATAAGGTGCCTGGGCAGCTCATTAGGCCAAATTTTTTTTCTAGAGGGCAGGCAGAGTGCTGCATTGTGGGTCTGGAATTGCGAAACTTCCGGGCTTCGGGGCCTGGAGTGTGAGGACGGAAGTCTGAGAACACAAGCTAGACTTGTGTTTCAGGGCCAGGGCACGGCAGGTACCCCTGTAGATCTGAACCTATATCTCATGCATCTGAAGTCAGGGCGAGGATCAGACGTTGGCTCAGGTTGGAGTTTCTGTGCATGACGGCCCCTTCATGAAGGGAGCAGAATCTCGAGGCCATGGAGGTTTTCCCACGTTGGGAGTTGGGGGATGCCCCCTTCAAGGTTTCCTTCTGCGGGACAATTGAGACTTGTTGGGCAGCTCCAGGACATCCCATATGGAATGACTCCAGACCACCGTTCGTGGATGGATGCCTGGGAAGCCCGCCTCCAATGCCAAATGTCTCCTAACAACAAGGCAGTTTAGATCTGATGGCTCTGCGGGAGCACCCGGGATGGCTGAGTTGAAATGGACTTTCCTGAGGATGGGTGCTAATGTGTTTTTGTGTCCATGAGGGCCTTGGAATGGGTCGGTGGCACCGGGAACCTGAAGTACTCTCCTAAGCTTTGGACATGGCTCCCATGCACAGGTTTCCTTGAGGAGACGAGATGAGTTCTGATGGGTGCCTCAGGAAAACCCCTATGCTCGTATTGGAATCAGGCTTTTGAGGACACATGCCTGTAACCCAAAGCAATGGATCCTATTATGGCCTAGGGTCCTGTCTGGTTCAATCTTCTTCTCTGGGGACATCCATCTATGGTATGAGTGGAGGTCGATTATCAGCTGGTGTCAGACAGCCCATGTTTGTTCTGGACGACCTACACTATTGGGATGGCCTCAGGGACTTTGGAGGTTTCTCCTAATTTGTACAATTTTGGACCATGGAATGGGCAGAATTCCCATGGATTGGTAGGCACAGTCCTAATGTGTGGCTCCAGGGGCCCAGCCTGGAGGGTGTGGAGCCCAAGACTTTGAGGACAGAAGTCTGAAAACACAAACTCAGTTTAGGTTTGGGGACATAGGTATGGCAGGCCCGATCTACAAACCATGAGAAGAACTCTTCAGGATATGAAGAAAGTGCAAGTCTGAGGCGCTTGCTCAGGCATTTGTCTCTGGATTTTGTATCAGCGATAACCGTGGAATGTCGGGGAGGCCTCATGGGCCATGGACGAATCTTCCTCTCTAAGGATTTGGCCCAATTCCCAATTGCTTTTCGTCAATCTGTGGGATGGAGGACTCATTTCAGTTTTGTTACCTCAGGTGTCCCACCAAGAGGAATTCCAAAGCCAAGCCGTGGGGAAGACTGAAGGGACAACCCGAACTATGTTTAAAAATTGGGGCCTAGGGGCATGGCAAGCCCAATATGCTATCTCTTCATCCAGCTACTGAGTGGCCTTACTTGAGGACTGGGCTCAGCCTGAGCGTCACAATGTGTGTTTGTGACCAATGTGGCCCGCGAGCATGGGCGGGGCCTCATGGGCCACACTGGTTTCAACTACACTGAACGTTGGTCAACATGCCAACCACAAGGTTTCTTGCCATGGGGAAGGAGTTCTGATTTCTGCATCACCTTCAACCCTGGGCAGTGATTGGAGATAAGTTCTAGGTTCTGAAACCTGAAAACCGAGGTTGGGAAGAGATGACGACCTAAGGCCATGGCGGCTCGATGTGCTCAGTGTGCGTCCAGCTGTCTGGGAGGGTCCTGGGGGTCCAGTCTCAGGCTGTGTCAGAAAGGGCATTAGTGCCCTGGTCATCCTATGTATTTGGGGTAAAGCCATAGTCGGTGCAGGTTGATCCTCATTTGGGGTTACTGGGTACCCCCAGAGGACAATGTTTTCCTTCTGGAGGGCCGGCAGAGTGCTGCATTGTAGTTCTGGATTGCCAAACTGGAGGGCTTGTGGGCCAGTAGTCTGACGACAAAAGTCTGAGAACACAAGCTAGGCTTAGGTTTCTGGGTGAGGCCATGGCAGGCACAATCTACAGACCTGAATCGAGATCTCGTGCATCTGAAGTCAGGGCGAGGATCCGACGATCGCTCAGGTTGGAGTTTTTGTCTTTGATGGCCCCTTCATGAATGGGGGGGGGGCATCACAAGCCCATGGGGTTTTTCCCACGATGGGAGTTGTGAGAAGCTCCAAACTGCAGAGAGTCTTCTGCAGGACAATTGAGTCCTGTTGTTTGGCTCCAGGCCAATGATTCTGAGCAGGGTTCTAAGGATGGATGGCTGGGTAGCCCACCTCGCATTCCAATTGTTTCCTAGCAACAAGACAGGTTAGATCTCCTGGATCTCTGGGGAGCAACCGAGGACGCTGAGTTGAAATGGACACCCCTGGGGATGGGTCCTAACGTGCTTTTGTGTCTATGGAGACCTTGGAATGAAGCGGTGGCACTGGGGCCCTAAAGGGTTCTCCTAAACAGAGGCTTTGACACAGCTCCAACGTGCAAGTTTCCCATGTGTAGATGAGATGTTTTCTGATGGGTGAGTCAAGAAACAGCTATATGCTGCTTTTGAAATCCAGGCGTCTGAGGAGAGATGCCTGGAAACCAAAGCAATGGATCTGATTAGTGCCTAGGGGCCTGTTCTTTCCTTTTTACCTCTGGGGACATCTGTCTATGGGTCTGAGTGCAGGTAGGTGCTCAGTTGGGCTCAGATTGCCCCTGTTTTTCCTGGGAAGCCACCACTATTGAGATGGATCAGGGACTTTGGAGGTTTATCCTATTAGAAGGGTTGTGGCCATTGGAATGGGCACATACAATTCCCTTGGAGAGGGCAAGTACAGTCCTCAGGTTTGGCTCCAGGGGCCTGAGTCTGTAGGATGTGTAGGCCAGGGCTGTTTGGACAGTTGTCTGAAAACACAAACTCGGCTTATGTTTCGGGTCATAGGTATGGCTGGACTGATCTACAGACCATGAGGAGAACTCTTCGGGATTTGAAAGAAGGGCGAGTGTGAGGCTCCTGCTCAAGTTTTTGTCTCTGGATATCGTGTCACTCATGATCGTGGAATTTCTGGGTGACTTCATGGGAAATGGACGAGTCTTACTCTCTGGTGGTTTGGCCCCGTCCAAAGAGTTTGGAGTCATTCTGTGGGCTGGAAGAAGTCCGTTTTTTTTTTGTTTGTTTGTTTGTTTGTTTTCTTTTTTAACCTCAGGTGTCCCACCAAATGATGGATTCCAGAGTAGAGCTTTGGGGAGGGTCGACTGGACAATCAGAAATCTGGTTAAAAATTGGGGCCTAGGGACATGTCAAGCCCATTATGACATCTAATGGTCCAGCCACTGAGAGGACTTACTAGAGGACAGGACTCATGCTGAGGGTCACAATGCGTGTGTATGCCCTCGTCGCACTCAAGAATGGGCGGGGCCTCAGGGTGAATGCTGGTTTCTCCTACACTGAACGTTGGACAACGTGCCAACCACAAGGGTTCTTGCCATGGGTAAGGAGGAGTTCTGATTTCTGCATCACACTCACCCCTGGGCAGTGATTGGAGATAAGGTCTCGGTTCTGAAGCCTGAAAACTGAGGTAGGGAAGAGATGATGACCTAAGGCCATGGCAGGTTTTATGTGCTCAGTGTGCGGTCAGCTTTCTGGGTGTTGGTCAGGAGGTCCGGGCTCAGGTTGTGTTCGACAGTGCATTAGTGCCCAGGTTAGACTATATAATTTGGGTAAAGTCGAGTGCTGTGTAGGTGTACCCTCATTTAAGGTGCCTGGGCAGCTCATGAGGCAATCATTTTTTTTCTAGAGGGCAGGCAGAGTGCTGCATTGTGGGTCCGGAATTGCCAAACTTGAGGGCTTCGGGGCCAGGAGTGTGAGGACGGAAGTCTGAGAAGAAAAGCTAGACTTGGGTTTCAGGGCGAGGGCACGGCAGATCTGAACCAATATCTCATGCATCTGAAGTCAGGGCGAGGATCAGACGTTGGCTCAGGTTGGAGTTTCTGAACATGACGGCCGCTTCATGAAGGGAGCGGAATCTCGAGGCCACTGAGGTTTTCCCACGTTGGGAGTTGTGGGATGGCCCCTTCAAGGATTGCTTCTGCGGGACAATTGAGACCTGTTGGACAGCTCCAGGACATCCCATATGGAATGACTCCAGAGCACCGTTCGCGGATGGATGCCTGGGAAGCCCGCCTCGCATTCCAATTGTCTCCTAGCAACAAGACAGTTTACATCTGATGGCTCTGTCGGAGAAACCGAGGTGGCTGAGTTGAAATGGACTTTCCTGAGATTGGTCCTAATGTGTTTTTGTGTGCATGAGGGCCTTGGAATGGGGCGGTGGCACCGGGACCCTGAAGTACTCTCCTAAGCTTTGGACATGGCTCCCATGCACAGGTTTACTTGTGGAGACGAGATGAGATCTGATGGGTGTCTCAGGAAAACCCCTATGCTCGTATTGGAATCAGGCTTTTGAGGACACATGCCTGTAACCCAAAGCAATGGATCCTATTAGGGTCCTGTCTGGTTCAATCTTCTTCTCTGGGGACATCCATCTATGGTACGAGTGGAGGTCGATTATCAGCTGGTGTCAGACAGCCCTTGTTTGCTCCGGGCGACCTACACTATTGGGATGGCCTCAGGGACTTTGGAGGTTTCTCCTAATTTGTACGATTTTAGACCATGGAATGGGCAGAATTCCCATGGATTGGTGGCACAGGCCCAATGTGTGGCTCCAGGGGCCCAGCCTGGAGGGTGTGGGGCCCAAGACTTTGAGGACAGAAGTCTGAAAACACAAACTCAGCTTAGGTTTGGGGACGTAGGTATGGCAGGCCCGATCTACAAACCATGAGAAGAACTCTTCAGGATATGAAGAAAGTGCAAGTCTAAGGCGTTTGCTCAGGCTTTTGTCTCTGCATTTTGTACCAGCGATGGCCGTGGAATGTCGGGGAGGCCTCATGGGCCATGGAAGAATCTTCCTCTCTGAGGATTTGGCCTGATTCCCAATTGCTTTTCGTCAATCTGTGGCATGGGAGGACTCATTTCAGTTTTGTTACCTCAGGTGTCCCACCAAGAGGAATTCCAAAGCCAAGCCGTGGGGAAGACTGAAGGGACAACCCGAACTATGGTTAAAAATTGGGGCCTAGGGGCATGGCAAGCCCAATATGCTATCTCTTCATCCAGCCACTGAGTGGCCTTACTTGGGGACTGGGCTCAGCCTGAACTTCACAATGTTTGTTTGTGACCAATGTGGCCCGCGAGCATGGGCGGGGCCTCATGGGCCACCCTGGTTTCAACTACACTGAACGTTGGACAACATGCCAACCACAAGGTTTCTTGCCATGGGGAAGGAGTTCTGATTTCTGCATCACCTTCAACCCTGGGCAGTGATTGGAGATAAGTTCTAGGTTCTGAAACCTGAAAACCGAGGTTGGGAAGAGATGACGACCTAAGGCCATAGTGGCTCGATGTGCTCAGTGTGCGGCCAGCTGTTTGGGAGGGTCCAGGGGGTCCAGGCTCAGGCTGTGTCAGAAAGGGCATTAAGGCCCTGGTCAGCCTATGTATTTGTGGTACAGCCATGGTCGGTGCAGGTTGATCCTCATTTGGGGTTACTGGGTACCCCCAGAAAACAATATTTTTCTTCTGGAGGGCCGGCAGAGCGCTGCATTGTAGTTCTTGATTGCCAAACTGGAGGGCTTGTGGGCCAGTAGTCTGACGACAAAAGTCTGAGAACACAAGCTAGGTTTAGGTTTATGGGTGAGGCCATGACATGCACAATCTACAGACCTGAATCGAGATCTCGTGCATCTGAAGTCAGGGCGAGGATCAGACGATCGCTCAGGTTGCAGTTTCTGTCCCTGATGGCCCCTTCATGAATGGGGGGGGGCATCACGAGGCCATGGGTGTTTTCCCACGATGGGAGTTGTGAGAAGCTCCAAACTGCAGAGAGTCTTCTGCAGGACAATTGAGACCTGTTGTTTGGCTCCAGGCCAATGATTCTGAGCGGGGTTCTAAGGATGGATGGCTGGGTAGCCCACCTCGCATTCCTATTGTCTCCTAGCAACAAGACAGGTTAGATCTCCTGGGTCTGTGGGGAGCAACCGAGGACGCTGAGTTGAAATGGACACCCCTGGGGATGGGTCCTAACGTGCTTTTGTGTCTATGGAGACCTTGGAATGAAGCGGTGGCACTGGGGCCCTAAAGGGTTCTCCTAAACAGAGGCTTTGACACAGCTCCAACGTGCAAGTTTCCCATGTGTAGATGAGATGTTTTCTGATGGGTGAGTCAAGAAACAGCTATATACTGCTTTTGAAATCCAGGCGTCTGAGGAGAGATGCCTGGAAACCAAAGCAATGGATCTGATTAGTGCCTAGGGGCCTGTTCTTTCCTTTTTACCTCTGGGGACATCTGTCTATGGGTCTGAGTGCAGGTAGGTGCTCAGTTGGGCTCAGATTGCCCCTGTTTTTCCTGGGAAGCCACCACTATTGAGATGGATCAGGGACTTTGAAGGTTTATCCTATTAGAAGGGTTGTGGCCATTGGAATGGGCACACACAATTCCCTTGGAGAGGGCAAGTACAGTCCTCAGGTTTGGCTCCAGGGGCCTGAGTCTGTAGGTTGTGTAGGCCAGGGCTGTTTGGACAGTTGTCTGAAAACACAAACTCGGCTTATGTTTCGGGTCATAGGTATGGCTGGACTGATCTACAGACCATGAGGAGAACTCTTCGGGATTTGAAAGAAGGGCGAGTGTGAGGCTCCTGCTCAAGTTTTTGTCTCTGTATATCGTGTCACTCATGGTCGTGGAATTTCTGGGTGACTTCATGGGAAATGGACGAGTCTTACTCTCTGGTGGTTTGGCCCCGTCCAAAGAGTTTGGAGTCATTCTGTGGGCTGGAAGAAGTCCGTTTTTTTTTTTTTTTTTGTTTGTTTGTTTTCTTTTTTAACCTCAGGTGTCCCACCAAATGATGGATTCCAGAGTAGAGCTTTGGGGAGGGTCGACTGGACAATCAGAAATCTGGTTAAAAATTGGGGCCTAGGGACATGTCAAGCCCATTATGACATCTAATGGTCCAGCCACTGAGAGGACTTACTATAGGACAGGACTCATGCTGAGGGTCACAATGCGTGTGTATGCCCTCGTCGCACTCAAGAATGGGCGGGGCCTCAGGGTGAATGCTGGTTTCTCCTACACTGAACGTTGGACAACGTGCCAACCACAAGGGTTCTTGCCATGGGTAAGGAGGAGTTCTGATTTCTGCATCACACTCACCCCTGGGCAGTGATTGGAGATAAGGTCTCGGTTCTGAAGCCTAAAAACTGAGGTAGGGAAGAGATGATGACCTAAGGCCATGGCAGGTTTTATGTGCTCAGTGTGCGGTCAGCTTTCTGGGTGTTGGTCAGGAGGTCCGGGCTCAGGTTGTGTTCGACAGTGCATTAGTGCCCAGGTTAGACTATATAATTTGGGTAAAGTCGAGTGCTGTGTAGGTGTACCCTCATTTAAGGTGCCTGGGCAGCTCATGAGGCAATCATTTTTTTTCTAGAGGGCAGGCAGAGTGCTGCATTGTGGGTCCGGAATTGCCAAACTTGAGGGCTTCGGGGCCAGGAGTGTGAGGACGGAAGTCAGAAGACAAGCTAGACTTGGGTTTCAGGGCGAGGGCACGGCAGGTACCCCCTGCAGATCTGAACCAATATCTCATGCATCTGAAGTCAGGGCGAGGATCAGACGTTGGCTCAGGTTGGAGTTTCTGAACATGACGGCCGCTTCATGAAGGGAGCGGAATCTCGAGGCCACTGAGGTTTTCCCACGTTGGGAGTTGTGGGATGGCCCCTTCAAGGATTGCTTCTGCGGGACAATTGAGACCTGTTGGACAGCTCCAGGACATCCCATATGGAATGACTCCAGAGCACCGTTCACGGATGGATGCCTGGGAAGCCTGCCTCGCATTCCAATTGTCTCCTAGCAACAAGACAGTTTAGATCTGATGGCTCTGTCGGAGAAACCGAGGTGGCTGAGTTGAAATGGACTTTCCTGAGATTGGTCCTAATGTGTTTTTGTGTGCATGAGGGCCTTGGAATGGGGCGGTGGCACCGGGACCCTGAAGTACTCTCCTAAGCTTTGGACATGGCTCCCATGCACAGGTTTACTTGTGGAGACGAGATGAGATCTGATGGGTGTCTCAGGAAAACCCCTATGCTCGTATTGGAATCAGGCTTTTGAGGACACATGCCTGTAACCCAAAGCAATGGATCCTATTAGGGTCCTGTCTGGTTCAATCTTCTTCTCTGGGGACATCCATCTATGGTACGAGTGGAGGTCGATTATCAGCTGGTGTCAGACAGCCCTTGTTTGTTCCGGGCGACCTACACTATTGGGATGGCCTCAGGGACTTTGGAGGTTTCTCCTAATTTGTACGATTTTAGACCATGGAATGGGCAGAATTCCCATGGATTGGTGGCACAGTCCCAATGTGTGGCTCCAGGGGCCGAGCCTGGAGGGTGTGGGGCCCAAGACTTTGAGGACAGAAGTCTGAAAACACAAACTCAGCTTAGGTTTGGGGACGTAGGTATGGCAGGCCCGATCTACAAACCATGAGAAGAACTCTTCAGGATATGAAGAAAGTGCAAGTCTAAGGCGTTTGCTCAGGCTTTTGTCTCTGCATTTTGTACCAGCGATGGCCGTGGAATGTCGGGGAGGCCTCATGGGCCATGGAAGAATCTTCCTCTCTGAGGATTTGGCCTGATTCCCAATTGCTTTTCGTCAATCTGTGGCATGGGAGGACTCATTTCAGTTTTGTTACCTCAGGTGTCCCACCAAGAGGAATTCCAAAGCCAAGCCGTGGGGAAGACTGAAGGGACAACCCGAACTATGGTTAAAAATTGGGGCCTAGGGGCATGGCAAGCCCAATATGCTATCTCTTCATCCAGCCACTGAGTGGCCTTACTTGGGGACTGGGCTCAGCCTGAGCGTCACAATGTTTGTTTGTGACCAATGTGGCCCGCGAGCATGGGCGGGGCCTCATGGGCCACCCTGGTTTCAACTACACTGAACGTTGGACAACATGCCAACTACAAGGTTTCTTGCCATGGGGAAGGAGTTCTGATTTCTGCATCACCTTCAACCCTGGGCAGTGATTGGAGATAAGTTCTAGGTTCTGAAACCTGAAAACCGAGGTTGGGAAGAGATGACGACCTAAGGCCATAGTGGCTGGATGTGCTCAGTTTGCGGCCAGCTGTTTGGGAGGGTCCAGGGGGTCCAGGCTCAGGCTGTGTCAGAAAGGGCATTAGTGCCCTGGTCAGCCTATGTATTTGTGGTACAGCCATGGTCGGTGCAGGTTGATCCTCATTTGGGGTTACTGGGTACCCCCAGAAAACAATATTTTTCTTCTGGAGGGCCGGCAGAGTGCTGCATTGTAGTTCTTGATTGCCAAACTGGAGGGCTTGTGGGCCAGTAGTCTGACGACAAAAGTCTGAGAACACAAGCTAGGTTTAGGTTTATGGGTGAGGCCATGACATGCACAATCTACAGACCTGAATCGAGATCTCGTGCATCTGAAGTCAGGGCGAGGATCAGACGATCGCTCAGGTTGGAGTTTCTGTCCCTGATGGCCCCTTCATGAATGGGGGGGGGGCATCACGAGGCCATGGGTGTTTTCCCACGATGGGAGTTGTGAGAAGCTCCAAACTGCAGAGAGTCTTCTGCAGGACAATTGAGACCTGTTGTTTGGCTCCAGGCCAATGATTCTGAGCGGGGTTCTAAGGATGGATGGCTGGGTAGCCCACCTCGTATTCCAATTGTCTCCTAGCACCAAGACAGGTTAGATCTCCTGGATCTGTGGGGAGCAACCGAGGACGCTGAGTTGAAATGGACACCCCTGGGATGGGTCCTAACGTGCTTTTGTGTCTATGGAGACCTTGGAATGAAGCGGTGGAACTGGGGCCCTAAAGGGTTCTCCTAAACAGAGGCTTTGACACAGCTCCAACGTGCAAGTTTCCCATGTGTAGATGAGATGTTTTCTGATGGGTGAGTCAAGAAACAGCTATATGCTGCTTTTGAAATCCAGGCCTCTGAGGAGAGATGCCTGGAAACCAAAGCAATGGATCTGATTAGTGCCTAGGGGCCTTTTCTTTCCTTTTTACCTCTGGGGACATCTGTCTATGGGTCTGAGTGCAGGGAGGTGCTCAGTTGGGCTCAGATTGCCCCTGTTTTTCCTGGGAAGCCACCAATATTGAGATGGATCAGGGACGTTTGAGGTTTATCCTATTCGTAGGGTTGTGGCCATTGGAATGGGCACACACAATACCCTTGGAGAGGGCAAGTACAGTCCTCAGGTTTGGCTCCAGGGGCCTGAGCCTGTAGGTTGTGTAGGCCAGGGCTGTTTGGACAGTTGTCTGAAAACACAAACTCGGCTTATGTTTCGGGTCATAGGTATGGCAGGACTGATCTACAGACCATGAGGAGAACTCTTCGGGATTTGAAAGAAGGGCGAGTGTGAGGCTCTGCTCAAGTTTTTGTCTCTGGATATCGTGTCACTCATGGTCGTGCAATTTCTGGGTGACTTCATGGGAAATGGACGAGTCTTACTCTCTGGTGGTTTGGCCCCGTCCAAAGTGTTTGGGGTAATTCTGTGGGCTGGAAGAAGTCCATTTTTTTTTTTTGTTCTTGTTGTTGTTTTCTTTTTTAACCTCAGGTGTCCCACCAAATGAGGGATTCCAGAGTAGAGCCCTGGGGAGGGGCGACTGGACAATCAGAAATCTGGTTAAAAATTGGGGCCTAGGGACATGTCAAGCCCATTATGACATCTAATGGTCCAGCCACTGAGAGGACTTACTAGAGGACAGGACTCATGCTGAGGGTCACAATGCGTGTGTATGCCCTCGTCGCACTCAAGAATGGGCGGGGCCTCAGGGTGAATGCTGATTTCTCCTACACTGAACGTTGGACAACGTGCCAACCACAGGGTTCTTGCCATGGGTAAGGAGGAGTTCTGATTTCTGCATCACACTCACCCCTGGGCAGTGATTGGAGATAAGGTCTCGGTTCTGAAGCCTGAAAACTGAGGTAGGGAAGAAATGATGACCTAAGGCCATGGCGGGTTTTATGGGCTCAGTGTGCGGTCAGCTTTCTGGGTGTTGGTCAGGAGGTCCGGGCTCAGGTTGTGTTCGACAGTGCATTAGTGCCCAGGTTACACTATATAATTTGGATAAATTCGAGTGCTGTGTAGGTTTATCCTCATTTAAGGTGCCTGGGCAGCTCACAAGGCCATAATTTTTTTTTTTGAGGGCAGGCAGAGTGCTGCATTGTGGGTCCGGAATTGCCAAACTTGAGGGTTTCGGGGCCAGGAATGTGAGGTCCAAAGTCTGAGAAGACAAGCTAGACTTGGATTTCAGGGCGAGGGCACGGCAGTTACCCCCTGCAGATCTGAACCAATATCTCATGCATCTGAAGTCAGGGCGAGGATCAGACTTTGGCTCAGGTTGGAGTTTCTGTGCATGACGGCCGCTTCATGAAGGGAGCAGAATCTCGAGGCCATTGAGGTTTTCCCACGTTGGGAGTTGTGGGATGCCCTCTTCAAGGATTCCTTCTGCGTGACAATTGAGACCTGTTGGACAGCTCCAGGACATCCCATATGGAATGACTGCAGAACACCGTTCGAGGATGGATGCCTGGGAAGCCTGCCTCGCATTCCAATTGTCTCCTAGCAACAAGACTGTTTAGATCTGATGGCTCTGCGGGAGCAACCGGGGTGCTGAGTTGAAATGCACTTTCCTGAGGATGGGTACTAATGTGTTTTTGTGTCCATGAGGGCCTTGGAATGGGGCGGTGGCACCGGGACCCTGAAGTACTCTCCTATGCTTTGGACATGGCTCCCATGCACAGGTTTCCTTGTGGAGACGAGATGAGTTCTGCTGGGTGCCTCAGCAAAACCTCTATGCTCGTATTGGAATCAGGCTTTTGAGGAGACATGCCTGTAAACCAAGGCAATGGATCCTATTATGGCCTAGGGTCCTGTCTGGTTCAATCTTCTCCTCTGAGGACATCCATTTTTGGTATTAGTGGAGTTAGATTATCAGCTGGTGTCAGACAGCCCTTGTTTGTTCCGGGCGACCTATACTATTGGGATGGCCTCAGGGACTTTGGAGGTTTCTCCTAATTTGTACGATTTTGGACAATGGAATGGACAGATTTCCCATGGATTGGTAGGCACAGTCCTAATGTGTGGCTCCAGGGGCCCCAGCTTGGAGGGTGTGTGGCCCAGGACTTTGAGGACAGAAGTCTGAATACACAAACTCAGCTTATGTTTGGGGAAGTAGGTATGGCAGGCCCGATCTACAAACCATGAGAAGAACTCTTCAGGATATGAAGTGCGTGTCTGAGGCGCTTGCTCAGGATTTTGTCTCTGGATTTTGTATCAGCGATGGCACAATCTACAGAACTGAATCGAGATCTCGTGCATCTGAAGTCAGGGCGAGGATCAGACGATCGCTCAGTTGGTGTTTCTGTCACTGATGGCCCCTTCACGAAGGGGCGGCATCATAGGCCATGGGGGTTTTCCCACGATGGGATTTGTGAGAAGCTCCAAACTGCAAAGTGTCTTCTGCAGGACAATTGAGAACTGTTGTTTGGCTCAAGGCCAATGTTTCTGAGCAGGGTTCTAAGGATGCAAGACTGGGTAGCCCACCTCGCATTCCAATTGTCTCCTAGAAACAAGACAGGTTAGATCTGCTGGATCTGGGGGAGCAACCGAGGAGGCTGAGTTGAAATTGACTCTCCTATGGATGGGTCCTAATGTGCTTTTGTGTCTATGGAGACCTTGGAATGAAGCGGTGGAACTGGCGCCCTGAAGGGTTCTCCTAAACAGAGGCTTTGACACAGCTCCAACGTGCAAGTTTCCCATGTGTAGATGAGATGTTTTCTGATGGGTGAGTCAAGAAACAGCCATATGCTGGTTTTGAATTCCAGGCCTCTGAGGAGAGATGCCTGGAAACCAAAGCAATGGATATGATTAGTGCCTAGGGGCCTGTTCTTTCCTTTTTACCTCTCGGGACTTCTGTCTATGGGTCTGAGTACAGGTATGTGCTCAGATGGGCTCAGATTGCCCCTGTTTTACCTGGGAAGCCACCACTAATGAGATGGATCAGGGACTTTGGAGGTTTATCCTATTAGAAGGGATGTGGCCATTGGAATGGGCACACACAATTCCCTTGGAGAGGGCAAGTACAGTCCTCACGTTTGGCTCCAGGGGCCTGAGCCTGTAGGTTGCGTAGGCCAGGACTGTTTGGACAGTTGTCTGAAAACACAAGCTTGGCTTATGTTTCAGGTCATAGGTATGGCAGGACTTATCTACAGACCATGAGGAGAACTTTTCGGGATTTGAGAAAAGGGCGAGTGTGAGGCTCTTGCTCAAGTTTTTGTCTCTGGATATCGTGTCACTCATGGTCGTGAAATATCTGGGTGACTTCATGGGATATGGACGAGTCTTACTCCCTGGTGGTTTGGCCCAGTCCAAAGCGTTTGGGGTCACTCTGTGGGATGGAAGAAGTCCGTTTTGTTTTGTTTTTTTTTTGATGTTGTTTTCTTTTTAACCTCAGCTGTCCCAACAAATGAGGGATTCCAGAGTAGAGCCCTGGGGGGGGTGACTGGACAATCAGAAATCTGGTTAAAAATTGGGGCCTAGGGACATATCAAGCCCATTATGACATCTAATGGTCCAGTCACTGAGAGGACTTACTAGAGGACCGGACTCATGCTGAGGGTCACAATGCGTGTTTTTGCCTTGTCGCACTCAAGAATGGGCGGGGCCTCAGGGTGAATGCTGGTTTCTCCTACACTGAACGTTGGACGACGTGCCAACCACAAGGTTTCTTACCATGGGTAAGGAGGTGTTCTGATTTCTGCATCACACTCACCCCTGGCCAGTGATTGGAGATAATGTCTCGCTTCTGAGGCCTGAAAACTGAGGTAGGGAAGAGATGATGACCTAAGGCCATGGCGGGTCTTATGTGCTCAGTGTGCGGTCTGCTTTTCGGGTGTTGGTCAGGAGGTCCGGGCTCAGGTTGTGTCCGTCAGTGCATTAGTGCCCAGGTTAGACTATATAATTTGGGTGAAGTCGAGTGCTGTGGAGGTTTATCCTCATTGAAGGTGCCTGGGCAGCTCATGAGGCAATAATTTTGTTCTAGAGGGCTGGTAGTGTGCTGCATTGTGGGTCCGGAATTGCCAAACTTGATGGCTTCGGGGCCAGGAGTGTGAGGATGGAAGTCTGAGAAGACAAGCTAGACTTGGGTTTCAGGGCGAGGGCACGGCAGGTAGTCCCTGCAGATCTGAACCAATACGCATGCATCTGAAGTCAGGGTGAGGATCAGACGTTGGCTCAGGTTGGAGTTTCCGTGCATGACGGCCGTTGCATGAAGGGAGCGGAATCTCGAGGCCATTGAGGTTTTCCCACGTTGGGAGTTGTGGGATACCCCCTTCAAGGATTCCTTCTGCACGACAATTGAGACCTGTTGGACAGCTCCAGGACATCCCATATAGAATGATTCCAGAGCACCGTTCAAGGATGGATGCCTGGGAAGCCTGCCTCACATTGCAATTGTCTCCTAGCAACAAGACAGTTTAGATCTGATGGCTCTGCGGGAGCAACCGGGGTGGCTGAGTTGAAATGGACTTTCCTGAGGATGGGTCCTAATGTGTTTTTGTGTCCATGAGGGCCTTCGAATGGGGTGGTGGCACCGGGACCCTGAAGTACCCTATGCTTTGGACATGGCTCCCATGCACAGGTTTCCTTGTGGAGACGAGATGAGTTCTGCTGGCTGCCTCAGCAAAACCCCTATGCTCGTATTGGAATCAGGCTTTTGAGGAGACATGCCTGTAAACCAAGGCAGTGGATCCTATTATGGCCTAGGGTCCTGTCTGGTTCAATCTTCTCCTCTGGGGACATCCATTTATGGTATGAGTGGAGGTAGATTATCAGCTGGTGTCAGAAAGCCCTTGTTTGTTCCGGGCGACCTACACTATTGGGATGGCCTCAGGGACATTGGAGGTTCTTCCTAATTTCTACGATTTTGGACAAAGGAATGGGCAGAATTCCCATGGATTGGTAGGCACAGCCCTAATGTGTGGCTCCAGGGGCCCCAGCCTGAAGGGTGTGTGGCCCAGGATTTTGAAGACAGAAGTCGGAAAACACAAACTTAGCTTAGGTTTGGGGACGTAGGTATGGCAGGGCCGATCTACAAACCATGAGAAGAACTCTTCAGGATATGAAGAAAGTGCGAGTCTGAGGCGCTTGCTCAGGTTTTTGTCTCTTCATTTTGTATCAGCGATGGCACAATCTACAGACCTGAATCGAGATCTCGTGCATCTGAAGTCAGGGCGAGGATCAGACGATCACTCAAGTTGGTGTTTCTGTCCCTGATGGCCCCTTCACGAAGGGGCGGCATCACGAGGCCATGGGGGTTTTCCCACGATGGGATTTGTGAGAAGCTCCAAACTGCAAAGTGTCTTCTGCAGGACAATTGAGACCTGTTGTTTGGCTCCAGGCCAATGATTCTGAGCAGGGTTCTAAGGATGCATGGCTGGGTAGCCCACCTCGCATTCCAATAGTCTCCAAGAAACAAGACAGGTTAGATCTGCTGGATCTGGGGGAGCAACCGAGGAGGCTGAGTTGAAATGGACTCTCTGAAGAGAGAGGCCTGGAAACCAAAGCAATGGATCTGATTAGTGCCTAGGTGCCTGTTCTTTCCATTTTACCTCTGAGGACATCAGTCTTTGGGTCTGAGTACAGGTAGGTGCTCAGATGGGCTCAGATTGCCCCTGTTTTACCTGGGAAGCCACCACTAATGAGATGGATCAGGGACTTTGGAGGTTTATCCTATTAGAAGGGATGTGGCCATTGGAATGGGCACACACAATTCCCTTGGAGAGGGCAAGTACAGTCCTCAGTTTTGGCTCCAGGGGCCTGAGCCTGTAGGTTGTGTAGGCCAGGGCTGTTTGAACAGTTGTCTGAAAACACAAGCTTGGCTTATGTTTCAGGTCATATGTTTCAGGTATGGCAGGACTTATCTACAGACCATGAGGAGAACTTTTCGGGATTTGAGAAAAGGGCGAGTGTGAGGCTCTTGCTCAAGTTTTTGTCTCTGGATATCGTGTCACTCATGGTCGTGAAATTTCTGGGTGACTTCATGGGAAATGGACGAGTCTTACTCCCTGGTGGTTTGGCCCAGTCCAAAGCGTTTGGGGTCACTCTGTGGAATGAAAGAAGTCCGGTTTTTTTTTTTTTATGTTGTTTTCTTTTTAACCTAAGGTGTCCCACCAAATGAGGGATTCCAGAGTAGAGCCCTGGGGGGTGGTGACTGGACAGTCAGAAATCTGGTTAAAAATGGGGCCTAGGGACATATCAAGCCCATTATGACATCTAATGGTCCAGTCACTGAGAGGACTTACTAGAGGACAGGACTCATGCTGAGGGTCACAATGCGTGTTTATGCCCTCGTCGCACTCAAGAATGGGCGGGGCCTCAGGGTGAATGCTTGTTACTCCTACACTGAACGTTGGACGACGTGCCAACCACAAGGTTTCTTACCATGGGTAAGGAGGTGTTCTGATTTCTGCATCACACTCACCCCTGGCCAGTGATTGGAGATAATGTCTCGGTTCTGAAGCCTGAAAACTGAGGTAGGGAAGAGATGATGACCTAAGGCCATGGCGGGTCTTATGTGCTCAGTGTGCGGTCTGCTTTCCGGGTGTTGGTCAGGAGGTCCGGGCTCACGTTGTGTTCGACAGTGCATTAGTGCTCAGGTTAGACTATATAATTTGGGTAAAGTCGAGTGCTGTGTAGGTTTATCCTCATTTAAGGTGCCTGGGCAGCTCATGAGGCAATAAATTTTTTTCTAGAGGGCAGGCAGAGTGCTGCATTGAGGGTCCGGAATTGCCAAACTTGAGGGCTTCGGGGCCAGGAGTGTGAGGACGGAAGTCTGAGAAGACAAGCTAGACTTGGGTTTCAGGGCGAGGGCACGGCAGGTAGTCCCTGCAGATCTGAACCAATATCTCATGCATCTGAAGTCACGGCGAGGATCAGACGTTGGCTCAGGTTGTAGTTTCTGTGCATGACTGCCCCTTCATGAACGGAGAGGAATCTCGAGGCCATTGACGTTTTCCCACGTTGGGAGTTGTGGGATGCCCCCTTCAAGGATTCCTTCTGCACGACAATTGAGACCTGTTGGACAGCTCCAGGACATCCCATATAGAATGACTCCAGAGCTCCGTTCAAGGATGGATGCCTGGGAAGCCTGCCTCGCATTGCTATTGTCTCCTAGCAACAAGACAGTTTATATCTGATGGCTCTGCGGGAGCAACCGGGGTGGCTGAGTTGAAATGGACTTTCCTGAAGATGGGTCCTAATGTGTTTTTTGTCCATGAGGGCCTTGGAAGGGGCGGTGGCACCGGGACCCTGAAGAACTCTCCTGTGCTTTGGACATGGCTCCCATGCACAGGTTTCCTTGTGGAGACGATATTTGTTCTGATGGGTGCTTCAGGAAACCACTTATGCTGGTATTGGAATCCAGACTTTTGAGGAGACATGCCTGTAAACCAAAGCAATGGATCCGATTATGGCCTAGGGTCCTGTCTGGTTCAATCTTCTTCTCTGGCGATATCCCTCTATGGAATGAGTGGAGGTAGATGCACAACTGGTTTCAGACCGCCCTTGTTGTACCCGGATACCTACACTATTGGGATTGCCTCGGGTACTTTGGAGAGTTCTCCTAATTTGTACGATTTTGGACATCGGAATGGGCAGAATCCCCATGGATTGGGGAGGCACAGTCCTAATGTGTGGTTCCTGGGGCCAAAGCCTGGAGGGTGTGTGGCCCAGACTTTGAGGACAGAAGTCTGAAAACACAAACTCAGCTTAGGTTTGGGGACGTAGGTATGGCAGGCCCAGTCTAAAAAACCATGAGAAGAACTTTTCAGGATATCAAGAAAGAGCGAGTCTGAGGCACTTGCTCAGACTTTTGTCTCTGGATTTTGTATCAACGTTGGCTGTGGAATGCGGGGAAGCCTCATGGGTCTTGAACGAATATTCCTATCTGTTAATTTGGCCCGGCCCCAATGTTTTCGTCAATCTGTAGAATGGGAGGTCTCCTTTCAGGTTTATTACCTCAGGTGTCCGAAAAAGTGGAATTCCAAAGCAGAGCCCTGGGGAAGAGTGAAGGGACAACCCAAATAATGCTTAAAAATTGGAGCCTCGGAAAATGGAAGGCCCAATATACTGTCTCTTCATCCAGCCACTGAGAGGCCTTACTTGAGGACTGGGCTCAGGCTGAGGGTCACAATGTGTGTTTGTGACAAATGTGGCCCACGAGCATGGGCGGGGCCTCATGGGCCACACTGGTTTCAACTACACTGGACTTTGGACAACCTGACAATCACAAGGTCTCTTGCCATGGGGAAGGTGTTCTGATTTCTGCATCATTTTCAACCGTGGGCAGTGGTTTGAGATAAGGTCTAGGTTCTGAACCTTGAAAAACCGCAGTTGGGAAGAGATGACGACCTAAGGCCATGGCGGGTCTGATATGCTCCGTGTGCGGTCAGCTGCCTGGGGTTTGATCAGGAGGTTCTGGCTCAGATTGTGTCAGACAATGCATTAGTGCCCAGGTTAGACTATCTGATTTGGGTAGAGTCGAGTGCCCTGAAGGTTTATCCTCATCTGAGATGCCTGGGCAGCTATCTAGGCAAGATATTTTTTCTAGAGGGCAGGCAGAGTGCTGCATTGTAGGTCCGGAATTGCCAAACTTGAGGGCTTCTGGGCCACGAGTGTGAGGACAGAAGTCTGAGAACACAAGCTACACCAGGGCTTCAGGCCGAGGGCACCGCAGGTACCCCCTGCAGATCTGAACCAATATCTCAAGCATCTGAAGTCACGGCGAGGATCAGACGTTGGCTCAGGTTGGAGTTTCTGTGCATGACTGCCCCTTCATGAACGGAGCGGAATCTCAAGGCCATTGAGGTTTTCCCACGTTGGGAGTTGTGGGATGCCCCCTTCAAGGATTCCTTCTGCGGGAAAATTGAGACCTGTTGGGCAGCTCCAGGACATCCCATATGGAATGACTCCAGAGCACCGTTGGAGGATGGATGCCAGGGAAGCCTGCCTCGCATTCCAATTGTCTCCTAGCAACAAGACAGTTGAGATCGGATGGCTCTGCGGGAGCAACCGGGGTGGCTGAGTTGAAATGGACTTTACTGAGGATGGGGTTCTAATGTGAGTTTGTATCCATGAGGTCCTTGGAATGGGGTGGTGGCACCGGGGCCCTGAAGTATTCTCCTAAGCTTTTGACATAACGCCCATGCACAAGTTTCCTTGTGAAGACGACATTTGTTCTGATGGGTGCCTCAGGAAACCCATTTTGCTGGTATTGGAATTCAGGGTTTTAAGTAGACATGCCTGTAAACAAAATCAATGGATCCGATTATGGCCTAGGGTCCTGTCTGGTTCAATCTTCTTCTCTGGCGATATCCCAATATGGAATGAGTGGAGGTAGATGCTCACCTGGTGTCAGACCGCCCTTGTTTGTCCCCGGAGATCTAAACTATTGGGATGGCCTCGGGGACTTTGGAGAGTTCTCCTAATTTGTATGATTTTGGACAATGGAATGGGCAGAATTCCCATGGATTGGGTAGGCACAGTTCTAATGTGTGGCTCCAGGGGCCCCAGCCTGGAGGGTGTGTGGCCCAGGACTTTGAGGACAGAAGTCGGAAAACACAAACGCAGCTTAGGTTTGGGGACGTATGTATGGCAGGCCCAATCTACAAACCATGAGAAGAACACTTCAGGATATGAAGAAAGAGCGAGTCTGAGGCACTTGCTCAGGCTTTTGTATCTGGATTTTGTGTCAACGTTGGCCGTGGAATTTGGGGAGGCCTCAAGGGCCATGGACGAATCTTCCTCTCTGTGGATTTGTCCCGGTCCCAATTATTTTTGTCAGTCTGTGGGATGGGAGGTTTCCTTTCAGGTTTATTACCTCAGGTTTCTGAACAAAAGAGGAATTCCAAAGCAGAGCCCTGGGGAAGAGTGAAGGGACAACCCAAACTATGGTTAAAATTGGGGCCTCGGGGCATGGCAGGCCCAATATGCTGTCTCTTCATCCAGCCACTGAGAGGCCTTACTTGAGGACTGGGTTCAGGCTGAGGGTCACAATGTGTGTTTGTGACCAATGTGGCTTGCAAGCATGGGCGGGGCCTCATGGGCCACACTGGTTTCAACTACAGTGGACTTTGGACAACATGCCAATCACAAGGTCTCTTGCCATGGGGAAGGTGTTCTGATTTCTGCATTATTATCAACCCTGGGCAGTGGTTGGAAATAAGGTCTAGGTTCTGAAGCCTGAAAAGCCGCAGATGGGAAGAGATGATGACCAAAGGCCATGGCGGGTCTGATATGCTCAGTGTACAGTCAGCTGCCTGGGTTTTGGTCAGGAGGTTATGGCTCATATTGTGTCAGACAGTGCATTAGTGCCCAGGATAGACTATATAATTTGGGTACAGTCGAATGCCGTGTAGGTTTATCCTCATTTGAGGTGCCTGGGCAGCTCATTAGGCAAGATATTTTTTCTAGAGGGCAGGCAGAGTGATGCATTGTTGGTCCGGAACGGAGGGGAATTTCAGGGCATGGAGGTTTTCCCACGTTGGGAGTTGTGGGATGCCCCCTTCAAGGATTCCTTCTAATGCACAATTGAGATCTGTTTGGCAGCTCCAGGACATCCCATATGGAATGAATCCAGAGCACCATACGAGGATGGATGCCAGGGAAGTCTGCCTCGCATTCCAATTGTCTCCTAGCAACAAGACAGTTGAGATCGGAATCTCAGCGGGAGTAACCAGGGTGGCTGAGTTAAAATGGATTTTCTTGAGGATGGGGCCTAATGTGTGTTTGTGTTCATGAGGGCCTTGGAATGGAGCGGTGGCACCGGGACCCTGAAGTATTCTCCTAAGCTTTTGACATAGCTCCCAGCACACGTTTCATTGTGGAGCCGAGATTTGTTCTGATGTGTTCCTCACGAAACCCCCTATGCTGGTCTTGGAATCCAGGCTTTTGAGGAGACATGCCTGTAAACCAAATTAATGGATCCGATTTTGGCCTACAGTCCTGTCTGGTTCCATCTTCTTCTCTGGGGACATCCATCTATGGTATGAGTGGAAGTAGATGCTCTGTTGGTGTCAGACCGCCCTTGTTTGACCCGGGAGACCTACGGATTCTGGGCTAGTAGTGTGAGGACAGAAGTCTGAGAACACAAGCTAGACTTGGGCTTCAGGCCGAGGGCAAGGCAGGAACCCCTTGCACATCTGAACCAATATCTCATGCATCTGAAGTCATGGAGAGGATCAGACGTTGGCTCAGGTTGTAGTTTCTGTGCATAACTGCCCCTTCATGAACGGAGAGGAATTTCAAGGCCAAGGAGGTTTTCCCACGTGGGAGTTGTGGGTTGCCCCCTTCAAGGATTCCTTCTGCGGGACAATTGAGACCTGTTGGGCAGCTTAAAAACTATCCATATGGAATGACTCCAGAGCACCGTTCGAGGATGGATGCCAGGGAAGCCCGCCTCGCATTCCATTTGTCTCCTAGCAACAAGACAGTTGAGATCGGATGGCTCTGCGGGAGCAACCGGGGTTGCTGATTTGAAATGGACTTTCCTGAGCATGGGGCCTAATGTGTGTTTGTGTCCATGAGGACCTTGGAATGGGGCGGTGGCACCGGGACTCTGAAGTATTCTTCTAAGATTTTGACATAGGTCCCATGCACATGTTTCCTCGTGGAGACGAGATTTTTTCTGATGGGTGCCTCAGGAAACCCCCTATGCTGGTATTGGAATCCAGGCTTTTGAGGAGACATGCCTGTAAACCAAAGCAATGGATCTTATTATGGCCTAGGGTCCTCTCTGGTTCCATCTCCTTCTCTGGAGACATCCATCTATAGTATGAGTGGAGGTAGATGCTAAGCTGGTGTCAGACCGCCCTTGTTTGTCCACAGAGACCTAGATATTCGGATGGCCTCGGGGACTTTGGAGGGTTCTCCTAATTTGTATGATTTTGGAGAATGGAATGGGCAGAATTCCCATGCATGGGGTAGGCACAGTCCTAATGTGTGGCTCCAGAGGCCCCAGCCAGAAGGGTGTGTGGCCCAGGACTTTGAGGACAGAAGTCTGAAAACACAAACTCAGCTTAGGTTTGGGGACGTAGGTATGGCAGGCCCAATCTACAAACCATGAGAAGAACTCTTCAGGATACGAAGAAAGAGCGAGTCTGAGGCGCTTGCTCATGCTTTGGTCTCGGGATTTTGTGTCAACGATGGCCGTGGAATGTGGGGAGGCCTCATGGGTCATGGACGAATCTTCCTCTCTGTGGATTTGGCCCAGTCCCAATTGTTTTTCGTCAATCTGTGAAATGGGAGGTCTCCTTTCAGGTTTGTTAACTCAGGTGTCCCAACCAAAGAGGAATTCCAAAGCAGAGCCCTGGGGAAGACTGAAGGGAAAACCCGAACTATGGTTAAAATTTGGGGCCTAGGGGCATGGCAGGCCCCATATGCTGTCTCTTCATCCAGCCACTGAGAGGCCTTACTTGAGGACTGGGCTCAGGCTGAGGGTCACAATGTGTGTTTGTGACCAATGTGGCTTGCAAGCATGGGCAGGGCCTCATGGGCCACACTGGTTTCAACTACACTGAACTTTGGACAACATGCCAATCACAAGGTCTCTTGCCATGGGGAAGGAGTTCTGATTTCTGCATCATTTTCAACCCTGGGCAGTGGTTGGAGATAAGGTCTAGGTTCGGAAGCCTGTAACCGCAGTTGGGAAGAGATGATGACCTAAGGCCATGGTGGGTCTGATGTGCTCAGTGTGCGGTCAGCTGCCTGGTTGTTTGTCAGCAGGTTCGGGCTCAGGTTGGGTCAGACAGTGCATTTGTGCCCAGGTTAGACTCTATACTTTGGGTACAGTCGAGTGCCTTGTAGGTTGATCCTCACTTGAGGTGCCTGGGCAGCTCAATAGGCAAGATATTTTTTCTAGAGGGCAGGCACAGTGCTGCATTGTGGGTCCGGAATTGCCAAAGGTGAGGGCTTCTGGGCCAGTAGTGTGAGGACAGAAGTCTGAGACCACAAGCTAGACTTGTGCTTCAGGCTGAGGGCAAGGCAGGTTCCCCCTGCACATCTGAACCAATATCTCATGCATCTGAAGTCACGGCGAGGATCAGACGTTGGCTCAGGTTGTAGTTTCTGTGCATGACTTCCCCTTCATGAACGGAGAGGAATCTCAAGGCCATGGAGGTTTTCCCACGTTGGGAGTTGTGGGATGCCCCTTCAAGGATTCCTTCTGCGGGACAATTGAGACCTGTTGGGCAGCTCCAACACATCCCATATGGAATGACTCCAGAGCACCGTTCGAGGATGGATGCCAGGGAAGCCCGCCTCGTATTCCAATTGTCTCCTAGCTACAAGACAGTTGAGATCGGATGGCTCTGCGGGAGCAACCGGGGTTGTTGATTTGAAATGGACTTTCCTGAGCATGGGCCTAATGTGTGTTTGTGTCCATGAGGACCTTGGAATGGGGCGGTGGCACCGGGACTCTGAAGTATTCTTCTAAGATTTTGACATAGGTCCCATGCACATGTTTCCTCGTGGAGACGAGATTTTTTCTGATGGGTGCCTCAGGAAACCTCCTATGCTGGTATTGGAATCCAGGCTTTTGAGGAGACATGCCTGTAAACCAAAGCAATGGATCTGATTATGGCCTAGGGTCCTCTCTGGTTCCATCTCCTTCTCTGGAGACATCCATCTATAGTATGAGTGGAGGTAGATGCTAAGCTGGTGTCAGACCGCACTTGTTTGTCCACAGAGACCTAGATATTCGGATGGCCTCGGGGACTTTGGAGGGTTCTCCTAATTTGTACAATTGTGGACAATGGAATGGGCAGAATTCCCATGCATGGGGTAGGCACAGTCCTAATGTGTGGCTCCAGGGGCCCCAACCTGGAGGGTGTGTGGCCCAGGACTTTGAGGACAGAAGTCTGAAAACACAAACGCAGCTTAGGTTTGGGGACGTAGGTATGGCAGGCCCAATCTACAAACCATGAGAAGAACTCTTCAGGATATGAAGAAAGAGCGAGTCTGAGGGGCTTGCTCAGGCTTTGGTCTCTGGATTTTGTGTCAACGATGGCCGTGAAATGTGGGGAGGCCTCATGGGCCATGACGAATCTTCCACTCTGTGGATTTGGTCTGGTCTCTATTGTTTTTCGTCAATCTGTGGGATGGGAGGTCTCCTTTCAGGTTTGTTACCTCAGGTGTCAAACCCAAAGAGGAATTCCAAAGCAGAACCCTGGGGAAGACTGAAGGGACAACCCGAACTATGGTTAAAATTTGTGGCCTAGGGGCATGGCAGGCCCCATATTCTGTCTCTTCATCCAGCCACTGAGAGGCCTTACTTGAGGACTGGGTTCAGGCTGAGGGTCACAATGTGTGTTTGTGACCAATGTGGCCCGCGAGCAGGGGCCGGGCCTCATGGGCCACACTGGTTTCAACTACACGGAACTTTGGACAACATGCCAATCACAAGGTCTCTTGCCATGTGGAAGGAGTTCTGATTTCTGCATCATTTTCAACCCTGGGCAGTGGTTGGAGATAAGGTCTAGGTTCAGAAGACTGAAAACCGCAGTTGGGAAGAGATGATGAGTTGAGGCCATGGTGGGTCTGATGTGCTCAGTGTGCGGTCAGCTGCCTGGTTGTTGGTCAGGAGGTTCGGGCTCAGGTTGTGTCAGACAGTGCTTTATTGCCCAGGTTAGACTATGTAATTTGAGTACAGTCGAGTGCCGTGTAGGTTGATCCTTATTTGAGGTGCCGGGCAGTTCCTTAGGCAAGATATTTTTTCTAGAGAGCCGGCAGAGTGCTGCTTTATGGGTCCGGAATTGCCAAAGGTGAGGGCTTCTGGGCCAGTAGTGTGAGGACAGAAGTCTGAGACCACAAGCTAGACTTGGGCTTCAGGCCGAGGGCAAGGCAGGTACCCCCTGCACATCTGAACCAATATCTCATGCATCTGAAGTCACGGCGAGGCTCAAACGTTGGCTCAGGTTGTAGTTTCTGTGCATGACTGCCCCTTCATGAACAAAGAGGAATCTCTAGGCCATGGAGGTTTTCCCACGTCGGAGTTGTGGGATGCCCCCTTCAAGGATTCCTTCTGCGGGACAATTGAGACCTGTTAGGCACCTCCAAAACATCCCATATGGAATGGCTCCGGAGAACCGTTCGAGGATGGATGCCAGGGAAGCCCGCCTCGCATTCCAATTGTCTCCTAGCAACAAGACAGTGGAGATCGGATGGCTCTGCTGGAGCAACCGGGGTTGCTGATTTGAAATGGACGTTCCTGAGCATCGGGCCTAATATGTGTTTGTGTCCATGAGGACCTTGGAATGGGGCGGTGGCACTGGGAATCTGAAGTATTCTCCTAAGATTTTGACATAGGTCCCATGCACAAGTTTCCTCGTGGAGACGAGATTTTTTCTGATGGGTGCCTCAGGAAACCCACTATGCTGGTATTAGAATCCAGGATTTTGAGAAGACATGCTTGTAAACCAAAGAAATGGATCCGATTATGGCCTAGGGTCCTGTCTGGTACCATATCCTTCTCTGGGGACATCCATCTATGGTATGAGTGGAGGTAGATGCTCAGCTGGTGTCAGACCGCCCTGGTTTGTTCACAGAGACCTACATATTGGGATGGCCTCGGGGACTTTGGAGGGTTCTCCTAATTTGTACAATTTTGGACAATGGAATGGGCAGAATTCCGATGCATGGGTTAGGCACAGTCCTAATGTGTGGCTCCAGGGGCCCCAGCCTGGAGAGTGTGTGGCCCAGGACTTTGAGGACAGAAGTCTGAAAACACAAACTCAGCTTAGTTTTGGGGATGTAGGTATGGCAGGCCCAATCTACAAACCATGAGAAGAACTCTTCAGGATATGAAGAAAGAGCGAGTCTGAAGCGCTTGCTCAGGCTTTGGTCTCTGGATTTTGTGTCAACGATATCCGTGGATTGTGGGGAGACCTCATGGGCCATGGACGAATCTTCCTCTCTGTGGATTTGGACCGGTCCCAATTGTTTTTCGTCAATCTGTGGGATGGGAGGTCTCCTTTCAGGTTTGTAACCTCAGGTGTCCCAACCAAAGAGGAATTCCAAAGCAGAGCCCTGGGAAAGAGTGAAGGGACAACCCAAACTATGGTTAAAATTTGTGGCCTAGGGTCATGTCAGGCCCCATATGCTGTCTCTTCACCAGCCACTGACTGGCCTTCTTGAGGACTGGCCTCAGGCTGAGGTTCACAATGTGTGTTTGTGACCAATGTGGCTCGCGAGCATGGGCGGGGCCTCATGGGCCACACTGGTTTCATCTACACTGAACTTTGGACAACATGCCAATTACAAGGTCTCTTGCCATGGTGAAGGAGTTCTGATTTCTGCAACATTTTCAACCCTGGGCCGTCGTTGGAGATAAGGTCTAGGTTCGGAAGCCTGAAAACCGCAGTTGGGAAGAGATGATGACCTAAGGCCATGGTGGGTCTGATGTGCTCAGTGTGCGGTCAGCTGCCTGGTTGTTGGTCAGGAGTTTCGGGTTCAGGTTGTGTCAGGCAGTGCATTAGTGCCCAGGTTAGACTATATAATTTGGATACAGTCGATTGCCGTGTAGTTTGAACCTTATTTGAGGTGCCCGGGCAATTCCTTAGACAAGATATTTTTTATAGAGAGCAGGCAGAGTGCTGCATTGTGGGTCCGGAATTGCCAAACGTGAGGGCTTCTTGGCCAGTAGTGTGAGGACAGAAGTCTGAGACCACAAGCTAGACTTGGGCTTCATGCCGAGGGCAAGGCAGGTACCCCCTGCACATCTGAACCAATATCTCATGCATCTGAAGTCACGGCGAGGATCAGACGTTGGCTCAGGTTGTAGTTTCTGTGCATGACTTCCCCTTCATGAATGGAGAGGAATCTCAAGGCCATGGAGGTTTTCCCACGTTGGGAGTTGTGGGATGCCCCCTTCAAGGATTCCTTCTGCGGGACAATTGAGACCTGTTGGGCAGCTCCAACACATCCCATATGGAATGACTCCAGAGCACCGTTCGAGGATGGATGCCAGGGAAGCCCGCCTCGTATTCCAATTGACTCCTAGCTACAAGACAGTTGAGATCGGATGGCTCTGCGGGAGCAACCGAGGTTGTTGATTTGAAATGGACTTTCCTGAGCATGGGCCTAATGTGTGTTTGTGTCCATGAGGACCTTGGAATGGGGCGGTGGCACCGGGACTCTGAAGTATTCTTCTAAGATTTTGACATAGGTCCCATGCACAAGTTTCCTCGTGGAGACGAGATTTTTTCTGATGGTTGCCTCAGGAAACCTCCTATGCTGGTATTGGAATCCAGGCTTTTGAGGAGACATGCCTGTAAACCAAAGCAATGGATCTGATTATGGCCTAGGGTCCTCTCTGGTTCCATCTCCTTCTCTGGAGACATCCATCTATAGTATGAGTGGAGGTAGATGCTAAGCTGGTGTCAGACCGCACTTGTTTGTCCACAGAGACCTAGATATTCGGATGGCCTCGGGGACTTTGGAGGGTTCTCCTAATTTGTACAATTGTGGACAATGGAATGGGCAGAATTCCCATGCATGGGGTAGGCACAGTCCTAATGTGTGGCTCCAGGGGCCCCAGCCTGGAGGGTGTGTGGCCCAGGACTTTGAGGACAGAAGTCTGAAAACACAAACGCAGCTTAGGTTTGGGGATGTAGGTATGGCAGGCCCAATCTACAAACCATGAGAAGAACTCTTCAGGATATGAAGAAAGAGCGACTCTGAGGCGCTTGCTCAGGCTTTGGTCTCTGGATTTTGTGTCAACGATGGCCGTGAAATGTGGGGAGGCCTCATGGGCCATGACGAATCTTCCGCTCTGTGGATTTGGTCTGGTCTCTATTGTTTTTCGTCAATCTGTGGGATGGGAGGTCTCCTTTCAGGTTTGTTACCTCAGGTGTCAAACCCAAAGAGGAATTCCAAAGCAGAGCCCTGGGGAAGACTGAAGGGACAACCCGAACTATGGATAAAATTGGGGCCTAGGGGCATGGCAGGCCCCATATTCTGTCTCTTCATCCAGCCTCTGAGAGGCCTTACTTGAGGACTGGGTTCAGGCTGAGGGTCACAATGTGTGTTTGTGACCAATGTGGCCCGCGAGCAGGGGCCGGGCCTCATGGGCCACACTTGTTTCAACTACACGGAACTTTGGACAACATGCCAATCACAAGGTCTCTTGCCATGTGGAAGGAGTTCTGATTTCTGCATCATTTTCAACCCTGGGCAGTGGTTGGAGATAAGGTCTAGGTTCAGAAGACTGAAAACCGCAGTTGGGAAGAGATGATGAGTTGAGGCCATGGTGGGTCTGATGTGCTCAGTGTGCGGTCAGCTGCCTGGTTGTTGGTCAGGAGGTTCGGGCTCAGGTTGTGTCAGACAGTGCTTTATTGCCCAGGTTAGACTATGTAATTTGAGTACAGTCGAGTGCCGTGTAGGTTGATCCTTATTTGAGGTGCCGGGCAGTTCCTTAGGCAAGATATTTTTTCTAGAGAGCCGGCAGAGTGCTGCTTTATGGGTCCGGAATTGCCAAAGGTGAGGGCTTCTGGGCCAGTAGTGTGAGGACAGAAGTCTGAGACCACAAGCTAGACTTGGGCTTCAGGCCGAGGGCAAGGCAGGTACCCCCTGCACATCTGAACCAATATCTCATGCATCTGAAGTCACGGCGAGGCTCAAACGTTGGCTCAGGTTGTAGTTTCTGTGCATGACTGCCCCTTCATGAACAAAGAGGAATCTCTAGGCCATGGAGGTTTTCCCACGTCGGAGTTGTGGGATGCCCCCTTCAAGGATTCCTTCTGCGGGACAATTGAGACCTGTTAGGCACCTCCAAAACATCCCATATGGAATGGCTCCGGAGAACCGTTCGAGGATGGATGCCAGGGAAGCCCGCCTCGCATTCCAATTGTCTCCTAGCAACAAGACAGTGGAGATCGGATGGCTCTGCTGGAGCAACCGGGGTTGCTGATTTGAAATGGACGTTCCTGAGCATCGGGCCTAATATGTGTTTGTGTCCATGAGGACCTTGGAATGGGGCGGTGGCACTGGGAATCTGAAGTATTCTCCTAAGATTTTGACATAGGTCCCATGCACAAGTTTCCTCGTGGAGACGAGATTTTTTCTGATGGGTGCCTCAGGAAACCCACTATGCTGGTATTAGAATCCAGGATTTTGAGGAGACATGCCTGTAAACCAAAGAAATGGATCCGATTATGGCCTAGGGTCCTGTCTGGTACCATATCCTTCTCTGGGGACATCCATCTATGGTATGAGTGGAGGTAGATGCTCAGCTGGTGTCAGACCGCCCTGGTTTGTTCACAGAGACCTACATATTGGGATGGCCTCGGGGACTTTGGAGGGTTCTCCTAATTTGTACAATTTTGGACAATGGAATGGGCAGAATTCCGATGCATGGGTTAGGCACAGTCCTAATGTGTGGCTCCAGGGGCCCCAGCCTGGAGGGTGTGTGGCCCAGGACTTTGAGGACAGAAGTCTGAAAACACAAACTCAGCTTAGTTTTGGGGATGTAGGTATGGCAGGCCCAATCTACAAACCATGAGAAGAACTCTTCAGGATATGAAGAAAGAGCGAGTCTGAAGCGCTTGCTCAGGCTTTGGTCTCTGGATTTTGTGTCAACGATATCCGTGGATTGTGGGGAGACCTCATGGGCCATGGACGAATCTTCCTCTCTGTGGATTTGGACCGGTCCCAATTGTTTTTCGTCAATCTGTGGGATGGGAGGTCTCCTTTCAGGTTTGTAACCTCAGGTGTCCCAACCAAAGAGGAATTCCAAAGCAGAGCCCTGGGAAAGAGTGAAGGGACAACCCAAACTATGGTTAAAATTTGTGGCCTAGGGTCATGTCAGGCCCCATATGCTGTCTCTTCACCAGCCACTGATTGGCCTTCTTGAGGACTGGCCTCAGGCTGAGGTTCACAATGTGTGTTTGTGACCAATGTGGCTCGCGAGCATGGGCGGGGCCTCATGGGCCACACTGGTTTCATCTACACTGAACTTTGGACAACATGCCAATTACAAGGTCTCTTGCCATGGTGAAGGAGTTCTGATTTCTGCAACATTTTCAACCCTGGGCCGTCGTTGGAGATAAGGTCTAGGTTCGGAAGCCTGAAAACCGCAGTTGGGAAGAGATGATGACCTAAGGCCATGGTGGGTCTGATGTGCTCAGGTCAGCTGCCTGGTTGTTGGTCAGGAGTTTCGGGTTCAGGTTGTGTCAGGCAGTGCATTAGTGCCCAGGTTAGACTATATAATTTGGATACAGTCGATTGCCGTGTAGTTTGAACCTTATTTGAGGTGCCCGGGCAATTCCTTAGACAAGATATTTTTTATAGAGAGCAGGCAGAGTGCTGCATTTTGGGTCCGGAATTGCCAAACGTGAGGGCTTCTTGGCCAGTAGTGTGAGGACAGAAGTCTGAGACCACAAGCTAGACTTGGGCTTCATGCCGAGGGCAAGGCAGGTACCCCCTGCACATCTGAACCAATATCTCATGCATCTGAAGTCACGGCGAGGATCAGACGTTGGCTCAGGTTGTAGTTTCTGTGCATGACTGCCCCTTCATGAACGGAGAGGAATCTCAAGGCCATGGAGGTTTTCCCACGTTGGGAGTTGTGCGATTCCCCCTTCAAGGATTCCTTCTGCGGGACAATTGAGACCTTTTGGGCAGCTCCAAAACATCACATATGGAATGTCTCCAGAGCACCGTTCGAGGATGGATGCCAGGGAAGCCTGCCTCGCATTCCAATTGTCTCCTAGCAACAAGACAGTGGAGATCGGATGGCTCTGCGGGAGCAACCGGGGTGGCTGAGTTGAAATGGACGTTCCCGAGAATGAGGCCTAATATGTGTTTGTGTCCATGAGGACCTTGGAATGGGGCGGTGGCCCTGGGACTCTGAAGTATTCTCCTAAGATTTTGACATAGGTCCCATGCACAAGTTTCCTCGTGGAGACAAGATTTTTTCTGATGCGTGCCTCAGGAAACCCCCTATGCTGGTATTGGAATCCAGGATTTTGAGGAGACATGCCTTTAAACCAAAGCAATGGATCCGATTATGGCCTAGGGTCCTGTCTGGTACCATATCCTTCTCTGGGGACATCCATCTATGGTATGAGTGGAGGTAGATGCTCAGCTGGTGTCAGACCGCCCTTGTTTGTCCACAGAGACCTACATATTGGGAAGGCCTTGGGGACTTTGGAGGGTTCTACTAATTTGTACAATTTTGGACAATGGAATGGGCAGAATTCCGATGCCTGGGGTAGGCACAGTCCTAATGTGTGGCTCCAGGGGCCCCAGCCTGGAGGGTGTGTGGCCCAGGACTTTGAGGACAGAAGTCTGAAAACACAAATGCAGCTTAGGTTTGGGGACGTAGGTATGGCAGGCCCAATCTACAAACCATGAGAAGAACTCATCCGGATATGAAGAAAGAGCGAGTCTGAGGGGCTTGCTCAGGCTTTGGTCTCTGGATTTTGTGTCAACGATGACGGTGGTTTGTGGGGAGGCCTCATGGGTCATGGACGATTCTTCCTTTCTTGGGATTTGGCCCGGTCCCAATTGTTTTTCGTCAATCTGTGGGAGTGGAGGTCTCCTTTTAAATTTGTAACCTTAGGTGTCCCAACCAAAGAGGAATTCCAAATCAGAGCCCTGGGGAAGAGTGAAGGGACAACCCAAACTATGGTTAAAATTTGGGGCCTAGGGGCATGGCAGGCCCGTATGCTGTCTCTTCACCAGCCACTGAGAGGCCTTACTTGAGGACTGGGCTAAGGTGAGGGTCACAATGTGTGTTTTTGACCAATGTGGCTCGCGAGCATGGGCGGGGCCTCATGGGCCACACTGGTTTCATCTACACTGAACTTTGGACAACATGCCAATCACAAGGTCTCTTGCCATGGTGAAGGAGTTCTGATTTCTGCATCATTTTCAACCCTGGGCAGTCGTTGGAGATAAGGACTAGGTTCGGAAGCCTGAAAACCGCAGTTGGGAAGAGATGGTGACCTAAGGCCATGGTGGGTCTGATGTGCTCAGTGTGCGGTCAGCTGTCTGGTTGTTGGTCAGGAGTTTCGGGCTCAGGTTGTGTCAGGCAGTGCATTAGTGCCCAGGTTAGACAATATAATTTGGATACATTCGATTGCCGTGTAGGTTGATCCTTATTTGAGGTGCCGGGCAGTTCATTAGGCAAGATATTTTTTCTAGAGATCAGGCAGAGTGCTGCATTGTGGGTCCGGAATTGCCAAACGTGAGGGCTTCTGGGCCCGTAGTGTGAGGACAGAAGTCTGAGACCACAAGGTAGACTTGGGCTTCAGGCCGAAGTAAAGGCAGGTACCCCCAGCACATCTGAACAAATATCTCATGCATCTGAAGTCACGGCGAGGATCAGACGTTGGCTCAGCTTGTAGTTTCTGTGCATGACTGCCCCTTCATGAACGGAGAGTAATCTCAAGGCCATGGAGGTTTTCCCACGTTGGGAGTTGTGGCATGCCCCCTTCAATGTTTCCTTCTGCGGGACAATTGAGACCTTTTGGGCAGCTCCAAAACATCCCATATGGAATGACTCCAGAGCTCCGTTCGAGGATGGATGCCAGGGAAGCCCGCCTCACATTCCAATTGTCTCCTAGCAACAAGACAGTTGAGATCGGATGGCTCTGCGGGAGCAACTGGGGTGTCTGAGATGAAATGGACTTTCCTGAGCATGGGGCCTAATGTGTGTTTGTGTCCATGAGGACCTTGGAATGGGGCGGTGGCACCAAGACTCTGAAGTATTCTCGTAAGATTTTGACATAGGTTCCATGCACAAGTTTCCTCGTGGAGACGAGATTTTTTCTGATGTGTGCCTCAGGAAACCCCCTATGCTGGTATTGGAATCCAGGCTTTTGAGGAGACATGTCTGTAAACCAAAGCAATGGATCTGATTATGGCCTAGGGTCTTCTCTGGTTCCATCTCCTTCTCTAGAGACATCCATCAATAGTATGAGTGGAGGTAGATGCTAAGCTGGTATCAGACCGCCTTTGTTTGTCCACAGACACCTAGAAATTCGGATGGCCTCGGGGACTTTGGAGGGTTCTCCTAATTTGTACAATTTTGGACAATGGAATGGGCAGAATTCCCATGCATGGGGTAGGCACAGTCCTAATGTGTGGCTCCAGGGGCCCCAGATTGGTGGGTGTGTGGCCCAGGACTTTGAGGACAGAAGTCTGAAAACACAAACTCAGCTTAGGTTTAGGGACGTAGGTATGGCAGGCCCAATCTACAAACCATGAGAACAACTCTCCAGGATATGAAGAAAGAGCGAGTCTGAGGCGCTTGCTCAGGCTTTGGTCTCTGGATTTTGTGTTAACGATGGCCGTGAAATGTGGGGAGGCCTCATGGGCCATGGACGAATCTTCCTCTCTGTGGATTTGGCCCAGTCCCAATTGTTTTTCGTCAATCTGGTGG
This sequence comes from Mustela nivalis, assembly GCF_964662115.1. Classification (NCBI taxonomy): domain Eukaryota; kingdom Metazoa; phylum Chordata; class Mammalia; order Carnivora; family Mustelidae; genus Mustela; species Mustela nivalis. The sequence continues at coordinate 437,097 of NW_028136398.1, forward strand.
ATGGGAGGTCTCCTTTCAGGTTTGTTACCTCAGGTGTCCCAACCAAAGAGGAATTCCAAAGCAGAGCCCTGGAGAAGACTGAAGGGACAACCCGAACTATGGTTAAAATTTGGGGCCTAAGGGCATGGCAGGCCCCATATGCTGTCTCTTCATCCAGCCACTGAGAGGCCTTACTTGAGGACTGGGTTCAGGCTGAGGGTCACAATGAGTCTTTGTGATCAGTGTGGCTTGCAAGCATGGTCGGGGCCTCATGGGCCACAGTGGTTTCAACTACACTGATTTGGACAACATGCCAATCACAAGGTCTCTTGCCATGGTGAAGGAGTTCTGATTTCTGCATCATTTTCAACGCTGGGCAGTCGTTGGAGATAAGGTCTAGGTTCGGAAGCCTGAAACCGCAGTTGGGAAGAGATGATGACCTAAGGCCATGGTGGGTCTGATGTGCTCAGTGTGCGGTCAGCTGCCTGGTTGTTGGTCAGCAGGTTCGGGCTCAGGTTTGTCAGACAGTGTATTTGTGCCCAAGTTAGACTCTATAATTTGGGTACAGTCGAGTGCCTTGTAGGTTGATCCTCATTTGAGGTGCCTGGTCAGCTCATTAGGCAAGATATTTTTTCTCGAGGGCATGCACAGTGCTGAATTGTGGGTCCGGAATTGCCAAACGTGAGGGCTTCTGGGCCAGTAGTGTGAGGACAGAAGTCTGAGAACACAAGCTAGACTTGGGCTTCAGGCCGAGGGCAAGGCAGGTACCCCCTGCACATCTGAACCAATATCTCATGCATCTGAAGTCACGGCGAGGATCAGACGTTGGCTCAGGTTGTAGTTTCTGTGCATGACTGCCCCTTCATGAACGGAGAGGAATCTCAAGGCCATGGAGGTTTTCCCACGTTGGGAGATGTGGGATGCCCCATTCAAGGATTCCTTCTGCGGGACAATTGAGACCTGTTGGGCAGCTCCAAAACATCCCATATGGAATGACTCCAGAGCACCGTTCGAGGATGGTTGCCAGGGAAGCCCGCCTCACATTCCAATTGTCTCCTACCAACAAGACAGTTGAGATCGGATGGCTCTGCGGGAGCAACTGGGGTGGCTGAGTTGAAATGGACTTTCCTGAGCATGGGTCCTAATGTGTGTTTGTGTCCATGAGGACCTTGGAATGGGGCGGTGGCACCGGGACTCTGAAGTATTCTCGTAAGATTTTGACATAGGTTCCATGCACAAGTTTCCTCGTGGAGACGAGATTTTTTCTGATGGGTGCCTCAGGAAACCCCCTATGCTGGTATTGGAATCCAGGCTTTTGAGGAGACATGCCTGTAAACCAAACCAATGGATCTGATTATGGCCTAGGGTCCTCTCTGGTTCCATCTCCTTCTCTGGAGACATCCATCTATATTATGAGTGGAGGTAGATGCTAAGCTGGTGTCAGACCGCCCTTGTTTGTCCACAGAGACCTAGAAATTCGGATGGCCTCAGGGACTTTGGAGGGTTCTCCAAATTTGTACAATTTTGGACAATGGAATGGGCAGAATTCCCATGCATGGGGTAGGCACAGTCCTATAGTGTGGCTCCAGGGGCCCCAGACTGGAGGGTGTGTGGCCCAGGACTTTGAGGACAGAAGTCTGAAAACACAAACTCAACTTAGGTTTGGGGACGTAGGTATGGCAGGCGCAATCTACAAACCATGAGAAGAACTCTTCAGGATACGAAGAAAGAGCGAGTCTGAGGCGCTTGTTCAGGCTTTGGTCTCAGGATTTTGTGTCAACGATGGCCGTGAAATGTGGGGAGGCCTCATGGGCCATGGACGAATCTTTCGCTCTGTGGATTTGGCCCAGTCCCAATTGTTTTTCGTCAATCTGTGGGATGGGAGGTCTCCTTTCAGGTTTGTTTCCACAGGTGTCCCAACCAAAGAGGAATTCCAAAGCAGAGCCCTGGGGAAGACTGAAGGGACAACCCGAACTATGGTTAAAATTTGGGGCCTAGGGGCATGGCAGGCCCCATATTCTGTCTCTTCATCCAGCCACTGAGAGGCCTTACTTTAGGACTGGGTTCAGGCTGAGGGTCACAATGTGTGTTTGTGACCAGTGCGGCCCGCGAGCAGAAGCCGGGCCTCATGGGCCACACTGGTTTCAACTACACTGAACTTTGGACAACATGCCAATCGCAAGGTCTCTTGCCATGGTGAAGCAATTCTGATTTCTGCATCATTTTCAACCCTGGGCAGTCGTTGGAGATAAGGTCTAGGTTCTGAATCCTGAAAACCGCAGTTGGGAATAGATGATGACCTAAGGCCATGGTGGGTCTGATTTGCTGTGTGCGGTCAGCTGCCTGGTAGTTGGTCAGAAGTTTCGGGCTCAGGTTGTGTCAGGCAGTGCATTAGTGCCCAGGTTATACTATATAATTTGGATACAGTCGATTGCCGTGTAGGTTGATCCTTATTTGAGTTGCCCGGGCAGTTCCTTAGGCAAGATATTTTTTCTCGAGGGCAGGCCGAGTTCTGCATTGTGGGTCCGGAATTGCCAAACGTGAGGGCTTCTGGGCCAGGAGTGTGAGGACAGAAGTCTGAGACCACAAGCTAGACTTGGGCTTCAGACCGAGGGCAAGGCAGGTACCCCCTGCACATCTGAACCAATATCTCATGCATCTGAAGTCACGGCGAGGATCAGACGTTGGCTCAGGTTGTAGTTTCTGTGCATGACTGCCCCTTCATGAACGGAGAGAAATCTCAAGGCCATGGAGGTTTTCCCACGATGGGAGTTGTGGGATGCCCCCTTCAAGGATTCCTTCTGCGGGAAAATTGAGACCTTTTGGGCAGCTCCAAAACATCCCATATGGAATGACTCCAGAGCACCGTTCGAGGATGGATTCCAGGGAAGCCCGCCTCGCATTCCAATTGTCTCCTAGCAACAAGACAGTGGATATCGGATGGCTCTGCGGGAGCAACCTGGTTGGCTGAGTTGATATGGACTTTCCTGAGCATGGGGCCTAATGTGTGTTTGTGTCCATGAGGACCTTGGAATGGGGCGGTGGCACCGGGACTCTGAAGTATTCTCCTAAGATATTGACATAGTTCCCATGCTCAAGTTTCCTCGTGGAGACGAGATTTTTTCTGATAGGTGCCTCAGGAAAGCCCCTATGCTGGTATAGGAATCCAGGAATTTGAGGAGACATGCCTTTAAACCAAAGCAATGGATCCGATTATGGCCTAGGGTCCTGTCTGGTACCATATCCTTCTCTGGGGACATCCATCTATGGTATGAGTGGAGGTAGATGCTCAGCTGGTGTCAGACCGCCTTTGTTTGTCCACAGAGACCTACATATTGGGATGGCCTCGGGGACTTTGGAGGGCCCTCCTAATTTGTACAATTTTGGACAATGGAATGGGCAGAATTCCCATGCATGGGGTAGGCACAATCCTAATGTGTGGCTCCAAGGGCCCCAGCCTGGAGGGTGTGTGGCCCAGGACTTTGAGGACAGAAGTCTGAAAACACAAACGCAGCTTAGGTTTGGGGACGTAGGTATGGCGGGCCCAATCTACAAACCATGAGAAGAAATCTTCAGGATACGAAGAAAGAGCGAGTCTGAGGCGCCTGCTCCGGCTTTGTTTTCTGGATTTTGTGTCAACGAAGGCCGTGGAATGAGGGGAGGCTTCATGGGCCATGGACGAATCTTCCTCTCTGTGGATTTGGACTGGTCCCAATTTTTTTTTCATCAATCTGTGGGATGGGAGGTCTCCTTTCAGGTTTGTATCCTCAGGTGTCCCAACCAAAGAGGAATTCCAAGCAGAGCCCTGGGGAAGAGTGAAGGGACAACCCAAACTATGGTTAAAATTTGGGGCCTAGGGGCATGGCAGGCCCCATATGCTGTCTCTTCATCCAGCCACTGAGAGGCCTTACTTGAGGACTGGGCTCAGGCTGAGGGTCACAATGTGTGTTTGTGACCAATGTGGCCCGCGAGCAGGGGCCGGGCCTCATGGGCCACAGTGGTTTCAACTACACTGAACTTTGGACAACATGCCAATCACAAGGTCTCTTGCCATGGGGAAGGAGTTCTGATTTCTGCATCATTTTCAACCCTGGGTAGTCATTGCAGATAAGTTCTAGGTTCGGAAGCCTGAAAACCGCAGTTGGGAAGAGATGGTGACCTAAGGCCATGGTGGGTCTGATGTGCTCAGTGTGCGGTCAGCTGCCTGGTTGTTGGTCAGGAGTTTCGGGCTCAGGTTATGTCAGGCAGTGCATTAGTGCCAAGGTTAGACTATATAATTTGGATACGTTCCATTGCCGTGTAGGTTGATCCTTATTTGAGGTGCCGGGCAGTTCCTTAGGCAAGATATTTTTTCTAGAGAGCAGGCAGAGTGCTGCATTGTGGGTCCGGAATTGCCAAACGTGAGGGCTTCTGGGCCCGTAGTGTGAGGACAGAAGTCTGAGACCACAAGCTAGACTTGGGCTTCAGGCCGAGGGCAAGGCAGGTACCCCCTGCACATCTGAACCAATATCTCATGCATCTGAAGTCACGGCGAGGATCAGACGTTGGCTCAGGTTGTAGTTTCTGTGCATGACTGCCCCTTCATGAACGGAGAGAAATCTCAAGGCCATGGAGGTTTTCCCACGTTGGGAGTTGTGGGATGCCCCCTTCAAGGATTCCTTCTGCGGGAAAATTGAGACCTTTTGGGCAGCTCCAAAACATCCCATATGGAATGACTCCAGAGCACCGTTTGAGGATGGATTCCAGGGAAGCCCGCCTCGCATTCCAATTGTCTCCTAGCAACAAGACAGTGGATATCGGATGGCTCTGCGGGAGCAACCTGGTTGGCTGAGTTGATATGGACTTTCCTGAGCATGGGGCCTAATGTGTGTTTGTGTCCATGAGGACCTTGGAATGGGGCGGTGGCACCGGGACTCTGAAGTATTCTCCTAAGATATTGACATAGTTCCCATGCTCAAGTTTCCTCGTGGAGACGAGATTTTTTCTGATAGGTGCCTCAGGAAAGCCCCTATGCTGGTATAGGAATCCAGGAATTTGAGGAGACATGCCTTTAAACCAAAGCAATGGATCCGATTATGGCCTAGGGTCCTGTCTGGTACCATATCCTTCTCTGGGGACATCCATCTATGGTATGAGTGGAGGTAGATGCTCAGCTGGTGTCAGACCGCCTTTGTTTGTCCACAGAGACCTACATATTGGGATGGCCTCGGGGACTTTGGAGGGGCCTCCTAATTTGTACAATTTTGGACAATGGAATGGGCAGAATTCCCATGCATGGGGTAGGCACAATCCTAATGTGTGGCTCCAAGGGCCCCAGCCTGGAGGGTGTGTGGCCCAGGACTTTGAGGACAGAAGTCTGAAAACACAAACGCAGCTTAGGTTTGGGGACGTAGGTATGGCGGGCCCAATCTACAAACCATGAGAAGAAATCTTCAGGATACGAAGAAAGAGCGAGTCTGAGGCGCCTGCTCCGGCTTTGTTTTCTGGATTTTGTGTCAACGAAGGCCGTGGAATGAGGGGAGGCTTCATGGGCCATGGACGAATCTTCCTCTCTGTGGATTTGGACTGGTCCCAATTTTTTTTTCATCAATCTGTGGGATGGGAGGTCTCCTTTCAGGTTTGTATCCTCAGGTGTCCCAACCAAAGAGGAATTCCAAGCAGAGCCCTGGGGAAGAGTGAAGGGACAACCCAAACTATGGTTAAAATTTGGGGCCTAGGGGCATGGCAGGCCCCATATGCTGTCTCTTCATCCAGCCACTGAGAGGCCTTACTTGAGGACTGGGCTCAGGCTGAGGGTCACAATGTGTGTTTGTGACCAATGTGGCCCGCGAGCAGGGGCCGGGCCTCATGGGCCACACTGGTTTCAACTACACTGAACTTTGGACAACATGCCAATCACAAGGTCTCTTGCCATGGGGAAGGAGTTCTGATTTCTGCATCATTTTCAACCCTGGGTAGTCATTGCAGATAAGTTCTAGGTTCGGAAGCCTGAAAACCGCAGTTGGGAAGAGATGGTGACCTAAGGCCATGGTGGGTCTGATGTGCTCAGTGTGCGGTCAGCTGCCTGGTTGTTGGTCAGGAGTTTCGGGCTCAGGTTATGTCAGGCAGTGCATTAGTGCCAAGGTTAGACTATATAATTTGGATACGTTCCATTGCCGTGTAGGTTGATCCTTATTTGAGGTGACGGGCAGTTCCTTAGGCAAGATATTTTTTCTAGAGTGCAGGCAGAGTGCTGCATTGTGGGTCCGGAATTGCCAAACGTGAGGGCTTCTGGGCCCGTAGTGTGAGGACAGAAGTCTGAGACCACAAGCTAGACTTGGGCTTCAGGCCGAGGGCAAGGCAGGTACCCCCTGCACATCTGAACCAATATCTCATGCATCTGAAGTCACGGCGAGGATCAGACGTTGGCTCAGGTTGTAGTTTCTGTGCATGACTGCCCCTTCATGAACGGAGAGAAATCTCAAGGCCATGGAGGTTTTCCCACGTTGGGAGTTGTGGGATGCCCCCTTCAAGGATTCCTTCTGCGGGAAAATTGAGACCTTTTGGGCAGCTCCAAAACATCCCATATGGAATGACTCCAGAGCACCGTTCGAGGATGGATTCCAGGGAAGCCCGCCTCGCATTCCAATTGTCTCCTTGCAACAAGACAGTGGATATCGGATGGCTCTGCGGGAGCAACCTGGTTGGCTGAGTTGATATGGACTTTCCTGAGCATGGGGCCTAATGTGTGTTTGTGTCCATGAGGACCTTGGAATGGGGCGGTGGCACCGGGACTCTGAAGTATTCTCCTAAGATATTGACATAGTTCCCATGCTCAAGTTTCCTCGTGGAGACGAGATTTTTTCTGATAGGTGCCTCAGGAAAGCCCCTATGCTGGTATAGGAATCCAGGAATTTGAGGAGACATGCCTTTAAACCAAAGCAATGGATCCGATTATGGCCTAGGGTCCTGTCTGGTACCATATCCTTCTCTGGGGACATCCATCTATGGTATGAGTGGAGGTAGATGCTCAGCTGGTGTCAGACCGCCTTTGTTTGTCCACAGAGACCTACATATTGGGATGGCCTCGGGGACTTTGGAGGGCCCTCCTAATTTGTACAATTTTGGACAATGGAATGGGCAGAATTCCCATGCATGGGGTAGGCACAATCCTAATGTGTGGCTCCAAGGGCCCCAGCCTGGAGGGTGTGTGGCCCAGGACTTTGAGGACAGAAGTCTGAAAACACAAACGCAGCTTAGGTTTGGGGACGTAGGTATGGCGGGCCCAATCTACAAACCATGAGAAGAAATCTTCAGGATACGAAGAAAGAGCGAGTCTGAGGCGCCTGCTCCGGCTTTGTTTTCTGGATTTTGTGTCAACGAAGGCCGTGGAATGAGGGGAGGCTTCATGGGCCATGGACGAATCTTCCTCTCTGTGGATTTGGACTGGTCCCAATTTTTTTTTCATCAATCTGTGGGATGGGAGGTCTCCTTTCAGGTTTGTATCCTCAGGTGTCCCAACCAAAGAGGAATTCCAAGCAGAGCCCTGGGGAAGAGTGAAGGGACAACCCAAACTATGGTTAAAATTTGGGGCCTAGGGGCATGGCAGGCCCCATATGCTGTCTCTTCATCCAGCCACTGAGAGGCCTTACTTGAGGACTGGGCTCAGGCTGAGGGTCACAATGTGTGTTTGTGACCAATGTGGCCCGCGAGCAGGGGCCGGGCCTCATGGGCCACAGTGGTTTCAACTACACTGAACTTTGGACAACATGCCAATCACAAGGTCTCTTGCCATGGGGAAGGAGTTCTGATTTCTGCATCATTTTCAACCCTGGGTAGTCATTGCAGATAAGTTCTAGGTTCGGAAGCCTGAAAACCGCAGTTGGGAAGAGATGGTGACCTAAGGCCATGGTGGGTCTGATGTGCTCAGTGTGCGGTCAGCTGCCTGGTTGTTGGTCAGGAGTTTCGGGCTCAGGTTATGTCAGGCAGTGCATTAGTGCCAAGGTTAGACTATATAATTTGGATACGTTCCATTGCCGTGTAGGTTGATCCTTATTTGAGGTGACGGGCAGTTCCTTAGGCAAGATATTTTTTCTAGAGTGCAGGCAGAGTGCTGCATTGTGGGTCCGGAATTGCCAAACGTGAGGGCTTCTGGGCCCATAGTGTGAGGACAGAAGTCTGAGACCACAAGCTAGACTTGGGCTTCAGGCCGAGGGCAAGGCAGGTACCCCCTGCACATCTGAACCAATATCTCATGCATCTGAAGTCACGGCGAGGATCAGACGTTGGCTCAGGTTGTAGTTTCTGTGCATGACTGCCCCTTCATGAACGGAGAGAAATCTCAAGGCCATGGAGGTTTTCCCACGTTGGGAGTTGTGGGATGCCCCCTTCAAGGATTCCTTCTGCGGGAAAATTGAGACCTTTTGGGCAGCTCCAAAACATCCCATATGGAATGTCTCCAGAGCACCGTTCGAGGATGGATTCCAGGGAAGCCCGCCTCGCATTCCAATTGTCTCCTTGCAACAAGACAGTGGATATCGGATGGCTCTGCGGGAGCAACCTGGTTGGCTGAGTTGATATGGACTTTCCTGAGCATGGGGCCTAAGGTGTGTTTGTGTCCATGAGGACCTTGGAATGGGGCGGTGGCACCGGGACTCTGAAGTATTCTCCTAAGATATTGACATAGTTCCCATGCTCAAGTTTCCTCGTGGAGACGAGATTTTTTCTGATAGGTGCCTCAGGAAAGCCCCTATGCTGGTATAGGAATCCAGGAATTTGAGGAGACATGCCTTTAAACCAAAGCAATGGATCCGATTATGGCCTAGGGTCCTGTCTGGTACCATATCCTTCTCTGGGGACATCCATCTATGGTATGAGTGGAGGTAGATGCTCAGCTGGTGTCAGACCGCCTTTGTTTGTCCACAGAGACCTACATATTGGGATGGCCTCGGGGACTTTGGAGGGCCCTCCTAATTTGTACAATTTTGGACAATGGAATGGGCAGAATTCCCATGCATGGGGTAGGCACAATCCTAATGTGTGGCTCCAAGGGCCCCAGCCTGGAGGGTGTGTGGCCCAGGACTTTGAGGACAGAAGTCTGAAAACACAAACGCAGCTTAGGTTTGGGGACGTAGGTATGGCGGGCCCAATCTACAAACCATGAGAAGAAATCTTCAGGATACGAAGAAAGAGCGAGTCTGAGGCGCCTGCTCCGGCTTTGTTTTCTGGATTTTGTGTCAACGAAGGCCGTGGAATGAGGGGAGGCTTCATGGGCCATGGACGAATCTTCCTCTCTGTGGATTTGGACTGGTCCCAATTTTTTTTTCATCAATCTGTGGGATGGGAGGTCTCCTTTCAGGTTTGTATCCTCAGGTGTCCCAACCAAAGAGGAATTCCAAGCAGAGCCCTGGGGAAGAGTGAAGGGACAACCCAAACTATGGTTAAAATTTGGGGCCTAGGGGCATGGCAGGCCCCATATGCTGTCTCTTCATCCAGCCACTGAGAGGCCTTACTTGAGGACTGGGCTCAGGCTGAGGGTCACAATGTGTGTTTGTGACCAATGTGGCCCGCGAGCAGGGGCCGGGCCTCATGGGCCACACTGGTTTCAACTACACTGAACTTTGGACAACATGCCAATCACAAGGTCTCTTGCCATGGGGAAGGAGTTCTGATTTCTGCATCATTTTCAACCCTGGGTAGTCATTGCAGATAAGTTCTAGGTTCGGAAGCCTGAAAACCGCAGTTGGGAAGAGATGGTGACCTAAGGCCATGGTGGGTCTGATGTGCTCAGTGTGCGGTCAGCTGCCTGGTTGTTGGTCAGGAGTTTCGGGCTCAGGTTATGTCAGGCAGTGCATTAGTGCCAAGGTTAGACTATATAATTTGGATACGTTCCATTGCCGTGTAGGTTGATCCTTATTTGAGGTGACGGGCAGTTCCTTAGGCAAGATATTTTTTTTAGAGAGCAGGCAGAGTGCTGCATTGTGGGTCCGGAATTGCCAAACGTGAGGGCTTCTGGGCCCGTAGTGTGAGGACAGAAGTCTGAGACCACAAGCTAGACTTGGGCTTCAGGCCGAGGGCAAGGCAGGTACCCCTGCACATCTGAACCAATATCTCATGCATCTGAAGTCACGGCGAGGATCAGACGTTGGCTCAGGTTGTAGTTTCTGTGCATGATTGCCCCTTCATGAACGGAGAGGAATCTCAAGGCCATGGAGGTTTTCCCACGTTGGGAGTTGTGGGATGCCCCCTTCAAGGATTCCTTCTGCGGGAAAATTGAGAACTTTTGGGCAGCTCCAAAACATCCCATATGGAATGACTCCAGAGCACCGTTCGAGGATGGATTCCAGGGAAGCCCGCCTCGCATTCCAATTGTCTCCTAGCAACAAGACAGTGGATATCGGATGGCTCTGCGGGAGCAACCTGGTTGGCTGAGTTGATATGGACTTTCCTGAGCATGGGGCCTAATGTGTGTTTGTGTCCATGAGGACCTTGGAATGGGGCGGTGTCACTGGGACTCTGAAGTATTCTCCTAAGATTTTGACATAGTTCCCATGCTCAAGTTTCCTCGTGGAGACGAGATTTTTTCTGATAGGTGCCTCAGGAAAGCCCCTATGCTGGTATAGGAATCCAGGAATTTGAGGAGACATGCCTTTAAACCAAAGCAATGGATCCGATTATGGCCTAGGGTCCTGTCTGGTACCTTATCCTTCTCTGGGAACATCCATCTATGGTATGAGTGGAGGTAGATGCTCAGCTGGTGTCAGACCGCCTTTGTTTGTCCACAGAGACCTACATATTGGGATGGCCTCGGGGACTTTGGAGGGTCCTCCTAATTTGTACAATTTTGGACAATGGAATGGGCAGAATTCCCATGCATGGGGTAGGCACAGTCCTAATGTGTGGCTCCAGGGGCCCCAGTCTGGAGCGTGTGTGGCCCAAGACTTTGAGGACAGAAGTCTGAAAACACAAACGCAGCTTAGGTTTGGGGACGTAGGTATGGCAGGCCCAAACTACAAACCATGAAAAGAACTCTTCAGGATACGAAGAAAGAGCGAGTCTGAGGCGCTTGCTCAGGCATTGGTCTCTGGATTTTGTGTCAACGGTGGCCTAGGAATGAGGGGAGGACTCGTGGGCCATGGATGAATCTTCCTCTCTTGGATTTGGCCCGGTCCCAATTGTTTTTCGTCAATCTGTGGGATGGGAGGTCTCCTTTCAGGTTTGTAACCTCAGGTGTCCCAACCAAAGAGGAATTCCAAAGCAGAGCCCTGGGGAAGAGTGAAGGGACAACCCAAACTATGGTTAAAATTTGGGGCTTAGGGGCATGGCAGGCCCCATATGCTGTCTCTTCATCCAGCCACTGAGAGGCCTTACTTGAGGACTGGGCTCAGGCTGAGGGTCACAATGTGTGTTTGTGACCAATGTGGCCCGCGAGCAGGGGCCGGGCCTCATGGGCCACACTGGTTACAACTACACTGAACTTTGGACAACATGCCAATCACAAGGTCTCTTGCCATGGGGAAGGAGTTCTGATTTCTGCATCATTTTCAACCCTGGGAAGTGGTTGGAGATAAGGTCTAGGTTCGGTAGACTGAAAACCGCTGTTGGGAAGAGATGATGACTTAAGGCCATGGTGGGTCTGATGTGCTCAGTGTGCGGTCAGCTGCCTGGTTGTTGGACAGGAGGTTCAGGCTCAGGTTGTGTCAGACAGTGCATTATTGCCCAGGTTAGATTATGTAATTTGGGTACAGTCGAGTGCCGTGTACGTTGATCCTCATTTGAGGTGCCTGGGCAGCTCATTAGGCAAGATATTTTTTCTAGAGAGCAGGCAGAGTGCTGCATTGTGGGTCCGGAATTGCCAAACGTGAGGGCTTCTGGGCCAGTAGTGTGGGGACAGAAGTCTGAGACCACAAACTAGACTTGGGCTTCAGGCCGAGGGCAAGGCAGGTACCCCCTGCACATCTGAACCAATATCTCATGCATCTGAAGTCACGGCGAGGCTCATACGTTGGCTCAGGTTGTAGTTTCTGTGCATGACTGCCCCTTCATGAACGGAGAGGAATCTCAAGGCCATGGAGGTTTTCCCACGTTGGGAGTTGTGGGACGCCCCCTTCAAGGATTCCTTCTGCGGGACAATTGAGACCAGTGGGCAGCTCCAAACAATCCCATATGGAATGACTCCAGAGCACCGTTTGAGGATGGATTTCAGGGAATCCTGCCTCGCATTCCAATTGTCTTTTAGCAACAAGACAGTTGAGATTGGATGGCTCTGCGGGAGCAACCGGAGTGGCTGAGTTGAAATGGACATTCCTGAGCATGGGACCTAATGTGTGTTTGTGTCCATGAGGACCTTGGAATGGGGCGGTGGCACCGGGACTCTGAAGTATTCTCATAATATTTTGACATAGGTCTCATGCACAAGTTTCCTCGTGGAGATGAGATTTTTTCTGATGGGTGCCTCAGGAAAACCCCTATGCTTGTATTGGAATCCAGGATTTTGAGGAGACATGCTTGTGAACCAAAGCAATGAATCCGATTATGGCCTAGGGTCCTGTCTGGTTCCATCTCCTTCCCTGGGGACATCCATCTATGGTATGAGTGGAGGTAGATGCTCAGCTGGTGTCAGATCGCCCTTGTTTGTCCACTGAGACCTACATATTGGGATGGCCTCGGGGACTTTGGAGGGTTCTCCTAAATTGTACAATTTTGGCAATGGAATGGGCAGAATTCCCATGCATGGGTTAGGCACAGTCCTAATGTGTGGCTCCCGGGGCCCCAGCAAGAGGGTGTGTGGCCCAGGACTTTGAGGACAGAAGTCTTTAAACACAAACTCAGCTTAGGTTTGGGGACGTAGGTATGGCAGGCCAAATCTACAAACCATGAGAAGAACTCATCAGGATATGAAGAAAGAGCGAGTCTGAGGGGCTTGCTCAGGCTTTGGTCTCTGGATTTTGTGTCAACGATGGCCGTGGTTTGTTTGGAGGCCTCATGGGTAATGGACGATTCTTCCTTTCTTGGGATTTGGCCCGGTCCCAATTGTTTTTCGTCAATCTGTGGGATGGGAGTTCTCCTTTTAGGTTTGTAACCTTAGGTGTCCCAACCAAAGAGGAATTCCAAAGCAGAGCCCTGGGGAAGAGTGAGGGGACAACCCAAACTATGGTTAAAATTTGGGGCCTAGGGGCATGTCAGGCCCGTATGCTGTCTCTTCACCAGCCACTGAGAGGCCTTACTTTAGGACTGGACTCAGGCTGAGGGTCACAATGTGTGTTTGTGACCAATGTGGCTTGCCAGCATGGGCGGGGCCTCATGGGCCACACTGGTATCATCTACACTGAACTTTGGACAACATGCCAATCACAAGGTCTCTTGCCATGGGGAAGGAGTTCTGATTTCTGCATCATTTTCAACCCTGGGCAGTCGTTGGATATAAGGTCTAGGTTCTGAATCCTGAAAAACGCAGTTCGGAAGAGATGATGACCTAAGGCCATGGTGGGTCTGATGTGCTCAGTGTGCGGTCAGCTGCCTGGTTGTTGGTCAGGAGTTTCGGGCTCAGGTTTTGTCAGGCAGTGCATTAGTGCCCAGGTTATACTATATAATTTGGATACAGTCGATTGCCGTGTAGGTTGATCCTTATTTGAGTTGCCCGGGCAGTTCCTTAGGCAAGATATTTTTTCTCGAGGGCACGACGAGTTCTGCATTGTGGGTCCGGAATTGCCAAACGTGAGGGCTTCTGGGCCAGTAGTGTGAGGACAGAAGTCTGAGACAACAAGGTAGACTTGGGCTTCAGACCGAGGGCAAAGCAAGTACCCCCTGCACATCTGAACCAATATCTCATGCATCTGAAGTCACGGCGAGGATCAGACGTTGGCTCAGGTTGTAGTTTCTGTGCATGACTGCCCCTTCATGAACGGAGAGGAATCTCAAGGCCATGGAGGTTTTCCCACATTGGGAGTTGTGGGATGCCTCCTTCAAGGATTCCTTCTGCGGGATAATTGAAACCTTTTGGGCAGCTCCAAAACATCCCATATGGAATGACTCCAGAGCACCGTTCGAGGATGGATTCCAGGGAAGCCCGCCTCGCATTCCAATTGTCTCCTAGCAACAAGACAGTGGATATCGGATGGCTCTGCGGGAGCAACCTGGTTGGCTGAGTTGATATGGACATTCCTGAGCATGGGGCCTAATGTGTGTTTGTGTCCATGAGGACCTTGGAATGGGGCGGTGGCACCGGGACTCTGAAGTATTCTCCTAAGATATTGACATAGTTCCCATGCTCAAGTTTCCTCGTGGAGACGAGATTTTTTCTGATAGGTGCCTCAGGAAAGCCCCTATGCTGGTATAGGAATCCAGGAATTTGAGGAGACATGCCTTTAAACCAAAGCAATGGATCCGATTATGGCCTAGGGTCCTGTCTGGTACCATATCCTTCTCTGGGGACATCCATCTATGGTATGAGTGGAGGTAGATGCTCAGCTGGTGTCAGACCGCCTTTGTTTGTCCACAGAGACCTACATATTGGGATGGCCTCGGGGACTTTGGAGGGGCCTCCTAATTTGTACAATTTTGGACAATGGAATGGGCAGAATTCCCATGCATGGGGTAGGCACAATCCTAATGTGTGGCTCCAAGGGCCCCAGCCTGGAGGGTGTGTGGCCCAGGACTTTGAGGACAGAAGTCTGAAAACACAAACGCAGCTTAGGTTTGGGGACGTAGGTATGGCGGGCCCAATCTACAAACCATGAGAAGAAATCTTCAGGATACGAAGAAAGAGCGAGTCTGAGGCGCCTGCTCCGGCTTTGTTTTCTGGATTTTGTGTCAACGAAGGCCGTGGAATGAGGGGAGGCTTCATGGGCCATGGACGAATCTTCCTCTCTGTGGATTTGGACTGGTCCCAATTTTTTTTTCATCAATCTGTGGGATGGGAGGTCTCCTTTCAGGTTTGTATCCTCAGGTGTCCCAACCAAAGAGGAATTCCAAGCAGAGCCCTGGGGAAGAGTGAAGGGACAACCCAAACTATGGTTAAAATTTGGGGCCTAGGGGCATGGCAGGCCCCATATGCTGTCTCTTCATCCAGCCACTGAGAGGCCTTACTTGAGGACTGGGATCAGGCTGAGGGTCACAATGTGTGTTTGTGACCAATGTGGCCCGCGAGCAGGGGCCGGGCCTCATGGGCCACACTGGTTTCAACTACACTGAACTTTGGACAACATTCCAATCACAAGGTCTCTTGCCATGGGGAAGGAGTTCTGATTTCTGCATCATTTTCAACCCTGGGTAGTCATTGCAGATAAGTTCTAGGTTCGGAAGCCTGAAAACCGCAGTTGGGAAGAGATGGTGACCTAAGGCCATGGTGGGTCTGATGTGCTCAGTGTGCGGTCAGCTGCCTGGTTGTTGGTCAGGAGTTTCGGGCTCAGGTTATGTCAGGCAGTGCATTAGTGCCAAGGTTAGACTATATAATTTGGATACGTTCCATTGCCGTGTAGGTTGATCCTTATTTGAGGTGACGGGCAGTTCCTTAGGCAAGATATTTTTTTTAGAGAGCAGGCAGAGTGCTGCATTGTGGGTCCGGAATTGCCAAACGTGAGGGCTTCTGGGCCCGTAGTGTGAGGACAGAAGTCTGAGACCACAAGCTAGACTTGGGCTTCAGGCCGAGGGCAAGGCAGGTACCCCTGCACATCTGAACCAATATCTCATGCATCTGAAGTCACGGCGAGGATCAGACGTTGGCTCAGGTTGTAGTTTCTGTGCATGATTGCCCCTTCATGAACGGAGAGGAATCTCAAGGCCATGGAGGTTTTCCCACGTTGGGAGTTGTGGGATGCCCCCTTCAAGGATTCCTTCTGCGGGAAAATTGAGAACTTTTGGGCAGCTCCAAAACATCCCATATGGAATGACTCCAGAGCACCGTTCGAGGATGGATTCCAGGGAAGCCCGCCTCGCATTCCAATTGTCTCCTAGCAACAAGACAGTGGATATCGGATGGCTCTGCGGGAGCAACCTGGTTGGCTGAGTTGATATGGACTTTCCTGAGCATGGGGCCTAATGTGTGTTTGTGTCCATGAGGACCTTGGAATGGGGCGGTGTCACTGGGACTCTGAAGTATTCTCCTAAGATTTTGACATAGTTCCCATGCTCAAGTTTCCTCGTGGAGACGAGATTTTTTCTGATAGGTGCCTCAGGAAAGCCCCTATGCTGGTATAGGAATCCAGGAATTTGAGGAGACATGCCTTTAAACCAAAGCAATGGATCCGATTATGGCCTAGGGTCCTGTCTGGTACCTTATCCTTCTCTGGGAACATCCATCTATGGTATGAGTGGAGGTAGATGCTCAGCTGGTGTCAGACCGCCTTTGTTTGTCCACAGAGACCTACATATTGGGATGGCCTCGGGGACTTTGGAGGGTCCTCCTAATTTGTACAATTTTGGACAATGGAATGGGCAGAATTCCCATGCATGGGGTAGGCACAGTCCTAATGTGTGGCTCCAGGGGCCCCAGTCTGGAGCGTGTGTGGCCCAAGACTTTGAGGACAGAAGTCTGAAAACACAAACGCAGCTTAGGTTTGGGGACGTAGGTATGGCAGGCCCAAACTACAAACCATGAAAAGAACTCTTCAGGATACGAAGAAAGAGCGAGTCTGAGGCGCTTGCTCAGGCATTGGTCTCTGGATTTTGTGTCAACGGTGGCCTAGGAATGAGGGGAGGACTCGTGGGCCATGGATGAATCTTCCTCTCTTGGATTTGGCCCGGTCCCAATTGTTTTTCGTCAATCTGTGGGATGGGAGGTCTCCTTTCAGGTTTGTAACCTCAGGTGTCCCAACCAAAGAGGAATTCCAAAGCAGAGCCCTGGGGAAGAGTGAAGGGACAACCCAAACTATGGTTAAAATTTGGGGCTTAGGGGCATGGCAGGCCCCATATGCTGTCTCTTCATCCAGCCACTGAGAGGCCTTACTTGAGGACTGGGCTCAGGCTGAGGGTCACAATGTGTGTTTGTGACCAATGTGGCCCGCGAGCAGGGGCCGGGCCTCATGGGCCACACTGGTTACAACTACACTGAACTTTGGACAACATGCCAATCACAAGGTCTCTTGCCATGGGGAAGGAGTTCTGATTTCTGCATCATTTTCAACCCTGGGAAGTGGTTGGAGATAAGGTCTAGGTTCGGTAGACTGAAAACCGCAGTTGGGAAGAGATGATGACCTAAGGCCATGGTGGGTCTGATGTGCTCAGTGTGCGGTCAGCTGCCTGGTTGTTGGTCAGGAGTTTCGGGCTCAGGTTTTGTCAGGCAGTGCATTAGTGCCCAGGTTATACTATATAATTTGGATACAGTCGATTGCCGTGTAGGTTGATCCTTATTTGAGTTGCCCGGGCAGTTCCTTAGGCAAGATATTTTTTCTCGAGGGCACGACGAGTTCTGCATTGTGGGTCCGGAATTGCCAAACGTGAGGGCTTCTGGGCCAGTAGTGTGAGGACAGAAGTCTGAGACAACAAGGTAGACTTGGGCTTCAGACCGAGGGCAAAGCAAGTACCCCCTGCACATCTGAACCAATATCTCATGCATCTGAAGTCACGGCGAGGATCAGACGTTGGCTCAGGTTGTAGTTTCTGTGCATGACTGCCCCTTCATGAACGGAGAGGAATCTCAAGGCCATGGAGGTTTTCCCACATTGGGAGTTGTGGGATGCCTCCTTCAAGGATTCCTTCTGCGGGATAATTGAAACCTTTTGGGCAGCTCCAAAACATCCCATATGGAATGACTCCAGAGCACCGTTCGAGGATGGATTCCAGGGAAGCCCGCCTCGCATTCCAATTGTCTCCTAGCAACAAGACAGTGGATATCGGATGGCTCTGCGGGAGCAACCTGGTTGGCTGAGTTGATATGGACATTCCTGAGCATGGGGCCTAATGTGTGTTTGTGTCCATGAGGACCTTGGAATGGGGCGGTGGCACCGGGACTCTGAAGTATTCTCCTAAGATATTGACATAGTTCCCATGCTCAAGTTTCCTCGTGGAGACGAGATTTTTTCTGATAGGTGCCTCAGGAAAGCCCCTATGCTGGTATAGGAATCCAGGAATTTGAGGAGACATGCCTTTAAACCAAAGCAATGGATCCGATTATGGCCTAGGGTCCTGTCTGGTACCATATCCTTCTCTGGGGACATCCATCTATGGTATGAGTGGAGTTAGATGCTCAGCTGGTGTCAGACCGCCTTTGTTTGTCCATAGAGACCTACATATTGGGATGGCCTCGGGGACTTTGGAGGGTCCTCCTAATTTGTACAATTTTGGACAATGGAATGGGCAGAATTCCCATGCATGGGGTAGGTACAGTCCTAATGTGTGGCTCCAGGGGCCCCATCCTGGAGGGTGTGTGGCCCAGGACTTTGAGGACAGAAGTCTGAAAACACAAACGCAGCTTAGGTTTGGGGACGTAGGTATGGCAGGCCCAATCTACAAACCATGAGAAGAAATCTTCAGGATACGAAGAAAGAGCGAGTCTGAGGCGCTTGCTCAGGCTTTGTTTTCTGGATTTTGTGTCAACGATGGCCTTGGAATGAGGGGAGGCCTCATGGGCCATGAATGAATCTTCCTCTCTGTGGATTTGGCCTGGTCCCAATTGTTTTTCTTCAATCTGTGGGATGGGAGGTCTCCGTTCAGGTTTGTAACCTCATGTGTCCCAACCAAAGAGGAATTCCAAAGCAGAGCCCTGGGGAAGAGTGAAGGGACAACCCAAACTATGGTTAAAATTTGGGGCCTAGGGGCATGGCAGGCCCCATATGCTGTCTCTTCATCCAGCCACTGAGAGGCCTTAATTGAGGACTGGGCTCAGGCTGAGGGTCACAATGTGTGTTTGTGACCAATGTGGCCCGCGAGCAGGGGCCGGGCCTCATGGGTCACACTGGTTTCAACTACACTGAACTTTGGACAACATGCCAATCACAAGGTCTCTTGCCATGGGGAAGGAGTTCTGATTTCTGCATCATTTTCAACCCTGGGCAGTCGTTGCAGATAAGGTCTAGGTTCGGAAGCCTGAAAACCGCAGTTGGGAAGAGATGGTGACATAAGGCCATGGTGGGTCTGATGTGCTCAGTGTGCGGTCAGCTGCCTGGTTGTTGGTCAGGAGTTTCAGGCTCAGGTTGTGTCAGGCAGTGCATTACTGCCCAGGATAGACTATATAAATTGGATACGTTCCATTGCCGTGTAGGTTGATCCTTATTTGAGGTGCCGGGCAGTTCCTTAGGCAAGATATTTTTTCTAGAGAGCAGGCAGAGTGCTGCATTGTGGGTCCGGAATTGCCAAACGTGAGGGCTTCTGGGCTAGTAGTGTGAGGACAGAAGTCTGAGACAACAAGGTAGACTTGGGCTTCAGACCGAGGGCAAGGCAGGTACCCCCTGCACATCTGAACCAATATCTCATGCATCTGAAGTCACGGCGAGGATCAGACGTTGGCTCAGGTTGTAGTTTCTGTGCATGATTGCCCCTTCATGAACGGAGAGGAATCTAAAGGCCATGGAGGTTTTCCCACGTTGGGAGTTGTGGGATGCCCACTTCAAGGATTCCTTCTGCGGGACAATTGAGACCTTTTGGGCAGCTCCAAAACATCCCATATGGAATGACTCCAGAGCACAGTTCGAGGATGGATGCCAGGGAAGCCCGCATCGCATTCCAATTGTCTCCTAGCAACTAGATAGTGGCGATCGGATGGCACTGCGGGAGCAACCGGGGTGGCTGATTTGAAATGGACAGCTCCTGAGAATGGGGCCTAATGTTTGTTTGTGTCCATGAGGACCTTGGAATGGGGCGGTGGCACCGGGACTCTGAAGTATTCTCCTAAGATTTTGACATAGGTCCCATGCACAAGTTTCCTCGTGGAGACGAGATGTTTTCTGATGGGTGCCTCAGGAAACCCCCAATGCTGGTATTGGAATCCAGGATTTTGAGGAGACATGCCTGTAACCAAAGCAATGGATCCGATTATGGCCTAGGGTCCTGTCTGGTTCCATCTCCTTCTCTGGGGACATCCATCTATGGTATGAGTGGAGGTAGATGCTTAGCTGATGTCAGAACACCCTTGTTTGTCCACATAGACCTACATATTGGGATGGCCTCGGGGACTTTTGAGGGTTCTCCTAATTTGTACAATTTTGGACAATGGAATGGGCAGAATTACCATGCATGGTGTAGGCACAGTCCTAATGTGTGGCTCCAGGGGCCCTAGCCTGGAGGATGTGTGGCCCAGGACTTAGAAGACAGAAGTCTGAAAACACAAACTCAGCTTAGGTTTGGGGACGTAGGTATGGCAGTCCCGATCTACAAACCATGAGAAGAACTCTTCAGGATTAAAGACATAGCGAGTCTGAGGCGCTTGCTCAGGCTTTGTTTTCTGGATTTTGTGTCAACCATGGCTGTGGAATGTGGGGAAGCCTCATGGGCCATGGACGTATATTCCTCTCTGTGGATTTGGCCCGGTCCCAATTGTTTTTCGTCAATCTGTGGGATGGGAGGTCTCCTTTCAGGTTTGTTACCTCAGGTGTCCCAACCAAAGAGGAATTCCAAAGCAGAGCCCTGCGGAAGAGTGAGGGGACTACCAAAACTATGGTTAAAATTTGGGGCGTAGTGGCATGGCAGGCCCCATATGCTGTCTCTTCATCCATCCCCTGAGAGGCCTTACATGAGGACTGGGCTCAGGCTGAGGGTCACAATGTGTGTTTGTGAACAATGTGGCCCGCGAGCATGGGCGAGGCCTCATGGGCCACACTGGTTTCAACTACACTGAACTTTGGACAACATGCCAATCACAAGGTCTCTTGCCATGGGGAAGGAGTTCTGACTTCTGCATCATTTTCAACCATTGGCAGTGGTTGGAGGTAAGGTCTAGGTTCTGAATCCTGAAAACCGCAGTTGGGAAGAGATGATGACCTAAGTCCATGGTGGGTCTGATGTGCTCAGTGTGCGGTCAGCTGCCTGGTTTTTGGTCAGGGGGTTCGGGCTCACGTTGTGTCAGACAGTGCATTAGTGCCCAGGTTAGACTATATAATTTGGATACAGTCGAGTGCCGTGTAGGTTGATCCACATTTGAGGAGCCTGGGCAGCTCATTGGGCAAGATATTTTTTCTAGAGGGCAGGCAGAGTGCTGCATTTTGGGCCCCGAATTGCCAAACTTGAGGGCTTCGGGTTCAGTAGTGTGAGGACAGAAGTCTGAGACCACAAGCTAGACTTGGGCTTCAGGCCGAGGGCAAGGCAGGTACCCCCTGCACATATGAACAAATATCTCATGCATCTGAATTCACGGCGAGGATCAGACGTTGGCTCAGGTTGTAGTTTCTGTGCATGACTGCCCCTTCATGAACGGAGAGGAATCTCAAGGCCATGGAGGATTTCCGACATTGGGAGTTGTGGGATGCCCCCTTCAAGGATTCCTTCTGCGGCACAATTGAGACCTGTTGGGCAGCTCTAAAACATCCCATATGGAATGACTCCAGAGCACCATTGAAGGATGGATGCTAGGAAAGCCCGCCTCGCATTCCAATTGTCTCCTAGCAACAAGACAGTGGAGATCAGATGGCTCTGTAGGAGCAACCGGGGTGGCGGAGTTGAAATGGACTTTCCTGAGCATGGGGCCTAATGTGTGTTTGTGTCCATGAGGACCTTGGAATGGGGCAGTGGCACCGGGACTCTGAAGTATTCTCCTAAGATTTTGACATAGGTCCCATGCACAAGTTTCTTAATGGAGACGAGATGTTTCCTGATGGGTGCCTCAGGAAACCCCCTATGCTGGTATTGGAATCCAGGATTTTGAGGAGGCATGCCTATAAACCAAAGCAATGGATCCGATTATGGCCTAGGGTCCTTTCTGGTTCCATCTCCTTCTCTGGGGACATCCATCTATGGTTTGAGTGGAGCTAGTTGCTCAGCTGGTGTCAGACCGCCCTTGTTTGTCCAAAGAGACATACATATTGGGTTGGCTTCGGGTACTTTGGAGGGATCTCCTAATTTGTACAATTTTGGACAATGGAATGGGCAGAATTCCCATGCATGGGGTAGGCACAGTCCTAATGTGTGGCTCCAAGGGCCCCAGCCTGGAAGGTGTGTGGCCCAGGACTTTGAGGACAGAAGTCGGAAAACTCAGAATCAGCTTAGGTTTGGGGACGTAGGTATGGCGGGCCCAATCTAAAAACCATGAGAAGAACTCTTCAGGATATGAAGAAAGAACGAATCTGAGGCGCTTACTCAGGCTTTGGTCTCTGGATATTGTGTCATCGATGGCCGTGGAATGTGGGAAAGCCTCATGGGCCATGGACGAAACTTCCTCTCTTGGGATTTGGCCCGGTCCCAATTGTTTTTCGTCAATCTGTGGGATGGGAGCTCTCCTTTCAGGTTTGTTACCTCAGGTGTCCCAACCAAAGAGGAATTCCAAAGCAGAGCCCTGGGGAAGAGTGAAGGGACAACCCAAACTATGGATAAAATTTGTGGTCTAGGGGCATGGCAGTCCCCATATGCTGTCTCTTCATCCAGCCCCTGAGAGGCCTTACTTGAGGACTGGGCTCAGGCTGAGGGTCACAATGTTTGTTTGTGACCAATGTGGCCTGTGAGCATGGGCGGGGCCTCATGGGCTACACTGTTTTCAACTACACTGAACTTTGGACAACATGCCAGTCACAAGGTCTCTTTCCATGGGGAAGGAGTTCTGATTTCTGCATCATTTTCAACCATGGGCAGTGGTTGGAGATAAGGTCTAGGTTCTGAATCCTGAAAACCGCAGTTGGGAAGAGATGATGACCTAAGGCAATGGTGGGTCTGATGTGCTCAGTGTGCGGTCAGCTGCCTGGTTGTTGGTCAGGAGGTTCGGGCTCAGATTGTGTCAGACAGTGCATTAGTGCCCAGGTTAGACTATATAATTTGGGTACAGTTGAGTGCCGTGTAGGTTGATCCTCATTTGAGGTGCCTGGGCAGCTCATTAGGCATGATATTTTTTCTAGAGGGCAGGCAGAGTGCTGCATTGTGGGTCCGGAATTGCCAAAAGTGAGGGCTTCTGGGCCAGGAGTGTGAGGACAGAAGTCTTAGAACACAAGCTAGATTTGGGCGTCAGGCCGAGGGCAAGGCAGGTACCCCCTGCACATCTGAACCCATATCTCATGCATCTGAAGTCACGGCAGGATCAGACGTTGACTCAGGTTGGAGTTTCTGTGCATGCCTGCCCTTCATGAACGGAGAGGAATCTCAAGGCCATGGAGGTTTTCCCTCGTTGGGAGTTGTGGGATGCCCCCTTCAAGAATTCCTTCTGCGGGACAATTGAGACCTGTTGGGCAGCTCCAAAACATCCCATATGGAATGACTCCAGAGCACAGTTCGAGGATGGATGCCAGGGAAGCCCGCCTCACATTCCAATTGTCTCCTAGCAACTAGATAGTGGAGATCGGATGGCTCTGCGGGAGCAACTGGGGTGGCTGATTTGAAATGGACAGCTCCTGAGAATGGGGCCTAATGTTTGTTTTTGTCCATGAGGACCTTGGAATGGGGCGGTGCCACTGGGACTCTGAAGTATTCTCCTAAGATTTTGACATAGGTCCCATGCACAAGTTTCCTCGTGGAGACGAGATGTTTTCTGATGGGTGCCTCAGGAAACCCCCTATGCTGGTATTGGAATCCAGGATTTTGAGGAGACATGCCTGTAAACAAAAGCAATGGATCCTATTATGGCCTAGGGTCTTTTCTGGTTCCATCTCCTTCTCTGGGGACATCCATCTATGGTTTGAGTGGAGGTAGATGCTCAGCTGGTGTCAGACCGCCCTTGTTTGTCCAAAGAGAACTACATATTGGGATGGCATCGGGGACTTTGGAGTGATCTCCTTATTTGAACAATTTTGGACAATGGAATGGGCAGAATTCCCATGCATGAAGTAGGCACAGTCCTAATGTGTGGCTCCAGGGGCCCCAGCCTGGAGGGTGTGTGGCCCAGGACTTTGAGGACAGAAGTTAGGAAACACAAACTCAGCTTAGGTTTTGGGACCTAGGTATTCCAGGCCCCATCTACAAACCATGAGAAGAACTCTTCAGGATATGAAGAAAGAGCGAGTCTGAGGTGCTTGCTCAGGCTTGGTCTCTGGATTTTGTATCAACGATGGCCGTGGAATGTGGGGAAGCCTCATGGGCCATGGACGAAACTTCCTCTCTTGGGATTTGGCCCGGTCCCAATTGTTTTTCGTCAATCTGTGGGATGGGAGGTCTCCTTTCCGGTTTGTTACCTCAGGTGTCCCAACCAAAGAGGAATTCCAAAGCAGAGCCCTGGGGAAGAGTGAGGGCACAACCAAAACTATGGATAAAATTTGGGTCGTAGGGGCATGGCAGGCCCCATATGCTGTCTCTTCATCCAGCCCCTGAGAGGCCTTACTTGAGGACTGGGCTCAGGCTGAGGGACAGAATGTGTGTTTGTGACCAATGTGGCCCTCAAGCTTGGGCGGGGCCTCATTGGCCACACTGGTTTCAACTACACTGAACTTTGGACAACATGCCAATCACAAGGTTTCTTTCCATGGGGATGGAGTTCTGATTTATGCATCATTTTCACCTTGTGCAGTGGTTAAAGATAAAGTCTAGGTTCTGAAGCCTGAACCGCAGTTGGGAAGAGATGGTGACCTAAGGCCATGGTGTGTCGGATGTGCTCAGTGTGCGGTCAGCTGTCTGGGTGTTAGTCAGGAGGTTCGGGCTCTGGTTGTGTCAGACAGTGCATTAGTGTTCTGGTTAGACTATATAATTTGGGTATAGTGGAGCCGTTTAGGTTTATCCTCATTAAGGTGCCTGGGAGTCTCATTAGGCAAAATATTTTTTCGAGAGGGCTGTCAGAGTGCTGCATTGTGGGTCGGGAATTGCCAGAGTTGAGGGCTTCTGGGCCAGGAGTGTGAGGACAGAAGTCTGAGAACACAAGCTAGACTTGGGCTTCAGGCCATGGGCACGGCAGGTACCCCCTCCAGATCTGAACCAATATCTCATGCATCGGAAGTCACTGCTAGGATCAGACGTTGGCTCAGTTTGGAGTTTCTGTCCATGACTGCACCTTCATGAATGGAGCGGAATCTCAAGGCCATGGAGTTTCTCCCACGTTGGGAGTTGTGGGATGCCCCCTTCATGGATTCCTTCTACGGAACAATTGAGACCTGTTGGACAGCTCCAGGACATCACATATGAAATGACTCCAGAGCACCGTTCGAGGATGAATCCCAGGGAAGCCCACCTCGCATTCCAATTGTCTCCTCGCAACAAGACAGTGGAGATCGGATGGCTCTGCGGGAGCAACC
This sequence comes from Mustela nivalis, assembly GCF_964662115.1. Taxonomy (NCBI): domain Eukaryota; kingdom Metazoa; phylum Chordata; class Mammalia; order Carnivora; family Mustelidae; genus Mustela; species Mustela nivalis. The sequence goes on from NW_028136398.1 coordinate 462,344, forward strand.
GGGGTGGCTGAGTTGAAATGGTCTTTCCTGAGGATGGGGCCTAATGTGTGTTTGTGTCCATGAGGGCCTTGGAATGTGGCGGTGGGACCGGGAACCTGAAGTATGTGGCCCTCGAGCATGAACAGGGCCTCATGGGCCACACTGGTTTCAAGTACACTGAACTTTGGACAACATGCCAATCACAAGGTTTCTTGCCATGGGGAAGGAGTTCTGCTTTATGCATCATTATCAACCCTGGGCAGCGGTTGGAGATAAAGTCTAGGTTCTGAAGCCTGATAACCGCAGTTGGGAAGAGATGACGACCTAAGGCCATGGAATGTTGATGTGCTCAGTATGCGGTCAGCTGCCTGCGTGTTGGTCAGGAGGTTCGGGCTCAGGTGGTGACAGACAGTACATTAGTGCCCAGCTTAGACTATATAATTTGGGTACAGTGGAGTGCAGTTTAGGTTTATCCTCATTTAAGGTGCCTGGGCAGCTCATTAGGCAATAAAATTTTTTGTAGAGGTCAGGCAGAGTGTTGCCTTGTGGGTCCGGATTTGCAAAACTTGAGGGATTCTTGGCTAGGAGTGTGAGGACAGAAGTCTGAGAACACAAGCTAGACTTGGGCTTCAGACCGAGGAGAAGGCTGGTACCCCCTGCAGATCTGAACCTATATCTCATGCATCTGAAGTCACGGCGAGGATCAGACGTTGGCTCACGTTGGAGTTTCTGTGCATGACAGCCCCTTCATGAACGGTGCGGAATCTCAAGGCCATGGAGGTTTTCCCACGTTGGGAGTTGTGGGATGCCCCCTTCAAAAATTCCTTGTGCGGGACAATTAAGACCTGTTGGTCAGCTCCAGGACATCATATATGGATGACTCCAGAGCACTGTTCGGGGATGGATGCCAGGGAAGCCCGCCTCGCATTCCAATTTTCTCCTAGCACAAAGACAGTTGAGAATGGATGGCTCTGCGGGAGCAACCGTGGTGGCTGAGTTGAAATGGACTTTCCTGAGAATGGGGACTAATGTGTGGTTTTGTCCATGAGGGCCTTGGAATGGGGGGGTGGCACCGGGAACCTGAAGTATTCTCCTAAGATTTTGACTAGCTCCCATGCAGAAGTTTCCTAGTGGAGACGAGATTTTTTCTGGTGGGTGCCTCAGGAAACCCCCTTTGCTGGTATTGGTTTCCACGGTTTTGAGGAGACATGCCTGTAAACCAAAGCAATGGATCCGATTATGGCCTATGTCCTGTCTGGTTCAATCTTCTTCCCATGGATTGGGTAGTCACAGTCTTAATGTGTGGCTCCAGGGGCCCCAGCCTGGAGGTGTGTGGCCCAGGACTTTGGGGACAGAAATCTGATAACACAAACTCATCTTAGGTTGTGGGAGGTAGGTATGGCAGGCCCAATCTACAAACCATGAGAAGAATTCTTCAGGATATGAAGAAAGAGCTAGTCTGAGGTGCTTGTTCAGACATTTGTCTCTGGATATTGTATCAACGATGGGCGTGGAAGGTGGGGAGGCCTCATGGGCCATGGACGAATCTTCCTCTTTGTGGATTTGGCCCGGTCCCAAATATTTTTCGTCAATCTTTGTAATGGGAGGCCTCTTTCAGGTTTGCTACCACAGGTGTCCCAACCAAAGAGGAATTCCAAAGCAGAGCCCTGGGGAAGAGTGAAGGGAAAGCCCAAACTATGGTTAAAAATTGGGGCCTAGGGTCATGGCATGCCCAATATGCTGTCACTTCATCCAGACACTGAGAGGCCTTACTTGAGGACTGGGCTCAGGCTGAGGGTCACAATGTGTGTTTCTGTCCCATGTGCCCGGCGAGCATGGGCGGGGCCTAATTGGCCACACTGATTTCAACTACACTGAACTTTGGACAATATGCCAATTACAAGGTTTCTTACCATGGGGAAAGAGTTCTGATTTCTTGATCATTTTTACCCTGGGCAGTGGTTTGAGATAAGGTCTAGGTTCTGAAGCCTGAAAACCGCAGTAGGGAACAGATGACGACCTAAGTGTGTGTGTGACCTATGTGGCCCCGCGAGCATGGGCGGGGCAACATTGGCAACACTGCTTTCAACTACACTGAAGTAAGGCCATGGCGGGTCTGATGTGCTCAGTTTGTGGTCAGCTGCCTGGGTTTTGGTCAGGAGGTTCGTGCTCAGGTGGTGCTGATGGTGCATTAGTGCCCAGGTTAGACTATATAATTTGGGTACAGTCGAGTGCCGTGTAGGTTTATACTCATTTAAGGTGCTTGGGCAGCTCATTAGGCAAGATATTTTTTTTTTAGAGGGCTGGCAGAGTGCTGCATTGTGGGTCCGGAATTGACATACTTGAGGGATTCTAGGCCAGGAGTGTGAGGACAGAAATCTGAGAACACAAGCTAGACTTGGACTTCAGGCCGAGGCCACGGCAGGTACCCCCTGCAGATCTGACCCAATGTCTCATGCATATGAAGTCACGGCGAGGATCAGACGTTGGCTCAGTTTGGAGTTTCTGTGCATGACTGCCTCTTCATGAACGGAGCAGAATCTAAAGGCCATGGAGTTTCTCCCACGTTGGGAGTTGTGGGCTGCCCCCTTCAAGGATTCCTACTGCGGGACAATTGAGACCTGTTGGGCAGCTCCAGGTCATCCCATATGGAATGACTCCAGAGCACCGTTCGAGGATGGATGCCAGGGAAGCCCGCCTCGCATTCCAATTGTCTCCTAGGAACAAGACAGTTTAGGTCGGATGGCTCTGCGGCGGCAAACGGGGTGGCTGAGTTGAAATGGACTTTCCTGGGGCTCCTGGGTGGCTCAGTGGGTTAAGCCGCTGCCTTAGGCTCAGGTCATGATCTCAGAGTCCTGGTTTCGAGCCTCATATCGGGCCTGCATCCTTCTCTCTCTCTGCCTGCCTCTCTGCCTGCTTGTGATCTCTGTCTGTCTTATAAATAAATAAAATCTTTAAACAAAAAAAAAAAAGAAATGGACTTCCTGAGAATGGTGCCTAATGTGTGTTTGTGTCCTTGAGGGCCTTGGAATGGGGCGGTGGCACCGGGACTCTGAAGTATTCTCCTAAGCTTTTGACATAGCTCCCATGCACAACTTTCTTTGTGGAGACGAGATTTGTTCTGAAGGGTGCCACAGGAAGCCCCCTATTTGGTATTGGAATCCAGGATTTTGAGGAGACATGACTGTAAACCAAAGCAATGGATCCGATTATGGCCTAGGGTCCTGTCTGGTTCAATCTTCTTCAGTGGGGACATCCATCTATGGTATAATTGGAGGTAGATGCTCAGCTGGTGTCAGACTGCCCTTGTTTGTCCCCAGAGACCTACATTAATGGGATGGCCTCGGGGACTTTGGAGGGTTCTCCTAATGTGTACGATTTTGGACAATGGAATGCGCAGATTCCCATGGATTGGGTAGGCACAGTCCTAATGTGTGGCTCCAGGGGCCCCAGCCTGGAGGGTGTGTGGCCCAGGACTTCGAGGACAGAAGTCTGAAAACACAAACTCAGCTTAGGTTTGGAGACGTAGGTATGGCAGGCCCAATCTATAAACCATGTAAAGAATTCTTCAGGATATGAAGAAAGAGCGAGTCTGAGGCACTTGCTCAGGCTTTGTCTCTGGATTTTGTATCAACGATGGCGGTGGAATGTGGGGAGGCCTCATGGGCCGTGGACGAATCTTCCTCTCAGCGGATTTGACCCGTTCCCAATTGTTTGTTGTCAAGCTGTGGGATGGGAGGTCTCCTTTCAGGTTTGTTACCTCAGTGTCCCAACCAAAGAGGAATTCCAAAGCAGAGCCCCGGGGAAGAGTGAATGGACAACCCAAACTATGGTTAAAAATTGGGGCCTAGGATCATGGCAGGCCCAATATGCTGTCTCTTCATCCAGCCGCTGAGAGGCCTTACTTGAGGACTCTGCTCAGGCTGATGGTCACAATATATATTTTTTTTTTTCTAGAGGGCAGGCAGAGTCCGGCATTGTAGGTCCGGAATTGCCAAACTTGAGAGCTTCTGGGCCAGGAGTGTGAGGAGAGAAGTCTGAGCGGGACAATTGAGACCTGTTTGGCAGCTCCAGACATCCCATATGGAATGACTCCAGAGCACCGTTCAAGATGGATGCCAGGGAAGCCCGCCTCGCATTCCAATTGTCTCCTAGCACCAAGACAGTTTAGATTGGATGGCTCTGCGGGAGGAACCGGGGTGGCTGAGTTGAAATGGATTTTCCTGAGGGTGGGGCCTAATTTGTGATTGTGTCCATGAGGGCCTTGGATTGGGGCGGTGGCACAGGGCCCCTGAAGTATTCTCCTAAGCTTTTGACATAACTCCCATGCACAAGTTTCCTTGTGGAGACAGATTTGTTCTGATCGGTGCCTGAGGAAACCACCTATACTGGTATTAGAATCCAGTCTTTTGAGGAGACATGCCTGTAAACCAAATCAATGCATCTGATTATGGGCTAGGGTCCTGTCTGGTTCCATCTTCTTCTCTGGGGACATCCATCTATGGTATGAGTGGAGGTAGATGCTCAGCCGGTGTCAGACCGCCCTTGTTTGTCCCGGGAGACCTACACTATTGGGATGACCTCGGGGACTTTGGAGGGATCTCCTGATTTGTAAGATTTTGAACAATGGAATGCGCAGAATTCCCATGGATTGGGTAGGCCCAGTCCTAATGTGTGGCTCCAGGGGCACCAGCCTGTACGGTGTGTGGCCCAGGACTTTGAGGACACAAGTCTGAAAACACAAACTCACCTTAGTTTTGGGGATGTAGGAATGGCAGGCCCAATATACAGACCATGAGAAGAAATCTTCAGGGTATGAAGAAAGAGCTAATCTGAGGCGCTTGCTCAGGCTTTTGTCTCTGGATTTTGTATCAACGATGGCCGTGGAATGTGGGGAGTCCTCATGTGCCATGGACGAATCTTCCTCTTTGTGGATTTGGCCCGGTCCCAATGGTTTTTCGTCAATCTGTGGGATGGGAGGTCTCCTTTCAGGTTTGTTACCTCAGTGTCCCAACAAAAGAGGAAATCCAAAGCAGAGCCCTGGGGAAGAGTGAAGGGACAACCCAAACTATGGCTAAAATTGGTGCCTTGGGGCATGGCAGGCCCAATATGCTGTCACTTCATCCAGCCACTAAGAGGCCTTACTTGAGGACTTGGCTCAGGATGAGGGTCTCAATGTGTGTTTGTGACCTATGTAGCCAACGAGCATCCCCGGGGATCATGGGCCACACTGGTTTCAACTACACTGAACTTTGGACAATATGCCAATCACAAGGTTTCTTGCCATGGGAAAGGAGTTCTGATTTCTGCATCATTTTCAACCATGGGCAGTGGTTGGAGATAAGGTCTAGGTTCTGAAGCCTGAAAATCGCAGTTGGGAGGAGATGAAGACCTAAGGCCATGGCGGGTCTGATGTGCTCAGTGTGCGGTCATCTGCCTGGGTGTTGGTCAAAAGGTTCGGGCACAGGTTGGGCCAGAGTGCATTAGTGCCCAGGTTAGCCTACATAATTTGGGTACAGTCGAGTGCCGTGTATGTTTATCATCATTTGAGATTCCTCGGAAACTCATTAGGAAATATATTTTTTCTAGAGTGCTGGCAGAGTGCTGCATTGTGGGTCCGGAATTGCTAGACTTGAGGGGTTCTGAGTAGTAGTGTGAGGACAGTAGTCTGAGAACACAAGCTAGACTTGGGCTTCAGGCCGAGGGCACGGCAGGTCCCCCTGCAGACCTGAACCAATATCTCATGCATCTGAAGTCACGGCAAGGATCAGACGTTGGCTCCGGTTGGAATTTCTGTGCATGACTGTCCCTTCAAGAACGGAGCGGAATCTCAAGGCCATGGAGGTTTTTCCACGTTGGGAGTTGTGGGATGCCCCCTTCAAAGATTCCTTCTGCGGGACAATTGAGACCTGTTGGGCAGCTCCAGTATATCTCATAAGGAATGACTCCAGAGCACCGTTCGTGGATGGATCCAGGGAAGCCCGCCTCGAATTCCAATTGGCTAATAGCAACAAGACAGTGGAGATCGGATGGCTCTGCGGGAGCAACCGGGGTGGCTGAATTGAAATGGACTATCCTGGGTCTCCTGGATGGCTCAGTGTGTTAAGCTGCTGCCTTTGGCTGAGGTCATGATCTCAGAGTTCTCGATCAAGCCTCACATCGGGCTCTCTGCTTAGCAGGGAGCCTGCCTCCTACTCTCTCTCTGCCTGCCTCTCTGCCTGCTTGTGATCTTTGTCTGTCAAATAAATAAAAGAAATCTTAAAAAGAAAAATAAAGAAATGGTCTTTCCTGAGGATGGGGCCTAATGTGTGTTTGGGTCCATGAGGGCCTTGGAATGGGGCAGTGGCACCATGACCCTGAAGTATTCTCCTAAGCTTTTGAATAGCTCCCATGCACAAGTTTCCTTGTGGAGATGAGATTTGTTCTCATGGGTGCGTCAGGAAACCCCCTTTGCTGGTATTGGAATCCAGTCCTTTGAGGAGACATGCCTGTAAACCAAAGCAATGCATCCGATTATGGCCTAGGGTCCTGTCTGGTTCAATCTTCTTCTTTGGGGATATCCATCTATGGTATGAGTGGAGGTAGATGCTCAGCTGGTGTCAGACCGCCCTTGTTTGTCCCGGGAGACCTACACTATTGGGATGGCCTCGGGGATTTTGGAGGGTTCTCCTGATTTGTACGATTTTGGACAATGGAATGGGCAGAATTCCAATGGATTGTGTAGGCACAGTCCTAATATGTGGCTCCAGGGTCCACAACTTGGAGGGTTTGTGGCCCAGGACTTTGAGGACAGAAGTCTGAAAACAAAAACTCAGCTTAGGTTTGGGGACGTAGGTATAGCAGCCCAAATCTACAAACCATGTGAAGAACACTTCAGGATATGAAGAAAGAGCGAGTCTGAGGCGCTTGCTCAGGCTTTTGTCTCTGGATTATGTATCAATAGCCGTGGAATGTGCGGAGACCTCATGGGCCATGGACGAATCTTCATCTCTGTGGATTAGGCACGGCCCAATTCTTTTCGTCAATCTGTTGGATGGGAGGTCTCCTTTCAGGTTTGTTACCTCAGGTGTCCCAACCAAAGAGGAATTCCAAAGCAGAGCACTGTGGAAGAGTGAAGGGGCTACCCGAACTCTGGTTAAAAATTGGGGCCTAGGGGCATGGCAGGCTCAATATGCTGTCCCTTCAACAGCCACTTAGCAGCCTTACTTGAGGACTGGGTTCAGGCTGAGGGTCACAATGTGTGTTTGTGACCAATGTGGCCTGTGTACATTGGCGGGGCCACATGGGCAACACTGGTTTCATCTACACTGTACATTGGACCACATGCCAATCACAAGGTGTCTAGCCATGGGGAAGGAATTCTGATTTCTGCATCATTTTCAACCCTGGGCAGTGGTTGGAGATAAGGTCTAGTTTCTGAAGCCTGAAAACCGCAGTTGGGTAGAGATGAGGACTTAAGGCCTTGGTGGGTCTGATGTGCTCAGTGTGCAGTCAGCTGTCTGGGTGTTGGTCAGGAGGTTGGGCGCAGGTTGTGTCAGACAGTGCATTATGCCCAGGTTAGACTATATATTTGAGTACAGTCGAGTACCGTGTAGGTTTATCCTCATTTAAGGTGCCTGGGCAGCTTATTAAGCAATAAATTTTTTCTAGAGGTCAGGCAGAGTGCTGCATATGTGTCCGGAATTGCCAGACTTGAGGGATTCTGGGTCAGGAGTGTGAGGACAGAAGTCTGAGAACAGAAGCTAGACTCGGGCTTCAGGCCGAGGGCACGGCAGGTACCCCCTTCAGATCTGAACCATTATGTCATGCATCTGAACTCAAGGCGAGAATCAGACGTTGGCTCAGGTTTGAGTTTCTGTGCATGACTGCCGCTCCATGAAAGGAGCGGAATCTCAAGGTCATGGAGGTTTTCCCACGTTGGGAGTTGTGGGATGCCCCCTTCAAGGATTCCTTCTGCGGGACAATTGAGACCCGTTGGGCAGCTCCAGGACATCCCATATGGAATGACTCCAGAGCACCGTTCGTGGATGGATTCCAGGGAAGCCCGCCTCGCATTCCAATTGTCTCCTAGCAACAAGACAGTTGAGATCTGATGGCTCTGCTGGAGCAACCAAGGTGCCTGAGTTGAAATGGACTTTCCTGAGGATGGGGCCTAATGTGTGTTTGTGTCCATGAGGCCTTGGAATGGGGCGGTGGCTCCGGTATCCTGAAGTATTCTCCTAAGCTTTTAACATAGCTCCCATGCACAAGTTTCCTTGTGGAGACTAGATTTTCTGATGGGACCCTCAGGAAACCCCCTATGCTGGTATTGGAATCCAGGCTTTTGAGGAGACATGCCTGTAAACCAAAGCAATGGATCCGATTATGGCCTAGGGTCCTGTCTGGTTCAATCTTCTTATATGGGGTCATCCATCTATGGTATGAGTAAAGGTAGATGCTCTGCTGGTGTCAGACCGCCCTGGTTTGTCCCGGGAGACCTAAACTATTGGGATGGCCTCGGAGACTTGGTAGGGCTCTCCTAATATGTACGATTTTAGACAATGGAATGGGCAGAATTCCCATGCATGGGGTAAGCACAGTCCTAATGTGTGGCTCCAGAAGCCCCAGCCTGGAGGGTGTGCGGCCCAGGACTTTGAGGACAGAAGTCTGAAAACACAAACTCAGCTTAGGTTTGGGGATGTAGGTATGGCAGGCCCAATCTACAAACCATGAGAAGAACTCTTCAAGATATGAAGAAAGAGCGAGTCTGAGGCGCATGCTCAGGCTTTTGTCTCTGGATTTTGTATCAACGATGGCCGTGGAATGTGGGGAGGCCTCATGGACCATGGATAAATCTTCCTCTCTGTGGATATGGTCTGGTCCCAATGGTTTTCTGTCAATCTGTGGGATGGGAGGTCTCCTTTCAGGTTTGTTACCTCAGGTGTCCCACCCAAAGAGGAATTCCAAAGCAGAGCCCTGGGGAAGAGTGAAGGGACAACCCAAACTATGGTTAAAAATTGGGGCCTAGGGGCATGGCAGGCCCAATATGCTGTCTCTTCCTCCAGCCACTGAGAGGCCTTACTTGAAGACTGGGCTCAGGCTGAGGGTCACAATGTGTGTTTGTGACCAATGTGGCCCGTGAGCATGGGCGGGCCACATGGGCCACCCTGGTTTCAACTACACTGAACTTTGGACAACATGCCAATCACAAGGTTTCTTGCCATGGGGAATGAGTTCTGATTTCTGCATCATTTTCAACCCTGGGCAGTGGTTGGAGAGAAGGTCTAGGTTCTGAAGGCTGAAAACCACAGTTGGGAAGAGATGACGACCTAAGGCCATGGCGGGTCTGATGTGCTCATTGTGCGGTCAGCAGCCAGGGTGTTGGTCAGGAGGTTCGGGCACAGGTTATGTCAGACAGTGCATTAGTGCCCAGGTTAGACTATATAATTTGGGTACGGTCGAGTGCCGTGTAGGTTTATCCTCATTTGAGGTGCCTGGGCAGCTAAGTACTTAAGATATTTTTTCTATAGGGCAGGCAGAGTGCTGCATTGTGGGTCCGGAATTGCCATACTTGAGGGCTTCTGGGCTAGGAGTGTGAGGACAGAAGTCTGAGAACACAACCTAAACTTGGGCTTCAGGCCGAGGGAACTGCAGGTGTCCCCTGCAGATCTGAACCAATATCTCAAGCATATGAAGTCATGGCAAGGAACAGACGTTGTCTCAGGTTGGAGTTTCTGTGCATTACTGCCCCTTCATGAACGAAGCAGAGTCTCAAGGCCATGGAGGTTTTCCCAAGTTGAGAGTTGGGGGATGTTCCCTTCATGATTCCTTCTACGGGATAATTGAGACCTGTTGGGCAGCTCCAGGACATCACATATGAAATGACTCCAGAGCACCGTTCGAGGATGAATCCCAGGGAAGCCCACCTCGCATTCCAATTGTCTCCTCGCAACAAGACAGTGGAGATCGGATGGCTCTGCGGGAGCAACCGGGGTGGCTGAGTTGAAATGGTCTTTCCTGAGGATGGGGCCTAATGTGTGTTTGTGTCCATGAGGGCCTTGGAATGTGGCGGTGGGACCGGGAACCTGAAGTATGTGGCCCTCGAGCATGAACAGGGCCTCATGGGCCACACTGGTTTCAAGTACACTGAACTTTGGACAACATGCCAATCACAAGGTTTCTTGCCATGGGGAAGGAGTTCTGCTTTATGCATCATTATCAACCCTGGGCAGCGGTTGGAGATAAAGTCTAGGTTCTGAAGCCTGATAACCGCAGTTGGGAAGAGATGACGACCTAAGGCCATGGAATGTTGATGTGCTCAGTATGCGGTCAGCTGCCTGCGTGTTGGTCAGGAGGTTCGGGCTCAGGTGGTGACAGACAGTACATTAGTGCCCAGCTTAGACTATATAATTTGGGTACAGTGGAGTGCAGTTTAGGTTTATCCTCATTTAAGGTGCCTGGGCAGCTCATTAGGCAATAAAATTTTTTGTAGAGGTCAGGCAGAGTGTTGCCTTGTGGGTCCGGATTTGCAAAACTTGAGGGATTCTTGGCTAGGAGTGTGAGGACAGAAGTCTGAGAACACAAGCTAGACTTGGGCTTCAGACCGAGGAGAAGGCTGGTACCCCCTGCAGATCTGAACCTATATCTCATGCATCTGAAGTCACGGCGAGGATCAGACGTTGGCTCACGTTGGAGTTTCTGTGCATGACAGCCCCTTCATGAACGGTGCGGAATCTCAAGGCCATGGAGGTTTTCCCACGTTGGGAGTTGTGGGATGCCCCCTTCAAAAATTCCTTGTGCGGGACAATTAAGACCTGTTGGTCAGCTCCAGGACATCATATATGGATGACTCCAGAGCACTGTTCGGGGATGGATGCCAGGGAAGCCCGCCTCGCATTCCAATTTTCTCCTAGCACAAAGACAGTTGAGAATGGATGGCTCTGCGGGAGCAACCGTGGTGGCTGAGTTGAAATGGACTTTCCTGAGAATGGGGACTAATGTGTGGTTTTGTCCATGAGGGCCTTGGAATGGGGGGGTGGCACCGGGAACCTGAAGTATTCTCCTAAGATTTTGACTAGCTCCCATGCAGAAGTTTCCTAGTGGAGACGAGATTTTTTCTGGTGGGTGCCTCAGGAAACCCCCTTTGCTGGTATTGGTTTCCACGGTTTTGAGGAGACATGCCTGTAAACCAAAGCAATGGATCCGATTATGGCCTATGTCCTGTCTGGTTCAATCTTCTTCCCATGGATTGGGTAGTCACAGTCTTAATGTGTGGCTCCAGGGGCCCCAGCCTGGAGGTGTGTGGCCCAGGACTTTGGGGACAGAAATCTGATAACACAAACTCATCTTAGGTTGTGGGAGGTAGGTATGGCAGGCCCAATCTACAAACCATGAGAAGAATTCTTCAGGATATGAAGAAAGAGCTAGTCTGAGGTGCTTGTTCAGACATTTGTCTCTGGATATTGTATCAACGATGGGCGTGGAAGGTGGGGAGGCCTCATGGGCCATGGACGAATCTTCCTCTTTGTGGATTTGGCCCGGTCCCAAATATTTTTCGTCAATCTTTGTAATGGGAGGCCTCTTTCAGGTTTGCTACCACAGGTGTCCCAACCAAAGAGGAATTCCAAAGCAGAGCCCTGGGGAAGAGTGAAGGGAAAGCCCAAACTATGGTTAAAAATTGGGGCCTAGGGTCATGGCATGCCCAATATGCTGTCACTTCATCCAGACACTGAGAGGCCTTACTTGAGGACTGGGCTCAGGCTGAGGGTCACAATGTGTGTTTCTGTCCCATGTGCCCGGCGAGCATGGGCGGGGCCTAATTGGCCACACTGATTTCAACTACACTGAACTTTGGACAATATGCCAATTACAAGGTTTCTTACCATGGGGAAAGAGTTCTGATTTCTTGATCATTTTTACCCTGGGCAGTGGTTTGAGATAAGGTCTAGGTTCTGAAGCCTGAAAACCGCAGTAGGGAACAGATGACGACCTAAGTGTGTGTGTGACCTATGTGGCCCCGCGAGCATGGGCGGGGCAACATTGGCAACACTGCTTTCAACTACACTGAAGTAAGGCCATGGCGGGTCTGATGTGCTCAGTTTGTGGTCAGCTGCCTGGGTTTTGGTCAGGAGGTTCGTGCTCAGGTGGTGCTGATGGTGCATTAGTGCCCAGGTTAGACTATATAATTTGGGTACAGTCGAGTGCCGTGTAGGTTTATACTCATTTAAGGTGCTTGGGCAGCTCATTAGGCAAGATATTTTTTTTTTAGAGGGCTGGCAGAGTGCTGCATTGTGGGTCCGGAATTGACATACTTGAGGGATTCTAGGCCAGGAGTGTGAGGACAGAAATCTGAGAACACAAGCTAGACTTGGACTTCAGGCCGAGGCCACGGCAGGTACCCCCTGCAGATCTGACCCAATGTCTCATGCATATGAAGTCACGGCGAGGATCAGACGTTGGCTCAGTTTGGAGTTTCTGTGCATGACTGCCTCTTCATGAACGGAGCAGAATCTAAAGGCCATGGAGTTTCTCCCACGTTGGGAGTTGTGGGCTGCCCCCTTCAAGGATTCCTACTGCGGGACAATTGAGACCTGTTGGGCAGCTCCAGGTCATCCCATATGGAATGACTCCAGAGCACCGTTCGAGGATGGATGCCAGGGAAGCCCGCCTCGCATTCCAATTGTCTCCTAGGAACAAGACAGTTTAGGTCGGATGGCTCTGCGGCGGCAAACGGGGTGGCTGAGTTGAAATGGACTTTCCTGGGGCTCCTGGGTGGCTCAGTGGGTTAAGCCGCTGCCTTAGGCTCAGGTCATGATCTCAGAGTCCTGGTTTCGAGCCTCATATCGGGCCTGCATCCTTCTCTCTCTCTGCCTGCCTCTCTGCCTGCTTGTGATCTCTGTCTGTCTTATAAATAAATAAAATCTTTAAACAAAAAAAAAAAAGAAATGGACTTCCTGAGAATGGTGCCTAATGTGTGTTTGTGTCCTTGAGGGCCTTGGAATGGGGCGGTGGCACCGGGACTCTGAAGTATTCTCCTAAGCTTTTGACATAGCTCCCATGCACAACTTTCTTTGTGGAGACGAGATTTGTTCTGAAGGGTGCCACAGGAAGCCCCCTATTTGGTATTGGAATCCAGGATTTTGAGGAGACATGACTGTAAACCAAAGCAATGGATCCGATTATGGCCTAGGGTCCTGTCTGGTTCAATCTTCTTCAGTGGGGACATCCATCTATGGTATAATTGGAGGTAGATGCTCAGCTGGTGTCAGACTGCCCTTGTTTGTCCCCAGAGACCTACATTAATGGGATGGCCTCGGGGACTTTGGAGGGTTCTCCTAATGTGTACGATTTTGGACAATGGAATGCGCAGATTCCCATGGATTGGGTAGGCACAGTCCTAATGTGTGGCTCCAGGGGCCCCAGCCTGGAGGGTGTGTGGCCCAGGACTTCGAGGACAGAAGTCTGAAAACACAAACTCAGCTTAGGTTTGGAGACGTAGGTATGGCAGGCCCAATCTATAAACCATGTAAAGAATTCTTCAGGATATGAAGAAAGAGCGAGTCTGAGGCACTTGCTCAGGCTTTGTCTCTGGATTTTGTATCAACGATGGCGGTGGAATGTGGGGAGGCCTCATGGGCCGTGGACGAATCTTCCTCTCAGCGGATTTGACCCGTTCCCAATTGTTTGTTGTCAAGCTGTGGGATGGGAGGTCTCCTTTCAGGTTTGTTACCTCAGTGTCCCAACCAAAGAGGAATTCCAAAGCAGAGCCCCGGGGAAGAGTGAATGGACAACCCAAACTATGGTTAAAAATTGGGGCCTAGGATCATGGCAGGCCCAATATGCTGTCTCTTCATCCAGCCGCTGAGAGGCCTTACTTGAGGACTCTGCTCAGGCTGATGGTCACAATATATATTTTTTTTTTTCTAGAGGGCAGGCAGAGTCCGGCATTGTAGGTCCGGAATTGCCAAACTTGAGAGCTTCTGGGCCAGGAGTGTGAGGAGAGAAGTCTGAGCGGGACAATTGAGACCTGTTTGGCAGCTCCAGACATCCCATATGGAATGACTCCAGAGCACCGTTCAAGATGGATGCCAGGGAAGCCCGCCTCGCATTCCAATTGTCTCCTAGCACCAAGACAGTTTAGATTGGATGGCTCTGCGGGAGGAACCGGGGTGGCTGAGTTGAAATGGATTTTCCTGAGGGTGGGGCCTAATTTGTGATTGTGTCCATGAGGGCCTTGGATTGGGGCGGTGGCACAGGGCCCCTGAAGTATTCTCCTAAGCTTTTGACATAACTCCCATGCACAAGTTTCCTTGTGGAGACAGATTTGTTCTGATCGGTGCCTGAGGAAACCACCTATACTGGTATTAGAATCCAGTCTTTTGAGGAGACATGCCTGTAAACCAAATCAATGCATCTGATTATGGGCTAGGGTCCTGTCTGGTTCCATCTTCTTCTCTGGGGACATCCATCTATGGTATGAGTGGAGGTAGATGCTCAGCCGGTGTCAGACCGCCCTTGTTTGTCCCGGGAGACCTACACTATTGGGATGACCTCGGGGACTTTGGAGGGATCTCCTGATTTGTAAGATTTTGAACAATGGAATGCGCAGAATTCCCATGGATTGGGTAGGCCCAGTCCTAATGTGTGGCTCCAGGGGCACCAGCCTGTACGGTGTGTGGCCCAGGACTTTGAGGACACAAGTCTGAAAACACAAACTCACCTTAGTTTTGGGGATGTAGGAATGGCAGGCCCAATATACAGACCATGAGAAGAAATCTTCAGGGTATGAAGAAAGAGCTAATCTGAGGCGCTTGCTCAGGCTTTTGTCTCTGGATTTTGTATCAACGATGGCCGTGGAATGTGGGGAGTCCTCATGTGCCATGGACGAATCTTCCTCTTTGTGGATTTGGCCCGGTCCCAATGGTTTTTCGTCAATCTGTGGGATGGGAGGTCTCCTTTCAGGTTTGTTACCTCAGTGTCCCAACAAAAGAGGAAATCCAAAGCAGAGCCCTGGGGAAGAGTGAAGGGACAACCCAAACTATGGCTAAAATTGGTGCCTTGGGGCATGGCAGGCCCAATATGCTGTCACTTCATCCAGCCACTAAGAGGCCTTACTTGAGGACTTGGCTCAGGATGAGGGTCTCAATGTGTGTTTGTGACCTATGTAGCCAACGAGCATCCCCGGGGATCATGGGCCACACTGGTTTCAACTACACTGAACTTTGGACAATATGCCAATCACAAGGTTTCTTGCCATGGGAAAGGAGTTCTGATTTCTGCATCATTTTCAACCATGGGCAGTGGTTGGAGATAAGGTCTAGGTTCTGAAGCCTGAAAATCGCAGTTGGGAGGAGATGAAGACCTAAGGCCATGGCGGGTCTGATGTGCTCAGTGTGCGGTCATCTGCCTGGGTGTTGGTCAAAAGGTTCGGGCACAGGTTGGGCCAGAGTGCATTAGTGCCCAGGTTAGCCTACATAATTTGGGTACAGTCGAGTGCCGTGTATGTTTATCATCATTTGAGATTCCTCGGAAACTCATTAGGAAATATATTTTTTCTAGAGTGCTGGCAGAGTGCTGCATTGTGGGTCCGGAATTGCTAGACTTGAGGGGTTCTGAGTAGTAGTGTGAGGACAGTAGTCTGAGAACACAAGCTAGACTTGGGCTTCAGGCCGAGGGCACGGCAGGTCCCCCTGCAGACCTGAACCAATATCTCATGCATCTGAAGTCACGGCAAGGATCAGACGTTGGCTCCGGTTGGAATTTCTGTGCATGACTGTCCCTTCAAGAACGGAGCGGAATCTCAAGGCCATGGAGGTTTTTCCACGTTGGGAGTTGTGGGATGCCCCCTTCAAAGATTCCTTCTGCGGGACAATTGAGACCTGTTGGGCAGCTCCAGTATATCTCATAAGGAATGACTCCAGAGCACCGTTCGTGGATGGATCCAGGGAAGCCCGCCTCGAATTCCAATTGGCTAATAGCAACAAGACAGTGGAGATCGGATGGCTCTGCGGGAGCAACCGGGGTGGCTGAATTGAAATGGACTATCCTGGGTCTCCTGGATGGCTCAGTGTGTTAAGCTGCTGCCTTTGGCTGAGGTCATGATCTCAGAGTTCTCGATCAAGCCTCACATCGGGCTCTCTGCTTAGCAGGGAGCCTGCCTCCTACTCTCTCTCTGCCTGCCTCTCTGCCTGCTTGTGATCTTTGTCTGTCAAATAAATAAAAGAAATCTTAAAAAGAAAAATAAAGAAATGGTCTTTCCTGAGGATGGGGCCTAATGTGTGTTTGGGTCCATGAGGGCCTTGGAATGGGGCAGTGGCACCATGACCCTGAAGTATTCTCCTAAGCTTTTGAATAGCTCCCATGCACAAGTTTCCTTGTGGAGATGAGATTTGTTCTCATGGGTGCGTCAGGAAACCCCCTTTGCTGGTATTGGAATCCAGTCCTTTGAGGAGACATGCCTGTAAACCAAAGCAATGCATCCGATTATGGCCTAGGGTCCTGTCTGGTTCAATCTTCTTCTTTGGGGATATCCATCTATGGTATGAGTGGAGGTAGATGCTCAGCTGGTGTCAGACCGCCCTTGTTTGTCCCGGGAGACCTACACTATTGGGATGGCCTCGGGGATTTTGGAGGGTTCTCCTGATTTGTACGATTTTGGACAATGGAATGGGCAGAATTCCAATGGATTGTGTAGGCACAGTCCTAATATGTGGCTCCAGGGTCCACAACTTGGAGGGTTTGTGGCCCAGGACTTTGAGGACAGAAGTCTGAAAACAAAAACTCAGCTTAGGTTTGGGGACGTAGGTATAGCAGCCCAAATCTACAAACCATGTGAAGAACACTTCAGGATATGAAGAAAGAGCGAGTCTGAGGCGCTTGCTCAGGCTTTTGTCTCTGGATTATGTATCAATAGCCGTGGAATGTGCGGAGACCTCATGGGCCATGGACGAATCTTCATCTCTGTGGATTAGGCACGGCCCAATTCTTTTCGTCAATCTGTTGGATGGGAGGTCTCCTTTCAGGTTTGTTACCTCAGGTGTCCCAACCAAAGAGGAATTCCAAAGCAGAGCACTGTGGAAGAGTGAAGGGGCTACCCGAACTCTGGTTAAAAATTGGGGCCTAGGGGCATGGCAGGCTCAATATGCTGTCCCTTCAACAGCCACTTAGCAGCCTTACTTGAGGACTGGGTTCAGGCTGAGGGTCACAATGTGTGTTTGTGACCAATGTGGCCTGTGTACATTGGCGGGGCCACATGGGCAACACTGGTTTCATCTACACTGTACATTGGACCACATGCCAATCACAAGGTGTCTAGCCATGGGGAAGGAATTCTGATTTCTGCATCATTTTCAACCCTGGGCAGTGGTTGGAGATAAGGTCTAGTTTCTGAAGCCTGAAAACCGCAGTTGGGTAGAGATGAGGACTTAAGGCCTTGGTGGGTCTGATGTGCTCAGTGTGCAGTCAGCTGTCTGGGTGTTGGTCAGGAGGTTGGGCGCAGGTTGTGTCAGACAGTGCATTATGCCCAGGTTAGACTATATATTTGAGTACAGTCGAGTACCGTGTAGGTTTATCCTCATTTAAGGTGCCTGGGCAGCTTATTAAGCAATAAATTTTTTCTAGAGGTCAGGCAGAGTGCTGCATATGTGTCCGGAATTGCCAGACTTGAGGGATTCTGGGTCAGGAGTGTGAGGACAGAAGTCTGAGAACAGAAGCTAGACTCGGGCTTCAGGCCGAGGGCACGGCAGGTACCCCCTTCAGATCTGAACCATTATGTCATGCATCTGAACTCAAGGCGAGAATCAGACGTTGGCTCAGGTTTGAGTTTCTGTGCATGACTGCCGCTCCATGAAAGGAGCGGAATCTCAAGGTCATGGAGGTTTTCCCACGTTGGGAGTTGTGGGATGCCCCCTTCAAGGATTCCTTCTGCGGGACAATTGAGACCCGTTGGGCAGCTCCAGGACATCCCATATGGAATGACTCCAGAGCACCGTTCGTGGATGGATTCCAGGGAAGCCCGCCTCGCATTCCAATTGTCTCCTAGCAACAAGACAGTTGAGATCTGATGGCTCTGCTGGAGCAACCAAGGTGCCTGAGTTGAAATGGACTTTCCTGAGGATGGGGCCTAATGTGTGTTTGTGTCCATGAGGCCTTGGAATGGGGCGGTGGCTCCGGTATCCTGAAGTATTCTCCTAAGCTTTTAACATAGCTCCCATGCACAAGTTTCCTTGTGGAGACTAGATTTTCTGATGGGACCCTCAGGAAACCCCCTATGCTGGTATTGGAATCCAGGCTTTTGAGGAGACATGCCTGTAAACCAAAGCAATGGATCCGATTATGGCCTAGGGTCCTGTCTGGTTCAATCTTCTTATATGGGGTCATCCATCTATGGTATGAGTAAAGGTAGATGCTCTGCTGGTGTCAGACCGCCCTGGTTTGTCCCGGGAGACCTAAACTATTGGGATGGCCTCGGAGACTTGGTAGGGCTCTCCTAATATGTACGATTTTAGACAATGGAATGGGCAGAATTCCCATGCATGGGGTAAGCACAGTCCTAATGTGTGGCTCCAGAAGCCCCAGCCTGGAGGGTGTGCGGCCCAGGACTTTGAGGACAGAAGTCTGAAAACACAAACTCAGCTTAGGTTTGGGGATGTAGGTATGGCAGGCCCAATCTACAAACCATGAGAAGAACTCTTCAAGATATGAAGAAAGAGCGAGTCTGAGGCGCATGCTCAGGCTTTTGTCTCTGGATTTTGTATCAACGATGGCCGTGGAATGTGGGGAGGCCTCATGGACCATGGATAAATCTTCCTCTCTGTGGATATGGTCTGGTCCCAATGGTTTTCTGTCAATCTGTGGGATGGGAGGTCTCCTTTCAGGTTTGTTACCTCAGGTGTCCCACCCAAAGAGGAATTCCAAAGCAGAGCCCTGGGGAAGAGTGAAGGGACAACCCAAACTATGGTTAAAAATTGGGGCCTAGGGGCATGGCAGGCCCAATATGCTGTCTCTTCCTCCAGCCACTGAGAGGCCTTACTTGAAGACTGGGCTCAGGCTGAGGGTCACAATGTGTGTTTGTGACCAATGTGGCCCGTGAGCATGGGCGGGCCACATGGGCCACCCTGGTTTCAACTACACTGAACTTTGGACAACATGCCAATCACAAGGTTTCTTGCCATGGGGAATGAGTTCTGATTTCTGCATCATTTTCAACCCTGGGCAGTGGTTGGAGAGAAGGTCTAGGTTCTGAAGGCTGAAAACCACAGTTGGGAAGAGATGACGACCTAAGGCCATGGCGGGTCTGATGTGCTCATTGTGCGGTCAGCAGCCAGGGTGTTGGTCAGGAGGTTCGGGCACAGGTTATGTCAGACAGTGCATTAGTGCCCAGGTTAGACTATATAATTTGGGTACGGTCGAGTGCCGTGTAGGTTTATCCTCATTTGAGGTGCCTGGGCAGCTAAGTACTTAAGATATTTTTTCTATAGGGCAGGCAGAGTGCTGCATTGTGGGTCCGGAATTGCCATACTTGAGGGCTTCTGGGCTAGGAGTGTGAGGACAGAAGTCTGAGAACACAACCTAAACTTGGGCTTCAGGCCGAGGGAACTGCAGGTGTCCCCTGCAGATCTGAACCAATATCTCAAGCATATGAAGTCATGGCAAGGAACAGACGTTGTCTCAGGTTGGAGTTTCTGTGCATTACTGCCCCTTCATGAACGAAGCAGAGTCTCAAGGCCATGGAGGTTTTCCCAAGTTGAGAGTTGGGGGATGTTCCCTTCATGATTCCTTCTACGGGATAATTGAGACCTGTTGGGCAGCTCCAGGACCTCCCATATGGAAAGACTCCAGAGCATCGTTCGAGGATGGATGCCAGGGAAGCCCGCCTCACTTTCCAATTGTCTCCTAGCAACAAGACAGTGGAGATCAGATGGCTCTTCGGGAGCAACCAGGTTGGCTGAGTTGAAATGGACTTTCCTGAGGATGTGGCCTAATGTGTGTTTGTGTCCACGAGGGCCTTGGAATGGGGCGGTGGCACCGGGACCGTGAAGTATTCTCCTAAGCTTTTGACATAGCTCCCATGCACAAGTTTCCTCGTGGAGACGAGATTTAACCTGATGGGTGCCTCAGGAAACCCCCTATGCTGGTATTGGAGTCCAGGCTTTTGAGGATACATGCCTGTAAACCAAAGCAACAGATCCGATTATGGCCTAGGGTCCTGTCTGGTTCAATCTTCTTCTCTGGGTCATCCATCAATGGTATGAGTGGAGGTAGATGCTCAGCTGGTGTCAGACTGCCCTTGTTTGTCCCGGGAGACCTACACTATTGGGATGGCCTCGGGTAATTGGAGGGTTCTCCTAATATGTACGATTTTGGACAATGGAATGGGCAGAATTCCCATGCATGGAGTAAGCAAAGTCCTAATGTGAGGCTCCAGGGGCCCCAGCCTGGAGGGTGTGTGGCCCAGGACTTTGAGGACAGAAGTCTGAAAACACAAACTCAGCTTAGGTTTGGGGACGTAGGTATGGCAGGCCCAATCTACAAACCATGAGAACAACTCTTCAGGATATGAAGAAAGAGTGAGTCTGAGGCGCTTGCTCAGGCTTTTGTCTCTGGATTTTGTATCAACTATGGCCGTGGAATGTGGGGAGGCCTCATGGGCCATGGGCAAATCTTCCTCTCTGTGGATATGGCCCGGTCCCAGTAGTTTTTCGACAATCTGTGGGATGGGAGGTCTCCTTTCATGTTTGTTACCTCAGGTGTCCCAACCAAAGAGGAATTCCCAAGCAGAGCCCTGGGGAAGAGTGAAGGGACAACCCAATTATGGTTAAAAATTGGGGCCTAGGGGCATGGCAGGCCCAATATGCTGTCTCTTCATCCAGCCACTGAGCGGTCTTACTTTAGGACTGGACTCAGGCTGAGAGTCACAATGTGTATTTGTGACCAATGTAGCCTGTGAGCATGGGCGGGGCCACATGGGCCACACTGGTTTCAACTTCACTGAACTTTGGACAACATGCCAATCACAAGGTCTCTTGCCAAGGGGAAAGAGTTCTGATTTCTGCATGATTTTCAACCCTAGGCAGTGGTTGGAGATAAGGTCTAGGTTCTAAATCCTGAAAACCGCAGTTGGGATGAGATGATGACCTAAGGCCATGGTGGGTCTGATATGCTCAGTGTGCGGTCAGCTGCCTGGTTGTTGGTCAGGAGGTTCGGGCACAGGTTGTGTCAGACATTACATTAGTGTCCAGGTTAGACTTTATAATTTGGTTACATTGAGTGCCGTGTAGTTTTATCCTCATTTGTGGTGTCTGGGCAGCTAAGTACGCAAGATATTTTTTCTAGAGGGCAGGCAGAGTGCTGCATTGTGGGTCCGGAATTGCCAAACGTGAGGGCTTCGGGGCCAGTAGTGTGAGGACAGTAGTCTGAGAACACAAGCTAGACTCGGATGTCAGGCCGAGGGCAGGGCAGGTACCCCCTGCAGTTATGAACCAATATCT
Source organism: Mustela nivalis (assembly GCF_964662115.1). NCBI lineage: Eukaryota > Metazoa > Chordata > Mammalia > Carnivora > Mustelidae > Mustela > Mustela nivalis. The sequence goes on from NW_028136398.1 coordinate 483,790, forward strand.
CATGCATCTGAAGTCACGGCGTGGATCAGACTTTGGCTCAAGTTGGAGTTTCTGTGCATGACTGCCCCTTCATGAACGAAGCGGAGTCTCAAGGCTGTTAACGTTTTCCCACATTGGGAGTAGTGGGATGACCCCTTCAAGGCTTCCTTATTCGGGACATTTGAGACCTGATGGGCAGCTCCAGGACATTTCCTATGGAATGACTCCAGAGCATCGTTCGAGGATGGATGCCAGGGAAGATCGCTTCGCATTCCAATTGTCTCCTAACAACAAGACAGTTGAGATCTGATAGCTCTGCGGGAGACACCGGGGAGGCTGAGTTGAAATGGACTTTCCCGAGGTAAGGTCCAAAAGTGTTTGTGTCCATGGGGGCCTTGGAATGGGGCGGTGGCACCGGGACCCTGAAGTATTCTAAACTTTTGACATAGCTCCCATGCTCAAGTTTCCTTGTGCAGATGAGGTTTGTTCTGATGGGTGCCTCAGGAAACCCCCTATGCTTGTATTGGAATTCAGGCTTTTGAGGAGACATGCCTGTAAACCAAAGCTTGGATCCGATTATGGCCCAGGGTCATGTCTGGTTCCATCTTCTTCTCTGGGGACATCCATCTATGTCATGTGTGGAGATAGAGGCTCAGCTGGTGTCAGACCGCGCTTGTTTGTCCCGGGAGACCTACACTTTTGGGATGGCCTCGGGGACTTTGCAGGGTTCTCCTAATATGTACGATATTGAACAATGGAATGGGCAGAATTTCCATGCATGGGGTAAGCACAGTCCTAATTTGTGGCTCCAGGGGCCCCATCCTGGAGGGTGTGAGGCCCTGGAATTTGAGGACAGAAGTCTGAAAACACAAACTCAGCTTAGGTTTGGGGACGTAGGTATGGCAGGCCCAATCTACAAACCATGAGAAGAAAACTTCAGGATATGAAGAAAGAGCGAGTCTGAGGCGCTTGCTCAGGCTTTGTTCTCTGGATTTTGTATCAACGATGACCGTGGAATGTGGGGAGACCTCATGGGTCATGGACAAATCTACCTCTCTGTGGATATGGCCCGGTCCCAATGGTTTTTCGTCAATCTGTGGGTTGGGAGTTCTCCTTTCAGGTTTGATACTTCAGGTGCCCCAAACAAAGAAGAATTCCAAAGCAGAGCCCTGGGGAAGAGTGAAGGGACTAGACAGTTAAGATCTTATGGCTGTGCGGGAGAAACCGGGGTGGCTGAGTTGAAATGGACTTTCTTGAGGATGGGGCCTAATGTGTGTTTGTGTCCATGAGGGCCTTGGAATGGAGGTTGTGTGGGTCCAGGCTGTGGGCACAGATGTCTGGAAACACAAACTCAGCTTATGAGTGGCGCCTAGGGTATGGCAGGCCGGATGTACAGCCCAAGAGGGAGCTCCTGGGCCTCTGAAACAAGGGCGAGTGGGAGGCGTTCCTTCAGGCTTTTGTCTCTGGATGTTGTGTCCCAGATAGCCGTGGATTGGACGGGTGGCCTCAGGGACTATGGACGAGTATCCCTCTCTGGGTATTTGTCCCAGCTCCCAAGAGTTTGGGGTCATTTTGTGGGAAGGGTGGAGTCGTGTTGTCTGGCTCATGTGTCTCTCCAAGAATGGGATTCTAGAGCAGAGCCCCCGGTACGGGCGGGGCGACTGGAAAACTCAAACACTGGTGAGGATTGGGTGCCTAGCGGCCTGGCAAACCCCATGTGTGGGCTCTTGGTCCAGGCCCTGACAGGCCTTTCTTTGACATGGGGCTCACACTGAGGGTCACAGTGTGAATTTGTGCTGCTGCACTCAGGGTTGGGCGTGGAATCAGGGGCCATGAAGTTTTCTCTCACCCTGAAGGTGTGACTCCATGCCTAGAGCAAGCTTTACAGCCATGGGGAAGGAGGAGTTCTGTATTGTGCTTGTGATCCCCAGCTGTGTTGAGAATTGATATACATTTTAGGTTGAGATATTTGAAAACCAAGGTTAGGAAGAGTTGATGGCATAAGACCATGGCGTGTCCGAAGTGCTGGGTGTGTGGCCAGCTGTCTCCTTGTCTGTCTGGACGTGTGGCTTCAGACTGTGTCAGATGGAGCATAAGTGCCGAGAGCCGCCTATCCAGTTTGGGTACCGTCGAGGCCCGAGCAGGTTGATCCTCATCTGGGTTTTCTGGAGAACCCCACAGGGAAACGTTTTTCTTCCGTTGGGCAGACACTGGGCTGGGTTGTGGTTCTGGAGTTCCTAGTCCGGAGGGCTTGTTTGCCAGGAGTGTGAGGAAGGAACTCTGAAAACACAAGCTAGCCTGAGGTTTGGGACCGAGGGCAGAGCAGGCCCACTCTGCAGAGGCTGTATCGAGATCTCCTGCACTGAGGTCATATCAACTATGAGACGTGCCTCAGGCTAGAGTTTTTGTCCTACAAGGCCTCTTCCTTAAGGGTGTGGGGGCTTCATGACGCCAGGGAGGTTTGCCTACGATGGGATTTCTGAACTACTCCAAACCTCAAGGTTTCCTTCTGCACGACTGTCAAGTCCTATTGGATGGTTCCAGGAGGTCCAATATGGAAAGACTCGAGAGCAGGGGTCTAAGCATGGATGCCTGGGAACGCCACCTCATATTCCCACTCTTTAGTCAGGACAAGGAAGGCTCAATCTGCGGGCTCCTGGGTGAGCTACCCAGAGGGGATAGTTGAAATGGACTCTACTGAAGATGAGTCCTACTGTGGCTTGGTGGCCTGGGAGAACTTGGAATGTGGAGGTTGCTCAGGGACTCTGCAGGATTCTGCAACCTGAGGTGTTTAACACGGCTCCAACAAGGAAGCTTCCCATGTGGAGTCGAGTGGAGTTCTGTTGAGTGCCTCAGGAAAGCCCCATATCCTGTTCTTCGAACCAAAGCCTCTAAAAAGTGACACCTGGACACCAAAGCAAGAGTTGAGATTAGGGCCTAAGGGCCTGGCCAGCTCAACCTTCTATCTCTGGTGAACTCTGTGTGCATGCCTTCGTGGAGGTAGCTGCTCAGCTTGTGTCTGAATGCCCCTGTGTGTCCAGGGAGGCTCCCAGTAGTGAGATGTCCTCGGGGGCATTGAGTTTTCTCATAATCTGGAGGTGTGTGGCCAAAGGAATGGACACAGTTTCCCAGTAGATAGCAGGCACTGTCCTGTGGTATGGCTCCAGAGGACCCAGCCTAGAGGCTGTGTTTGCCCAAGCTGTGGGGACAGATGTCTGAAAAAGCAAACTTGGCTCAGCTAGGGGCCAAGGTAATAGCAGGCCTGATCTCCAGTCCGTGAGAAGAGATCCTCTGGATATCAAAGGAGGCCAAGTGGGGGGCAGTCGCTCAGGCTTTTGTCTCTGGGTGTTGCGTTCACAGTGGCCGTTCAGGGTAGGGGTTGCTTCAGGGGCCGAGGAAGAGCCTTCCTCTCGGGGGATTGTCCAAGCTCCCAAGTGTTTGGGTTCAATCTGTGGGAAGGGAAGAGTACTGTTTTCTGCCACAGGGGACCCCCCAGGAGAGGGACTCTAGAGCACAGCAGTGGCCTCCCTCAACTGGAATACACACCATCTAGTTAGTCCTGAGTGCCTAGGGGCATGGCAAGCCACATATGCAAGATCTTGGTCCAGTCACTGAGAGGCGTTACTTGAATAAGGTACTCACGCCGAGGGTCACCATGTGTGTTTGTGCCCAAGGCGGCCCTCACGCATGGGCGTGGCCTCATGGGCCATGCTGTTTTCTCCTACACTGAAGGTTTGACTCACTGCCAGCAGCAAGGTTTCTTGCCATGGGGAAGGAGGGGTTCTGTCTTGTGCATCAGGTTCCCCCCTTTGCAGGAATTGGAGATAAGGTCCAGGTTCTGATGACTGAAAACCCAGGTTGGGAATGGATGGTGGCCTAAGGCAGTGGCGGGTCCAATGTGCTGGTGTGCAGCCAGCTGTGTCGGTGTCTGTTGGAAGGTCTGGGCTCAGGCTATTTGCGCCAGAGCATCAGTGTTTAAGGTAGCCTATGCAATTGGGGTGTTGCCGAGGGCCAAGCAGTTTGATCCTCATTTGGGGTTGCTGGGCAGCACCATAGACAATGTTTTTCTCCTGGGAAGCAGGCAGAGTGCTTCATTGTGGCCCCAGAATTCCCAGTAGGGAGGGTTTGTGGGCCAGGAGTGTGAGGACGGAAGTCTGAAAACACAAGCTAGGGTGAGGATTGGAGCCAAGGGCAGAGCAGGCCCTCTTGGCAGAGGCTGAATCAAAATCTCCTGCATCTGAAGTCAGGCTGAGGATCAGACGTTGGCTGAGGCTGGAGTATGTGTCCATGATGGCACCTTCATGAAGCGGGGGCCTCATGAGGCCAAGGAAGTTTTCCCACGCTGAGTTTGGAGGTTGTCCCAAACCACAAGGTTTCCTTCTGCGGGATATTCGTGTCCTGTTGCATGGCTCCAGGACATACCCTACGGAAGGACTGGAGAGCAGGGTACGAAGGATGGATCCCTGTACAGAATGCCTCGGGTTCCCATTGACCATGAGCGACAAGATATGTTTGATCTGCTGCCTCTGGGGCACGCTACCCAGGGGCTGAGTTCAAATGGCCTGTCCTGAATGCATCATAATGTGCGTTTGGGTCCATGGATACCTTGGAATGCGCTTGTTGTTGAGTGGCCCTGCGGAACTCTCCTTCCTGAAGCATTTGATACATCCCCAATAAGAAAGCTCCCCATGTGGAGACGAGAGAGGTTTGGCTTGGTGCCTCAGAAAAGCCCCGTGTGCTGGTCTACGAAAACAGTCCTCTGAGGACGGACACATGGAAACCAAAGCTAAGGTTCAGATTACGGCCTGGCGGCGTCTCCATTTCAACCTTCTGTCCCTGGGGATACTATCTGAGAGTCTAAGTGGAGATAGATGCTCCGCTGGTGTCAGAGAGCCCCTCTTAGTCCAGGGTGGCCTACACTATTGATGGCCTCAGGGGCCTTGGAGCTTTTCCCTAACCTGTAGGGATGTGGTCAATGGATTGGGCACACTTTCCTTGGAGAGGGCAGGCACAATCTTTCGCTGTGGCTCCAGAGGCTTTAGCCTGGAGGTTGTGTGGGTCCAGGCTGTGGACACAGAAGTCTGAAAACACAAACTCAGCTTATGAGTGGCGCCTAGGGTATGGCAGGCCGGATGTACAGCCCGAGAGGGAGCTCCTGGGCCTCTGAAACAAGGGCGAGTGGGAGGCGTTCCTTCAGGCTTTTGTCTCTGGATGTTGTGTCCGGGATAGCCGTGGATTGGAGGGGTGGCCTCATGGACTATGGAGGATTATCCCTCTCTGGGGATTTGTCCCAGCTCCCAAGAGTTTGGGGTCATTTTGTGGGAAGGGTGGAGTCGTGTTGTCTGGCTCATGTGTCTACCCAAGAAAGGTATTTGAGAGCAGAAAACCAGGTACGTGCGGGGCGACTGGAAAACTCAAACACTCGTGAGGATTGGGTGCATAGGGGCTTGGCAAGCCCCATATGCGAGCTCTTGGTCCAGGCCATGACAGGACTTTCTTTGACATAGGGCTCACGCTGAGGGTCACAGTGTGAATTTGTGCCCAAGCAGCAATCATGTTTGGGCGTGGCATCAGGGGTCATGAAGGTTTCTCCCACTCTGAAGGTGTGACCCATGCCAAGAGCAAGCTTTACAGCCATGGGAAAGGAGGAGTTCTGTTTTGTGCTTCCGATTTCCAGCTGTGTGGAGAATTGATATACATTCTAGGTTCAGATATTTGAAAACCAAGGTTAGGAAGAGGTGACGGCATAAGACCATGGCGTGTCCGAAGTGCTGGGTGTGTGGCCAGCTGTCTCCTTGTCTGTCTGGACATTTGTCTTCAGGCTGTGTCAGACAGAGCATGAGTGCCCAGAGCAGCCTATCCAATACGGGGACCATCGAGGCCGGAGCAGGTTGATCCTCATCTGGGTTTACTGGAGAGCCCCACATGGAAACGTTTTTCTTCCATTGGGCAGACACTGGCTGGGTTGTGGTTCTGGAGTTCCTAGTCCGGAGGGCTTGTTTGCCAGGAGTGTGAGGAAGGAAGTCTGAAAACACAAGCTAGCCTGAGGTTTGGGACCGAGTGTAGAGCAGGCCCACTCTGCAGAGGCTGAATCGAGATCTCCTGCACTGAGGTCATGTCAACTATGAGACGTGCCTCAGGCTAGAGTTTTTGTCCAGCATGGCCTCTTCCTTAAGGGTGTGGGGGCTTAATGACGCCAGGGAGGTTTCCCTACGGTGGGATTTGTGAACTACACCAAACCTCAAGGTTTCCTTCTGCATGACAGTCGAGTCCTATTGGATGGTTCCAGGAGGCCCCATATGGAAAGACTCGAGAGCAGGTGTCTAAGCATGGATGCCTGGGAACGCCACCTCATATTCCCACTCTTTAGTTAGGACAAGGCAGGCTCAATCTCCGGGCTCCTGGGTGAGCTAACCAGAGGGGAGAGTTGAAATGGACTCCCCAGAAAATGAGTCCTATTGTGGCTTGTTAGCCTGGGAGACCTTGGAATGTGGAGGTGGCTCAGGGACTCTGCAGGATCCTCCAACCTGAGGTGTTTGTCACGGCTCCAACAAGGAAGCTTCCCATGTGTGGATGAGAGGAGTTTTGTTCAGGGCCTCAGGAAAGCCCCATATCCTGTTCTTCGAACCAAAGCCTCTGAAAAGCCTCTGAGGAGTGACACCTGGAAACCAAAAAAGAGTTGAGATTAGGGCCTAATGGCCTGTCCGACTCAACCTTCTATCCCTGTTGATATCTGTGTGCCAGCCTTCGTGGAAGTAGCTACTCAGGCTGTGTCCCTATGCCCCAGTGTGTCCAGGGAGGCTCCCAGTAGTGGGATGTCCTCGGGGGACTTGAGGTTTCTCATATTCTGGAGGTGTGTGGCCAAAGGAATGGACACAGTTTCCCAGGAGAGAGGAGGCACGGTCCTGTGGTATGGCTCCAGAGGACCCAGCCTAGAGGCTGTGTTTTCCAGGGCTGTAGGGACAGATGTCTGAAAAAGCAAACTTGGCTCAGCTAGGGGCCAAGGTAATGGCAGGCCTGATCTCCAGTCCGTGAGGGGAGATCCTCTGGATATCAAAGGAGGGCAAGTGGGAGACAGATGCTCAGGCTTTTGTCTCTGGGTGTTGCGTTCACAGTGGCCGTTCAGGGTAGGGGTTGCTTCAGGGGCCGAGGAAGAGCCTCCAACACAGGGGATAGTCCAAGCTCCCAAGTGTTTGGGTTCATTCTGTGGGAAAAGAAGAGTACTGTTTTCTGGACAGGGGACCCCCCAGGAGAGGGACTCTAGAGCACAGCAGTGGTTTCCCTCAACTGGAATACACACCATCTAGTTAGTCCTGGGTGCCTATGGGCATGGCAAGCCACATATGCGGGCTCTTGGTCCAGTCACTGTGAGGCGTTACTTGAATAAGGTACTCACTTTGAGGGTCACAATGATGAGGGAGCAGGAGGCTGGCTGAGGACAAAGCAAAAGCTGGCGCCTTGCACCCCCTCTTCACCTGCTCCCCTCCATATGTGTAGCATTCCTCAGGCACCCCTGACCACCATAAAATGATAAATAGTTAACTTGCAGGGATCGCAATCCTGCAGAACAGGAATCTCCCTTGCCCTACAAGATGTCCTAGAGACCTGAACAGGGAGGTTACCTTATCAATAGCACAAATTTCCAGAGGCAAATAACTCTTGGTTCCTGAAGCCCTAATGTCCCCCTCCCACCATAAACTGGAGGAGACTGGGGTAGAAAGGAATGTAATTGATAGCCAGATCATAATGCCCCACCAAGAATCCCCCATTATCTTGATGTTAGTGCTTGACCTAGGGACGACATTAATCAAGCCATAATGTCAAAGACTCCCCCCCGGCACCTTGTAGACCCTCCCTAGCATGTGAGAACTCTGTCGAAATCCCCCATTCCTTCACCACCTCCCCCCAACCGTGGGGTATATAACATGCCCACCTTCACAACCCGGGGCAGCAGCTCTTCCTGCCCACGGGTTCTGTCCCCGTGCTTTAATAAACCACCATTTTGCACCAATGACGTCTTAAGAATTCTTTCTTTAGTCGTCGGCTCCGAACCTCCTCACCACACCGAACCTGACTTAAGGTTCTGGGACTTCATCATTTTTGGCGAGCCAGCCAGGAGATTTGTGAGTCTTTACATTTGGACTCTGAGCTTCGGTGCAAATTGGTGAGTACTTTCTCTCCTTTTCTGTACTCTCGTTCCAGGGCTCTTTCAAGGAGTATGGTCTTATTGGAACACTTGCATGTCAATTGCTCAGGCTGTAATCCTCTAGCCCGTGGCTACTCCACGGGGAGGAAAGCGTCTGCCTTTTGACTGTAAGCTAGTACCCTGGCCGGAATGGCAATAAGACCCAGAAACTTGATGGCCTCACTCTATTCCTGTTCTTATAGAAAGTTGTCTCTCTTGGGCACGGGACAGCCACCTAAGTCACCAGGACGGCTGCCAATCTTAAGACTCCCGTGTGAGGTTTCCTCCTGATTGATCTAATGTGATCCCCTCCACATGCCCGGTCTAGCCACTTCTGGCCGCGAGACCTCCATTGGGAGCCGGCCGAAACCAGTACCTGATTGAATTAAAACGCAACCGGGGACCGTTCCCTAGGGAAGTTGGCTGCAAAAACCACATGTGTTGGAATGTCGCATAGACCATGATGGATTTCAATCTTTACTGTTTCTCGTCAGTGTCCTCTGCAAACCGCCTAAAGCTATGAAATTGGGTAATTTCCCCTTGCCAAACTTTTCTAGTACTTCCATGGGTTAATATGGCAAAACAGTATGCAATCTTCAGAATATATGATGGCATGGCACAAACGTTTTAGTCCATTCACCAGGCACCCATTGGCAGCCTAGGATGCGATGGGGAAGCGGAGGGACGCCGGCACCCCTTCCAGGGCCTTTAACGGCAGGAATGCCTTCCCAGGGAAGGCAAAACGGTGATCAATAGCGATTTTTGTTGAGGGACGCCTCCGGTCGCTTTTGACACAGGAACCTCTGACATATCCTGCGTGGGACGCTACCCAGGAGTCAGGGGGGATTTGGTAATGGACCTTCTTTACTTTTCTGGAAGCATGGCCTCAGTAGGCTTCTTCAGTTCCCAAGGACTCTACCTTGGGGTGCCTTTTAACCCACTGGAAATAATTTGGATTGCAAAACTTAGGAAAGGACTGAGCTCCTGTAACACTGCATGGCCTCAGTGGGATCTATCAGTTAGATCTCTGCAGGAAACAGGGCAAATGGACCTAGGACACCTTCACTGCTCATACCTAGGCCTTTATTGCTCTACACCAGGACCCCAGACTAAGGTGCTTTTGCAAAATGTGTTTGCCCAAATGAGTCAGCTAGTAAACTTTCTCCTGACATATTGGATGGTAATTACATAAATAAGCCTTCTTCTAGTAAACCCAGGTTGCTGGGCCATCCCTAGCAAAGGGGACTCTGGCTTTATTTCTTTCTGTTTCTCCTAATAGATGCGGGGGATTCTCCCTCACTCACATCCCGTGTTAATGGCTATAACTGGAGCCAACTGGGGTTGGTCTAACTCGAGACAGAGACCATAGGGAATATTCCCAAGCAGCTGCCGAAACTCTCTTTGTTTCGGGGAAGTTTCCCTGTGTTCTCTGGCCTGACTTGGACTGCCTAACCCCTCCCCCCTTGCTGGTGGGAAAGCATGGCGTCTGCTCCTCTGTTGGGGCTTATGAGCTCCGAAACCGGGAATCTTTTCTCTGCCTCCTGGCAGCACTTTGTTTCTTCTGTTTCCCCCTTACGTGTTTCTGTACCAACGTGTGTGCAGCCTGCATGACTAGCTTCTAGATTATGCACCACGGCTCCTTCTCTCTTCACTGTCAAGGAGCGAGAAGAGCCCCCCTGGACCTAACACCCCCACTCCAGATCTTCCCACGCATGTCTCAGGTAAACATTCAAAGTGGAGTGGGTCCAGGTGGAACATAAATCACTATTGGAACTAAGTTAAGTTTGTTGGTTTAATTAAGACCTGTCTTTTAAGTTTACAGCAGTAAATGTGAAGCTTTTATTCTATCAAAGTTTACTGAAGGTCAAATAAGCTCATGTTATTTATTAAAATTTGTTAGCAAAGAAATGACTAAACTGATGGTTAATTGTCTGTCTCAAATTTCTAATGGGTAATTGCTGAAGGAGCTTTCAAAGTCTTTGGTAACCTGAAAGTTTTAAAGTTTTGCTTGGATGACAAAAGGAATTAAATTGTGGACATCTAGGTCTTAACCAAACAGGATAAAATGCTAAGTCGTTAATTTCTGGATGTAGGCTTGTGCTTTTTGACTTCTTACTGCAAAGAAACTAAGAGTATTTAAATCTGCTGGTAAACTTGTTTTCCACTTAACTGATTCATAAATTGCCACCTGAAGAATTCTGTTGTAACAGTTCACAATTGGTTAATAACTAAAGGTGTTTCTAAGAATACAAAGTTCTGCTTAGTGTAACTAAGACTGATGGAAATAAAGGGAAACTCTGTATGTAGGAAAGTAGGAGATATGTAAGAAAGATTTAAGGAATGGGAATACATTTTGTTGAAGGTAAAGGAAGGTAATTTTGTCCTAAATGAGATGGTTGTTTGGAAGGAAATGGCTTGGGACAAAACCTGAATGCAAAGGAAAGTTGTAGAAGGTTTGTGAAGGGAAATCTTCAGAAAAGGAATTTTAGCTATGGTCAAGAATGGATTGAGATTGAAATGAATGGGTTTTAAAGGTACATTGGTACAAGACTGAAATTGTCTCTGTTCAAAAGGACAATGTTTTCTTAGATCAATTGATCTGCTGTTAAGAAAATGTAAATGGTTTTCTCTTTGCCTGCCCAGAAAAACGAGTTTCTATGTTCAGTTTTATCAGGTGTTTAACATCCCTAATTATATTTAGGCATGTGCTTTAAAACTTTCTAAGATTTTAGCAAATGTTGACAAGATTTAAATCGTAAATCTCTTTAACTCAGGCTTTTCCTTGGTATGTGAAGTTGCTCATGAAGTACTACTGAACCAATGATAAACCTTGGGTTACATTTGGGAAAATGCTATAACTATTCTAGAGATTCTACGCACTTCCTAAAGTTTTAACGTTTTGAGAGATCATCGCTTGATACTGTAATTATGGAAATGCTATGTATCACAGAAATAACCTGATTTCCTTGCAGCTAAATTGTAAACTCCCATGTCTCTTTAGCTCTAACCATATCCATTCTGAGTTTTTGTCATTTATAATTGTTTTAATTCTCTGGTAAAATGAGTTTTATCTTCAAGGATATTCCTATAAAGGACTTTCAGGCAAATACAGATATTTGATATGCTTGAAAATCCTAAAACTGAAACGGGTAAGAATTTCCAGAACTGACTAAAGCCGCATTCACCAGAATTAGTAACATGGGACTAAATGAACTAAAAGATTATAGTGTTGTGTCTCTTAATGTTTTGTCTTTAAACATTGCTGGTTCTCTCTACTGTTTGCTCTTACAGACTAGGGATACTCCCTCCTAGTTATCTGTAACTTATAGAGATGTAAAAGTGCTCATTTGTAAAAGTGCTCAAGGCATTCAAATTTTCTCTCTATCTGAACCCTCTGAAACCAAAAGGTCTTAGTATTCTTTCTTCATGACAATCAGTCATTTGCATAAGTTCAATAAGAATCTGTTCTCCTTGTAACAGGAAAGAATTGGAAACTGGTTATTTTACCAAGGCTTTGACTGGGATGTCATATTTGAAAAGACTCAGATATGACCAGACAGCTTTAAGGAACTAAGGTTGACTTTATGAAACCTGGAGCCATAAAGCCCCTTGGGACTGTTGGCCTGATACCTTGCTTACAGAGTTCCCAGCAGCCCCACCAGGTGAGTAAAGAATGTCACTCCTTGGTAGGTGCAGTCTCGGGAAGAGGAATTCGCCCAAAGGTATTGCAGGCATGCCTCATGGCAAGTACAGGGCTTGGCTTCTGGCCCGGAGAGGCTACTAAAAGTTCAACCTAGAGATTCCTTATACAAAGTTCCAGCAAAGCAGATTCTAAAAGATCTATTGATCACAGTCACTGTTCTTGCTGAGCTTATGTAAATAATTAGGCCAAGTTTGTTAACACTGGACTTGTTTCACAAGTGAATTAGTCCTGATTTGGCTATCTCTGGAAATGAGGGTTATTTTAGAGAGAAAAATTATGTTTTAATAACACACCTTTATGGATGTTGAATTCTAGATTTGATTGTCTTTAAATGTTTACCTAAGCTATACAATTTGAGGTAAACTTCAGAGAAGTTACACAATAGCTCATTTAGATGATCTTCTTGCTTTTTTATTTTGTGGGGATATTAGCAGACCCCACGGCACATGATTAAACAACTGGAAAAATGGGATTGATTCCCCTGCAATGGTATAACTTAACTAACACCTTATGTGTGGCTGGGATAATGAAATTGCCTAAAAGCCAACCTATCACACTCCATAGGATTAACTATGGACTTGTGGAGATAATGGATGACCCCACTTTCTTTATGAGTGGATTGAATGATCCCTGGGGGACTCCCCTTATCTCTTGACAAGTTTTCTCCCACTTGGCAATGATCCTCTGTAATCAGGATATTGTTAAGGTTGGACCACTCAAAGGTCTTCTTATTGGTTTCACCCCTTTGTCATATTTATCCTAGAGGCCACCTCTGTTGAGGTGCAATTGCAAATAGATGCTTTAGCTAAGCATGGAACAGCCCTCCTATAAAAGAGCCTCAAAGCTCACTATGGGACAGTCCTTGACTATAATGATGTCACATCAGGTCCAGATTTGTCTTAGAAGCCAAAGGCCACCAATGGATGTGGAAGCCAACTTATTAAATACTGGGCTACACTAACAGATGTGCCAGAAATAATACTTAAAACTTGTCAAACTTTAAACCTAGTTACCTGTATGCCTGAACCTGACCACTGTACTTCTTTCTCTATAGAGCAAAAATGTTCAAAGTTATTGATCTTGCTTACTCTATTTGTCCAGATTTAAGATGCCCCTGTTAAAAATACGAATGACAGTTGGTTTTCTGATGACAGTAGTTTTCATAGAAAAAATAAGAAAAGCTAGGTGTGCCATAGTGCTCACTAGCACTTTGCAATTGCCAAAGTCTAAGAATTAACATTTATACTGACTCCAAATATGCTTTCCTGGTACTACATGCTCATGGAGCTATTTGGAAGGAAAGGGGATTGCTATCAAGCCATAACTCCCCAATCAAATATGAGCCTAAGTTATAAAACCCTCCTTATCGCTATACTGAAGATGGCATATATCAGATCCGGGATACATATTTGTGGTTCACACCCACGATTGGACAGCTCAGTTAAAAGGCAGTTTTATGCTGGGAACAAAAGAATCATACGTAGGATACTTGGACAAATAACACACAGTATCGAGGATGGCTATCATTAGAAATGTGTTCCCAAATAATAGTACTCCAGGCTACTGAATGTTTTGCTACTGATTGGGTAAGGTGACCTGGCATCAGATGGCCAGCTCCAAATGGAACCCACTGGATATGTGGAACTAACCTGTGGCCCTGGCTTCCTCCCGGGTGGATAGGTCGCTGTACTTTAGGATTTGCCTGGATTCATGGGCGCATTACTAAAACCATTACAACTCCAGCTAATCTCCCCAACTTGAAACAAAGATGGACACAATCTGTTTTTAAATGGTATGATCACTTAGCATCCATTTTTGTTCCATCTGCGGGACTAGAGGATGTCATGTGGCATGTAGAAGCCCTTAATAAATATACTACAAAGGCACTCAATGATTCACTAAATAGCATCTCCCAGCTTAATACCGAAGTGTCACAGATATGCAAGGCAGTCCTACAAAATAGGATGGCCTTGGTTGTCCTGACAGCAGCCCAGGGTGGCACATGTGCAATTATCAAGACAGAATGTTGTGTATACATTCCAGACTATCACAAAAATGTCACAGGACTAATAAAAGGATATTAATACACAGATTAAGGCCCTACAAGATCCCTCTCTCTCTCTCAGTAAATGGTTAAGTTCCTAATTTGAAGGAGGACTATGGCCAAATCTCCTTTTTGGGCTTCTTATTCTTATCGCCTTATTAATCTTAATATGTTGCTTTGTTCCATGTTTCTCTACTTGGTGCCGAGACTCCATTGCTACAATGACTACACCACAGCAGACGATCCTTGTCGCGCGCGAGGACGCCTCTTCACTGTCAGAGCTGGATTCAGCTGCCTCCACCTTTTGTAACTCCCTTATACGTTCCTACCCTGACCAATATTGACCCGAGCAGGTAGGGACAGTTCTACGCCCCTATTCAGCACGAAGAAGTTACAGAAGATGAGACCTTCCACCTTCAACCACCTTAAAGATTTAAGGGTCAAAATTGTTCAGGGGGGAATGATGAGGGAGCAGGAGGCTGGCTGAGGACAAAGCAAAAGCTGGCGCCTTGCACCCCCTCTTCACCTGCTCCCCTCCATATGTGTAGCATTCCTCAGGCACCCCTGACCACCATAAAATGATAAATAGTTAACTTGCAGGGATCGCAATCCTGCAGAACAGGAATCTCCCTTGCCCTACAAGATGTCCTAGAGACCTGAACAGGGAGGTTACCTTATCAATAGCACAAATTTCCAGAGGCAAATAACTCTTGGTTCCTGAAGCCCTAATGTCCCCCTCCCACCATAAACTGGAGGAGACTGGGGTAGAAAGGAATGTAATTGATAGCCAGATCATAATGCCCCACCAAGAATCCCCCATTATCTTGATGTTAGTGCTTGACCTAGGGACGACATTAATCAAGCCATAATGTCAAAGACTCCCCCCCGGCACCTTGTAGACCCTCCCTAGCATGTGAGAACTCTGTCGAAATCCCCCATTCCTTCACCACCTCCCCCCAACCGTGGGGTATATAACATGCCCACCTTCACAACCCGGGGCAGCAGCTCTTCCTGCCCACGGGTCCTGTCCCCGTGCTTTAATAAACCACCATTTTGCACCAATGACGTCTTAAGAATTCTTTCTTTAGTCGTCGGCTCCGAACCTCCTCACCCCACCGAACCTGACTTAAGGTTCTGGGACTTCATCAACAATGTGTGTTTGTGCCCATGGGCGTGGCCTCATAGGCCATGCCATTTTCTCCTACACTGAAGGTTTGACTCACTGCCAGCAGCAAGGTTTCTTGCCATGGGGAAGGAGGGGTTCTGACTTGTGCATCAGGTTTTCCCTGTGCAGGGATTGGGGATAGGGTCTAGGTTCCAATGAATGAAAACACAGGTTGGGAATGGATGGTGGCCTAAGGCAGTGGCGGGTCCAATGTGCTGGATGTGCAGCCAGCTGTGTCGGTGTCTGTTGGAAGGTCTGGGCTCAGGCTATTTGCGCCAGAGCATCAGTGTTTAAGGTAGCCTATGCAATTGGGGTGTTGCCGAGGGCCAAGCAGTTTGATCCTCATTTGGGGTCTCTGGGCAGCACCATAGACAATGTTTTTCTCCTGGGAGGCAGGCAGAGTGCTTCATTGTGGCCCCGGAATTCCCAGTAGGAAGGGTGTGTGGGCCAGGACTGTGAGGACGGAAGTCTGAAAACACCAGATAGGGTGAGGATTGGATCCAAGGGCAGAGCATGCCCACGCTGCAAAGGCTGAATCGAAATCTCCTGCATCTGAAGTCAGGCTGAAGATCAGACGATGGCTGAAGCTGGAGTATGTGTCCATGATGGCACCTTCATGAAGCAGGGGCCTCATGAGGCCAAGGAAGTTTTCCCATGCTGAGTTTGGAGGTTGCCCCAAACCACAAGGTTTCCTTCTGCGGGACATTCGAGTCCTGTTGCCTGGCTCCAGGACATACCATACGGAAGGACTGGAGAGCAGGGTTCGAAGGATGGATCCCTGTACAACATGCCTCGCATTCCCATTGACCATGAGCGACAAGATATGTTTGATCTGCTGCCTCTGGGCACACTACCCAGTGGGCTGAGTTGAAATGGCCTCTCCCGAGGATGGGTCATAATGTTCGTTTGGGTCCATGGAGACCTTGGAATGTGCTGGTTGTTCAGTGGCCCTGCGGACCTCTCCTACCTGAAGGGTTTGATACATCCCCAGTAAGAAAGCTCCCCATGTGGAGACAAGAGAGGTTTCGTTTGGTGCCTCAGAAAAGCCCCCTGTGCTGGTCTATGAGAACAGTCCTCTGAGGACAGACACATGGAAACCAAAGTTAAGTTTCATATTAGGGCCTGGGGGCCTGTCCTTTTCAACCTTCTGTCTCTGGGGACAATGTCTGAGATTCTCAGTGGAGATAGTTGCACCGCTGGTGTCAGAGAACCACTCTTAGTCCAGGGTGGCCTACACTATTGATGGCCTCAGGGGCCTTGGGGATTTTCCCTAACCTGTAGGGTTGTGGTCAATGGATTGGGCACACTTTCCTTGGAGAGGGAAGGCACAATCTTTCGCTGTGTCTCCAGAGGCCCTAGCCTGGAGGTTGTGTGGATCCAGGCTGTGGAGACAGAAGTCTGAAAACACAAACACAGATCATGAGTAGCGCCTAGTGTATGGCAGGCTGGATGTACAGGCCGAGAGGGAGCTCCTGGGCCTCTGAAACAAGGGCGAGTGGGAGGCGTTCCTTCAGGCTTTTGTCTCTGGATGTTGTGTCCGGGATAGCCGTGGATAGGAGGATTGGCCTCAGGGACTGTGGACGAGTATATCTCTCTGGGGATTTGTCCCAGTCCCAAGGGTTTGGGGTCATTTTGTGGTAAGGGTGGAGTCGTGTTTTCTGGCTCATGTGTCTCTCCAAGAAAGGGATTCCAGAGCAGAGCCCCAGGTACGGGCTGGGCGACTGGTAACCTCAAACACTGGTGAGGATTGGGTGCATAGGGCCTTGGCAAACCCCATATGTGGGCTCTTGGTCCAGGTCCTGACAGGCCTTTCTTTTAAATGGGGCTCATGCTGAGGGTCACAGTGTGAATTTGTGCCCAAGCAGCACTCAAGTTTGGGCGTGGCATTAGGGGCCATAAAGGTTTCTCCCACCTTGAAGTTGTGACTCCATGCCAAGAGCAAGCTTTACAGCCATGGGGAAGGAAGAGTTCTGTTTTTTGCCTGCGATACCCAGCTGTATGGAGAATTGATATAATGTCTAGGTTCAGATATCTGAAAACCAAGTTTAGGAAGAGTTGATGGCATAAGACCATGGCGTGTCTGAAGTGCGGTGTGTGCGGACAGCTGTCTCCTTGTCTGTCTGGACGTCTGGCTTCAGGCTGTGTCAGACAGAGCATGAGTGCCCAGTGCAGCCTATCCAGTTCGGGCACCGTCGAGGCCCGAGCAGGTTGATCCTCATCTGGGTTTTCTGGAGAGCTCCATAGGGAAACGTTTTTCTTCCGTTGGGCAGACACTGGGCTGGGTTGTGGTTGTGGAGTTCCTAGTCTGGAGGGCTTGTTTGCCAGGAGTGTAAGGAAGGTGGTCTGAAAAAACAAGCTAGCGTGAGGTTTGTGACCGAAGGCATGGCAGGCCCACTCTACAGAGGCTGAATCGAGATCTCCTGCTCTGAGGTCATGTCAACTATGAGACGAGCCTAAGGCTAGAATTTTTTCCAGCATGGCCTCTTCCTGAAGGGTGTGGGGGCTTCATGAGGCCATGGAGGTTGGCCTACGATGAGATTTGTGAACTACTCCAAACCTCAATGTTTCCTTCTGCACGACTGTCGAGTCCTATTGGATGGTTCCAGGAGGCCCCATACGGAAAGACTCGAGAGCAGGTGTCTAAGCATGGATGCCTGGGAACGCCACCTCATATTCCCACTCTTTAGTCAGGACAAGGCCGGCTCAATCTGTGGCCTCCTGGGTGAGCTACCCAGAGGGCAGAGTTGAAATGGACTGTCCTGAAGATGAGTCCTACTGTGGCTTGGTGGCCTGGGAGACCTTGGAATGTGGAGGTGGCTCAGGGACTCTGCAGAATTCTCCAACGTGAGGTGTCTGACACGGCTCCAACAAGGAAGCTTCCCATGTGGAGACAAGAGGAGTTCTGTTCAGTGCCTCAGGAAAGCCCCATATCCTGTTCTTCGAACCAAAGCCTCTGAGGAGTGACACCTGGAAACCAAAGCAAGAGTTGAGATTAGGGCCTAAGGGCCTGTCCGGCTCAACCTTCTATCACTGTTGACATCTGTGTGCATGCCTTCATGGAGGTAGCTGCTCAGCTTGTGTCCGAATGCCCCTGTGTGTCCAGGGAGGCTCCCAGTAGTGGGATATCCTTGAGGTTTCTCATATTCTGGAGGTGTGTGGCCAAAGGAATGGACACAGTTTCCCAGGAGAGAGCAGGCACGGTCCTGTGTATGGCTCCAGAGGACCCAGCCTAGAGGCTGTGTTTGCCAGGGCTGTGGGGACAGATGTCTGAAAAAGGAAACTTGGCTCAGCTAGGGGCCAAGGTAATGGCAGGCCTGATCTCCAGTCCGTGAGGGGAGATCCTCTGGATATCAAAGGAGGGCAAGTGGGACGCAGTCGCTCAGGATTTGTCACTGGGTGTTGCGTTGACAGTGGCCGTTCAGGGTAGGGGTTGCTTCAGGGGCCGAGGAAGAGCCTTCCTCTCAGGGGATTGTCCAAGCTCCCAAGTGTTTGGGTTCATTCTGTGGGAAGGGAAGAGTACTGTATTCTGCCACAGGGGACCCCCCAGGAGAGGGACTCTAGAGCACAGCAGTGGCTTCCCTTAACTGGAATACACACCATCTAGTTAGTCCTGGGTGCCTATGGGCATGGCAAGCCACATATGCGGGCTCTTGGTCCAGTCACTGAGAGGCGTTACTTGAATAAGGTACTCACGCTGAGGGACACAAGGTGTGTTTGTGCCCAAGGCGGCCCTCAGGCATGGGCGTGGCCTCGTGGGCCATGCCGTTTTCTCCTACACTTAAGGTTTGACTCACTGCCAGCAGCAAGGTTTCTTGCCATGGGAAAGGAGGGGTTCTGACTTGTGCATCCGGTTACCCCTGTGCAGGGATTGGAGATAAGGTCTAGGTTCCGATGACTGAAAACCCAGGTTGGGAATGGATGGTGGCCGAAGGCAGTGGCGGGTCCAATGTGCTGGGGGTGCAGCCAGATATGTCGGTGTCTGTAGGAAGTTCTGGGCTCAGGCTATTTGCGACAGAGCATCAGTGTTTTATGTAGCCTATGCAATTGTGGTATTGCCGACGCCAAGCTGTTTGGTCCTCATTTGGGGTTCTGGGCAGCACCATAGACAAAGTTTTTCTCCTGGGAGGCAGTCAGAGTGCTTCATTGTGGCCCCAGAATTCCCAGGAGGGTGGGTTTTTGGGCCCGGAATGTGAGGACAGAAGTCTGAAAACACAAGCTAGGGTGAGGATTGGAGCCAAGGGCAGAGCAGGCCCACTCTGCAGAAGCTGAATCAAAATCTCCTGCATCTGAAGTCAGGCTGAGGATCAGACGTTGGCTGAGGCTGGAGTATGTGCCCATGATGGCACCTTCATGAAGCGGGGGCCTCATGAGGCCAAGGAAGTTTTCCCACGCTGAGTTTGGAGGTTACCCCAACCACAAGGTTTCCTTGTGCGGGACATTCGAGTCCTGTTGCATAGCTCCAGGACATAGGATACGGAAGGACTGGAGAGCAGGGTTCGAAGGATGGATCCCTGTACAGCATGCCTCGCATTCCCATTAGCCATTAGCCACAAGATTTGTTTGATCTGCTGCCTCTGGGGCACGCTACCCAGGGGGCTGAGTTGAAATGGCCTCTCCTGAGGATGCGTCGTAATGTGCGTTTGAGTCCATGGAGACCTTGGAATGTGCTGGTTGTTCAGTGGCCCTGCGGAACTCTCCTACCTGAAGGGTTTGATACGTCCCCAGTAAGAAAGCTCCCCATGTGGAGCCGAGAGAGGTTTGGTTTGGTGCCTCAGAAATGCCCCGTGTGCTGGTCTACGAAAACAGTCCTCTGAGGACAGACACATGGAAACCAAAGCTAAGGTTCAGATTAGGGCCTGGGGGCCTGTCCATTTCAACCTTCTGTCTCTGGGGACACTAGCTGAGAGTCTAAGTGGAGATAGATGCTCCGCTGGTGTCAGAGAGCCCTTCTTAGTGCAGGGTGGCCTACACTATTGATGGCCTCAGGGGCCTTGGAGCTTTTCCCTAACCTGTAGGGTGGTGGTCAATGGATTGGGCACAATTTCCTTGGAGAGGGCAGGCACAATCTTTCGCTGTGGCTCCAGAGGCCCTAGCCTGGAGGTTGTGTGGGTCCAGGCTGTGGGCACAGAAGTCAAAAAACACAAACTCAGCTTATGCGTGGCGCCTAGCGTATGGCAGGCCGGATGTACAGCCTGAGAGGGAGCTCCTGGGCCTCTGAAACAAGGGCGAGTGGGAGGCGTTCCATCAGGCTTTTGTCTCTGGATGTTGTGTCCGGGATAGCCGTGGATAGGAGGGGTGGCCTCAGGGACTGTGGACGAGTATCTCTCTCTGGGGATTTGTCCCAGTCCCAAGAGTTTGGGGTCATTTTGTGGTAAGGGTGGAGTCGTGTTTTCTGGCTCATGTGTCTCTCCAAGAAAGGGATTCCAGAGCGGAGCCCCAGGCACGGGCTGGGCTACTGGTAACCTCAAACACTGGTGAGGATTGGGTGCATAGGGCCTTGGCAAACCCCATATGTGGGCTCTTGGTCCAGGTCCTGACAGGCCTTTCTTTGACATGGGGCTCATGCTGAGGGTCACAGTGTGAATTTGTGCCCAAGCAGCACTCAAGTTTGGGCGTGGCATCAGGGGCCATAAAGGTTTCTCCCACCTTGAAGTTGTGACTCCATGCCAAGAGCAAGCTTTACAGCCATGGGGAAGGAAGAGTTCTGTTTTTTGCCTGCGATACCCAGCTGTATGGAGAATTGATATAATGTCTAGGTTCAGATATCTGAAAACCAAGGTTAGGAAGAGTTGATGGCATAAGACCATGGCGTGTCTGAAGTGCGGTGTGTGCGGACAGCTGTCTCCTTGTCTGTCTGGACGTCTGGCTTCAGGCTGTGTCAGACAGAGCATGAGTGCCCAGTGCAGCCTATCCAGTTCGGGCACCGTCGAGGCCCGAGCAGGTTGATCCTCATCTGGGTTTTCTGGAGAGCTCCATAGGGAAACGTTTTTCTTCCGTTGGGCAGACACTGGGCTGGGTTGTGGTTGTGGAGTTCCTAGTCCGGAGGGCTTGTTTGCCAGGAGTGTAAGGAAGGTGGTCTGAAAAAACAAGCTAGCGTGAGGTTTGTGACCGAAGGCATGGCAGGCCCACTCTGCAGAGGCTGAATCGAGATCTCCTGCTCTGAGGTCATGTCAACTATGAGACGAGCCTAAGGCTAGAATTTTTTCCAGCATGGCCTCTTCCTGAAGGGTGTGGGGGCTTCATGAGGCCATGGAGGTTGGCCTACGATGAGATTTGTGAACTACTCCAAACCTCAATGTTTCCTTCTGCACGACTGTCGAGTCCTATTGGATGGTTCCAGGAGGCCCCATACGGAAAGACTCGAGAGCAGGTGTCTAAGCATGGATGCCTGGGAACGCCACCTCATATTCCCACTCTTTAGTCAGGACAAGGCCGGCTCAATCTGTGGCCTCCTGGGTGAGCTACCCAGAGGGCAGAGTTGAAATGGACTGTCCTGAAGATGAGTCCTACTGTGGCTTGGTGGCCTGGGAGACCTTGGAATGTGGAGGTGGCTCAGGGACTCTGCAGAATTCTCCAACGTGAGGTGTCTGACACGGCTCCAACAAGGAAGCTTCCCATGTGGAGACGAGAGGAGTTCTGTTCAGTGCCTCAGGAAAGCCCCATATCCTGTTCTTCGAACCAAAGCCTCTGAGGAGTGACACCTGGAAACCAAAGCAAGAGTTGAGATTAGGGCCTAAGGGCCTGTCCGGCTCAACCTTCTATCTCTGTTGACATCTGTGTGCATGCCTTCATGGAGGTAGCTGCTCAGCTTGTGTCCGAATGCCCCTGTGTGTCCAGGGAGGCTCCCAGTAGTGGGATATCCTTGAGGTTTCTCATATTCTGGAGGTGTGTGGCCAAAGGAATGGACACAGTTTCCCAGGAGAGAGCAGGCACGGTCCTGTGTATGGCTCCAGAGGACCCAGCCTAGAGGCTGTCTTTGCCAGGGCTGTGGGGACAGATGTCTGAAAAAGGAAACTTGGCTCAGCTAGGGGCCAAGGTAATGGCAGGCCTGATCTCCAGTCCGTGAGGGGAGATCCTCTGGATATCAAAGGAGGGCAAGTGGGACGCAGTCGCTCAGGATTTGTCACTGGGTGTTGCGTTGACAGTGGCCGTTCAGGGTAGGGGTTGCTTCAGGGGCCGAGGAAGAGCCTTCCTCTCGGGGGATTGTCCAAGCTCCCAAGTGTTTGGGTTCATTCTGTGGGAAGGGAAGAGTACTGTATTCTGCCACAGGGGACCCCCCAGGAGAGGGACTCTAGAGCACAGCAGTGGCTTCCCTTAACTGGAATACACACCATCTAGTTAGTCCTGGGTGCCTATGGGCATGGCAAGCCACATATGCGGGCTCTTGGTCCAGTCTCTGAGAGGCGTTACTTGAATAAGGTACTCACGCTGAGGGACACAAGGTGTGTTTGTGCCCAAGGCGGCCCTCAGGCATGGGCGTGGCCTCGTGGGCCATGCCGTTTTCTCCTACACTTAAGGTTTGACTCACTGCCAGCAGCAAGGTTTCTTGCCATGGGAAAGGAGGGGTTCTGACTTGTGCATCCGGTTACCCCTGTGCAGGGATTGGAGATAAGGTCTAGGTTCCGATGACTGAAAACCCAGGTTGGGAATGGATGGTGGCCGAAGGCAGTGGCGGGTCCAATGTGCTGGGGGTGCAGCCAGATGTGTCGGTGTCTGTAGGAAGTTCTGGGCTCAGGCTATTTGCGACAGAGCATCAGTGTTTTATGTAGCCTATGCAATTGTGGTGTTGCCGACGCCAAGCTGTTTGGTCCTCATTTGGGGTTCTGGGCAGCACCATAGACAAAGTTTTTCTCCTGGGAGGCAGTCAGAGTGCTTCATTGTGGCCCCAGAATTCCCAGGAGGGTGGGTTTTTGGGCCCGGAATGTGAGGACAGAAGTCTGAAAACACAAGCTAGGGTGAGGATTGGAGCCAAGGGCAGAGCAGGCCCACTCTGCAGAGGCTGAATCAAAATCTCCTGCATCTGAAGTCAGGCTGAGGATCAGACGTTGGCTGAGGCTGGAGTATGTGCCCATGATGGCACCTTCATGAAGCGGGGGCCTCATGAGGCCAAGGAAGTTTTCCCACGCTGAGTTTGGAGGTTACCCCAACCACAAGGTTTCCTTGTGCGGGACATTCGAGTCCTGTTGCATGGCTCCAGGACATAGGATACGGAAGGACTGGAGAGCAGGGTTCGAAGGATGGATCCCTGTACAGCATGCCTCGCATTCCCATTAGCCATTAGCCACAAGATTTGTTTGATCTGCTGCCTCTGGGGCACGCTACCCAGGGGGCTGAGTTGAAATGGCCTCTCCTGAGGATGCGTCGTAATGTGCGTTTGAGTCCATGGAGACCTTGGAATGTGCTGGTTGTTCAGTGGCCCTGCGGAACTCTCCTACCTGAAGGGTTTGATACGTCCCCAGTAAGAAAGCTCCCCATGTGGAGCCGAGAGAGGTTTGGTTTGGTGCCTCAGAAATGCCCCGTGTGCTGGTCTACGAAAACAGTCCTCTGAGGACAGACACATGGAAACCAAAGCTAAGGTTCAGATTAGGGCCTGG
This sequence comes from Mustela nivalis, assembly GCF_964662115.1. Taxonomy (NCBI): domain Eukaryota; kingdom Metazoa; phylum Chordata; class Mammalia; order Carnivora; family Mustelidae; genus Mustela; species Mustela nivalis. The sequence goes on from NW_028136398.1 coordinate 507,460, forward strand.
GGGCCTGTCCATTTCAACCTTCTGTCTCTGGGGACACTAGCTGAGAGTCTAAGTGGAGATAGATGCTCCGCTGGTGTCAGAGAGCCCTTCTTAGTGCAGGGTGGCCTACACAATTGATGGCCTCAAGGGCCTTGGAGCTTTTCCCTAACCTGTAGGGTTGTGGTCAATGGATTGGGCACAATTTCCTTGGAGAGGGCAGGCACAATCTTTCGCTGTGGCTCCAGAGGCCCTAGCCTGGAGGTTGTGTGGGTCCAGGCTGTGGGCACAGAAGTCAAAAAACACAAACTCAGCTTATGCGTGGCGCCTAGCGTATGGCAGGCCGGATGTACAGCCTGAGAGGGAGCTCCTGGGCCTCTGAAACAAGGGCGAGTGGGAGGCGTTCCATCAGGCTTTTGTCTCTGGATGTTGTGTCCGGGATAGCCGTGGATAGGAGGGGTGGCCTCAGGGACTGTGGACGAGTATCTCTCTCTGGGGATTTGTCCCAGTCCCAAGAGTTTGGGGTCATTTTGTGGTAAGGGTGGAGTCGTGTTTTCTGGCTCATGTGTCTCTCCAAGAAAGGGATTCCAGAGCAGAGCCCCAGGCACGGGCTGGGCGACTGGTAACCTCAAACACTGGTGAGGATTGGGTGCATAGGGCCTTGGCAAACCCCATATGTGGGCTCTTGGTCCAGGTCCTGACAGGCCTTTCTTTGACATGGGGCTCATGCTGAGGGTCACAGTGTGAATTTGTGCCCAAGCAGCACTCAAGTTTGGGCGTGACATCAGGGGCCATAAAGGTTTCTCCCACCTTGAAGTTGTGACTCCATGCCAAGAGCAAGCTTTACAGCCATGGGGAAGGAAGAGTTCTGTTTTTTGCCTGCGATACCCAGCTGTATGGAGAATTGATATAATGTCTAGGTTCAGATATCTGAAAACCAAGGTTAGGAAGAGTTGATGGCATAAGACCATGGCGTGTCTGAAGTGCGGTGTGTGCGGACAGCTGTCTCCTTGTCTGTCTGGACGTCTGGCTTCAGGCTGTGTCAGACAGAGCATGAGTGCCCAGTGCAGCCTATCCAGTTCGGGCACCGTCGAGGCCCGAGCAGGTTGATCCTCATCTGGGTTTTCTGGAGAGCTCCATAGGGAAACGTTTTTCTTCCGTTGGGCAGACACTGGGCTGGGTTGTGGTTGTGGTTGTGGAGTTCCTAGTCCGGAGGGCTTGTTTGCCAGGAGTGTAAGGAAGGCGGTCTGAAAAAACAAGCTAGCGTGAGGTTTGTGACCGAAGGCATGGCAGGCCCACTCTGCAGAGGCTGAATCGAGATCTCCTGCTCTGAGGTCATGTCAACTATGAGACGAGCCTAAGGCTAGAATTTTTTCCAGCATGGCCTCTTCCTGAAGGGTGTGGGGGCTTCATGAGGCCATGGAGGTTGGCCTACGATGAGATTTGTGAACTACTCCAAACCTCAATGTTTCCTTCTGCACGACTGTTGAGTCCTATTGGATGGTTCCAGGAGGCCCCATACGGAAAGACTCGAGAGCAGGTGTCTAAGCATGGAGGCCTGGGAACGCCACCTCATATTCCCACTCTTTAGTCAGGACAAGGCCGGCTCAATCTGTGGCCTCCTGGGTGAGCTACCCAGAGGGCAGAGTTGAAATGGACTGTCCTGAAGATGAGTCCTACTGTGGCTTGGTGGCCTGGGAGACCTTGGAATGTGGAGGTGGCTCAGGGACTCTGCAGAATTCTCCAACGTGAGGTGTCTGACACGGCTCCAACAAGGAAGCTTCCCATGTGGAGACAAGAGGAGTTCTGTTCAGTGCCTCAGGAAAGCCCCATATCCTGTTCTTCGAACCAAAGCCTCTGAGGAGTTACACCTGGAAACCAAAGCAAGAGTTGAGATTAGGGCCTAAGGGCCTGTCCGGCTCACCCTTCAATCTCTGTTGACATCTGTGTGCATGCCTTCATGGAGGTACTGCTCAGCTTGTGTCCGAATGCCCCTGTGTGTCCAGGGAGGCTCCCAGTAGTGGGATGTCCTTGAGGCTTCTCATATTCTGGAGGTGTGTGGCCAAAGGAATGGACACAGTTTCCCAGGAGAGAGCAGGCACGGTCCTGTGGTATGGCTCCAGAGGACCCAGCCTAGAGGCTGTGTTTGCCAGGGCTGTGGGAACAGGTGTCTGAAAAAGGAAACTTGGCTCAGCTAGGGGCCAAGGTAATGGCAGGCCTGATCTCCAGTCCGTGAGGGGAGATCCTCTGGATATCAAAGGAGGGCAAGTGGGACGCAGTCGCTCAGGATTTGTCACTGGGTGTTGCGTTGACAGTGGCCGTTCAGGGTTGGGGTTGCTTCAGGGGCCGAGGAAGAGCCTTCCTCTCGGGGGATTGTCCAAGCTTCCAAGTGTTTGGGTTCATTCTGTGGGAAGGGAAGAGTACTGTATTCTGCCACAGGGGACCCTTCAGGAGAGGGACTCTAGAGCACAGCAGTGGCTTCACTTAACTGGAATACACACCATCTAGTTATTCCTGGGTGCCTATGGGCATGGCAAGCCACATATGCGGGCTCTTGGTCCAGTCACTGAGGGGCGTTACTTGAATAAGGTACTCACACTGAGGGTCACAAGGTGTGTTTGTGCCCAAGGCGGCCCTCACGCATGGGCGTGGCGTCATGGGCCATGCCGTTTTCTCCTACACTGAAGGTTTGACTCACTGCCAGCAGCAAGGTTTCTTGCCATGGGAAAGGAGGGGTTCTGACTTGTGCATCCGGTTACCCCTGTGCAGGGATTGGAGATAAGGTCTAGGTTCCGATGACTGAAAAACCAGGTTGGGAATGGATGCTGGCCTAAGGCAGTGGCGGGTCCAATGTGCTGGGGGTGCAGCCAGATTTCTGACACCAGCTGATAATCGACCTCCACTCATACCATAAATGGATGTCCCCAGAGAAGAAGATTGAACCAGACAGGACCCTAGGCCATAATAGGATCCACTGCTTTGGGTTACAGGAATGTGTCATCAAAAGCTTGATTCCAATACGAGCATAGGGGTTTTCCTGAGCACCCATCAGAACTCATCTTGTCTCCACAAGGAAACCTGTGCATGGGAGCCATGTCCAAAGCTTAGGAGAGTACCTCAGGGTCCCGGTGCCACCGCCCCATTCCAAGGCCCTCATGGACACAAAAACACATTAGGACCCATCCTCAGGAAAGTCCATTTCAACTCAGCCACCCCGGTAGCTCCGGCAGAGCCATCAGATCTAAACTGTCTTGTTGCTAGGAGACAATTGGAATGCGAGGCGGGCTTCCCAGGCATCCATCCGCGAACGGTGCTCTGGAGTCATTCCATATGGGATGTCCTGGAGCTGTCCAACAGGTCTCAATTGTCCCGCCGAAGGAATCCTTGAAGGGGGCATCCCACAACTCCCAACGTGGGAAAACCTCAATGGCCTCGAGATTCCGCTCCCTTCATGAAGCGGCCGTCATGCTCAGAAACTCCAACCTGAGCCAACGTCTGATCCTCGCCCTGACTTCAGATGCATGAGATATTGGTTCAGATCTGCAGGGGGTACCTGCCGTGCCCTCGCCCTGAAACCCAAGTCTAGCTTGTCTTCTCAGACTTCCGTCCTCACACTCCTGCCCCGAAGCCCTCATGTTTGGCAATTCCGGAACCACAATGCAGCACTCTGCCTGCTCTCTAGAAAAAATATGATTGCCTCATGAGCTGCCCAGGCACCTTAAATGAGGGTAAACCTACACAGCACCCGACTTTACCCTAATTATATAGTCTAACCTGGGCTCTAATGCACTGTCGAACACAACCTGAGCCCGGACCTCCTGAACAACACCCAGAAAGCTGACCGCACACTGAACACATAAAACCCGCTATGGCCTTAGGTCATCATCTCTTCCCTACCTCAGTTTTCAGGCTTCAGAACCGAGACCTTATCTCCAATCACTGCCCAGGGGTGAGTGTGATGCAGAAATCAGAACTCCTACTTACCCATGGCAAGAACCCTTGTGGTTGGCACGTTGTCCAACGTTCAGTGTAGGAGAAACCAGCATTCACCATGAGGCCCCGCCCATTCTTGAGTGTGATGAGGGCATACACATACATTGTGACCCTCAGCATGAGTCCTGTCCTCTAGTAAGTCCTCTCAGTGGCTGGACCATTAGATGTCCTAATGGGCTTGACATGTCCCTAGGCCCCAATTTTTAACCAGATTTCTGATTGTCCAGTCGCCCCTCCCCAGGGCTCTACTCTGGAATCCCTCATTTGGTGGGACACCTGAGGTTAAAAAACAAAACAACAACAACAAAAAAAAAACGGACTTCTTCCAGCCGACAGAATGACCCCAAACTCTTTGGACGGGGCCAAACCCCAGAGAGTAAGACTCGTCCATTTCCCATGAAGTCACCCAGAAATTCCACGACCATGAGTGACACGATATCCAGAGACAAAAACTTGAGCAGGAGCCTCACACTCGCCCTTCTTTCAAATCCCGAAGACTTCTCCTCATGGTCTGTAGATCAGTCCTGCCATACCTATGACCCGAAAGATAAGCCGAGTTTGTGTTTTCAAACAACTGTCCAAACAGCCCTGACCTACACAACCTACAGGCTCTGGCCCCTGGAGCCAAACCTGAGGACTGTACCTGCCCTCTCCAAGGGAATTGTGTGTGCCCATTCCAATGGCCACAAACCTTATAATAGGATAAACCTCCAAAGTCCCTGATCCATCTCAACAGTGGTGGTTTCCCAGGAAAAACAGGGCATTCTGAGCCCAACTGAGCACCTACCTGCACTCAGACCCATGGACAGATGTCCCCAGAGGTAAAAAGGAAAGAACAGGCCCCTAGGCACTAATCAGATCCATTGCTTTGGTTTCCAGGCATCTCTCCTCAGAGGCCTGGATTTCAAAAGCAGCATATAGCTGTTTCTTGACTCACCCATCAGAAAACATCTCATCTACATATGGGAAACTTGCACGTTGGAGCTGTGTCAAAGCCTCTGTTTAGGAGAACCCTTTAGGGCCCCAGTGCCACCGCTTCATTCCAAGGTCTCCATAGACACAAAAGCACATTAGGACCCATCCCCAGGGGTGTCCATTTCAACTCAGCGTCCTCGGTTGCTCCCCACAGATCCAGGAGATCTAACTTGTCTTGTTGCTTAGGACAATTGGAATGCGAGGTGGGCTACCCAGCCATCCATCCTTAGAACCCTGCTCAGAATCATTGGCCTGGAGCCAAACAACAGGTCTCAATTGTCCTGCAGAAGACTCTCTGCAGTTTGGAGCTTCTCACAACTCCCTTCGTGGGAAAACCCCCATGGCCTCGTGATGCCCACCCCCATTCCTGAAGGGGCCATCAGGGACAGAAACTCCAACCTGAGCGATCGTCTGATCCTCGCCCTGACTTCAGATGCACGAGATCTCGATTCAGGTCTGTAGATTGTGCCTGCCATGGTATCACCCAGAAACTTAAGCCTAGCTTGTTTTCTAAGACTTTTGTCGTCAGACTACTGGCCCACAAGCCCTCCAGTTTGGCAATCCAGAACTACAATGCAGCACTCTGCCGGCCCTCTAGAAGAAAAACATTGTCCTCTGGGGCTACCCAGTAACCCCAAATGAGGATCAACCTGCACCGACCTTGGCTGTACCCCAAATACATAGGCTGACCAGGGCACTAATGCCCTTTCTGACACAGCCTGAGCCTGGACACCCTGGCCCCTCGAGACAGCTGGCCGCACACTGAGCACATCGAGCCGCCATGGCCTTAGGTCGTCATCTCTTCCCAACCTCGGTTTTCAGGTTTCAGAACCTAGACCTTATCTCCAATCACTGCCCAGGGTTGACGGTGATGCAGAAATCAGAACTCCTTCCCCATGGCAAGAAACCTTGTGGTTGGCATGTTGTCCAACGTTCAGTGTAGTTGAAACCAGTGTGGCCCATGAGGCCCCGCCCATGCTCGCGGGCCACATTGGTCACAAACACATATTGTGACCCTCAGGCTGAGCCCAGTCCTCAAGTAAGGCCACTCAGTGGCTGGATGAAGAGATAGCATATTGGGCTTGCCATGCCCCTAGGCCCCAATTTTTAACCATAGTTCGGGTTGTCCCTTCAGTCTTCCCCACGGCTTGGCTTTGGAATTCCTCTTTTGGTGGGACACCTGAGGTATCAAAACTGAAATGAGTCCTCCCATCCCACAGATTGACGAAAAGCAATTGGGAATCGGGCCAAATCCTCAGAGGAAGATTCGTCCATGGCCCATGAGGCCTCCCCGACATTCCACGGCCATCGCTGATACAAAATCCAGAGACAAAAGCCTGAGCAAGCGCCTCAGACTCGCACTTTCTTCATATTCTAAGAGTTCTTCTCATGGTTTGTAGATCGGGCCTGCCATACCTACGTCCCCAAACCTACTCTGAGTTTGTGTTTTCAGACTTCTGTCCTCAAAGTCTTGGGCCACACACCCTCCAGGCTGGGCCCCTGGAGCCACACATTAGGACTGTGCCTACCAATCCATGGGAATTCTGCCCATTCCATGGTCCAAAATCGTACAAATTAGGAGAAACCTCCAAAGTCCCTGCGGCCATCCCAATAGTGTAGGTTGCCCGGAACAAGCAAGGGCTGTCTGACACCAGCTGATAATCGACCTCCACTCATACCATAGATGGATGTCCCCAGAGAAGAAGATTGAATCAGAAAGGACCCTAGGCCATAATAGGATCCACTGCTTTGGGTTACAGGCATGTGTCATCAAATCTTGATTCCAATACGAGCATAGGGGTTTTCCTGAGCACCCATCAGAACTCATCTCGTCTCCACAAGGAAACCTGTGCATGGGAGCCATGTCCAAAGCTTAGGAGAGTACTTCAGGGTCCCGGTGCCACCGCCCCATTCCAAGGCCCTCATGGACACAAAAACACATTAGGACCCATCCTCAGGAAAGTCCATTTCAACTCAGCCACCCCGGTAGCTCCGGCAGAGCCATCAGATCTATACTGTCTTGTTGCTAGGAGACAATTGGAATGCGAGGCGGGCTTCCCAGGCATCCATCCGCGAACGGTGCTCTGGAGTCATTCCATATGGGATGTCCTGGAGCTGTCCAACAGGTCTCAATTGTCCCGCCGAAGGAATCCTTGAAGGGGGCATCCCACAACTCCCAACGTGGGAAAACCTCAATGGCCTCGAGATTCCACTCCCTTCATGAAGCGGCCGTCATTCTCAGAAACTCCAACCTGAGCCAACGTCTGATCCTCGCCCTGACTTCAGATGCATGAGATATTGGTTCAGATCTGCAGGGGGTACCTGCCGTGCCCTCGCCCTGAAACCCAAGTCTAGCTTGTCTTCTCAGACTTCCGTCCTCACACTCCTGGCCCCGAAGCCCTCAAGTTTGGCAATTCCGGACCCACAAAGCAGCACTCTGCCTGCCCTCTAGAAAAAAAAATGATTGCCTCATGAGCTGCCCAGGTACCTAAAATGAGGGTAAACCTACACAGCACTCGACTTTACCCAAATTATATAGTCTAACCTGGGCTCTAATGCACTGTCGAACACAACCTGAGCCGGGACCTCCTGACCAACACCCAGAAAGCTGACCGCACACTGAGCACATAAAACCCGCCATGGCCTTAGGTCATCATCTCTTCCCTACCTCAGTTTTCAGGCTTCAGAACCGAGACCTTATCTCTAATCACTGCCCAGGAGTGAGTGTGATGCAGAAATCAGAACTCCTACTTACCCATGGCAAGAACCCTTGTGGTTGGCACGTTGTCCAAAGTTCAGTGTAGGAGAAACCAGCATTCACCCTGAGGCCCCGCCCATTCTTGAGTGTGATGAGGGCATACACATACATTGTGACCCTCAGCATGAGTCCTGTCCTCTAGTAAGTCCTCTCAGTGGCTGGACCATTAGATGTCATAATGGGCTTGACATGTCCCTAGGCCCCAATTTTTAACCAGATTTCTGATTGTCCAGTCGGCCCTCCCCAGGGCTCTACTCTGGAATCCCTCATTTGGTGGGACACCTGAGGTTAAAAAACAAAACAACAACAACAACAACAACAACAAAAAAACACTTTTCCAGCCCACAGAATGACCCCAAACCCTTTGGACGGGGCCAAACCACCAGAGAGTAAGACTCGTCCATTTCCCATGAAGTCACCCAGAAATTCCACGACCATGAGTGACACGATATCCAGAGACAAAAACTTGAGTAGGAGCCTCACACTCGCCCTTCTTTCAAATCCCGTAGAGTTCTCCTCATGGTCTGTAGATCAGTCCTGCCATACCTATGACCCGAAAGAAAAGCCGAGTTTGTGTTTTCAGACAACTGTCCAAACAGCCCTGGCCTAAACAACCTACAGGCTCAGGCGCCTGGAGCCAAACCTGAGGACTGTACTTGCCCTCTCCAAGGGAATTCTGTGTGCCCATTCCAATGGCCACAACCCTTCTAATAGGTTAACCTCCAAAGTCCCTGATCCATCTCAATAGTGGTGGCTTCCCAGGAAAAACAGTGGCAATCTGATCCCAACTGAGCACCTACCTGCACTCAGACCCATAAACAGATGTCCCCAGAGGTAAAAAGGAAGAACAGGCCCCTAGGCACTAATCAGATCCATTGCTTTGGTTTCCAGGCATCTCTACAGAGGCCTGGATTTCAAAATCAGCATATAGCTGTTTCTTGACTCACCCATCAGAAAATATCTCATCTACACATGGGAAACTTGCACGTTGGAGCTGTGTCACAGCCTCTCTTTAGGAGAACCTTTTAGGGCCCCAGTGCCACCGCTTCATTCCAAGGTCTCCATAGACACAAAAGCACATTAGGGCCCATCCCCAGGGGTGTCCATTTCAACTCAGCGTCCTCGGTTGCTCCCCACAGATCCAGGAGATCTAACCTGTCTTGTTGCTAGGAGACAATTGGAATGCGAAGTGGGCTACCCAGCCATCTATCCTTAGAACCCTGCTCAGAATCATTGGCCTGGAGCCAAACAACAGGTCTCAATTGTCCTGCAGAAGACTCTCTGCAGTTTGGAGCTTCTCACAACTCCCATCGTGGGAAAACCCCCATGGCCTCGTGATGCACCAGCACTCATGAAGGGACCATCAGGGACAGAAACTCCAACCTGAGCGATCGTCTGATCCTCGCCCTGACTTCAGATGCACAAGATCTCGATTCAGGTCTGTAGATTGTGCCTGCCCCAGAAACCTAAGCCTAGCTTGTGTTCTCAGACTTTTGTCATCAGACTACTGGCCCACAAGCCCTCCAGTTTGGCAATCCAGAACTACAATGCAGCACTCTGCCTGCCCCCCAGAAGAAAAACATTGTCCTCTGGGACTTCCAGTAACCCCAAGTGAGGATCAACCTGCACCTAACTTGGATGTACCCCAAATACATAGGCTGACCAGGGCACTAATGCCCTTTTTGACGCAGCCTGAGCCTGGAACCCCTGGCACCTCCCAGACAGCTGGCCGCACACTGAGCATATTGAGCCGCCATGGCCTTAGGTCGTCAACTCTTCCCAACCTCGGTTTTCAGGTTTCAGAACCTAGACCTTATCTCCAATCACTGCCCAGGGTTGAAGGTGATGCAGAAATCATAAATCCATCTCCATGGCAAGAAACCTTATGGTTGGCATGTGGTCCAACGTTCAGTGTAGTAAAACCAGAATGGCCAATGAGGCCCCACCCATGCTCGCGGGGCACATTGGTCACAAACACACTTTGTGACCCTCAGGCTGAGCCCAGTCCTCAAGTAAGGCCACTCAGTGGCTGGATGAAGAGATAGCATAATGGGCTTGCCATGCCCCTAGGCCCCAATTTTTAACCATAGTTCGGGTTGTCCCTTCAGTCTTCCCCACAGCTTGGCTTTGGAATTCCTCTTTTGGTGGGACACCTGAGGTAACAAAACTGAAATGAGTCCTCCTATCCCACAGATTGACGAAAAGCAATTGCGAATCGGGCCTAATCCTCAGAGAGGAAGATTCGTCCATGGCCCATGAGGCCTCCCCGACATTCCACGGCCATCGCTGATACAAAATCCAGAGAAAAAAGCCTGAGCAAGCGCCTCAGACTCGCACTTATTCATATCCTGAAGAGTTCTTCTCATGGTTTGTAGATCGGGTCTGCCATACCTACGTCCCCAAACCTAAGCTGAGTTTGTGTTTTCAGACTTCTGTCCTCAAAGTCTTGGGCCACACACCCTCCAGGCTGGGCCCCTGGAGCCACACATTAGGACTGTGCCTACCAATCCATGGGAATTCTGCCCATTCCATGGTCCAAAATCGTACAAATTAGGAGAAACCTCCAAAGTCCCTGCGGCCATCCCAATAGTGTAGGTCGCCCGGAACAAACAAGGGCTGTGTGACACCAGCTGATAATCGACCTCCACTCATACCATAGATGGATGTCCCCAGAGAAGAAGATTGAACCAGACAGGACCCTAGGCCATAATAGGATCCATTGCTTTGGGTTACAGGCATGTGTCCTCAAAAGCCTGATTCCAATACGAGCATAGGGGTTTTCCTGAGGCACCCATCAGAACTCATCTCGTCTCCACAAGGAAACCTGTGCATGGGAGCCATGTCCAAAGCTTAGGAGAGTACTTCAGGGTCCCGGTGCCACCGCCCCATTCCAAGGCCCACATGGACACAAAAACACATTAGGACCCATCCTCAGGAAAGTCCAATTCAACTCAGCCACCCCTGTTGCTCCCGCAGAGCCATCAGATCTAAACCGTCTTGTTGCTAGAAGACAATTGAAATGCGAGGCGGGCTTCCCAGGCATTCATCCGCGAACGGTGCTCTGGAGTCATTCCATATGGGATGTCCTGGAGCTGTCCAACAGGTCTCAATTGTCCCGCAGAAGGAATCCTTTAAGGGGGCATCCCACAACTCCCAACGTGGGAAAACCTCAATGGCCTCGAGATTCCGCTCCCTTCATGAAGCGGCCGTCATGCTCAGAAACTCCAACCTGAGCCAACGTCTGATCCTCGCCCTGTCTTCAGATGCATGAGATATTGGTTCAGATCTGCAGGGGGTACCTGCCGTGCCCTCGCCCTGAAACCCAAGTCTAGCTTGTCTTCTCATACTTCCGTCCTCACACTCCTGGCGCCGAAGCCCTCAAGTTTGGCAATTCCGGACCCACATGCAGCACTCTGCCTGCCCTCTAGAAAATAAATTATTGCCTCTTGAGCTGCCCAGGCACCTTAAATGAGGGTAAACCTACCCAGCACTCGACTTTACCCAATTTATATAATCTAACCTGGGCACTAATGCACAGTCGAACACAACCTGAGCCCGAACCTCCTGACCAACACCCAGAAAGCTAACCGCACACTGAGCACATAAACCCCGCCATGGCCTTAGGTCATCATCTCTTCCCTACCTCAGTTTTCAGGCTTCAGCACCGAGACCTTATCTCCAATCACTGCCCAGGGGTGAGTGTGATGCAGAAATCAGAATTCCTCCTTACCCAAGGCAGAACCCTTGTGGTTGGCACGATGTCCAACGTTCAGTGTAGGAGAAACCAGCATTCACCCTGAGGCCCCGCCCATTCTTGAGTGCGACGAGGGCATACACACGCATTGTGACCCACAGCATGAGTCCTGTCCTCTAGTAAGTCCTCTCAGTGGCTGGACCATTAGATGTCATAATGGGATTGACCTGTCCCTAGGCACCAATTTTTAACCAGATTTCTGATTGTCCAGTCGGCCCTCCCCAGGGTTCTACTCCGGAATCCCTCATTTGGTGGGACCCCTGAAGTTAAAAAAGAAAACAACAACAACAACAACAAAAAAAAAAAAAAAAAAAAAAACGCACTTCTACCAGCCCACAGAATGACCCCAACTCTTTGGACGGGGCCAAACTACCAGAGAGTAAGACTCGTCCATTTCCCATGAAGTCACTCAGAAATTCCACGACCATGAGTGACACGATATCCAGAGACAAAAACTTGAGCAGGAGCCTCACACTCGCCCTTCTTTCAAATCCCGAAGACTTCTCCTCATGGTCTGTAGTTCTGTCCTGCCATACCTATGACCCGAAACATAAGCCGAGTTTGTGTTTTCAGACAACTGTCCAAACAGCCCTGGCCTACACAACCTACAGGCTCAGGCCCCTGGAGCCAAACCGGAGGACTGTACTTGCCCTCTCCAAGGGAATTGTGTGTGCCCATTCCAATGGCCACAACCCTTCTAATAGGATAAACCTTCAAAGTCCTGATCCATCTCAATAGTGGTGGCTTCCCAGGAAATACAGGGGCAATCTTAGCCAACTAAGCACCTACCTGCACTCAGACCCATCGACAGATGTCCCCAGAGGTAAAAAGGAAAGAACAGGCCCCTATGCTCTAATCAGATCCATTGCTTTGGTTTCCAGGCATCTCTCCTCAGAGGCCTGGGTTTCAAAAGCAGCATCTAGCTGTTTCTTGACTCACCCATCAGAAAACATCTCATCTACACATGGGAAACTTGCACGTTGGAGCTGTGTCAAAGCCTCTGTTTAGGAGAACCCTTTAGGGCCCCAGTGCCACCGCTTCATTCCAAGGTCTCCACAGACACAAAAGCACATTAGGACCCATACCCAGGGGTGTCCAATTCAACTCAGCGTCCTCGGTTGCTCTCCACAGATCCAGCAGATCTAACCAGTCTTGTTGCTAGGAGACAATTGGAATGCGAGGTGGACTACCCAGCCATCCATCCTTAGAACCCTGCTCAGGATCATTGGCCTGGAGCCAAACAACAGGTCTCAATTGTCTTGCAGAAGACTCTCTGCACTTTGGAGCTTCTCACAACTCCCATCGTGGGAAAACCCCCATGGCCTCGTGATGCACCAGCACTCATGAAGGGACCATCAGGGACAGAAACTCCAACCTGAGCGATCGTCTGATCCTTGCCCTGACTTCAGTTGCACGAGATCTCGATTCAGGTCTGTAGATTGTGCCTGCCATGGCCTCACCCAGAAACCTAAGCCTAGCTTGTGTTCTCAGACTTCTGTCCTCAGACTACTGTCCCACAAGCCCTCCAGTTTGCCATTCCAGAACTACAATGCAGCATTTAGCCTGGCCTCCAGAAGAAAAACTTTGTCCTCTGGGGTGACCCAGTAACCCCAAGTGAGGATCAACCTGCACCTACCTTGGCTGTACCCCAAATACATAGGCTGACCAGGGCACTAATGCCCTTTCTGACACAGCCTGAGCCTGGACCTCCTGGCCCACCCCGACTGATAGCCGCACACTGAGAACTCGAGCAGCCATGGCCTTTGGTCGTCATCTCCTCCCAACCTCGGTTTTCAGGTTTCAGAATCTTGCCCTTATCTCCAATTTCAGCCCAGGGTTGAACGTGATGCAGAAATCAGAACTCCTTCCCCATGGCAAGAAACCTTGTGGTTGGCATGTTGTCCAACCTTCAATGTAGTTGAAGCCAGTGTGGCCCATGAGGCCCTGCCCATGCTCTGGGGCCACATTGGTCACAAACACACATTGTGACCCTCAGCCTGAGCCCAGTCCCCAAGTTAGGCCTCTCAGTGGCTGGATGAAGAGATAGCATATTGGGCTTGCCATGCCCCTAGGCCCCAATTTTTAACCATAGTTCGGGTTGTCCCTTCAGTCTTCTCCACGGCTTTGCTTTGGAATTACTCTTTTGGTGGGACAACTGAGGTAACAAAACTGAAATGAGTCCTCCCATCCCACAGATTGACGAAAAACGATTGGGTTCAGGGCAAATCCTCAGAGAGGAAGATTCGTCCATGGCCTATGAGGCCTCCCCGACATTCAACGGCCATCGCTGATACAAAATCCAGAGACCAAAGACTGAGCAAGCGCCTCAGACTCGCACTTTCTTCATTTCCTGAAGAGTTCTTCTCATGGTTTGTAGATCGGTCCTGCCATAGCTACGTCCCCAAACCTAAGCTGAGTTTGTGTTTTCAGACTTCTGTCCTCAAAGTCCTGGGCCAAACACTCTCCAGGCTGGGGCCCCTGGAGCCACACATTAGGACTGTGCCTACCAATCCATGGGAATTCTGCCCATTCTATAGTCCAAAATCATACAAAATCGGAGAAACCTCCAAAGTCCCTGAGGCCATCCCAATAGTGTAGGTCGCCCGGAACAAACAAGGGCTGTCTGACACCAGCTGATAATCTACCTCCACTCATACCATGGATGGTTGTCCCCAGAGAAGAAGATTGAACCAGACAGGACCCTAGGCCATAATAGGATCCCTTTCCTTCGTTTACAGGCATGTGTTCTCAAAAGTCTGATTCCAATACGAGCATAGGGGTTTTCCTGAGGCACCCATCAGAACTCATCTCGTCTCCACAAGGAAACCTGTGCATGGGAGCTATGTCAAAAGCTTAGGAGAGTACTTCAGGGTCCCGGTGCCACCGCCCCATTCCAAGGCCCTCATGGACACAAAAACACATTAGAACCCATCATCAGGAAAGTCCATTTCAACTGAGCCACCGAGATTGCTCCCGCAGAGCCATCAGATCTAAACTGTCTTGTTGCTAGGAGAAAATTGGAATGCGAGGCTGGCTTCTCAGGCATCCATTCTTGAACGGTGTTCTGGATTCATTCCATATGGGATGTCCTGGAGCTGTCCAACAGGTCAATTGTCCCACAGAAGGAATCCTTGAAGGGGGCATCCCACAACACCCAACGTGGGAAAACCTCAATGGTCTCGAGATTCTGCTCCCTTCATGAAGCGGCCTCATGCACGGAAACTCCAACCTGAGCCAACGTCTGATCCTCGCCCTGACTTCAGATGCATGAGATATTGGTTCAGATCTGCAGTGGGTACCTGCTGTGCCCTCTCCCTGAAACCCAAGTCTAGCTTGTCTTCTCAGACTTCCGTCCTCACACTCCTGGTCCCGAAGCACTCAAGTTTGGCAATTCCGGACCCACAATGCAGCACTCTGCCTGACCTCTAGAAAAAAATTATTGCCTGATGAGCTGCGCAGGCATCTTAAATGAGGATAAACCTACACAGCACTCGACTTTACCCAAATTATATAGTCTAACCTGGGCACTAATACACTGTCGGACACAACATGAGGCTGGACCTCCTGACAACACCCAGAAAGATGAACGCATATTGAGCACATAAGACCCGCCATGGCCTTAGGTCATCATCTCTTCCCTATCTCAGTTTTCAGGCTTCAGAACCGAGACCTTATCTCTAATCACTGTCCAGGCGTGAGTGTGATGCAGAAAACACAACTCCTCCTTACCCATGGCAAGAAAACTTGCTGCTGGCATTGAGTCAAAACTTCAGTGTAGGAAAAAAGGCACGGCCCATGAGGCCACGCCCAAGCGTGAGGGCCGCCATGGGCACAAACACACATTGTGACCCTCAGCGTGAGTACCTTATTCAAGTAACGCCTCTCAGTGACTGGACAAGAGCCCGCAGATGTGGCTTGCCTTGCCCATAGGCACCCAGGACTAACTAGATGGTGTGTATTCCAGTTGAGGGAACCCACTGCTGTGCTCTAGAGTCCCTCTCCTGGGGGGTCCCCTGTGGCAGAAAACAGTACTCTTCCCTGCCCACAGAATGAACCCAAACACTTGGGAAATTGGACAATCCCCCGAGAAAAAAGAACTTCCTCGGCCCCTGAAGCAACCCCTACCCTGAACGGCCACTGTGAACGCAACACCCAGAGACAAAAGCCTGAGTGACTGCCTCCCACTTGCCCTCCTTTGATATCCAGAGGATTTCCCCTCACGGACTGGAGATCAGGCCTGCCATTACCTTGGCCCCTAGCTGAGACAAGTTTGCTTTTTCAGACATCTGTCCCCACAGCCCTGGCAAACACAGCCTCTAGGCTGGGTCCTCTGGAGCCATACAGAAGGACGGTGCCTGCTGTCTCCGGGGAAACTGTGTCCATTCCTTTGGCCACACACCTCTAGAATATGAGAAACCTCAAGGCCCCCGAGGACATCGCACTACTGGGTGCCTCCCTGGACACACAGGGGCATTCGGACAAAAGCCGAGCAGCTACCTCCACGAAGGCATGCACACAGATGTCAACAGAGATAGAAGGTTGAGCCGGACAGGCCCATAGGCCCTAATCTCAACTCTTGCTTTGGTTTCCAGGTGTCACTCCTCAGAGGCTTTGGTTCGAAGAACAGGATATGGGGCTTTCCTGAGGCACTGAACAGAACTCCTCTCGTCTCCACATGGGAAGCTTCCTTGTTGGAGCCGTGTCAAACACCTCAGGTTGTAGAATCCTGCAGAGTCCCTGAGCCACCTCCACATTCCAAGGTCTCCCAGGCCACCAAGCCACAGAAGGACTCATCTTCAGGAGAGTCCATTTCAACTCTCCCCTCTGGGTAGCTCACCCAGGAGCCCACATATTCAGCCTGTGTTGTCCTGACTAAGAGTGGGAATATGAGGAGTCGTTCCCAGGCATCCATGCTTAGACACCTGCTCTCGAGTCTTTCCGTATGGGGCCTCCTTGCACCATTCAATAGGACTCGACTGTCATGCAGAAGGAAACCTTGAGGTTGGAGTAGTTCACAAATCCCATCGTAGGCCAACCTCCCTGGCTTAATGAAGCCCCCACACCCTACAGGAAGAGGCCATGATGGACAAAAACTCTAGCTGAAGCACGTCTCATAGTTGACATGACCTCAGTGCAGGAGATCTCGATTCAGCCTCTGCAGAGTGGGCCTGCCGTGCCCTCGGTCCCAAACCTCACGCTAGCTTGTGTTCTCAGACTTTCTTCCTCACACTCCTGGCAAACAAGCCCTCCAGACTAGGAACTCCAGAACCACAACCCAGGTCAATGTCTGCCCAACGGAAGAGAATCGTTTCCCTGTGGGGCTCTCCAGAAAACCCAGATGAGGATCAACCTGCTCGGGCCTCGACAGTACCCGACCTGGATAGGCTGCTCTGGGCACTCATGCTCTGTCTGACACAGCCTGAAGCCAGACGTCCAGACAGACAAGGAGACAGCTAGCCGCACACCCAGCACTTCGGACACGCCATATTCTTATGCCGTCACCTCTTCCTAACCTTGGTTTCAGATATCTGAACCTAGACATTATATCAATTCCCCAAACAGCTGGGTATCGCAAGCACAAAAGAGAAGTCCTGATTCCCCATGGCTGTAAAGCTTGCTCTTGGCATGGAGTCACACCTTCAGGGTGGGAGAAACCTTCATGGTCCCTGATGCCACGCCCAAACTTGAGAGCTGATTGCGCACAAATTCACACTGTGACCCTCAGCAGGAGCCCCATGTCAAAGAAAGGCGTGTCAGGGCCTGGACCAAGAATGCACATATGTGGCTTGCCAAGCCCCTATGCACCCAATCCTCACCAGGGTTTGAGATTTCCAGTCGCCCCGCCCGTACCTGGGGCTCTGCTCTGGAATCCCTTTCTTGGAGAGACACATGAGCCAGACAACACGACTCCATTCTTCCCACAAAATGACCCCAAACTCTTAGGAGCTGGAAAAAATCCCCAGAGAGGGATACTCATCCACAGTCCTTGAGGCCACCCCTCCAAACCACGGCTCTCCCGGACACAACATCCAGAGATGAAAGCCTGAAGGAACGCCTCCCACTCGCCCTTGTTTCAGAGGCCCAGGAGCTCCCTCTCGGGCTGTACATCCGGCCTGCCATACCCTAGGTGCCACTCATAAGCTGATTTAGTGTTTTCAGACTTCTGTGCCCACAGCCTGGACCCACACAACCTCCAGGCTAGGGCCTCTGGACCAAACAGCGAAAGATTGTGCCTGCCCTCTCCAAGGATAGTGTGCCCAATCCATTGACCACAACCATACAGGTTAGGGAAAAGCTCCAAGGCCCCTGAGGCCATCAATAGTTTAGGCCACCCTGGACTAAGAGAGGCTCTCTGACACCAGTGGAGCAACTATCTCCACTTAGACGCTCAGACAGTGTCCCCAGAGACGGAAGGTTGAAATGGACAGGCCCCCAGGCCCTAATATGAACCGTAGCTTTGCTTTTCTTGTGTCCGTCCTCAGAGGACTGTTTTCGTAGACCAGCACACGGGACTTTTCTGAGGCACCAAACCAAACCTCTCTCGTCTCCACATGGGGAGCTTTCTTACTGGGGATGTATCAAAACCTTCAGGTAGGAGAGTTCCGCAGGGCCACTGAACAACCAGCACATTCCCAGGTCTCCATGGACCCAAACGCACATTATGACGCATCCTCAGGAGAGGCCATTTCAAATCAGCCCCCTGGGTAGCGTGCCCCCGAGGCAGCAGATCAAACATATCTTGTCGCTAATGGCCAATTGGAATGCGAGCATGCTGTACAGGGATCCATCCTTCGAACCCTGCTCTCATTCCTTCCGTATGGTATGTTTTGGAGCCATGTAACAGGACTCAAATGTCCCGCAGAAGGAAACCTTGTGGTTTGGGGCAACCTCCAAACTCAACGTGGGAAAACTTCCTTGGCCTCATGATGCCCCCGCTTCATGAAGGTGCCATCATGGACACATACTCCAGCCTCAGCCAACGTCTGATCTTCAGCCTGACTTCAGATGCAGGAGATTTTGATTCAGCCTCTGCAGAGTGGGCGTGCTCTGCCCTTGGCTCCAATCCTCACCCTAGCGGGCTAGCATGGCAAGCCCCTATGCACCCAATCCTCACCAGGGTTTGAGTTTTCCAGTCGCCCCGCCCGTGTCTGGGACTCTGCTCTGGAATTCCTTTCTTGGAGAGACTCATGAGCCAGAAAACACGACTCCATTCTTCCCACAAAATGACCCCAAACTCTTGGGAGCTGGGACAAATCCCCAGAAAGGGATACTCGTCCACAGTCCCAGAGGCCACCCCTCCAATCCACGGCTATCCCGGACACAACATCCAGAGACAAAAGCCTGAAGGAACGCCTACTACTCGCCCTTGTTTCAGAGTCCCAGGAGCTCCCTCTCAGGCTGTACATCCGGCTTGCCATACCGTAGGCGCCACTCATAAGCTGAGTTTGTGTTTTCAGACTTCTGTGCACACAGCCTGGACCCACACAACCTCCAAGCTAGGGCCTATGGAACCAGAGCGAAAGATTGTGCCTGCTCACACCAAGGAAAGTGTGCCCAATCCATTGACCACAACCCTACAGGGCAGGGAAAAGATCCAAAGCCCCTGAGGCCATCAGTAGTGTAGGCCACCCTGGACTAAGAGGGGCTCTCTGACACCAGCGGAGCAACTATGCCACTTAGACTCTCAGACAGTGTCCCCAGAGACAGAAGGTTGATATTGACAGGCCCCCAGGCCCTAATCTGAACCTTATCTTTGGTTTGCATGTGTCCGTCCTCAGAGGTCTGTTTTTGTAGACCAGCACACGGGGCTTTTCTGAAGGCACCAAACCGAACCTCTCTCGTCTCCACATGGGGAGCTTTCTTACTGGGGATGTATCAAACCCTTCAGGTAGTAGAGTTCCGCAGGGCCACTGAACAACCAGCACATTCCAAAGTCTCCATGGACCCAAACGCACATTATGACGCATCCTCAGGAGAGGCCATTTCACCTCAGCCCCCTGGGTAGCGTGTCCCAGAGGCAGCAGATCAAACATATCTTGTCGCTAATGGCCAATGGGAATGCGAGGCATGCTGTACAGGGATCCATCCTTCGAACCCTGCTCTCCAGTCCTTCCGTACGGTATGTCCTGGAGTCATGCAACAGGACTCGAATATCCCGCAGAAGGAAACCTTGTGGTTTGGGGTAACCTCCAAACTCAGCGTGGGAAAACTTCCTTGGACTCATGAGGCCCCCGCTTCATGAAGGTGCCATCATGGACACATACTCCAGCCTCAGCCAACGTCTGATCCTCAGCCTGACTCAGATGCAGGAGATTTTGATTCAGCCTCTGCAGAGTGGGCCTGCTCTGCCCTTGGCTCCAATCCTCACCCTAGCTTGTGTTTTCCGACTTCCGTCCTCATACCTAGTCCGGAAACCCTCCCTACTGGGAATTCTGGGGCCACAATGAAGCACTCTGTTTGCCTCCCAGGAGAAAAACATTGTCTATGGTGCTGCCCAGAAACCCCAAATGAGGATCAAACTGCTTGGCCCTCGGCAACACCCCAATGCATAGGCTACCTTAAACACTGATGCTCTGTCGCAAATAGCCTGAGCCCAGACCTTCCAACAGACACAGACACAGCTGGCTGCACACACAGCACATTAGACCCGCCACTGCCTTAGGCCACCATCCATTCCCAACCTGGGTTTTCAGTCATCGGAACCTAGACCTTATCTCCAATCCCTGCACAGGGGGGAACCTGATGCACAAGTCAGAACCCCTCCTTCCCCATGGCAAGAAACCGTGCTGCTGGCAGTGAGTCAAACCTTCAGTGTAGGAGAAAACGGCATGGCCCATGAGGCCACACCCATGCGTGAGGCCCGCCTTGGGCACAAACACATATTGAGACCCTCAGCGTGAGTACCTTATTCAAGTAACGCCTCTCAGTGACTGGTCCAAGAGCCCGCATATGTGGCTTGCCTTGCCCATAGGCACACAAGACTAACAGATGGTGTGTATTCCAGTTGAGGGAACCCACTGCTGTGCTCTAGACCGTTCCTGGGGGTCCCCTGTTGCAGAAAACAGTACTCTTCCCTTCCCACAGAATGAACCCAAACACTTGGGAGCTTGGACAATCCCCCGAGAAAAAAGAACTTCCTCGGCCCCTGAAGCAACCCCCACCCTGAACGGCCACTGTGAACGCAACACCCAGAGACAAAAGCCTGAGTGACTGCCTCCCACTTGCCCTCCTTTGATATCCAGAGGATTTCCCCTCACGGACTGGAGATCAGGCCTGCCATTACCTTGGCCCCTAGCTGAGACAAGTTTGCTTTTTCAGACATCTGTCCCCACAGCCCTGGCAAACACAGCCTTTAGGCTGGGTCCTCTGGAGCCATACCAAAGCACCGTGCCTGCTGTCTCCTGGGAAACTGTGTCCATTCCTTTGGCCACACACCTCCAGAATATGAGAAACCTCAAGGCCCCCGAGGACATCCCACTCCTGGGAGCCTCCGTAGACACACAGGGGCATTCGGACACAAGCTGAGCAGCTACCTCCACGAAGGCATGCACACAGATGTCAACAGAGATAGAATGTTGAGCCGGACAGGCCCATAGGCCCTAATCTCAACTCTTGCTTTGGTTTCCAGGTGTCACTCCTCAGAGACTTTGGTTCGAAGAACAGGATATGGGGCTTTCCTGAGGCACTGAACAGAACTCCTCTCGTCTCCACATGGGAAGCTTCCTTTTTGGAGCCGTGTCAAACACCTCAGGTTGGAGAATCCTGCAGAGTCCCTGAGCCACCTCCACATTCCAAGGTCTCCCAGGCCACCGAGACACAGTAGGACTCATCTTCAGGAGAGTCCATTTCAACTCTCCCCTCTGGGTAGCTCATTCAGGAGCCCACAGATTGAGCCTGTGTTGTCCTGACTAAGAGTGGGAATATGAGGTGTCGTTCCCATGCATCCATGCTTAGACACCTGCTCTCAAGTCTTCCGTATGGGGCCTCCTGGAACCACCCAATAGGACTCGACTGTCATGCAGAAGGAAAACTTGAGGTTCGGAGTAGTTCACAAATCCCATCGTAGACAAAACTCCCTGGCCTCATGAAGCCCCCACACCCTACAAAAAGAGGCCATGCAGGACAAAATCTCTAGCCTGAGGCACGTCTCATAGTTTACATGACCTCAGTGCAGGAGATCTCGATTCAGCCTCTGCAGAGTGGGCCTGCCGTGCCCTCGGTCCCAAACCTCATGCTAGATTGTGTTTTCAGACTTCCTTCCTCACACTCCAGGCAAACAAGCCCTCCGGACTAGGAACTCCAGTACCACAACCCAGCCCAGTGTCTGCCTAACGGAAGAAAAACGTTTCCATGTGGGGCTCTCCATAAAACCCAGATGAGAATCAACCTGCTTGGGCCTCGACGGTGCCCGATCTGGATAGGCTGTTCTGGGCACTCATGCTCTGTCTGACACAGCCTGAAGCCAGACGTCCATAGAGACAAGGAGACAGCTGGCCGCACACCCAGCACTTCGGACACGCCGTATTCTTATGCCGTCACCTCTTCCTAACCTTGGTTTTCAGATATCTGAACCCAGACATTATATCAATTTTCCACACAGCTGGGTATCGCAAGCAACAAATAGAAGTCCTGCTTCCACATGGCTGTAAAGCTTGCTCTTGGCATGGAGTCACACCTTCAGGGTGGGAGAAAACTTCATGGCCCCTGATGCCACGCCCAAACTTGAGTGCTGCTTGGGCACAAATTCATACTGTGACCATCAGCATGAGCCACATGTCAAAGAAAGGCCTGTCAGGGCCTGGACCAACAGCCCGCATATGGGGATTGCCAAGAACCTATGCACCCAATCCTCACCAGGGTTTGAGATTTCCAGTCGCCCCGCCCGTACCTGGGGCTCTGCTCTGGAATCCCTTTCTTGGAGAGACACATGAGCCAGACAACACGACTCCACCCTTGCCACAAAATGGCCCCAAACTCTTGGGAGCTGGGACAAATCCCCAGAGAGCGATACTCGTCCACAGTCCCTGAGGCCACCCCTCCAATCCACGGCTATCCCGGACACAACATCCAGAGACAAAAGCCTGAAGGAACGCCTCCCACCCGCCCTTGTTTAAGAGTCCCAGGAGCTCCCTCTCGGGCTGTACATCTGGCCTGCCATACCCTAGGCGCCACTCATAAGCTGAGTTTGTGTTTTCAGACTTCTGTGCCCACAGCCTGGACCCACACAACCTCCAGGATAGGGCATCTGGAGCCAAAGCGAAAGATTGTGCCTGCCCTCTCCAAGGAAAGTGTGCCCAATTCATTGTCTACAACCCTACAGGTTAGGGAAAAGCTCCAAGGCCCCTGAGGCCATCAATAGTGTAGGCCACCCTGGACTAAGAGGGGCTCTCTGACACCAGCGGAGCAACTATCTCCACTTAGACACTCAGACAGTGTCCCCAGAGACGGAAGGTTGAAATGGACAGGCCCCCAAGCCCTAATCTGAACCGTAGCTTTGGTTTCCTTGTGTCCGTCCTCAGAGGACTCTTTTCGTAGACCAGCAAACGGGGCTTTTCCGAGGCAACAAACCAATCCTCTCTCGTCTCCACATGGGGAGCTTTCTTACTTGGGATGTATTAAACCCTTCAGGTAGGAGAGTTCCGCAGGGCCACTGAACAGCCAGCACATTCCAAGGTCTCCATGGACCCAAACGCACATTATGACGCATCCTCAGAGGAGGCCATTTCAACTCAGGCTACTGGGTAGCGTGCCCCAGAGGCAGCAGATCTAACATATCTTGTCGCTAATGGCCAATGGGAATGCGAGGCATGCTGTACAGGGATCCATCCTTCGAACCCTGCTCTCCAGTCCTTCCGTATGGTATGTCCTGGAGCCAAGCAACAAGACTCGAATGTCCCGCAGAAGGAAACCTTGTGGTTAGGGGCAACCTCCAAACTCAGCGTGGGAAAACCTCCTTGACCTCATGAGGCCCCCGCTTCATGAAGGTGCCATCATGGACACATACTCCAGCCTCAGCCAACGTCTGATCCTCAGCCTAAATTCAGATGCAGGATATTTTGATTCAGCCTCTGCAGAGTGGGCCTGCTCTGCCCTTGGCTCCAATCCTCACCCTAGCTTGTGTTATCCGACTTCCGTCCTAATGCACCTAGTCCAGAAACCCTCCCTACTGGGAATTCTGGGGCCACAATGAAGCACTCTGCCTGCCTCCCAGGAGAAAAACATTGTCTATGGTGCTGCCCAGAAACCCCAAATGAGGATCAAACTGCTTGGCCCTCGGCAACACCCCAATTGCATAGGCTACCTTAAACACTGATGCTCTGTCGCAAATAGCCTGAGCCCAGACCTTCCAACAGACACCGACACAGCTGGCTGCACACCTAGCACATTTGCCCGCCACTGCCTTAGGCCACCATCCATTCCCAACCTGGGTTTTCAGTTATCGGAACCTAGACCTTATCTCCAATCCCTGCACAGGGGGCAAACTTATGCACAAGTCAGAACCCCTCATTCCCCATGGCAAGAAACCGTGCTGCTGGCAGTGAGTCAAACCTTCAGTGTAGGAGAAAACGGCATGGCCCATGAGGCCACACCCATGCGTGAGGACCGCCTTGGGCACAAACACACATTGAGACCCTCAGCGTGAGTACCTTATTCAAGTAACGCCTCTCAGTGACTGGACCAAGAGCCCACATATGTGGCTTGCCTTGCCCATAGGCACCCAGGACTAACGAGACGGTGTGTATTCCAGTTGAGGGAACCCACTGCTGTGCTCTAGAGTCCCTCTCCTGGTTGGTCCCCTGTGGCAGAAAACAGTACTCTTCCCTTCCCACAGAATGAACCCAAACACTTGGGAACTTGGAAAATCCCCCGAGAGGAAGGCTCTTCCTCGGCCCCTGAAGCAACCCCTACCCTGAACGGCAACTGTGAACGCAACACCCAGAGACAAAAGCCTGAGCGACTGCCTCCCACTTGCCCTCCTTTGATATCCAGAGGATCTCCCCTCACGGACTGGAGATCAGGCCTGCCATTACCTTGGCCCCTAGCTGAGACAAGTTTGCTTTTTCAGACATCTGTCCCCACAGTCCTGGCAAACACAGCCTCTAGGCTGGGTCCTCTGGAGCCATACCACAGGACCGTGCCTGCTGTCTCCTGGGAAACTGTGTCCATTCCTTTGGCCACACACCTCCAGAATATGAGAAACCTCAAGGCCCCCGAGGACATCCCACTACTGGGAGCCTCCCTGGACACACAGGGGCATTCGGACCCAAGCTGAGCAGCTACCTCCACGAAGGCATGCACAAAGATGTCAACAGAGATAGAAGGTGGAGCCGGACAGGCCCATAGGCCCTAATCTCAACTCTTGCTTTGGTTTCCAGGTGTCACTCCTCAGAGGCTTTGGTTCGAAGAACAGGATATAGGGCTTTCCTGAAGCACTGAACAGAACACCTCTCGTCTCCACATGGGTAGCTTTCTTGTTGGAGCCATGTCAAACACCTCAGCTTGGAGAATCCTGCAGAGTCCCTGAGCCACCTCCACATTCCAAGGTCTCCCAGGCCACCAAGCCACAGTAGGACTCATCTTCAGGAGAGTCCATTTCAACTCTCCCCTCTGGGTCACTCACCCAGGAGCCCACAGATTGAGCCTGTGTTGTCCTGACTAAGATTGGGAATATGAGGTGGCGTTCCCAGGCATCCAGCTTAGAAACCTGCTCTCGAGTCTTTCCGTATGGGGCCTCTTGGAACCATCCAATAGGACTCGACTGTCATGCAGAAGGAAACCTCGAGGTTTGGAGTAGTTCACAAATCCCATCGTAGGCAAACATCCCTGGCCTTATGAAACCCCCACACCCTACAGGAAGAGGCCATGCTGGACAAAAACTCTAGTCTGAGGCACGTCTCATAGTTGACATGACCTCAGTGCAGGAGATCTCGATTCAGCGTCTGCAGAGTGGGCCTGCCGTGCCCTCGGTCCCAAATATCACGCTAGCTTGTGTTTTCAGACTTCCTTCTTCACGCTCCTGGCAAACAAGCCCTCCGGACTAGGAACTCCACAACCACAACCCAGCCCAGTGTCTGCCCAACGGAAGAAAAACGTTTCCCTGTGGGGCTCTCCAGAAAACCCAGATGAGGATCAACCTGCTTGGACCTCGACGGTACCCCAACTGGATAGGCTGCTCTGGGCACTCATGCTCTGTCTGACACAGCCTGAAGCCAGACGTCCAGACAGACAAGGAGACAACTAGCCGCACACCCAGCACTTCGGACACGCCATGGTCTTATGCTGTCACCACTTCCTAACCTTGGTTTTCAGATATCTGAACCTAGACATTATATCAATTCTCCACACAGCTGGGTATCACAAGCAACAAACAGAAGTCCTGCTTCCCCATGGCTGTCAAGCATGCTCTTGGCATGGAGTCACACCTTCAGGGTGGGAGAATCCTTCATGGCCCCTGATGCCACGCCCAAACTTGAGTGCTGCTTGGGCACAAATTCACACTGTGACCCTCAGCATGAGCCCCATGTCAAAGAAAGGCCTGTCAGGGCCTGGACCAAGAGCCCGCAGATGGGGCTTCCCAAGCCCCTATGCACCCATTCCTCACCAGGGTTTGAGTTTTCCAGTCGCCCCGCCCGTACCTGGGGCCCTGCTCTGGATTCCCTTTCTTGGAGAGACACATGAGCCAGACAACACGACTCCACCCTTGCCACAAAATGACCCCACAATCTTGGGAGCTGGGTCAAATCCCCAGAGAGCGATAATCGTCCACAGTCCCTGAGGCCACCCCTCCAATCCACGGCTATCCCGGACACAACATCCAGAGACAAAAGCCTGAAGGAACGCCTCCCACCCGCCCTTGTTTAAGAGTCCCAGGAGCTCCCTCTCGGGCTGTACATCTGGCCTGCCATACCCTAGGCGCCACTCATAAGCTGAGTTTGTGTTTTCAGACTTCTGTGCCCACAGCCTGGACCCACACAACCTCCAGGATAGGGCATCTGGAGCCAAAGCGAAAGATTGTGCCTGCCCTCTCCAAGGAAAGTGTGCCCAATTCATTGTCCACAACCCTACAGGTTAGGGAAAAGCTCCAAGGCCCCTGAGGCCATCAATAGTGTAGGCCACCCTGGACTAAGAGGGGCTCTCTGACACCAGCGGAGCAACTATCTCCACTTAGACACTCAGACAGTGTCCCCAGAGACGGAAGGTTGAAATGGACAGGCCCCCAAGCCCTAATCTGAACCGTAGCTTTGGTTTCCTTGTGTCCGTCCTCAGAGGACTCTTTTCGTAGACCAGCAAACGGGGCTTTTCCGAGGCAACAAACCAATCCTCTCTCGTCTCCACATGGGGAGCTTTCTTACTTGGGATGTATTAAACCCTTCAGGTAGGAGAGTTCCGCAGGGCCACTGAACAGCCAGCACATTCCAAGGTCTCCATGGACCCAAACGCACATTATGACGCATCCTCAGAGGAGGCCATTTCAACTCAGGCTACTGGGTAGCGTGCCCCAGAGGCAGCCGATCTAACATATCTTGTCGCTAATGGCCAATGGGAATGCGAGACATGCTGTACAGGGATCCATCCTTCGAACCCTGCTCTCCAGTCCTTCCGTATGGTATGTCCTGGAGCCAAGCAACAAGACTCGAATGTCCCGCAGAAGGAAACCTTGTGGTTAGGGGCAACCTCCAAACTCAGCGTGGGAAAACCTCCTTGACCTCATGAGGCCCCCGCTTCATGAAGGTGCCATCATGGACACATACTCCAGCCTCAGCCAACGTCTGATCCTCAGCCTAAATTCAGATGCAGGATATTTTGATTCAGCCTCTGCAGAGTGGGCCTGCTCTGCCCTTGGCTCCAATCCTCACCCTAGCTTGTGTTATCCGACTTCCGTCCTAATGCACCTAGTCCAGAAACCCTCCCTACTGGGAATTCTGGGGCCACAATGAAGCACTCTGCCTGCCTCCCAGGAGAAAAACATTGTCTATGGTGCTGCCCAGAAACCCCAAATGAGGATCAAACTGCTTGGCCCTCGGCAACACCCCAATTGCATAGGCTACCTTAAACACTGATGCTCTGTCGCAAATAGCCTGAGCCCAGACCTTCCAACAGACACCGACACAGCTGGCTGCACACCTAGCACATTTGCCCGCCACTGCCTTAGGCCACCATCCATTCCCAACCTGGGTTTTCAGTTATCGGAACCTAGACCTTATCTCCAATCCCTGCACAGGGGGCAAACTTATGCACAAGTCAGAACCCCTCATTCCCCATGGCAAGAAACCGTGCTGCTGGCAGTGAGTCAAACCTTCAGTGTAGGAGAAAACGGCATGGCCCATGAGGCCACACCCATGCGTGAGGACCGCCTTGGGCACAAACTCACATTGAGACCCTCAGCGTGAGTACCTTATTCAAGTAACGCCTCTCAGTGACTGGACCAAGAGCCCACATATGTGGCTTGCCTTGCCCATAGGCACCCAGGACTAACTAGACGGTGTGTATTCCAGTTGAGGGAACCCACTGCTGTGCTCTAGAGTCCCACTCCTGGGTGGTCCCCTGTGGCAGAAAACAGTACTCTTCCCTTCCCACAGAATGAACCCAAACACTTGGGAACTTGGAAAATCCCCCGAGAGGAAGGCTCTTCCTCGGCCCCTGAAGCAACCCCTACCCTGAACGGCAACTGTGAACGCAACACCCAGAGACAAAAGCCTGAGCGACTGCCTCCCACTTGCCCTCCTTTGATATCCAGAGGATCTCCCCTCACGGACTGGAGATCAGGCCTGCCATTACCTTGGCCCCTAGCTGAGACAAGTTTGCTTTTTCAGACATCTGTCCCCACAGTCCTGGCAAACACAGCCTCTAGGCTGGGTCCTCTGGAGCCATACCACAGGACCGTGCCTGCTGTCTCCTGGGAAACTGTGTCCATTCCTTTGGCCACACACCTCCAGAATATGAGAAACCTCAAGGCCCCCGAGGACATCCCACTACTGGGAGCCTCCCTGGACACACAGGGGCATTCGGACCCAAGCTGAGCAGCTACCTCCACGAAGGCATGCACAAAGATGTCAACAGAGATAGAAGGTGGAGCCGGACAGGCCCATAGGCCCTAATCTCAACTCTTGCTTTGGTTTCCAGGTGTCACTCCTCAGAGGCTTTGGTTCGAAGAACAGGATATAGGGCTTTCCTGAGGCACTGAACAGAACACCTCTCGTCTCCACATGGGAAGCTTTCTTGTTGGAGCCGTGTCAAACACCTCAGCTTGGAGAATCCTGCAGAGTCCCTGAGCCACCTCCACATTCCAAGGTCTCCCAGGCCACCAAGCCACAGTAGAACTCATCTTCAGGAGAGTCCATTTCAACTCTCCCCTCTGGGTCACTCACCCAGGAGCCCACAGATTGAGCCTGTGTTGTCCTGACTAAGATTGGGAATATGAGGTGGCGTTCCCAGGCATCCATGCTTAGAAACCTGCTCTCGAGTCTTTCCGTATGGGGCCTCTTGGAACCATCCAATAGGACTCGACTGTCATGCAGAAGGAAACCTCGAGGTTTGGAGTAGTTCACAAATCCCATCGTAGGCAAACATCCCTGGCCTCATGAAACCCCCACAGCCTACAGGAAGAGGCCATGCTGGACAAAAACTCTAGCCTGAGGCACGTCTCATAGTTGACATGACCTCAGTGCAGGAGATCTCGATTCAGCGTCTGCAGAGTGGGCCTGCCGTGCCCTCGGTCCCAAATATCACGCTAGCTTGTGTTTTCAGACTTCCATCTTCATGCTCCTGGCAAACAAGCCCTCCGGACTAGGAACTCCAGAACCACAACCCAGCCCAGTGTCTGCCCAACGGAAGAAAAACGTTTCCCTGTGGGGCTCTCCAGAAAACCCAGATGAGGATCAACCTGCTTGGACCTCGACGGTACCCCAACTGGATAGGCTGCTCTGGGCACTCATGCTCTGTCTGACACAGCCTGAAGCCAGACGTCCAGACAGACAAGGAGACAACTAGCCGCACACCCAGCACTTCGGACACGCCATGGTCTTATGATGTCACCACTTCCTAACCTTGGTTTTCAGATATCTGAACCTAGACATTATATCAATTCTCCACACAGCTGGGTATCACAAGCAACAAACAGAAGTCCTGCTTCCCCATGGCTGTCAAGCATGCTCTGGGCATGGAGTCACACCTTCAGGGTGGGAGAATCCTTCATGGCCCCTGATGCCACGCCCAAACTTGAGTGCTGCTTGGGCACAAATTCACACTGTGACCCTCAGCATGAGCCCCATGTCAAAGAAAGGCCTGTCAGGGCCTAGACCAAGAGCCCGCAGATGGGGCTTCCCAAGCCCTTATGCACCCATTCCTCACCAGGGTTTGAGTTTTCCAGTCGCCCCGCCCGTACCTGGGGCCCTGCTCTGGATTCCCTTTCTTGGAGAGACACATGAGCCAGACAACACGACTCCACCCTTGCCACAAAATGACCACACAATCTTGGGAGCTGGGTCAAATCCCCAGAGAGCGATAATCGTCCACAGTCTTTGAGGCCACCCCTCCAATTCACGGCTATCCCGGACACAACATCCAGAGACAAAGACCTGAAGGAACGCCTCCCACTCGTGCTTGTTTCAGAGGCCCAGGAGCTCCCTCTCGGGCTGTACATCCGGCCTGCGATACCCTAGGCGACACTAATAAGCTGAGTTTGTGTTTTCAGACTTCTGTGCCCACAGCCTGGACCCACACAACCTCCAGGCGAGGGCCTCTGGAGACACAGCGAAAGATTGTGCCTGCCCTCTCCAAGGAAAGTGTGCCCAATCCATTGACCTCACCCTACAGGTTAGGGAAAAGATCCAAGGCCCCTGAGGCCATCAATAGTGTAGGCCACCCTGGACAAAGAGGGGCTCTCTGATACCAAGGAGCAAGTATCTCCACTTAGACTCTCAGCCAGTGTCCCCAGAGACAGAAGGTTGAAATGGACAGGTCCCCAGGCCCTAATCTGAACCTTAGCTTTGGTTTCCATGTGTCCTTCCTCAGAGGACTCTTTTCGTAGGCCAGCACACGGGGCTTTTCCGAGGCCCAAACCAAACCTCTCTCTCCACATGGGGAGCTTTCTTACTGGGGATGTATCAAACCCTTCAGGTAGGAGAGTTCCGCAGGGCCACTGAACAACCAGCACATTCCCAGGTCTCCATGGACCCAAACGCACATTATGACGCATCCTCAGGAGACGCCATTTCAACTCAGCCCCCTGGGTAGCGTGCCCCAGAGGCAGCAGGTCAAACATATCTTTTCGCTAATGGCCAAAGGGAATGCGAGGCATGCTGTACAGGGATCCATCCTTCGAACCCTGCTCTCCAGTCCTTCCGTATGGTATGTCCTGGAGCCATGCAACAGAACTCGAATGTCCCGCAGAAGGAAACCTTGTGGTTTGGGGCAACCTCCAAACTCAGCGTGGGAAAACTTCCTTGGCCTCATGAGGCCCCCGCTTCATGAAGGTGCCATCATGGACACATACTCCAGCCTCAGCCAACGTCTGATCCTCAGCCTGACTTCAGATGCAGGAGATTTTGATTCAGCCTCTGCAGAGTGGGCCTGCTTTGCCAAGGCTCCAATCCTCACCCTAGCTTGTGTTTTCAGACTTCCGTCCTCATACACCTGGTCCACAAACCCTCCCTACGGGAATTCTCTGGCCACAATGAAGAACTCTGTCTGCCTCCTAGGAGAAAAAATTGTCTATGGTGCTGCCCAGAAACCCCAAATGAAGATCAAACCGCTTGGCCCTCGGCAAAACCCCAATTGCATAGGCTACCTTAAACACTGATGCTTTGTCACAAATAGCCTGAGCCCATACCTTCCAACAGACACCGACACAGCTGGCTACACACCCAGCACAATGGACACGCCACTGCCTTAGTCCACCATCCAACCCAACCTGGGTTTTCAGTCATCGGAACCTAGACCTTATCTCCAATTCCTGCACAGGGGGGAACCTGATGCAAAAGTCAGAACCCCTCCTTCCCCTTGGCTAGAAACGTGCTGTTGGCAGTGAGTCAAACCTGCAGTGTAGGAGAAATCGGCATGGCCCATGAGGCCACACCCATGCGTGAGGGCCGCCTTGGGCACAAACACACATCGAGACCCTCAGCGTGAGTACCTTATTCAAGTAACGCCTCTCAGTGACTGGACCAAGAGCCCGCATATGTGGCTTGCCTTGCCCATGGGCACCTGGACTAACTAGATGGTGTGTATTCCACTTGAGAGAACCCACTGCTGTTCTCTAGAGTCCCTCTCCTGGGGGGTCCCCTGTGGCAGAAAACAGTACTCTTCCCTTCCCACAGAATGAACCCAATCACTTGGCAGCTTGGACAATCCCCCGATAGGAAGGCTCTTCCTCAGCAACTGAG
This sequence comes from Mustela nivalis, assembly GCF_964662115.1. Classification (NCBI taxonomy): domain Eukaryota; kingdom Metazoa; phylum Chordata; class Mammalia; order Carnivora; family Mustelidae; genus Mustela; species Mustela nivalis. The sequence continues at coordinate 539,300 of NW_028136398.1, forward strand.
GCAACCCCTACCCTGAACGGCCACTGTGAAAGCAACAGCAGAGACAAAATCTGAGCGACTGCCTCCCACTTGCCCTCCTTTGATATCCAGAGGATCTTCCCTCACGGTCTGGAGATCAGGCCTGGCATTACCTTGGCCCCTAGCTGAGCCAAGTTTGCTTTTTCAGACATCTGTCCCCACAGCCCTGGCAAAAAAAAGCCTCTAGGTTGGGTCCTCTTGAGCCATACACAGGACCGTGCCATCTCCCGCCTGGGAAACTGTGTCCATTCCTTTGGCCACACACCTCCAGAATATGAGAATCCTCAAGGCCCCCGAGGACATCCCACTCCTGGGAGCCTCCCTGGACACACAGGGGCATTCGGACACAAGCTGAGCAGCTACCTCCACGAAGGCATGCACACAGATGTCAACAGAGATAGAAGGTGGAGCCGGACAGGCCCATAGGCCCTAATCTCAACTCTTGCTTTGGTTTCCAGGTGTCACTCCTCAGAGGCTTTGGTTCGAAGAACAGGATATGGGGCTTTCCTGAGGCACTGAACAGAACTCCTCTCGTCTCCACATGGGAAGCTTGCTTTTTGGAGCCGTGTCAAACACCTCAGGTTGGAGAATCCTGAGCCAACTGCACATTCCAAGGTCTCCCAGGCCACCAAGCCACAGTAGGACTCATCTTCAGGAGAGTCCATTTCAACTCTCCCCTCTGGGTAGCTCACCCAGGAGCCCGTAGATTGAGCCTGCCTTGTCCTGACTAAAGAGTGGGAATATGAGGTGGCCTTCCCAGGCATTCATGCTTAGACACCTGCTCTCGAGTCCTTCCATATGGGGCCTCCTGGAACCATCCAATAGGACTCGACTGTCATGTAGAAGGAAACCTTGAGGTTTGGAGAAGTTCACAAATCGCATCGTAGGCAAATCTCCCTGGCCTTATGAAGCCCCCACACCCTTCAGGAAGAGGCCATGCTGGACAAAAACTCTAGCCTGAGGCACGTCTCATAGTTGACATTACCTCAGTGCAAAAGATATCGATTCAGCCTCTGCAGAGTGGGCCTGCCGTGCCCTCGGTCCCAAACCTCAAGCTAGCTTGTGTTTTCAGACTTCCTTCCTCACACTCCTGGTAAACAAGCCCTCCGGACTAGGAACTCCAGAACCACAACCCAGCCCAGTGTCTGCCCAACGGAAGAAAATCGTTCCCTGTGGGGGTCTCCAGAAAACCCAGATGAGGATCAACCTGCTCGGGCCTTGACGGTACCCCAACTGGATAGGCTGCTCTGGGCACTCATGCTCTGTCTGACACAGCCTGAAGCCAGACGTCCAGACAGACAAGGAGACAGCTGGCCGCACACCCAGCACTTCGGACACGCGATGGTCTTATGCCCTCACGTCTTCCTAACCTTGGTTTTCAGATATCTGAACCTAGACATTATATCAATTCTCCACACAGCTGGGTATCGCAAGCACAAAACAGAACTCCTTCTTCCCCATGGGTTAAAGCTTGCTCTTGGCATGGTGTCACACCGTCAGGGTGGGAGAAACCTTCATGGCCCCTGATGCCACGCCCAATCATGAGTGCTTCTTGCTCTCAAATTCACACTGTGACCCTCAGCATGAGCCCCATGTCAAAGAAAGGCCTGTCAGGGCCGGGACCAAGAGGCCGCATATGGGGCTTGCCAAGCCCCTATGCACCCAATCCTCACTAGGGTTTGAGTTTTCCAGTCGCCCCGCACGTACCTGGGGCTCTGCTCTGGAATCCCTTTCTTGGAGAGACACATGAGTCAGACAACACGACTCCACCCTTCCCACAAAATGACCCCAAACTCTTGGGACCTGGGACAAATCCCCAGAGAGGAATACTCGTCCACAGTCCCTGAAGCCACCCCTCCAATCCACGGCTATCCCGGACACAACATCCAAAGACAAAAGCCTGAAGGAACGCCTCACACTCGCCCTTGTTTCAGATCCAGGAGCTCCCTCTGGGGATGTACATCCGGCCTGCCATATTTTAGGCGCCAGTCATAAGCTGAGTTTGTGTTTTCAGACTTCTGTGCCCACAGCCTGGACCCACACAACCTCCAGGCGAGGGTCTCTGGAGACACAGCGAAAGATTGTGCCTGCCCTCTACAAGAAAAGTGTGCCCAATCCATTGACCACAACCCTACAGGTTAGGGAAAAGTCCATGACCCCTGAGGACATCAATAGTGTAGGCGACCCTGGACTAAGAGGGGCTCTCTGACACCAGCGGAGCAACTATCTCCACTTAGACTCTCAGACAGTGTCCCCAGAGACAGAAGGTTGAAATGGACAAGCCCACAGGCCCTAATCTGAACCTTAGCTTTGGTTTCCATGTGTCCGTCCTCAGAGGACTGTTTTCGTAGACCAGCACTCGGAGCTTTTCTGAGGCACCAAACCAAACCTCTCTCGTCTCCACATGGGGAGCTATCTTACTGGGGATGTATCAAACACTTCAGGTAGTAGAGTTCCGCAGGGCCACTGAACAACCAGCACATTCCAAGGTCTCCATGGACACAAACGCACGTTATGACGCATCCTCAGGAGAGGCCATTTCAACTCTGCCCCCTGGGTAGAGTGCCCCAGAGGCAGCAGGTCAAACATATCTTGTCGCTAATGGCCAATGGGAATGTGAGGCATGCTGTACAGGGATCCATCCTTCGAACCCTGCTCTCCAGTCCTTCCGTATGGTATATCCTGGAGCCATGCAACAGAACTCGAATGTCCCGCAGAAGGAAACCTTGTGGTTTGGGGCAACTTCCAAACTCAGCGTGGGAAAACTTCCTTGGCCTCATGATGCCCCCGCTTCATGAAGGTGCCATCATGTACACTTACTCCAGCCTCAGCCAACATCTGAACCTAGCCTGCCTTCAGATGCAGGAGATTTTGATTCAGCCTCTGCAGAGTGGGCCTGCTCTGCCCTTGGCTCCAATCCTCACCTAGCTTGTTTTTTCAGACTTCCGTCCTCTCACTTCTGGGCCACAAGCCCTCCCTACTGGGAATTCCGGGGCCATAATAAAGCACTCTGCCTGCCTCCCAGGAGAAAAACATTGTCTATGGTGCAGCCAAGAAACCCCAAATGAGGATCAAACTGCTTGGCCCTCAGCAACACCCCAATTTCATAGGCTACCTTAAACACTGATGCTCTGTCGCAAATAGCCTGAGCCCAGACCTTCCAACAGACACCGACACAGCTGGCTTCACACCCATTACATTGGACCCGCCTCTGCCTTAGGCCACCATCCATTCCCAACCTGGGTTTTCAGTCATCGGAACCTAGACCTTATCTCCAATCCCTGCACAAGGGGGAACCTGATGCATAAGTCAGAAACCCTCCTTCCCCATGGCAAGAAACCTTGCTGCTGGCAGTGAATCACTACCTTCAGTGTAGGCGAAAGTGGCATGGCCCATGAGGACACACCCATGCGTGAGGGCCGCCTTGGGCACAAACACACATGGTGACCCTCAGCGTGAGTACATTATTCAAGTAACGCCTCTCATTGACTGGACCAAGAGCCCGCATATGTGGCTTGCCTTGCCCATACCCACACAGGACTAACTAGATGGTGTGTATTCCAGTTGAGGGAACCCACTGCTGTGCTCTAGAGTCCCTCTCCTGGGGGGTCCCCTGTGGCAGAAAACAGTACTCTTCCCTTCCCACAGAATGAACCTAAACACTTGGGAGCTTGGACAATCTGCCGAGAGAAAGGCTCTTCCTCGGCCCCTGAAGCAACCCCTATCCTGAACGGCCACTATGAACGCAACACCCAGAGACAAAATCCTGAGCGACTGCCTCCCACTTGCCCACCTTTGATATCCAGAGGATCTCCCCTCACGGACTGGAGATCAGGCCTGCCATTAGCTTGACCCCTAGTTGAGCCAAGTTTGCTTTTTCAGACATCTGTCCCCGCAGCCCTGGCAAACACAGCCTCTAGGCTGGGTCCTCTTTAGCCATACCACAGGACCCTGCCTGCTGTGTCCTGGGAAACAGTGTCCATTCCTTTGGCCACACACCTCCAGAATATGAGAAACCTCAAGGCCCCTGAGGACATCCCACTACTGGGAGCCTCCCTGGACACACAGGGGCATTCGGACACAAGCTGAGCAGCTACCTGCACGAAGGCATGCCCACAGATGTCAACAGAGATAGAAGGTTGAGCCGACAGGCGCTTAGGCCCTAATCTCAACTCTTGCTTTGTTTTTCTGGTGTCACTCCTCAGAGGCTTTGGTCGAAGAACAGCATATGGGGCTTTCCTGAGGCACTGAACAGAACTCCTCTCGTCTCCACATGGGAAGCTTCCTTGTTGGAGCCGTGTCAAGCACCTCTGCTTGGAGAATCCTGCAGAGTCCCTGAGCCACCTCCACATTCCAAGGTCTCCCAGGCAACCAAGCCACAGAAGGATTCATCTTCAAGAGAGTCCATTTCAATTCTCCCCTCTGGTTAGCTCACCCAGGAGCCTGCAGATTGAGCCTGACTTGTCCTGACTAAAGAGTGGGAACATGAGGTGGCGTTCCCAGGCATCCATGCTTAGACACCTGCTCTCGAGTCTTTCCGTATGGGGCCTCCTGGAACCATCCAATAGTTCTCGACTGTCGTGCAGAAGGAAACCTTGAGGTTTGGAGTAGTTCACAAATGCCATCGTAGGCAAATCTCCCTGGCCTCATGAAGCCCCCACACCCTTCAGGAAGAAACCATGCTGGACAAAAACTCTAGCCTGAGGCACGTCTCATAGTTAACATGACCTCAGAGCAGGAGATCTCGATTCAGCCTCTGCAGAGTGGGCCTGCCGTGCCCTCGTTCCCAAAACTCACACTAGCTTGTGTTTTCAGACTTCCTTCCTCACACTACTGGCAAACAAGCCCTCTAGACTAGGAAATCCGGAACCACAACACAGCCCAGTGTCTCTCCAACAGAAGAAAAACGTTTCCTTGTGGGGCTCTCTACAGAAAACACAGATGAGGATCAACCTGCTCGGGCCTCAATGGTACCCGACCTGGATAGGCTGCTCTGGGCACTCATGCTCTGTCTGACACAGCCTGAAGCCAGACGTCCAGACAGACAAGGAGACAGCTGGCCGCACACCCAGCACTTCGGACACGCCATGGTCTTATGCCGTCACCTCTTCCTAACCTTGGTTTTCAGATATCTGAACCTAGACATTATATCAATTCCCCACACAGCTGGGTATCGCAAGCTCAAAACAGAATTCCTCCTTCCCCATGGCTGTCAAGCTTGTCCTTGGCATAGAGTCATACCTTCAGGGTGGGAGAAACCTTCACGCCACCTGATGCCACGCCCAAACTTGAGTGCTGCTTGGGCACAAATTCACACTGTGACCCTCAGCATGAGCCCCATGTCAAAGAAAGGCCTGTCAGGGACTGGAACAAGAGCCCGCATATGGGGCTTGACAAGCCCCTATGCACCCAATCCTCACCAGGGTTTGAGTTTTCCAGTCGCCCCGACAGTACCTTGGGCTCTGCTCTGAAATCCCTTTCTTGGAGAGACACATGAGCCAGACAACACGACTCCACCCTTCCAAAAAAATGACCCAAACACTTGGGAGCTGTGACAAATTCCCAGAGAGGGATACTCATCCACAGTCCCTGAGGCCACCCCTCCAATCCACGGCTATCCCGGACACAACATCCAGAGACAAAAGCCTGAAGGATCGCCTTCCACTCGCGCTTGTTTCAGAGGCCCAGGAGCCCCCTCTCGGGTTGTACATCCGGCCTGCCATACCCTAGGTGCCCTCATAAGATGAGTTTGTATTTTCAGACTTCTGTGCCCACAGCCTGGTCCCACACAACCTCCAGGCTATGGCTTGGAGCCACAGCGAATGATTGTGCCTGCCCTGTCCAAGGAAAGTGTGCCCAATCCCTTGACCACAACCCTCCAGGTTAGGGAACAGCTCCAAGGCCCCTGAGGCCATCAATAGTGTAGGCCACCCTGGACTAAGAGGGGCTCTCTGACACAAGCGGAGTAACTATTTCCACTTAGACTCTCAGACAGTGTCCCCAGAGACAGAGGTTGAAATGACAGGCCCCCAGGCCCTAATCTGAACCTTAGCTTTGGTTTCCATGTGTCCGTCCTCAGAGGGCTGTTTTCGTAGACCAGCACACGGGGCTTTTCTGAGGCACCAAACCAAACCTCTCTCGTCTCCACATGGGGAGATTTCTTGCTGGGGATGTATCAAACCCTTCAGGTAGGAGAGTCCACAGGGCCACTGAACAATCAGCACATTCCAAGGTCTCCATGGACCCAAACGCACATTATGACGCATCCTCAGGAGAGGCCATTTCAACTCAGCCCCCTGGGTAGCGTGCCCCAGAGGCAGCAGGTCAAACATATCTTTTCGCTAATGGCCAATGGGAATGCGAGGCATGCTGTACAGGGATCCATCCTTCGAACCCTGCTCTCCAGTCCTTCCGTATGGTATGTCCTGGAGCCATGCAACAGGACTCGAATGTCCCGCAGAAGGAAACCTTGTGGTTTGGGGCAACCTCCAAACTCAGCGTGGGAAAACTTCCTTGGTCTCATGGGGCCCCCGCTTCATTAAGGTGCCATCATGGACACATACTCCAGCCTCAGCCAACGTCTGATCATCAGCCTGACTTCAGAAGCAGGAGATTTTGATTCAGCCACTGCAGAGTGGGCCTGCTCTGCCCTTGGCTCCAATCCTCACCCTAGCTTGTTTTTTCAGACTTCCGTCCTCACACACCTGGTCCACAAACCCTCCCTACTGGGAATTCTGGGGCAACAATGAAGCACTCTGCCTGCCTCCCAGGAGAAAAACATTGTCTATGGTGCTGCCCAGAAACCCCAAATGATTATCAAACTGCTTGTCCCTCGGCAACACCCCAATTGCATAGGCTACCTTAAACACTGATGCTCTGTCGCACACTGAGAACGTCAGACCCGCCATGGCCTTAGGTCTCATCTCTTCCCCACTGCGGTTTTCAGGATTCAGAATATAGACCTTATCTCCAACCACTGCCCAGGGTTGAAAATGATGCAGAAATCAGAGCTCCTTCCCCATGGCTAGAAACCTTGTGACTTGCATGTTTTCCAAAGTTCAGTGTAGTTGAAACCAGTGTGGCCCATGAGGCCCCGCCCATGCTCGCGGGCCACATTGGTCAAAAACACACATTGTGACCCTCAGCCTGAGCCAGTCCTCAATTAAGGCCTCTCAGTGCCTGGATGAAGAGACAACATATTGGGCCTGCCATGCCCCTAGGCCCCAATTTTTAACCATAGTTTGGGTTGTCCCGTCACTCTTCCCCAGGGCTCTGCTTTGGAATTCCTCTTTGGTTGGGACACCTGAGGTAACAAACCAGAAAAGGAGACCTCCCATCCCACAGACTGACGAAAAACAATTGGGACCGGCCAAATCCCCAGAGAGGAAGATTCGTCCATGGCCCATAAGACCTCCCCACATTTCTCGTCCATCGTTGATACAAAATATAGAGACAAAAGCCTGAGAAAGCGCATCAGACTCGCTCTTTCTTCATATCCTGAAGAGTTCTTCTCATGGTGTGTAGATTGGGCCTGCCATACCTACATCCCCACACCAAAGTTGAGTTTGTGTTTTCAGACATCTGTCCTCAAAGTCCTGGGCCACACACCCTACAGGCTGGAGCCCATGGAGCCACACATTAGAAATGTGCCTACCCAATCCATGGGAATTCTGCCCATTCCATTGTCCAAATTCGGACAAATTAGGATAACCCTCCAAAGTCCCCGAGGCCATCCCAATAGTGTAGGTCTCCCGGGTCAAACAAGGGCGGACTGATACCAGCTGAGCATCTACCTCCACTCATTCCATAGATGGATGTCCCCAGAGAATAGATTGAACCAGACAGGACCCTAGGCCATTATCGAATCCATTGCTTTGGTTTACAGGCATGTCTCCTCAAAAGCCTGGATTCCAATTCCAGCATAGGGAAATTCCTGAGGCACCCATCAGAACAAATCTCGTCTCCACAGGATACTTGTGCATGGGAGCTATGTCTAAAGTTTAGGAGAATACTTCAGGTTCCCGGTGCCACAGCCCAATTCTAAGGCCCCCATGGACACAAACACACATTAGGCCCCATCCTCGGGAAAGTCCATTTCAACTCAGCCACCCCGGTTGCTTCCGCAGAGCCATCACCTCTCAACTGTCTTGTTGCTAGGAGACAATTGGAATGCGAGGCGGTCTTCCCTGGCATCCATCCTCCAACGGTGCTCTGGAGTCATTCCATAGGGAATGTCCTGGTGCTGCCCAACAGGTGTCAATGGTCCCGCATAAGGAATCCTTGAAGGGGGCATCCCACAACTCCCAACGTGGGAAAAACTCCATGGCCTTGAGATTTTGCTCCCTTCATGAAGGGGCAGTCATGCACAGACTCCAACCTGAGCCAACGTCTGATCCTCCCCGTGACTTCAGATGCTTGAGATATTGGTTCAGATATGCAGGGGGTAACTACCATGCCCTTGGCCTGAAGCCCAAGTCTAGCTTGTGTTCTCAAACTTCTGTCCTCACACGCCTAGCCTAGAAGCCCTCATGTTGGCAATTCCGGATCCCACAATGCAGCACTCTGCCTGACCTCTAGAAAAAATATCTTGCCTAATGAGCTTCCCAGTCACCTCAAATGAGGATAAACCTACACGGCACTCGACTGTACCCAAATTATATAGTCTAAACTGGGCACTAATCCACTGTCTGACACAACCTGAGCCCGAACCTCCTGAACAACAGCAAGGAAGCTGACCGCACACTGAGCACCTCAGACCAGCCATGGCCTTAGGTCGTCATCTCTTCCCAACTGCGGTTTTCAGGCTTCAGAACATAGACCTTATCTCCAACCACTGCCAAGGGTTGAAAATGATGCAGAAATCAGAACTCCTTCCCCATGGCTAGAAACCTTGTGACTGGCATGTTTTCCAAAGTTCAGTGTAGTTGAAACCAGTGTGGCCCATGAGGCCCCGCCCATGCTCGCGGGCCACATTGGTCACAAACACACATTGTGACCCTCAGCCTGAGCCAGTCCTCAAGTAAGGACTCTCAGCGGCTGGATGAAGGGACAGCATATTGGGCCTGCCATGCCCCTAGGCCCCCATTTTTAACCATAGTTTGCGTTGTCCCGTCACTCTTCCCCATGGCTCTGCTTTGGAATTCCTCTTTGGTTGGGACACCTGAGGTAACAAACCTGAAAGGAGACCTCCCAACCCACAGATTGACGAAAAACAATTGGGACCGGGCCAAATGCACAGAGAGGAAGATTCGTCCATGGCCCATAAGGCCTCCCCACATTACACGGCCATCATTGATACAAAATCCAGAGACAAAAGCCTGAGCAAGTGCCTCAGACTCGCTCATTCTTTATATCCAGAAGAGTTCTTCTCATGGTTTGTAGATTGGGCCTGCCATACCTACGTCACCAAACCTAAGCTGAGTTTGTGTTTTCAGACTTCTGTCCTCAATGTTCTGGGCCACGCACACTTTAGGCTGGGGCCCCTGGAGCCACACATTAGGACTGTACCTACCCCATGCATGGGAATTCTGCACATTCCATGGTCCAAAATCGTACAAATTAGGAGAACCCTCCAAAGTACCCGAGGCCATCCCAATAGTGTAGGTCTCCCGGGACAAACAAGGGCGGTCTGACACCAGCTGATAATCGACCTCCACTCATACCATAGATGGATGTCCCCAGAGAAGAAGATGGAACCAGACAGGACACTAGGCCATAATTGGATCCATTGATTTGGTTTACAGTCATGTCTCCTCAAAAGCCTGGATTCCAATACCATCATAGGGGGGTGTCCTGAGCACCCATCAGAACAAATCTCGTCTCCGCAAGGAAACTTGTGCATGGGAGCTATGTCAAAAGCTTAGGAGAATACTTTAGGGGCCCGGTGCCACTGCCCCATTCCAAGGCCCCCATGGACACAAACACACATTAGGCCCCATCCTCAGGAAAGTCCATTTCAAATCAGCCACCCCGGTTGCTCCTGCATAGCCACCAATCTCAAGTGTCTTTTGCTAGGAGACAATTGGAATGCAAGTTGGGCTTCCCTTGCATCCATCCTAGAACGATGCTCTGGAGTCTTTCCATATGGGATGTCCTGGAGCTGCGCAACAGTTCTCAAATGTCCTGCAGAAGGAATCCTTGAAGGGGGCATCCCACAATTCCAAACGTGAAAAAACCTCCATAGCCAAGAGACTCCGCTCCGTTCATGAAGGGCAGTCATTCACAGAAACTTCAACCTGAGCCATCGTTGATCCTCGCCATGACTTCATTTGCTTGAGATATTGCTTCAGATCTGCAGGGAATACCTGCCGTGCCCTCGGCCTGAAGCCCAAGTCTAGCTTGTGTTCTCAGACTTCTGTTCTCACACTCCTGGCCCAGAAGCCCTCAAGTTTGGCAATTCCGGACTCGCAATGCAGCATTCTGCCTGCCCTCTAGAAAAAATATATTGCCTAATGAGCTGCACAGGCACCTCGAAGGAGGATAAACCTACACGGCACTCGACTGTACCCTAATTAAATAGTCTAACCTGGGCACTAATGCACTGTCTGACACAACCTGAGCCCGAACCTCCTGACCAACACCCAGGCAGCTGACCGCACACTGAGTACGTCAGACACGCCATGGCCTTAGGTCGTCATCCCTTCCCAACTGCGGTTTTCAGGCTTCAGAACCTAGACTTTATCTCGAAGCACCGCCCAGGTTTGAAAATGATGCAGAAATCAGAACTCCTGACATATGGCTAGAAACCTTATGATTGGCATGTTGTCCAAAGTTCAGTGTAGTTGAAACCACTGTGTCCCATGTGGCCCCGCCCATGCTCGTGGGCCACATTGGTCAGAAACACACATTGTGACCCTCAGCCTGAGCCCAGTTTTCAAGTAAGGCCTCTCAGTGGCTGGATGAAGAGACAGCATAATGGGCCTGCCAGCCCCTAGGCCCCAATTTTTAAACATATTTTGGGTTGTCCCTTCACTCTTCCCCAGGGCTCTGCTTTGGAATTCCTCTTTGGTTGGGACACCTGAGGTAACAAAACTGAAAGGAGACCTCCCATCCCACAGCTTGAAGAAAAACAATTGGGACCGGGCCAAATCCACAGAGGAAGATTCGTCCATGCCCATGAGGCCTCCCCACATTCCACGGCCATCATTGAGACAAAATATAGAGACAAAATCCTGAGCAAGCGCCTCAGACTCGCTCTTTCTTCATATCCTGAAGAGTTCTTCATGGTTTGTAGATTGGGCCTGCCATACCTACGTCCCCAAACCTAAGCTGAGTTTGTGTTTTCAGACTTCTGTCCTCAAAGTCCTGGGCCACACACGCTCCAGGCTGGGACCCCTGGAGCCACATATTAGGAATCTGCCTACCCAATCCATGGGAATTCTGCCCATCCCATTGTCCAAAATCTTACAAATTAGGAGAACCCTCCAAAGTCCCCGAGGCCATCTCAATAGTGTAGGTCTCCCGGGTTAAAAAAGGGTGGACTGACACCAGCTGAGCATCTACCTCCACTCATACCAAAGATGGATGTCCCCAGAGAATAGATTGATCCAGAGAGGACCCTAGGCCATAATCGGATCCATTGCTTTGGTTTGCAGGCATGTCTCCTCAAAAGTCTGGATTCCATTTCCAGCATAGGGGGTTTCATGAGGCACCCATCAGAACAAATCTGGTCTCCACAAGGAAACTTGTGCATGGGAGCTATGTCAAAAGCTTAGGAGAATACTTCAGGGTCCCGGTGCCACCGCCCCAATCTAAGGCCGCCATGGACACAAACACACATTAGGCCCCATCCTCAGGAAAGTCCATTTCACCACAGCCACTCCGGTTGCTTCTGCAGAGCCATCACATCTCAACTGTCTTGTTTCTAGGAGACAATTGGAATGCGAGGCGGGCTTCCCTGGCATCCATCCTCTAACGGTGCTCTGGAGTCATTCCATATGGGATGTCCTCGAGATGCCCAACAGGTGTCAACTGTCCCGCATAAGGAATCCTTGAAGGGGGAATCCCTGAACTCCCAACGTGGGAAAACCTCCATGGCCTTGAGACTCCGCTAGATTCATGAAGGGCAGTCATTCACAGAAACGCCAACCTGAGCCAACGTCTGATCCTCGCCTTGACTTCAGATGCTTGAGATATTGGTTCAGAACTGCAAGGGTTACCTGCTGTGCCCTTGGCCTGAAGCCAAAGTCTAGCTTGTGTTCTCAGACTTCTGTCCTCAAACTCCTGGCCCTGAAGCCGTCAAGATTGGAAATTCCGGACCCACATTGCAGCACTCTGCCTACACTCTAGAAAGAATATATTGCCTAATGAGCTGCCCAGGCACCTCAAATGAGGATAAATCTACACGACACTCGACTGTACCCAAATTATAGTCTAACCTGGGCACTAATGCACTGTTGACACTACCTGAGCTAGAACCTCCTGACCAACACCCAGGCAGTTGACCGCACACTGAGCGCATACGACCCGCCAAGGCCTTAGGTCGTCATCTCTTCCCAACTGCGGTTTTCAGTCTTCCGAACCTAGACCTTATCTCCAACCAGTGCCCAGGGTTGAAAATGATGCAGAAATCAGAACTCCTTCCCCATGGCAAGAAACCTTGTGATTGGCCTGTTGTCCAAAGTTTAGTGTAGTTGAAACCAGTGTGGCCCATGAGGCCCTGCCCATGCCCGCAGGCCACATTGGTCACAAACACACATTGTGACCCTCAGCCTGAGCCCAGTCCTCAAGTAAGGCCTCTCAGTGGCTGGATGAAGAGACAGCATATTGGGCCATCATGCCACTAGGCCCCCATTTTAACCATAGTTTGGGTTGTCCCTTCACTCTTTCCCAGGGCTCTGCTTTGGAATTCCTCTTTGGTTGGGACACCTGAGGTAACAAACCTGAAAGGAGACCTCCCATCCCACAGATTGACGAAAAACAATTGGGACCGGGACAAATGCACAGAGAGGAAGATTCGTCCATGTCCCATAAAGCCTCCCCACATTACACGGCCATCATTGATACAAAATCCAGAGACAAAAGCCTGAGCAAGCGCCTCAGACTCGCTCATTCTTTATATCCAGAAGAGTTCTTCTCATGGTTTGTAGATTGGGCCTGCCATACCTACGTCACCAAACCTAAACTGAGTTTGTGTTTTCAGACTTCTGTCCTCAAAGACCTGGGCCACACACCCTCCAGGCTGGGTCCCCTGGAGCCACACATTAGGATGCTACCTACCTCATGCATGGGAATTCTGCACATTCCATTGTCCAAAATCGTACAAATTAGGAGAACCCTCCAAATTACCCGAGGCCATCCCAATAGTGTAGGTCTCCCGGGACAAACAAGGGCGGTCTGACACCAGCTGAGCATCCACCTCCAATCATACCATAGATGGATGAACCAAGAGAAGAAGATTAAACCAGACAGGACCCTAGGCCATAATCGGATCCATTGCTTTGGTTTACAGGCATGTGTCCTCAAATGCCTGGATTCCAATACCAGCATAGGGGGTTTCCTGAGGCACCCATCAGAACTAATCTCATCTCCCCAAGGAAACTTGAGCATGGGAGCTATGTCAAAGTTAAGGAGAATTCTTCAGGTTCCCGGTGCCACCGCCCCATTGAAGGCCCCCATGGACACAAACACATACTAGGCCCCATCCTCGGGAAAGTCCATTTCAACTCAGCCATCCCGGTTGCTCCCGCAGAGCCATCGGATCTCAACTGTCTTGTTGCTAGGAGACAATTGGAATGTGAGGCGGTCTTCCATGGCATCCATCACCTAACAGTGCTCTGGAGTCATTCCGTATGGGATGGGATGTCCTGGAGCGGCCCAACAGGTCACAATTGGCCCGCACATGGAATCCTTCAAGCGGGCATCCCACAACTCCCACCGTGGGAAAACCTCCATGGCCTTGAGACTCCTCTCTGTTCATGAAGGGGCAGTCATGCACAGAAACTCCAACCTGAGCCAAAGTCTGATCCTTGCCTTGACTTCAGATGCTTGAGATATTGGTTCAGAACTGCAGGGGGTACCTGCAATGCCCTCGCCCTGAAACCCAAGTCTAGCTTGTCTTCTCAGACTTCCGTCCTCACACGCCTGGCCCAGAAGCCCTCAAGTTTGGCAAATCCGGACCCACAATGCAGCACTCTGCCTGCCCTCTAGAAAAAAATTATTGCCTTATGAGCTGCCCAGGCACCTTAAATGAGGATAAACCTACACAGCACTCGACTTTACCCAATTATATAGTCTAACCTGGGCACTAATGCAATGTCTGAAACAACCTGAGCCCAGACCTCCTGACCAACACCCAGACAGCAGACCGCACCGTGAGCACATCAGACCCGCCATGGCCTTAGGTCATCATCTCTTCCCTACCTCAGTTTTCAGGCTTCAGACCGAGAACTTATCTCATATCACTGCCCAGGGGTGAGTGTGATGCAGAAATCAGGACTCCTCCTTACTTATGGCAAGAACCCTTGTGGTTGGCATGTTGTCCAACGTTCAGTGTAGGAGAAACCAGCATTCACCCTGAGGCCCCGCCCATTCTTGAGTGTTACGAGGGCATACACACGCATTGTGACCCTCAGCATGAGTCCTGTCCTCTAGTAAGTCCTCTCAGTGGCTGAACCATTGGATGTCATAATGGGCTTGACATGTCCCTAGGCCCCAATTTATAACCAGATTTCTGATTGTCCAGTCGCCCCTCCCCAGGGCTCTACTCTGGAATCCCTCATTTGGAGGGACACCAGAGGTTAAAAAATAAAACAACAACAACAAAGAAACGGACTTCTTCCATCCCACAGAATGACCACAAACTCTTTGGACGGGGCCAAACCACCAGAGAGTAAGACTCGTCCATTTCCCATGAAGTTACCCAGAAACTTCACCACCATAGGTGACACGATATCCAAGACAAAAACTTCAGCAAAATCCTCAACTCGCCCTTTTTTTCAAATCCTGAAGAGTTATCCTCATGATCTGTAGATCAGTACTGCCATACCTATGACCCGAAACATAAGCCGAGTTTGTGTTTTCAGACAACTGTCCAAACAGCCGTGGCCTACACAACCTACAGGCTCAGGCTCCTGGAGCCAAACCAGAGGACTGTACTTGCCCTCTGCAAGGGAATTGTGTGTGCCCATTCCAATGGCCAAAATCCTTCTAATAGGAAAAACCTCCAAAGTGCCTGATCCTTCTCACTAGTGGTGGCTTTCCAGGAAATACAGGGGCAATATGAGCCCATCTGTGCACCTACCTGCACTCAGACCCATCGACAGATGTCCCCAGAGGTAAAAAGGAAAGAACAGGACCCTAGGCACTAATTAGATCCATTGCTTTGGTTTCCAGGCATCTCTCCTCAGAGGCCTGGATTTCAAAACCAGCATATTGCTGTTTCTTGACTCAACCATCAGAAAACATCTCATCTACACATGGGAATCTTGCACGTTGGAGCTGTGTCAAAGCCTCTGTTTCAGAGAACCCTTCAGGGCCCCAGTGCCACCGCTTCATTCCAAGGTCTCCATAGACACAAAAGCACATTAGGACCCATCACCATGTGAGTCCATTTCAACTCAGCCTCCTCGGTTGCTCCCCCACATCCAGCAGATCTAACCTGTCTTGTTGCTAGGAGACTATTGGAATGCGAGGTGGGCTACCCAGCCATCCATCCTTAGAACCCTGCTCAGAATCATTGGCCTGGAGACCCAAACAACAGGTCTCAATTGTCCTGCAGAAGACTATTTGCAGTTTGGAGCATCTCACAACTCCCATCGTGGGAAAACCCCCATGGCCTCGTGATGCCCCCCCTTCATTAAAGGGCCATCAGGGACAGAAACTCCAACCTGAGTGATCGTCTGACCCTCGCTCTGACTTCAGATGCACGAGATCTCGATTCTGGTCTGTAGATTGTGCCGGCCGTGTCCTCACCCAGAAACCGAAGCCTAGCTTGTGTTCTCAGACTTCTGTCCTCAGACTATTGGCCCACAAGCCCTCCTGTTTGGCAATCCAGAACTACAATGCAGCACTCTGCCTGCCCTCCAGAAGAAAAATATTGTCCTCTGGGGCTACCCAGTAACCCCAAATGAGGATCAACCTGCACCTAACCTGGATGTACCCCAAATATATAGGCTGACCAGGGCACTAATGCCCTTTCTGACACAGCCTGAGCCTGGAACTCCTGTTCCCACCCAAACAGCTGGCCGCACACTGAGCACATCGAGCCGCCATGGCCTTAGGTCATCATCTCTTCCCAACCTCGGTTTTCAGGCTTCAGAACCTAGACATTATTTCCAATCACTGCCCAGGGTGTAAGGTGATGCAGAAATCAGAACTCCTTCCCCATGGCAAGAAACCTTGTGGTTGGCATGTTGTCCAACGTTCAGTGTAGTTGAAACCAGTGTGGCCCATGAGGCCCCGACCATGCTCGCAGGCCACATGGGTCCCAAACACACATTGTGTCCCTCAGCCTGAGCCCAGTCCTCAAGTAAGGCCTCTCAGTGGCTGGATGAAGAGATAGCATATTGGGCTTGCCATGCCACTAGGCCCCAATTTTGAACCATAGTCGGGTTGTCCCTTCAGTCTTCCCCACGGCTTTGCTATGGAATTCCTCTTTTGGTGGGACACCTGAGGTAACAAAACTGAAAGGGTCCTCCCGTCCCATAGATTGTCGAAAAACAATTGGGAAACGTGTCAAATCCTCAGAGAGGAAGATTCGTCCATGGCTCATGAGACCTCCCCGACATTCCAAGGCCACCGCTGATACAAAATCCAGAGACAAAAGCCTGAGCAAGCGCCTCAGTCTCGCTCATTCTTCATATCCTGAAGAGTTCTTCTCATGGTTTGTAGATCAGGCCTGCCATACCTACGTCCCCAAACCTAAGCTATGTTTTTGTTTTCAGACTTCTGTCCTCAAAGTCCTGGGCCACACACCCTCCGGCTGGGGCCCCTGGAGCCACACATTAGGACTGTGCCTACCAATCCATGGGAATTCTGCCCATTCCATTGTCCAAAATTGTACAAATTAGGAGAAACCTCCAAAGTCCCTGAGGCCATCCCAATAGTGTAGGTCTCCGTGGACAAACATGGGCGGTCTGACAACAGCTGAGCATCTCAATGGCCTCGAGATTCTGCTCCCTTCATGAAGCGGCCGTCATGCACAGAAACTCCAACCTGAGCCAACGTCTGTTCCTCGCCCTGACTTCAGATGCATGAGACATTGGTTCAGATCTGCAGGGGGTACCTGCCGTGCCCTCGCCCTGAAACCCAATTCTAGCTTGACTTCTCAGACTTCCGTCCTCATACCCCTGGACCCGAAGGCCTCAAGTTTTGCAATTCCGGATCCACAGTGCAGAACTCTGCCTGCCCTGTAGAAAAAAATTATTGCCTCATGAGCTGCCTAGGCACCTTAAATGAGGATAAACATACACAGCACTCGACTTTACCCAAATTATATAGTCTAACCTGGGCACTAAAGCACTGTTGGACACAACCTGAGCCCGGACCTCTGACCAACCCCCAGAAAGCTGACCGCACCCTGAGCACATAAGACCCGCCATGCCTTTAGGTCATCATCTCTTCCCTATCTCAGTTTTCAGGCTTCAAAACCGAGACATTATCTCCAATCACTGCCTAGGGGTGAGTGTGATGCAGAGATCAGGACTCCTCCTTACGCATGGCAAGAAAGCTTGTGGTTGGCAGGTTGTCCAACGTTCAGTGTAGGAGAAACCAGCATTCACCCTGAGGCCTCGCCCATACTTGAGTGCGACGAGGGCATAAACACGCATTGTGACCCTCAGCATGAGTCCTGTCCTCTAGTAAGTCCTCTCCTTGGCTGGACCATTAGATGTCATAATGGGCTTGACAGGTCCCTAGGCCCCAAGTTGTAACCAGATTTCTGATTGTCCAGTCGCCTCTCCCCAGGGCACTACTCTGGAATCCCTCATTTGGTGCAACCCCTGAGGTTAAAAAAGAAAACAACAACAACAACAACAACAAAAAACGGACTTCTTCCATCACACAGAATGACCCCAAACTCTTTGGACGGGGCCAAACCACCAGAGAGTACGACTCGTCCATTTCCCATGAAGACACCCAGAAATTTCACCACCGTGAGTGACACGATATCCAGAGACAAAAATTTGAGCAAGAGCCTCACACTCGCTCTTTTTTCAAATCCCGAAGAGTTCTCCTCATGATCTGTAGATCAGTCCTGCCATACCTATGACCGGAAACATAAGCCGAGGTTGTGTTTTCAGACAACTGTCCAAACAGCCCTGGCCTGCACAACCTACAGGATCAGGACCCTGGAGCCAAGCCTGAGGACTGTACTTGCCCTCTGCAAGGGAAATGTGTTTGCCATTTCCAATGGCCACAACCCTTCTAATAGGATAAACACCCAATTCCCTGATCCATCTCACTAGGGCTGGCTTCCCAGGAAAAACAGGGCAATCAGAGCCCATCTGTGCACCTACCTTCACTCAGACCCATCGACAGTTGTCCCCAGAGGTAAAAAGGAAAGAACAGGCCCCTAGGCACTAATCAGATCCATTGCTTTGGTTTCCAGGCATCTCTTCTCAGACGCCTGGATTTCAAAACGAGCAATGGCTTTTTCTTGACCCACCCATCAGAAAACATCTCATCTACACATGGGAAACTTGCATGTTAGAGCTCTGTCAAAGCCTCTGTTTTGGAGAACCCGTCAGGGCCCCAGTGCCACCGCTTCATTCCAAGGTCTCGATACACACAAAAACATGCTAGGACCCATCCCCAGGAGAGTCCATTTCAACTCAGCCTCCTCGGTTGCTCCCCCAGATCCAGCAGATCTAACCTGTCTTGTTGCTAGGAGACAATTGGAATGCGAGGTGGGCTACCCAGCGATCCATCCTTAGAACCCTGCTCAGATACATTGGCCTGGAGCCAAACAACAGGTCTCAACTGTCCTGCAGAAGACACTTTGGAGTTTGGAGCTTCTCACAAATCCCATCGTGGGAAAACCCCCATGGCCTCGTGATGCTCCCCCTTCATGAAGGGGCCATAAGGGACAGAAACTCCAACCTGAGCGATCGTCTGATCCTCGCCCTGACTTCAGATGCACGAGATCTCGATTCCGGTCTGTTGATTCTGCCTGCCATGTCCTCAACCTGAAACCTAAGCCGAGCTTGTGTTCTCAGACTTCTGTCCTCAGACTACTGGCCCACAAGCCCTACATTTTGGCAATCCAGAACTACAATGCTGCACTCTGCCTGCCCTCCAGAAGAAAAACATTGCCCTCTGGGGTACCCAGTAACCCCAAGTGAGGATCAACCTGCACCTACATTGGTTGTACCCCAAATACATAGGCTGACCAGTGCACTAATGCCCTTTCTGACACAGCCTGAGCCTGTTCTTCCTGGCCCCAACCAGACAGCTGGCCGCACACTGAGCACATCGAGCCGCCATGGCCTTAGGTCGTCATCTCTTTCCAACCTCGGTTTTCAGGCTTTAGATTCTAGACCTTACCTCCAATCACTGCCCAGGGTTGAACGGGATGCAGAAATCAGAACTCCTTCCCAATGGCAAGATACCTTGTGGTTGGCATGTTGTCCAACTTTCAGTGCAGTTGAATCCAGTGTTGCCCATGAGGCCCCGCCATGCTCGCAGGCTACATTGGTCACAAACACACATTGTGACCCTCAGACTGACCAAAGTCCTCAAGTAAGGCCTCTCAGTGGCTGGATGAAGAGATAGCATATTGGGCTTGCATGCCCCTAGTCCCCAATTTTGAACCATATTTCTGGTGGTCCCTTCAGTCTTCCCCACGGCTTTGCTTTGGAATTCCTCTTTTCGTGGGACACCTGAGGTAACAAAACTGAAAGGAGTCCTCCCATCCCACAGATTGACGAAAAATAATTGGGAATCGGGCGAAATCCTCATAGAGGTAGATTCGTCCATGGCCCATGAAGCATCCCCGACATTCTACGGCCATCGCTGATACAAATTCCAGAGACAAATGCCTGAGGAAGCGCCTCAGACTCGCTCTATATTCAAATCTTCATGAGTTCTTATCATGGTTTGTATATTGGGCCTGCCATACCGACGTCCCCAAAAAATCTGAGTTTGTGTATCGGAATCACAATCAGAACTCTGCCTTCCACATGGCTGTAATGCTTGTTATTCACATGGAGTCACACCTTCACGTGGGGAACCCTTCATGGCCCCTGATGTTACGCCAAAACATGAGTGCTGCTTGGGCACAAATTCACACTGTGACCCTAGCATGAGCCCCATGTCAAAGAAAGGCCTGTCAGGTTCGGGACGAAGATCCTGCATATAGTCCCTGCCATGCACATAGGCACCCAGGACTAACTAGATGGTGTGTATTCCAGTTGAGGGAACCCACTGCTGTGCTCTAGAGTCCCTCTCCTTGGGGGTCCTTTCTGAGAGAAAACAGTACTCTTCACTTCCCACAGAACGAACACAAACACTTGGGAGCTTGGACAATCCCCCGAGAGGAAGGCTCTTCCTCGGCCCCTGAGGCAACCCCTACCCTGACTGGACACTGTGAACGCAACACCCAGAGACAAAAGCCTGAGCGACTGCCTCCCACTTGCCCTCCTTTGAAATCCAGAGAATCTCCCCTCACGGACTGGAGATCGGGCCTGCCATTACCTTGGCCCCTTCCTGAGCCAAGTTTGCTTTTTCAGACATCAGTCCCCACAGCCCTGGCAAACACAGCCTCTAGGCTGGGTACTCTGGAGCCATACAACAGGACCGTGCCTGCTCTCTCCTGGGAAACTGTGTCCATTCCTTTGGACACACACCTCCAGAATATGAGAAACCTCAAGGCCCCCGAGGAAATCCCACTACTGTGAGCCTCCCTGGACACACAGGCGCATTCGGACACAAGCTGAGCAGCTACCTCCACGAAGGCATGCACACAGATGTCAACAGAGATAGAAGGTTGAGCCGGACAGGCCCTTAGGTTGTAATCTCAACTCTTGCTTTGGGTTCCAGGTGTTACTCCTCAGAGGCTTTGGTTCGAAGAACAGGATAAGGGGCTTTCCTGAGGCACTGAACAGAACTCCTCTCGTCTCAACATGGGGAGCTTTCTTACTGGGGATGTATCAAACACTTCAGGTAGTGCACAAGCAGCACTTGAGTGCTGATTGGGAACAAATTCACACTGTAACCCTCATGATCCCCATGTCAAAGAAAGGCCTGTCAGATTCGGGATGAAGATCCTGCATATAGTCCTTGCCATGCCCATAGGCACCCAGGACTAACTAGATGGTGTGTATTCCAGTTGAGGGAACCCAATGCTGTGCTCTAGAGTCCCTCTCCTGGGGAGTCCTTTGTGGCAGGTCCCAAACCTCAAGCTAGCTTGTGTTTTCGGACTTCCTTCCTCACACTCCTGGCAAACAAGCCCTCCGGACTAGGAACTGAGAACCACAACCCAGCCCAGTGTCTTCCCAACGGAAGAAAACGTTTCCCTGTGGGGCTCTCCAGAAAACCCAGATGAGGATCAACCTGCTCGGGCCTCGACGGTACCCGACCTGGATAGGCTGCTCTGGGCACTCATGCTCTGTCTGACACAGCCTGAAGCCAGACGTCCAGACAGACAAGGAGACAGCTAGCCGCACACCCAGCACTTCGGACACGCCATGCTCTTATGCCGTCACCTCTTCCTAACCTTGGTTTTCAGATATCTGAACCTAGACATCATATCAATTCTCCACAAGCTGGGTATAGCAAGCACAAAACAGAACTCCTCCTTCCCCATGGCTGTCAAGCTTGCTCTTGGCATGGAGTCACACCTCAGCGTGGGAGAAACCTTCATGGCCCCTGATGCCACGCCCAAACTTGAGTGCTGATTGGGAACAAATTCACACTGTGACCCTCAGCATGAGCCCCATGTCAAAGAAAGGCCTGTCAGGGCCTGGACAAAGAGCCCGCATATGGGGCTTGCCAAGCCCCTATGCACCCAATCCTCACCAGGGTTTGAGTTTTCCAGTCGCCCCGCCCGTACCTGGGGCTCTGATCTGGAATCCCTTTCTTGTAGAGACCCATGAGCCAGACAACACGACTCCACCCTTCCCACAAAATGACCCCAATCTTGGAAGCTGGGACAAATCTCCAGAGAGAGATACTCGTCCACAGTCCCTGAGGCCACCCCTCAAATCCACGGCTATCCCGGACACAGCATCCAGAGACAAAACCCTAAAGGAACGCCTCCCACTCGCCCTTGTTTCAGAGGCCCAGGAGTTCCCTCTCGGGCTGTACCTCCGGCCTGCCATACCCTAGGCACCACTCATAAGCTGAGTTTGTGTTTTCAGACTTCTGTGCCCACAGCCTGGACCCACACACCTCCAGGCGAGGGCCTCTGGAGCCACAGCGAAAGATTGGGCCTGCCCTCTCCAAGGAAAGTGGGCCCAATCCATTGACCACAACCCTACAGGTTAGGGAAAAGCTCCAAGGCCCCTGAGGACATGAATAGTGTAGGCCACCCTGGACTAAGAGGGGCTCACTGACACCAGCGGAGCAACTATCTCCACTTAGACTCTCAGACAGTGTCCCCAGAGACAGAAGGTTGAAATGGACAGGCCCCTAGGCCCTAATCTGAACCTTAGCTTTGGTTTCCATGTGTCCGTCCTCAGAGGACGGTTTTCATAGACCAGCACACGGGGCTTTTCTGAGGCACCAAACCAAACCTCTCTCGTCTCCACATGGGGAGCTTTCTTACTGGGGATGTATCAAACCCTTCAGGTAGGAGAGTTCCGCCGGGCCATTGAACAACCAGCACATTCCAAGGTCTCCATGGACCCAAACACACATTATGACGCATCCTCAGGAGAGACCATTTCAACTCAGCCCCCTGGGTCGCGTGTTCCAGAGGCCCCAGATCAAACATATCTTATCGCTAATGGCCAATGGGAATGCGAGGCATGCTGTACAGGGATCCATTCTTCGAACCCTGCTCTCCAGTCCTTCCCCATGGTATGTCCTGGAGCCATGCAACAGGACACGAATGTCCCGCAGAAGGAAACCTTGTGGTTTGGGGCAATCTCCAAACTCAGCGTGGGAAAACTTCCTTGGCCTCATGAGGCCCCCGCTTCATGAAGGTGCCGTCATGGACACATACTCCAGCCTCAGCCAACGTCTGATCCTCAGCCTGACTTCAGATGCAGGAGATTTTGATTCAGCCTCTGCAGAGTGGGCCTGCTCTGCCCTTGGCTCCAAACCTCACCCTAGCTTGTGTTTTCAGACTTCCGTCCTCTCACTCCTGGCCCACAAGCCCTCCCTACTGGGAATTCTGGGGCCACAATGAAGCACTCTGCCTGCCTCCCAGGAGAAAAACATTGTCTATGGTGCTGCCCAGAAACCCCAAATGAGGATCAAACTGCTTGGCCCTCGGCAACACCCCAATTGCATAGGCTACCTTAAACACTGATGCTCTGAGGTAAATAGCCTGAGCCCAGACCTTCCAACAGACACCGTCACAGCTGGCTGCACACCCAGTACATTGGTCCCGTCACTGCCTTAGGCTACCATCTATTCCAAACCTGGGTTTTCAGTCATCGGAACCTAGACCTTATATCCATTCCCTGCACAGGGGGGAACCCCTCTGATGCACACAAGTCAGAACCCCTCCTACCCCATGGCAAGAAACCTTGCTGCTGGCAGTGAGTCAAACCTTCAGTGTTGGAGAAAACGGCATGACCCATGAGGCCACGCCCATGCGTGAGGGCCGCCTTGGGCACAAACACACATTGTGACCCTCAGCGTGAGTACCTTATTCAAGTAACGCCTCTCAGTGACTGGACCAAGAGCCCGCATATGTGGCTTGCCATGCCCATAGGCACCCAGGACTAACTAGATGGTGTGTATTCCAATTGAGGGAACCCACTGCTGTGCTCTAGAGTCCCTCTCATGGGGGGTCCCCTGTGGCAGAAAACAGTACACTTCATTCCCACAGAATGAACACAAACACTTGGGAGCTTGGACAATCCCCCGAGAGGAAGGCTCTTCCTCGGCCTCTGAGACAACCCCTACCCTGACCGGACACTGTAAATCCTAAGTAACTACCTCCCACTTGCCCTACTTTGATTTCAAGAGGATCTCCCCTCACGGACTGGAGATCAGGCCTGCCATTACATTGGCCACTAGCTGAGCCAAGTTTGCTTTTTCAGACATCTGTCCCCACAGCCCTGGCAAACACAGCCTCTAGGCTGGGTCCTCTGGAGCCATACCACAGGACCGTGCCTGTTCTCTCCTGGGAAACTGTGTCCATTCCTTTGGACACACTCCTCCAGAATATGAGAAACCTCAAGGACCCCGAGGACATCCCACTACTGGGAGCCACCCTGGACACACAGGGGCATTCCGACACAAGCTGAGCAGCTACGTCCACGAAGGCATGCACACAGATGTCAACAGAGATAGAAGGTTGAGCCGGACAGGCCCTTAGGCCATAATCTCAACTCTTGCTTTGGGTTCCAGGTGTTACTCCTCAGAGGCTTTGGTTCGAAGAACAGGATATGGGGCTTTCCTGAGGCACTGAACAGAACTCCTCTCGTCTCCACATGGGAAGCTTCCTTGTTGGAGCTGTGTCGAACACCTCAGTTTGGAAAACCCTGCAGAGTCCCCGAGCCACTTCCACATTCCAAGGTCTCCCAGGCCACCAAGCCACAGTAGGACTCATCTTCAGGAGAGTCCATTTCAACTTTCCCCTCTGGGTAGCTCACCCAGAGCCTGCAGATTGAGCTTGCCTTGTCCTGACTAAAGAGTGGGAATATGAGGTGGCGTTCCCAGGCATCCATGCTTAGACATCTGCTCTCGAGTCTTTCCGTATGGGGCCTCCTGGAACCATCAAATAGGACTCGACTGTCGTGCAGAAGGAAAACTTGAGGTTTGGAGTAGTTCACAAATCCCTACGTAGGCAAACCTCCCTGGCTTCATGAAGCCCCCACACCCTTCAGGAAGAGGCCATGCTGGACAAAAACTCTAGCCTGAGGCACGTCTCATAGTTGACATGACCTCAGAGCAGGAGATCTCGATTCAGCCTCTGCAGACTGGCCCTGCCGTGCCCTTGGTCCCAAACCTCATGCTAGCTTTTGTTTTCAGTCTTCCTTCCTCACACTCCTGGCAAACAAGCCCTCCGGACTAGGAACTCCAGAACCACAACCCAGCCCAGTGTCTGCCCAAAGGAAGAAAAACATTTCCCTGTGGGGCTCTCCAGAAAACCCAGATGAGGATCAACCTGCTCGGGCCTTGACGGTACCCGAACTGGATAGGACGCTCTGGGAACTCATGCTCTGTCTGACACAGCCTGAAGCCAGACGTCCAGAGAGACAGGGAGACAGCTGGCCGCACACCCAGCACTTCGGACACGCCATGGTCTTATGCCGTCACCTCTTCCTAACCTTGGTTTTCAGATATCTGAACCTAGACATTATATCAATTCTCCACACAGCTGGGTATAGCAAGCACAAAACAGAACTCCTCCTTCCCCATGGCTGTCAAGCTTGCTCGTGGCATGGAGTCACACCTTCAGGGTGGGAGAAACCTTCATGGCCCCTGATGCCACGCCCAAACTTGAGTGCTGCTTGGGCACAAATTCACACTGCGACCCTCAGCATGAGCCCCATGTCAATGAAAGGCCTGTCAGGGCCTGGACCAAGAGCCCGCATATGGGGCTTGCCAAGCCCCTATGCACCCAATCCTCACCAGTGTTTGAGTTTTCCAGTCGCCCCGCCCGTACCTGGAGCTCTGTTCTGGAATCCCTTTCTTGGAGAGACCCATGAGCCAGACAACACGACTCCACCCTTCCCACAAAATGACCCCAAACTCTTGGGAGCTGTGACAAATCCTCAGAGAGGGATACTCGTCCACAGTCCCTGAGGCCACCCCTCCAATCCACGGCTATCCCGGACACAACATCCAGAGACAAAAGCCTGAAGGAACGCCTCCCACTCGCCCTTGTTTCAGAGGCCCAGGAGCTCCCTCTTGAGCTGTACCTCCGGCCTGCCATACCCTAGGCGCCACTCATAAGCTGACTTTGTGTTTTCAGACTTCTGTGCCCACAGCCTGGACCCACACACCTCCAGGCGAGGGCCTCTGGAGCCACAGCGAAAGATTGTGCCTGCCCTCTCCAAAAAAAGTGTGCCCAATCCATTGACCACAAACCTACATGTTAGGGAAAAGCTCCAAGGCCCCTGAGGCCATCAATAGTGTAGGCCACCCAAACTAAGAGGGGCTCTCTGACACCAGCGGAGCAACTATCTCCACTTAGACTCTCAGACAGTGTCCCCAGAGACAGAAGGTTGAAATGGACAGGCCCCCAGGCCCTAATCTGAACCTTAGCTTTGGTTTCCATGTGTCCGTCCTCTGAGGACTGTTTTCGTAGACCAGCACACGGGGCTTTTCCGAGGCACCAAACCAAACCTCTCTCTCCACATGGGGAGCTTTCTTACTGGGGATGTATCAAACCCTTCAGGTAGGAGAGTTCCACAGGGACACTGAACAACCAGCACATTCCAAGTTCTCCATGGACCCAAACGAACATTATGACGCATCCTCAGGAGAGGCCATTTCAACTCAGCCCCCTGGGTAGCGTGCCCCAGAGGCAGCAGGTCAAACATATCTTTTCGCTAATGGCCAATGGGATTGCGAGGCATGCTCTACAGGGATCCATCCTTCCAACACTGCTCTCCAGTCCTTCCGTATGGTATGTCCTGGAGCCATGCAACAGTACTCGAATGTCCCACAGAAGGAAACCTTGTGGTTTGGGGCAACCTCCAAACTCAGCGTGGGAAAACTTCCTTGGCCTCATGAGGCCCCCGCTTCATGAAGGTGCCATCATGGACACATACTCCAGCATCAGCCAACGTCTGATCCTCAGCCTGACTTCAGATGCAGGAGATTTTGATTCAGCCTCTGCAGAGTGGGTCTGCTCTGCCCTTGGCTCCAATCCTCACCCTAGATTGTTTTTTCAGACTTCCGTCCTCTCACTCCTGGCCCACAAGCCCTCCCTACTGGGAATTCTGGGGCCACAAAGAAGCACTCTGCCTGCCTCCCACGAGAAAAACATTGTCTATGGCGCTGCCCAGAAACCCCAAATGAGGATCAAACTGCTTGGCCCTCGGCAACACCCAAATTGCATAGGCTACCTTAAACACTGATGCTCTGAGGTAAATAGCCTGAGCCCAGACCTTCCAACAGACACCGACACAGCTGGCTGCACACCCAGCACATTGGACCCGCCACTGCCTTAGGCCGCCATCCATTCCCAACCTGGGTTTTCAGTCATCGGAACCTAGACCTTATCTCCAATCCCTGCACAGGGGGGAACCTGATGCACAAGTCAGAACCCCTCCTTCCCCATGGCAAGAAACCTTGCTGCTGGCAGTGAGTCAAACCTTCAGTGTAGGAGAAAACGGCATGGCCCATGAGGCAACGCCCAAGCGTTAGGGCCGCCTTGGGCACAAACACACATTGTGACCCTCAGCGTGAGTACCTTATTCAAGTAACGCCTCTCAGTGACTGGACCAAGAGCCCGCACATTTGGCTTGCCATGCCCATAGGCACCCAGGACTAACTAGATGGTGTGTATTCCAGTTGAGGGAACCCACTGCTGTGCTCTAGAGTCCCTCTCCTGGGGGCTCCCCTGTGGCAGAAAACAGTACTCTTCCCTTCCCACAGAATGAACCCAAACACTTGGGAGCTTGGACAATCCCCCGAGAGGAAGGCTCTTCCTCGGCCTCTGAGACAACCCCTACCCTGACCGGACACTGTGAACGCAACACCCAGAAACAAAATCCTGAGTGACTGCCTCCCACTTGCCCTACTTTGATATCCAGAGGATCTCCCCTCACGGACTGGAGATCAACCTGCCATTACCTTGGCCACTAGCTGAGCCAAGTTTGCTTTTTCAGACATCTGTCCCCACAGCCCTGGCAAACACAGCCTCTAGGCTCGGTCCTCTGGAGCGATACAACAGGACCGTGCCTGCTCTCTCCTGGGAAACTGTGTCCATTCCTTTGGACACACACCTCCAGAATATGAGAAACCTCAAGGCCCCCGAGGACATCCCACTACTGGGAGCCTCCCTGGACACACAGGGGCATTCGGACACAAGCTGAGCAGCTACGTCCACGAAGGCATGCACACAGATGTCAACAGAGATAGAAGGTTGAGCCGGACAGGCCCTTAGGCCGTAATCTCAACTCTTGCTTTGGGTTCCAGGTGTTATTCCTCAGAGGCTTTGGTTCGAAGAACAGGATAATGGGCTTTCCTGAGGCACTGAACAGAACTCCTCTCGTCTCCACATGGGAAGCTTCCTTGTTGATGCTGTTTCAAACACCTCAGTTTGGAAAATCCTGCAGAGTCCCTGAGCCACCTCCACATTCCAAGGTCTCCCAGGCCACCAAGCCACAGTAGAACTCATCTTCAGGAGAGTCCATTTCAACTCTCCCCTCTGGGTAGCTCACCCAGGAGCCTGCAGATTGTGCCTGCTTTGTCCTGACTAAAGAGTGGGAATATGAGGTGGCGTTCCCAGGCATCCATGCTTAGACACCTGCTCTCGAGTCTTTCCGTATGGGGCCTCCTGGAACCATCGAATAGGATTCGACTGTCGTGCAGAAGGAAACCTTGAGTTTTGGAGTAGTTCACAAATCCCATCGTAGGCAAACCACCCTGGCCTAATGAAGCCCTCACCCTTCAGGAAGAGGCCATGCTGGACAAAAACTCTAGCCTGAGGCACGTCTCATAGTTGACATGACCTCAGTGCAGGAGATCTCGATTCAGCCTCTGCAGAGTGGGCCTGCCGTGCCCTCGGTCCCAAACCTCACGCTAGCTTGTGTTTTCAGACTTCCTTCCTCATACTCCTGGCAAACAAGCCCTCCGGACCAGGAACTCCAGAACCAAAACCCAGCCCAGTGTCTGCCCAACGGAAGAAAAATGTTTCCCTCTGGGGCTCTCCAGAAAACCCAGATGAGGATCAACCTGCTCGGGCCTCGACGGTACCCGACCTGGATAGGATGCTCTGGGCACTCATGCTCTGTCTGACACAGCCTGAAGCCAGACGTCCAGAGAGACAAGGAGACAGCTGGCCGCACACCCAGCACTTCGGACACCCCATGGTCTTATGCCGTCACCTCTTCCTAACCTTGGTTTTCAGATATCTGAACCTAGACATTATATCAATTCTCCACACAGCTGGGTATCGCAAGCACAAAACAGAACTCCTCCTTCCCCATGGCTGTCAAGCTTACTCTTGGCATGGAGTCACACCTTCAGGGTGGGAGAAACCTTCATGGTCCCTGATGCCACGCCCAAACTTGAGTGCTGCTTGGGCACAAATTCACACTGTGACGCTCAGCATGAGCCCCATGTCAAAGAAAGGCCTGTCAGGACCTGGACCAAGAGCCCGCATATGGGGCTTGCCAAGCCCCTATGCACCCAATCCTCACCAGTGTTTGAGTTTTCCAGTCGCCCCACCTGTACCTGGGCTCTGCTCTGGAATCCCTTTCTTAGAGAGACACATGATCCAGACAACACGACTCCACCCTTCCCTCAAAATGACCCCAAACTCTTGGGAGCTGGGACAAATCCCCAGAGAGGGATACCCGTCCACAGTCCCTAGGCCACCCCTCTTTTCCACTGCTATCCCGGACACAACATCCAGAGACAAAAGCCTGAAGGAACGCCTCCCACTCGCCCTTGTTTCAGAGGCCCAGGAGCTCCCTCTCGGGCTGTACATCCGGCCTGCCATACACTAGGCTAGACTCATAAGCTGAGTTTGTGTTTTCAGACTTCTGTGCCCACAGCCTGGACCCACACAACCTCCAGGCGAGGGCCTCTGGAGCCACAGCGAAAGATTCTGCCTGCCCTGTCTAAGGAAAGTGTGCCCAATCCATTTACCACAACCCTACAGGTTAGGGAAAAGCTCCAAGCCCCTGAGGCCATCAATAGTGGAGGCCACCCTGGACTAAGAGGGGCTCTCTGACACCAGCTGAGCAACTATATCCACTTAGAGTCTCCGACAGTGTCCCCAGAGACAGAAGGTTTAAATGGACAGGCCCCCAGGCCCTAATTTGAACCTTAGCTTTGGTTTCCATTTGTCTGTCCTCAGAGGACTGTTTTCGTAGACCGGCACACGGGGCTTTTCTGAGACACCAAACCAAACCTCTCTCATCTCCACATGGGGAGATTTCTTACTGGGCATGTATCAAACCCTTCAGGTAGGAGAGTTCCGCAGGGCCACTGAACAACCAGCACATTCCAAGGTCTCCATGGACCCAAACGCACATTATGACGCATCCTCAGGAGAGGCCATTTCAACTCAGCCCCCTGGGTAGCGTGTCCCAGAGGCAGCAGATCAAACATATTTTGTCTCTTATGGCCAAGGGGAATGCGAGGCATGCTCTACAGGGATCCATCCTTCGAACCCTGCTCTCCAGTCCTTCCGTATGGTATGTCCTGGATCCATGAAACAGGACTCGACTGTCTCGCAGAAGGAAACCTTGTGGTTTGTGGCAACCTCCAAACTCAGCGTGGGAAAATTTCGTTGGCCTCATGAGGCACCTGCTTCATGAAGATGCCATCAAGGGCACAATCCAACCTCAGCCAACGTCTGATCCTCAGCCTGACTTCAGATGCATGAGATATCTTCTCAGCCTTTGCAGAGTGTGCCTGCTCCCAACCTCACCCTATCTTTTGTTTTCAGACTCTACCCTAGCACTCCTGGCCCAAAAGCCCTCATTATTGGGAATTCTGGTTCCAGAACGAAGCACTCTGCCTGCCCCCCAAAGAAAAACATTGTCTATGGCATTGCTCAGAAACCCCAAATGAAAATCAACCTGCTCAGCCCTCGGCAACACCCCAATTGCATAGGCTACCCTAAACACTATGCTCTGTCTTACATAGCCTGAGCCCAGACCTTGTGAGAGACATTGAGACAGTTGGCTTCACACCCAGCACATCGAACCTGCCATGGGTTAGGCCATTTCATCCTTTCCCATTGACCTGGGTGTCTTCCTGGAGGTATATTCTGAGGCTGTGTCAGACTATGCATTTTTTCTGGAGCTTCCTATGGAATTGGGGTGGTATTAGGGGCCTTGCAATTTTCTCTTAATCTGGTGGTTTGGGAAACTGAGACAGGCTGACATTCCTTGGGAGAGCTGGCCCAGTGCTGTTGTGTGTTCCTGGAGGCCCCATCCTGGAGGGCATATGGGTCAGGACTCTGGGTCCAAAGTTTTCAGACACAAACTCGGGTAAGAGTTAAGCTCGAGGTGATGGCAGACCCAATCTGCAGACCCTGAGCGAAGCATCTCCAGATATGAAATTCGGACGGCTGTGAGGCAGGAGCACAGTCTTTTCTGTCTGACTTGTTTGTCTATGATGGCCACGAAATGGAGGGGTGGTCTCATGGGTCCATGTGAGATTCTACCTCTCTGGGAATTCTGCTCAGCACCCAAGAGTTGGTGTATTTCCGGGGGATGGGAGGAGCGCAGTTTTCTGAGTCAGGGATCCCGTCCAAACAGCCATTCCAGAGATGGGTCCTGGGTTCTGGAGCCTGGATCACCGCAACAAGGCTTAGGATTTGGGCCTAGGGTCCTGCTCTATGTTTTCCTGGTACAGCTCCCGAGTGTTCTTGTTGGAAATGGGTATCATTCTGAGGGTCACAATGCCTGTTTTTGCCCAGATGCCCATGCTGAGTGGGTGTGACCTCATGGGCTATGCACTTGGCTCCCACTCTGAGGGTTGGACAGCCATCTCAACATTCAGTTTTCCTGCCATGGGGAAGGAGGTGTACTTTTTTATGCTTCAGGTTCCCCCATGGGCAGGAATTTGAGCTAAGTTCTGGGACAGGTGCCTGAATACCCAGTTCACTTTGAGATGAGGTCCTCGGGCCAAGGCAGGACCCACCTGCAGAAAATGAGGCCTGCTTTCTGGGTGGCTGTCAGGAGCTCGGGCTCGAGCTGTGTCAGACAGAACATTCGTGGAGAGTACGGTCTATGATATTGGGGTGCTTTTGAGAGCTGTGCAACTGGATCCTCATGGGGGATTTTTGCACAGACCCTTTCTTCACTTCTTCTATCTGGTGAGCAGGCAGATGGCTGCATTACGGCTCCAGAATATCAAAGTTGGAGGGTTTGCAGGCGAGGAGTGTGAGGACAGAAGTATGAAAACATAAGCTACGGTTACGCTCAGTGCCGAGCACATGTCTATTCCAATGTACAGCAGTTGTTTCGAGATCTTCAGCACCTGGGCGAGGGGAAGATGTCTGCTCACGCTGGAGTTTGTATCCATGATGGCCAACAAATGGTGGGGAGGCCTCAAGAATTCTTGGAGGTATTTCCAATCTGGAGCTTGTGAGCTGCTCCAAACATCAAGGTGTCCTACTAAGGGGCAGCAGAAGTCTTCTTACAGGGCTCCAGGGTCCCCCATATGGAAGATTCGATAGCAATGCTATCGAATTGGCCTGGGAAGCCAATCTCGTGTTACCATTGCAGGTGAGAAACAGGGTAAGCTTGAACCAATGACACTGATTCCAAGTTCCAAGTGATTTGCGTTGATGGAAGTTCTCAGTCTAACAGGTCCCAATGCTGCTTGGTGTCCAGGGAGACCTTAGAATGTGGTGGCGGCTCTCTGACCATTGAGGATTCTCTATCCTTAGGATTAGACCCAGTACCCAGGAGCCAGGTTTCCTTCTTGGGACAGGAGGTGTGCTCTTGTATGGCTCACGGACCACAGGTTGGACCATATGCTTGAATTTCCAGAACAGACCTCTAGGGAGAGAGACCTCAAAACATAAGCTAGGGTTCTGATGAGGTTTTAGGGCCATGGAAGTTTCAATCTTCGGACTAAGTGCCATTGGCCTGCATGTCATCCTGGAGGTAGGTGCTGAGGCTGTGTCAGGCTGTGCACTTTTTCCAGAGTGGCCTATGATATTGGGGTGCAGTCAGGGGCCTTGCAGTTTTCTCCTAATCTGGACATTTTGGGAAACTGAGATGGGCAGGGTTTCCTCAGGAGAGCAGGGCCAGTGATGTCATGTGTTTCTCGAGGCCCCATCCTGGAGGTCATGTGTGTCAGGGCTTTGAGACCAAAGACTTTAGACACAACCTCGGATAAGAGATAGGAGTGAGGTGATGGCAGTCCGAATCTGAAGACCCTGAGGGAAGCTCCTCGGGATTTGAAATTCAGGTGGCTGGGAGGGAGGAGCACAGGCTTTTCTGTCTGGATTTTGTGACTAGGATGGCCACTAAATGGAGGGGTGACCTCATGTGTCCATGGGATATTCTTCCACTCTGGTGATTCTGCTTGGCACCCAAGAGTTTGATTTCTTTCTGGGGAAGAGGAAAAGACTGTATTCCATCTCTGGGATCCTGTCCAAACAGGGATTCCAGAGATGGGTTCTGGGTCCAGACACTGGGAAAACTTAACCAAAGCTTCGATTTGGGTTCCTGGTCCAGATCCCAAGGGGGATCTTTGGAAAGGGGTCTCATTCTGAGGGTCACAATGCCTGTTTGTGCCCAGCTGCCCATCCTGCGTAGGCATGGTCTCATGGACCATGCACCTGGTTCCCACTCAGGGTTGTACAGCCATCTCAACATTCAGTTTTCTGGCCATGGGGAAGGAGGAGCACTCTTTTGTGCTTCCGAGTCCCCTATGGGCAGGAATTTGAGCTAAGTCTGGGACAGGTACCTGAATATCCAGGTTGCTTCAAGATGATGGCCTCGGGCCAAGGTTGGACCCACCTGGAGAATATGGGGCCCACTATCTGGGTGGCTGACAGGAGGTCGGGGATCAGGCGGTGTCAGATAGACAATTTATGCAGAGGTCGGTCTATTATATTGGGGTGCCATTGAGGGCCGTGCAGGAGGATCCTCATGTGGGTTTCTGCGAAGACCCATAGGGCACTTCTTTCTGGTGGGCAGGCAGAAAGCTGCACTGTGGCTTCAGAATTCCCAATATGAAGGGCTTGTAGGCGAGGAGTGTGAAGACAGAAGTCTGAAAACACAAGCCACGGATAAGCTCAGTGCCGACCACAGGACCATTCCATTGTGCAGTGGTTGTTTCGAGATTTCCAGCACCTGAGTATGGGCGAGGGTCAGATGTCTGCTCACGCTGGGTTTGCATCCATGATGGTCAACGAATTGTGGGGTGGCCTCAAGAATTCTTGGAGATTTTCCCAAGCAGGACCTTGTGAGCTGCTCCAAACAGCAAGGTGTCCTACTGTGGGACAGGGGAAGTCCGCTTACAAGGCTCCAGGGTCCCCCATATAGAAAGATTCGACAGCAGAGGTCTCTGAATGGGGGCCTGGGAAGTCTTCCTTGCATGACCATTGCAGCTGAGGAACATTGCAGGCTTGATCTGCTGGTTTTTGTTCAAATTTCCAAGTGATCTAAGTTGACGGATGTTCTCAGTCTAATGAGTCACAATGCTGCTTGGTGTCCAGGGAGACCTTAGAATGTGGTGGTGAGGGTGCCTGGGTGGCTCAATGGGCTAAGCCGCTGCCTTCGGCTCAGGTCATGATCTCAGGGTCCTGGGATTGAGTCCCGCATCGGGCTCTCTGCTCAGCAGGGAGCCTGCTTCTTCCTCTCTCTCTCTCTGCCTTCCTCTATGCCTACTTGTGATCTCTCTCTGTCAAATAAATAAATAAAATCTATATAAAAAAAAAGAATGTGGTTGTGGGTCTGTGGCCATGCAGGATTCTCCTACCTGAGGGTTAGACCCAGTTCCCAGGAGCCAGGTTCCCTTCTCGGGACAGGAGGGGTTCTCTTGTATGGCTCAGGGACCACATGTCGGATCATATGTTGGATTTCAAGACCAGGCCTCTGGGCACAGAGGCCTGAATATCTAGGCTAGGGTTCTTATGAGGTTGTAGGGGCATGTCATCCTCAACCTTCGGACTTAGGGACTTTGACCTGTGAGTCTTCCTGGAGGTAGATGCTCAGGCTGTGTCAGACTGTGCATTTTTTCCAGAGTGGCCTATGAAATTGGGGTGGGCTCAGGGGCCTTGCAGGCTTTTCCTAATCTGGAGGGTTTGTGCAACTGAGACGGCAGAATTTCATCCAGAGATCAGGCCCAGTGATGTAGTGTGGTTCTGTCAGCCCCATCCTGCAGGGAATGTGGTTAAGGGCTCTGGGACAAAGTCTTCTTACACAAAATTGTGTATCAATTAGGAGGGAGGTGATGGCAGCCCCGATCTGCAGACGCTGAGGGCAGCTCCTCAGGATTTGAAATTCGTGTGGCTGGGAGGCAGGAGCAAAGGCTTTTCTGTCTGGATTGTGTCTAGGATGGCCTTGGAATGGTGGGGTGTCCTCATGTGTCCATGGAATATTCTACCTCTCTGGGGATTCTGCCCAGCACCCAAGAGTTTGGTGTCTCACTGGGAAGGAGAGAGCGTGGTTTACTGTTTCAGGGTTTCCGTCAACACAGGGATTCCAGAGATGGGTTATAGGTCCCTGTGCCTGGATAACCCTACAAAGGCTTAGTATTTGTGCCTAGAGGCTTGACTGCCTGGCTCTGTGGGGCTTTGGTTCAGCTCCCATGGAGACTTGTTGGAAATGGTTCTCAGGGTAAGGGTCACAATGCCTGTTTGTGCCCAAATGCCCATCCTGAGTGGGCATTGGCTCTTGTTCCATGCACCTGGATCCCAATATGAGGGTTGGACCACCATATCAACATTTAATTTTCCTTCTATGAGGAAGGAGGAGTACTCTTTTGTGCTTCAGATTCCCCCATGCACACTAATTTGAGCTATGTTCTGGGACTGGTACGTGAATAACCAGGTTGGTTTGAGATGAAGGACTCAGGTCAAGGCAGGTCACACCTGCCAGATATGGGTCCCGCTATCTAGGTGGCTACCAGGAGGTCGGGGCTCGAGCTGTGTCAGACAAAGCATTAGTTCACAAGGTGGCCTATGATATTGTGGTGATATAGAGGGCTGTGCTGGTGGAACCTTATATGGAGTTTCACGCAGACCCATAGGGCACCTCTTTTTTCTGGTGGGCAGGCAGAAGGCATTGTGGCTCCCAAATTCCCAATATGGGGGACTTGAAGGCGAGGAGTGTGAGAACAGAAGGCAGAAAACACAATCTATGCTTAATCTCAGTGCCGAGAACATGGCCATTCCAATGTGCAGTGGTTTTTTCGAGATCTCCAGCATCTGAGTACAGGCGAGGGTCAGATGTCTGCTCATGATAGAGTTTGTATCTATCGTGGCCAACAAATGAAATATCCAGCACCTGAGTAAAGGTGGATTTCAGATGTTTACGCACACTGGAGTTTGTGTCTCTGATGACCGAATGGAGGAGTGGCATTAAGAGGCTGATGCATGTGAGATGCTCCAAACAGCAAGGTTGTTTTTTCTACTGGACAGTTAGAGTCTGGTATGTTTTCTGCAGGGTCCCCCATGTGAAAAGTATGGGTAGCAGAGCCCTTCCACATGGATGCCTAGAAAGCACACCTCCATTGACCAATGCAGCTGAGGAACATGCAGGTTCTTTACGGTGCTTCTGGGGCGAAGCACCAAGGTCTTGAGTTGACATGGAATCTCTTGAAGATGGGTTACAATGCTGGTTTTTTTTACCAGGTAGATCTTAGAATGTGTTGGTGGCTAAGGTGCCTGCAGGATTCTCCTACCCTGAGGGTTTAACACAGGTCGAAGAGCACGGTTACCTTCTGGGGACAGGAGATGTAGTGTTTTGTGGCTCAGGGACCACATGCCATATCATAAGTTCCTATTCAAGAACAGGCCTCTGAAGACAGATGCCCGACAACCTAATCTAGGGTTCCAATGAGTCCCAGGGGCATGAGAGGTTCAATCTTCAGACTTAGGAAAGTTGACTTGGGTGTCTGCCAGGATGTAGGTGATCAGGGAGTTTCAGACTGCGCACTTATGTCCAGAGTAACCTCCAATATTGGGGTGGCCACAGGGGCCTTGAATGTTTCAACCAACTCTGGAGGGTTTGGTTAACTGACATGCACAATTTCCATGGGGATGGCAAGCACAGTCCTGTGGTGTGGCTCCAGAGACTCCACCCTGGAGGGCATGTGAGCCATGGTTCTGGGAGGGAAGTCTGCAAACACAAACTTGGGTTAGGTTTAGTGGCTAGGTTATCGCAGGGCAATGTGTAGACCTGGAAGGCTACTCGTCAGGAACAATAACTGGAATGACCCGAAGGCGGAAGCACAGGCTTTTATATCTGGATTGTGTGTCTAGGGTGACCTCAGAATGTAGCTGTGGCCTCATGGGTCCATGGGAGATTTTTCCTCTAAAGATACTGGCGGCTCCCAATATTTTGATGACTTTTTGGGATGGGAAGACTGCTATTTTCGATCTTAGGTGTGCCCCAAAACAGGGATTCCAGAGATGGGCTCTGGGTCTAGGCGCCTGGAAAATCCCACCAAGGGTTGGGATTTGGGCTTATGGGCAGACCAGGCCTGCAATGCAGGATCTTGGTGGTGCAACTGAGAGGGCTTGTTTGGAAGCATGCTCAGGCTGAGCATTACAATGCCTGTTTGTGCTCAGGGTGGCCCTCAGGAGTGGGCGTGGTCCCATTGTCCATTTTCTGGCTCCCACACTGAGGGATGGACACACATTCCAATGGCCAGGTTTCCAGCCATGGGGAAGGAGGAAATATCTATTGTGCTTCATGTTCCCCCATAGGCAGGGATTACAGCAAAGGTCTGGGGACAGATGCCTGAATACCAAGGATGCATAGAGATGACAAATTTGGGCCATGGCCGTTCTCACATGCTGGATATGGGCCCCGCTCTCTGGGTGGCTGACACGAGGTCTGGGCTCAGGCTGTGTCAGACACAGCACTAGTGGCCAGAGAAGTCTATATATTGGGGTTCTCTCCAGGGCCGAGTAAATTGATCCTCATGTAGGGTTTCTGGCCAGACTCACGAAGCACTTCTTTCTGTGGGGCAGGCAGAATGCTGCCTTATGGATCCAGAATTCCCTATCAAGAGGGTTTGGGGACAAATAGGGTGAGAATGCAATTGTAAACACCAGCTATGCTTAAATTGAGTGCCAAGCGGAAGTCAGTTTCAATGTGCAGCAGCTTATACGAGATATCCAGCACCTGAGTAAGGGCAGATGTCAGATATTTGCTCACACTTGAGTTTGTGTCTAGGATGACGACTAATGGAGGGGTGGCTTCAGGAGGCAATGGAGGATTACCCACGCTTAAGATTCTGAGATGCTCCAAACAACAAGGTTTCCTTCTAATGGACAGGAGGAGTCTGTTTTTTTTTTCCTCCAGGGTCCCTCAAGTGGAAGTTTGCGTAGCAGAGCCCTCCCGCATGGATGACTGGAAAGCACACGTCCAATGACCATTGCAGCTGAGGAACATGACAGGTTCGTTTTGGTGGTTCTGGTGCCAAGTACCAAGGCCTTGAGTTGACTTGGAATCTCTTACAGATGTGTCCCAAAACTGGTTTGTTACAAGGGAGGTCTTAGAATGTATTGGTGGCTATGGGCCACGCTGAGGGTTT
The DNA here is from genome assembly GCF_964662115.1 of Mustela nivalis. Lineage (NCBI taxonomy): Eukaryota > Metazoa > Chordata > Mammalia > Carnivora > Mustelidae > Mustela > Mustela nivalis. The sequence goes on from NW_028136398.1 coordinate 577,787, forward strand.
GGCACAGGTCGATGTGCACAGTTTCCATCTTGGGAGAGGAGATGTTCTGTTTTGTGGCTCAGGGTACATATGTTGTATCCTGACTTGGTATTCAAGAACAGGCCTCTGAGGATTGATGCTTGCAACTTAATCTAGAGATCCAATGTTGTCCTTGGTGCCCATCAGGTTCAATTTTCTTACTAAGGACCATTGATATGGTTGTCTGACTGGATGTAGGTGATCAGGGCGTTTCAGACTGTGCATTTTCATCCAGAGCCACTTCCAATATTGGGGTGGGCTCAGGGGCCTTGCAGGTTTCTCCTAACTTGGAGGCTTTGGGGAACTGTGATGGGCACAGTTTCCTTGGGGATGGCAGGCCCAGTCCTGTGGTAAGGCTTCAGAGACCACCTCCTTGAGGATATGAGAGCCATGGTTTTGGGAGGGAAGTCTGCAAACACAAATTTGGGTCAGGGATAGTGGCAAGGTGATCGCAGGTCCAATGCATAGACCTAGAAGGCATCACGTCAGGAACTGTAATTAGGGTGACTGAAAGCTGGTAGCACAGGCTTTTCTATCTGGATTGTGTGTCCAGGATGGGCTCTGAATGTAGACGTGGTCTCATGGTTCAATGGGAGACTTTTCCTCTCTAAGGATCCTGGTGGATCTCCATAGATTGGTGGTTTTTCAGAGAAGAAAAGAGTGCTCTTTTCCATCTTAGGGGTGCTCCAAAACAGGGAAGAATGCTGTTTTCCAACTTAGGCTTATGCCAAAACAGGGATTCCAGAGACGGGCTCTGGGTCTGGGTGCCCGGATATCCCACCAAGTGTTAGGATTTGGGCCTAGGGGCATTCCAGGCCTGCAATGCAGGATCCTAATGGTGTAACAGAGAGGGCTTGTTTGAAAGCATGCTCAGGCTGAGGGTCATCATGCCTCTTTGTGCACAGGGGGGCCCTCAGGAGAGGGCGTAGTCTCATTGGCCATATAGCTGGATCCCACTTTGAGGGTTGGACACCCATTGCAACAGCCAGGCTTCCTGCAATGGAAAGAGGAGTTCTCTATTGTGCTTCAGGTTCCCCCATTGGCAGGGTTACAGGAAAGGTCTGTGGAAAGTTGCCTTAATACCAAGGATGTGTACAGATGACAGGCTAAGAATTCCCAGGTAACAAAACAGCATTGTTACCCATGTTCATGACATTCCATGTAAAAATAAGCCCTTAGTACTTCGCCCCAGAGCCACCAGAATGAACTTGCCATGTTCCTAAGCTGCAATGGTCAGTGGAGGTGTGGTTTCCAGGCAACCATACGGGGGTGCTCTGCTACACAAACTTTGCAATTGGCTGGGACCCTTGAGACAAAAAAACAGAATGCCCCTGCCTGGTAGAAGGAAACCTTCTGTTTGGAGCATCTCACAAGCCCCAGCGTGGGAAATCCTCCATTTCCTCTTGAAGCCACCACTCCATTTGTCAGTCATCATAGACACAAACTCCAGCATGAGCAAACATCTGACATCCGCCCTTACTCAGGTGCTGGATTTCAATTCGATCGCTGCACACTGGAACTGCCTTTAGTTTGACTGAATTAAGCCATAGCTTGGGTTTACAATTCCATCCTCAGTCTACTGGTCCACAAGCCCTATTGTGAGGGAATTCTGGAGCTACAACACAATATTCTGCCTTCCCCATAGAAAGAAAAAGGGCGTGGAGAGTCTGCCCAGAAACTTTATATGATGGTCAATCTTCTCGGTGCTAGACGGAACCCTGATTCATAGGCTGCCCTGGGCACTAGTGCTGTGTCTGACATAGCCGGAGCCAGGACCTAGTGTCAGCCACGGAGAGATCAGGGCCCATATCCAGCATGTGAGACCAGCTATGGCCCAAGTCTGTCTTCTCTTCTATTCTTGGTATTCAGGCATCTGTACCCACACCTTTGCTGAAATCCTTGCCATTTGGGGAACCTGAAGCACAATAGAGAACTCCTCCTTCCCCATGGAAGGTATTCTGACAGTTGGGATAGTTGCTCAACCCTCAAAGTGGAAGGCAGCTCCATGGCCAAGGAGACCATGTGCACTCATGATGGCTTCCCCGGGCACAAGCAGGCATTGTGACCTCAGCCTGAGCATGCTTTCAACCAAACGCTCTCAATTGCATCTCTGGGACCCCGAATTGCAGGCCTAGTACACATTTAGGCCCAAATCCTAACCCTGGTGGGATTTTACAGGGGCCCAGACACAGAGCCCATCTCTGGAATCCCTATTTTGGGGGACCCTTAAGATAGAAAACAGCACTCTTCCCTTCCCCGAGATAGTCACCAAACTCTTGGTAGCCACCAGGATCCTTGAGTGGAAAAATCTGCCATAGACCCATGAGAACACACCTGCATTCCGAGGCCATCCTGGACATACAATCCAGATACATATCATGTGCTATCACCTTTGAGTCATCGGATTTACAGTTCCTGACGAGCTGCCTTCCAGGTCTATGCATTGGGCCTGCAATCACCTTGCCATTAACCTAAACTGAGTTTGTGTTTGCAGACTTCCTTTCTAAAACCATGGCTCACATGACCTCCAGGTTCTGGCATCTGAAGCCACACCACAAGACTGTGCCTGAGATCCTCAAGGAAACTGTGCCCATCACTTTTGCCCGATACCTTTAGATTAGGAGAAACCTGCAAGGCCCCTGAGCGCAGCCAAATAATGGAGGCCGCTCTGGGCACAAATGCACAGTCTGAGACACCCTGATCACCTCCATACAGGCAGACACCCAAGTCAATGCTCCTGAGTCAGAAGATTGAACCTGACATGCCCCGAGGACTTCATTGGCACACTAGATTAGGTTTACAGGTATCTGTCGTCAGAGGCCTGCTCTGGAATATCAACTTATGATAAAAAATATATTCCCTGAGCCACAGAACAGAATATGTCCTCCCCAAAAAGGAAGCCATGCTCCTGGAATTGTGTCATACCCTAAGGGTATTTGGATCCTGAATGGCCCCTTAGCAACCAGCACATTCTATGATATTCCTGGTAACAAACCATCATTGTGCCCCATCTTCATGAGACTCCATGTCAACTCAAGGTCTCAATATATTGCCCCAGAGCCACCAGAATGCACCTGCCATGTTCCTCAGCTGCAATGGTCAATGGAGGGGTGATTTCCAGGCATCCCTGTGGGGTTCTCTGCTACAAAACTTTCCACATGGAGAAACCAGAGAAAACAAACCAGACTTCTCCTGTCCGGTAGAAAGAAACTTTGCTATTTGGAGCATCTCACAAGCCCCAGCATGGGAAATCCTCCATGGCCTCTTGACGCCACCCTTCCATTTGTGGGTAATCACAGACACAAACTCCAGTGTGAGCAAACATCTGACATCCACCCTTACTCAGGTGCTGGATATTCGAAACGGCAGCTGCACACTGGAACTGCCTTTTGCTTTTCACTAAACTTAACCATAGCTTTGTATTACTATTCTATCCTCACCACACTGGTCCACAATATCTCTTGATAGGGAATTCTGGAGCCACAACGCAGTATTCTGCCTTCCACATAGAAAGAAGAAGGACCTGTTGAGTCTGCCCAGAAACTGCACATGAGGATCAATCTACTCAGACCACGAGGCAACCCTGATTAATAGATTTCCCTGACCACTAGTGCTGTGTCTGACAGAGTCTAAGCCCCGACCTCGTGTCAGCCACCCAGAGGTGAGGGCCCATATTTAGCATGAGAGATCGGCCATGGCCCTGGGCCATCATCTGTACCCATCCTTGGTATCCAGTCATCTGTCCCCCAAACTTTGCTGGAATTCCTGCCAATGGCGAACCTGAAACACAATAGAGAACACCTCCTTCCCCATGGCAGGAATATTGGCTGTTGGGATGGTTGTCCAACCCTCAGCGTGGGAGCCAGCTGCATGGCCAAGGAGACCATGCCCACTCCTGAGGGTTGACATGGGCACAGGCAGGCATGGTGATCCTCAGCCTGAGCATGTTTTAAAACAAACACTCTCAGTTGCTCCTCCAGTACCAGCATTGCAGGCCTGGTATGCCCCTAGGCCCAAATCCTAACCCTTGGTGGGATTTTCCAGGTGCCCAGACCCAGAGTCCGTCTCAGAATCCCTGTTTGGGGCACCCTTAAGATGGAAAACAGCACTCTTCCCTTCCCTGAGAAAGGCACCAAACTATTGGGAGCCGCCAGGATCCTTAGAGAGAAAAAATCTCCCATGGACCCATGAAAACAAACCTGCATTCCGAGGCCATCCTGTCCACACAATCCAGAGAGAAAAGTCTTTGCTACCGCCTTCGAGTCATCCTATTTACATTTCCTGACGAGCTGCCCTCCATGTCTATGCATTGGGCCTGTGATCATCTCGACACTAACCCTAACCTCAGTTTGTGTTTGCCGACTTCTCTCCCAAAACCATGGCTTACATGCCCACCAAGATGTGGTCCCTCAAGCCACATCACAGGAAAGTTCCTGCCATCCCCAAGAAAACTGTGCCCATCAGGTTGTCCAAACCCTCCAGATTAGGAGAAACCTGCCAGGCCCCTGAACCCACCCCAATATTGGCGGTTGCTCTGGATGCAAACGTGCAGTCTGAAACACCCTGAGCACCTCCATCGAGGCAGAAAGCCAAGTCAATGGTTCTGAGTCAGATGATTGCACCTGACATGCCCCTAGGACTTCACTGGAACCCTAGATTGGGTCTTCAGACATCTGTTCTCAGAGTCCTGTTCTGGAATACCAAGTTATGATACAACATGTGGTCCCTGATTCCCACAACAGAACATCTCCTGTCTCCAGAAGGAAAATGTGCTCTTGGATCTATGTCCAACTTTCAGGGTAGATGGATCCTGCATGACCCATTAGCCCCAGCACCTTCTATGATCTCCCTGGTAACAAACCAGCATTGTGACCCAACTTCCTGAGACTTGATGCCAACTCAAGGTGTTGGTACTTTGCCCAAGAGCCATGAAACGAATCTGCCATGTTCCTCAGGTACAAAGGTCAATTGACGTGTGCTTTCTAGGCATCCAAGAGGTAGTTCTCTGCTACACAAAAATTCCACATAGGGAACCCTAGAGCAAACAAATAAGACTGCTCCTGTCAGGTTGAAGGAAACCTTGGTTGTTTGGAGCATCTCACAAGCCCCAGCCTGGGAAGTCCTCCACATTCTCTTGATGCCAACCCTCCATTTGTTAGTCATCATAGACACAAATTCCAGCATGAGCAAACATCTGACATCTGCTCTTACTCAGGTGCTGGATATTCGAATCAGTCACGCACACTGGAAATACCTTTCACTTGACACTGTATTCTTGCATAGTTTGGGTTTACAATTCCATCCTCACCATACTGGACTGCAAGTCCTCTTGAGAGGGAATTAGGGAGACAAAACGCAACATTCTGCCTTCCCCATAGAAAGAAGAGCCTGGTGAGTCTGCCCAGAAACTCCCCATGAAGATCAATGTACTTGGCCCTCGAGGGAACCCCGATTTATACTTTGCGCTGGCCACTAGCGCTGTGTCTGAGAGAGCCTGAGCCCCAACCTCGTGTCAGCCACCCAGAGTGTGGGGCCCTTATCCAGCATGTGGGACTGGCCATGGCCCAGTCATCTCTACCCATCCTTGGTATTCTGGCAACTATCCCAGACCTTTGCTGGAATCCCTACCAGTGGGGGAACATGAAGCACAATTGAGAACTCCTCCTTCCCCATGGCAGGAAGCCTGGCTGTTGCTATGGGTGCCCAACCCTCAGAATTAGAACCAGGTGCATGGCCAATGAGACAACGCCCAATCATAAGGGCCGCCTGGGCCAAAGCAGGCATTGTGTCCCTCAACCTTAGCATGCATTCAAACAAATGCTCTCAGTTGTTTCTGCAGGGTCCCGCATCGCAGGCCTGGTATGCCCTTAGGACCAAATCCTAACACTTCGTGGGATTTTCCATGCCAACATAACCAGAGCCCGTCTCTGGAATCTCTGTTTTGAAGCACCCCTATGATGGAAAACAGCAATCTTCCCTCCCCTGAGAAAACTATTAGGAGCTGCCAGGATGCGTAGAGAGGAAAAATTTTCCGGGGCTCCATAAGACCACACTTTCATTCCGAGGCCATCCTGGACACACAATCCAGATACAAGAGACTGTGCTACCACCTTCGAATCACCTGGTTTACAGTTCCAGACGAGCTGCCCTACAGACCTACGCATAGGGCCTGTGATCACCTCGCCATTAACCCTACCCCAAGTTTGTGTTTGCAGACTTATTTCCCAAAACCATGGCTCACATGCCCTCTATGATGGGTCTCTGTAGCCACACCACAGGAAAGATCCTGCTATCCCCAATGAAACTGTGTCCATCACAGTTGCTCAAACCCTTCAGATTAGGAGAGACCTGCAAGTCTCCTGAGCCCAGTCCAATATTGGAGGCCACTCTGGACACAAATGCACAGTGTGCAACACCCTGATCACCTCCATCCAGGAAGACACCCAAGTCAATGGTCCTGAGTCAGAAGATTGGTCCCTGAACCCCACAATAGAATATCTCCTGTCCCCAGATGGAATTCGTGCTCTTCAACTTTTGTCAAGGGTCGGGGTATATGAATTATGCACAGCCCCTTAGCCCCCAGCACATTCTAAGATCTCTCTGGTAACAAACAAACAGCATTGTGATCCATCTTCATGAGATTCCATGTCACTTCAAGTCCTTGGTAATTCGCCCCAGAGCCACCAGAATGAACCTGCCATGTTACTCACCTCATATGGTCAGTGGAGGTGTGCTTTCCAGGCATCCATGTGGGAGTGCTCTTCTACTTATTCTTTCCACATGTGGGACCCTGGAGCAAACAAACCAGACTGCCACTGACCAGTAGAAGGGAACCCTCTGTTTGGAGCATCTCAGAAGCACCAGCAGGAGAAATCCTCCATGGCCCTTGACACAACCCCTCCATTTGTCAGTCATCATAGACAAAAACTCCAGCATGAGAAAACATCTGAAATCTGCCATTATTTAGATTCTGCATTTTCTTTTCCACCACTGCACACTAAAACTGCGTTTCACTTGACACTAAATTTATCCATAGCTTGGGTTTAGAATTCCATCCTCAGCCTCCTGGTCTGCAAGCCCTCTAGAGAGGGAATTTGGAGCCACAAGGCAACATTCTCCATTCCCACTAGAAAGAAATAGGGCCTGGTGAATCTTCCCAGAAACTCCACATGAGGTTCAATCTACTTGGCACTCGATGGAACCTTGATTTATAGGCTGTCCTGGGCACTAGTACTAGTACTAGTACTAGTACTGTGTCTGACAGAGCCTGAGCCAAGACCTAGTTTCAGGAACCCAGAGATATGAGCCCATATCCAGCATGTGAGATTGGCCAGGGCCCAAGTCCATCATCTCTACCCATCCTTGGTATTCAGGCACCTGTCCCCAGACCTTTTATGTAATCCCTACCAATGGGGTAACCTAAAGCACAATAGAGAACTCCTCCTTCCCCATGGTAGGAATCCTGGCTGTTGATATGAGTGTCCAAACCTCAAAGTGGGAGCCAGCTGCATGGCCAAGGAGACAATGCCCACTCATGAGGGCTGCCCTGGGCACAAGTAGCCATTGTAACCCTCAGCTTGATCAAGCCTTCAAAAAAATGCTCTTAGTTGCACCTCCAGGATCTTGCATTGCAGGGCTGATATGCCCTTAAGCCCAAATCCTAACACATCGTGGGATGTTCCATGTGCACATACCCAGAGCCCGTCACTGGAATCCCTGTTTTGAGGCACCCCTAAGATGGAAAACAGCACTCTTCACTTCCCTGAGAAAGCCACCAAACTAATGGGACCCCCCAGGATCCTTGAGAAGAAGAATCTCCCATGGTCCCATGAGTCCACACCGCTATCCAGATACAAGAGACTGTGCTACTAGCTTCGAGTCACCTGATTTACAGTTCCTGACGTGCTGCCCTCCAGATCTTTGGATTGGGACTATGAACACCTCTCCATTAACCTTATCCCGAGTTTGTGTTTGCAGATCTCTCTCTAAAAACCATAGCTCACATGTCCTCCAGGATGGGGCCCCTAGAGTCACACCAGAAGACTGTGCTTGCCATCCCCAAGGAAACTGGGCCCATCACAGTTGCCCAAACCCTCCTGATTAGGAGAAACCCGGAAGGCTCCTGAGCACATCCCAATATTGGAGGCTGCTCTGGATGCAAATGCACAGTCTGAAACACCCTGATCACCTCCATCCAGGCAGACACCCAAATCAATGGTCCTGAGTCAGATAATTGAACCTGACATGGCCCTAGGACCTCATTGGAAGAGGGATTAACTTTTCAGGCACCTGTCCTCAGAGGCCTCTTCTGGAATACCAACTTATGATACAAATTATGGCCCCTGAGCCCCAGGGTGGGAAATCCTCCATGGCCTCTTGACGCCACCTCTCCATTTGTTGGTCATCATAGACACAAACTCCAGCCTGAGCAAACATCTGACATCCGCCCATATTCAGGCGCTGATATTGGAATCAGCTGCTGCACACTGGAACTGCCTTTCGCTTTGCAATGAATTTAAGCCTAGCTTCAGACTACAATTTCATCCTCACCCTACTGGTCTGCCATATCTCTTGATAGGGAATTCTGGAGCCACAACGCAACATTCTGCCTTCTTCATAGATAGAAGGACCTGGTGAGTCTGCCCATATACTGCACATGAAGATCAATATACTCAGCCCAGGAGGGAACCCCTATTTATAGTTTGCCCTAGCCACTAGTGCTGTGTCTGACAGAGCCTGAGCCCCTACCTCGTGTCAGCAACCCAGAGGGTGGGGCCCACATTAACCATGTGAGACCGGCCATGGCCCAGGGCTGTCATTACTACCCATCGTTGGTATTCAGGCATCTGTCCCCTAGATCTTAGCTGGAATCCCTACCAATGGGGGGACCTGAAGCACAATAGAGAATTCATCCTTCGCCATGGAAGGAATCCTGGCTTTTGGATGGGTGTCCAACCCTAGGAATGGGAACTGGCTGCATGGCTGAGTAGACATCGCCCAATCCTGATGGCCTCCGGGGCACAAGCAGGCATTGGGACCCTCAGCTTGACCATACTTTCAAACAAACGCTCTCAGTTGCACCTCCAGGATCCCGCATTGCAGGCCTGGTATGGCCCTAGGCCTAAATATTAACCCTTGGTGGGATTTTCCAAGCACTTAGACCCAGAGCTCATCTCTGGAATGCCTGTTTTGGGGCACGCCTAAGCTGGAAAACAGTACTCATCCCTTCCCGGAGAAATCCAACAAACTATTGAGAACCGCCAGGATCCTTGAGAGGAGAAATCTCCCATGGACCCTTGAGACAACACCTGCAATAAAGGCCATTCTGGAAATTAAATCCAGATACAATTACCTGTGCTACCACCTTTGAGTTACGTGATTTACAGTTCCAGACTTGCTGCCCTCCTGGTCTATGGATTGGGACTATGATCACCTTGCCACTCACCCTAACCTAAGTTTGTGTTTGCAGACTTCTCTCTCAAAATCATGGCGCACATGTCCTCCAGGATGGGGTCTCTGGAGTCACACCACAGGACAGTTCCTGCAATCCCCAAGGAAACTGCCCATCACAGTTGTCCAAAAACCCCATATAAGGAGAAACCTGCAAGGAACATGAGCCAACCCTAGTATTGGATGCCACTCTGGACACAAATGCACAGTCTGAAACACCCTCATCACCTGCATCCAGTCAGACACCAGAGTCAATGATCCTGAGTCAGAAGATTGAATGACATTCCCCTAGGGCCTCATTCAAACCCTTTATTAGGTTTTCAGGCTTCTGTCCTCAGAGACCTGTTCTGGATTACCAATTTATGATACAACATATGGCCGCTGAGCCCCACAACAGTATATCTCCTGCCCCCAGAAGCAATCCGGGCTCTTGGGCCTGTGTCAAATCCTCAGGCTAGATGAATCCTGCATGGCCCATTAACCACCAGCACATTCTAAGATCTCACTGGTAACAAACCAACATTTTGACCCATCTTCATGAGGTTCCATGTCCAATCGAGTCTTTATTTCTTCGCCTCAAAGCCACCAGATGCCATGTTCCTTCGCTGTCATGGTCAATGAAGGTGTGCTTTCCAGTCACCCATGTGGGAGATCTATGTTATCCGATCTTTCGACATGGGGAACCATGGAGGAAACAAATCAGACTGCCCCTGTCTGGTAGAAGGAAACCTTGCTGTTTGGAGCATCTCAAAAACACCAGATTGGGAAATCCTCCATGGCCTCTTGACGCCACCCCTCTATTTTTGTGTCATAATAGACACAAACTCCAGCATGAGCAAATATCTGACATCCACCCTCACTCAAGTGCTGAATATTGGATTCAAACATTGCACACTGGAAATTCCTTTCGCTTGATACAGAATGTAACCGTAGCTTAGGTTTACAATTCCATCCTCAGCCTCCTGGTCCACAAGCCCTCTTGATAGTGAATTCTAGAGCCACAAAACAGCATTCTGCCTTCCCCTTACAAACAAGAAGGGCCTGGTGAGTCTGCCCAGAAACCATACATGAGGATCAATCTGCTCGGCACTCGAGGGAACCCCAATTTATAGGCTGCCCTGGGCACTAGTGCTGTGTCTGACAGAGCCTGAGCCAAGACCTAGTGTCAGCCACCCAGTGATCGGGGCCCATATCCACGATTTGATACTGGCCATGGCCCATGTCCATCATCTTTACCCATCCTTGGTATTCAGGCCTCTGTCCCCAGACCTTTGCTGGAATCCCCGCTAATGGGGGAACCTGAAGCACTATAGAGAACTCCTCTTTCCCCATGGCAGGATTCTGGCTGTTGGGATGGTTGTCCAACCCTCAAAGTGGGAGCCAGCTGCATGGCCAATGTGACCACGCCCACTCATGAGGGCCACCTGGGCATAAGCAAGTATTGTGACCCTCAGCCTGAGAATGATTTCAAACAAGCCCTCTCAGTTGCACCTCCAGGATCCTGCATGCAGGCCTGGTAAGCCACTAGGCCCAAATCCTAACACTTGGTGGGATTTTCCAGGGGACCAAACCCAGAGTCCGTCTCTGGAATCCATATTTTGGGGCACCCCTAACATGAAAAACAGCACTCTTCCCTTCCCCGAAAAAGCCACCAACTATTGGGAGCCACCAGGATCCTTAGAGAGGAAAAATCTCCCATGGACCCATGAGGCCACAACTGCATTCTGAGGCCATCCTGCACACAATACAGAGAAAAAAGCCTGTGATTCTGCCTTTGAGTCACCCGATTAACAGTTCCTGAAGAGCTGCCATCCATGTCTATGCATTGGGCCTGTGATAACCTTGCCACTAACCCTAACCCAAGTTTGTGTTTTCAGACTTCCCTCCCAAAACCATGGCTCACATGCCCTCCAGTTTGTGATAACTGGAGCCACACCACGGGATTGTACCTGTCTTCCCAAAGGAAACTGTGATTGTCACTATTAAACAAACCCTCTAGATTAGGAGAAACCTGCAAGGCCCCTAAGCCCAGCCCAATATTGGAGGCCACTCTGGACGCAAATGCACAGTCTGACACACCATATCACCTACATCCAGGCTGATATCCAAGTCAATGGTCCTCAGACAGAAGATTGAACCTGACATGCTCCTAGGATTCACTGGAACACTAGAATAGGTTTTCAGGTATCTGTACTCAGAAGGCTGTTCTGAATATCAATGTATGATACAATATGGTCACTGAGCCACACAAAAGAACATCTCCTGTCCTTAGAAGAAAGCTGTGCTCTGGACCTGTGTCAAACACTCTGGGTAGATGAATCCTTTAAGGCCCCCTGGCAACCAGCACATTCTATAATCTCCCTGACAACATACCAGCATTGTGACCCATCTTCATGAGACTCCATGACAACTCCAGCCCTTGGTACTTCGGCCCAGAGCCACCAGAATGAAACTGCCATGTTCCTCTGCTGCCATGGTCAATGTAGGTGTACTTTCCAGGCATCCAGCGGGAGTGCTCTGATACCAACTTTCCACATGGGGAACCCTGGAGGAAACAAACCAGACTCCCCTGTACGGTAAAAGGAATCTTTTCTGTATGGAGTATCTCAAGCCTGAGGGTGGGTAATCCTCCATGGCCTCTTGAGGCCACCCATCCATTTGTTGGTCATCATAGACACTAACTCCAGCGTGAGCAATCAACTGACATCTGCACTTACTCAAGTGCTGGATATTTGAATCAGCTGCTACACACTGGAATTGCCTTATGCTTGGCACTGAATTTAAAAGTAGCTTGGCGGGACGCCTGGGTGGCTCAGTTGGTTAAACAGCTGCCTTCGGCTCAGGTCATGATCCCAGCGTCCTGGGATCGAGTCCCACATCAGGCTCCTTGCTCCGCAGGGAGCCTCCTTCTCCGTCTGACTCTACCTTCCACTCTGTCTGCCTGTGCTTGCTCTCGCTCGCTCTCTGACAAATAAATAAAATCTTAAAAAAAAAAAGTAGCTTGGGTTTGCAATTCCATCCTCACCCTCGTGTTCAGTAAGCTCTCTTGATAGGGAATTCTGAAGCCACAACACAGCATTCTGCCTTCCCCATAGCAAGAAAAAACAGCCTGGAGAGACTGCCCAGAAACCCTACATGAGGATAAATCTACTCGACCCTTGAGTGAACCCCATTTATAGGTTTACCTGGCCACTAGCGCTGAGTCTGACAGAACCTCGTCTCTGACCTCGTGTCAGGACCCAGAGACTGGGCTCCAACTCCAGAATGTGAGACCAGCCATGTCCCAGGGCTGTCATCTCTACCCATTCTTGATTCAGGCATCTGTCCCCAGACATTTGCTGAAATCCCTGCCAATGGGGGAACCAGAAGCACAATAGGGAAATCCTCCTTCCCCATGGCAGGAATGATGGCTCTTGGGATGGGTTTCCAGACCTCAGAGTGGTAGCCAGCTGAATGGCCAATGATAACCCGCCCACTCATGAGGGCCGCCCTGGACACAAGCAGGCATTGTGACCCCCAACATGAGCATGCTTTCAAACAAACACTCTCAGTTGCATTCCAGAATCCAAATTTGCAGGCCTGATATGCCCCTAAGCACAAATCCTAACACCTGGTGGGATTTTTCAGGGGACCAGAAACACAGCCTGTCTCTAGAATCCCTGTTTTGGGACACCCCTAAGATGTAAAATAGCACTCTCCCCTTCGCCAAGAAAGCCACCATAGTATAGGGAGCCGCTAGGATCCTTGAGAGGAAAAATCTCCCATGGATCCATGAGACCACACCTGCATTCCGAGGCCATCCTGGACACAAAAGCCAGATACACAAGCCTGTGCTACCACCTTCAAGGCAACTAATTTATAGTTCCAGACGAGCTGCCCTCCAGGTCTATGCATTGGGCCTGCGATCACCTCACCACTAACCTTAACCCGAGTTTGTGCTTACAGACTTCTATCCCGAAACCATGGCTCATATTTCCTCCAGGATGGGGTCTCTGGAGCCACACCAAAGGACTGTGCCTGCCATCCCCAAGGAAAATGTGTCCGTCACATTTGCCTAAAACTTCGAGATAAGGAGAAACCTGCAAGGCCCCTGAGCCCACCCCAATACTGGAGGCCCCTCTGGACACAAATGTGCATTCTGAAATACGCTGATCACCTGAATCCAGGCAGATACCCAAGTCAGTGTTTCTCAGTCAGAAGATTGAACCTTACATGCTCCTATGACCTCATTGTAACCCCTGATTAGGTTTTCAGGCATTTGTAATCAGAGACCTGTTCTGGAGTACCAACTTAAGATACAACATATGGTCCCTGATCCCCACAACAGAACATCTCCTTTCTCTAGATGGAAGCCGTGCTCTTGGAACTGTGTCAAAGCCTCAGGGTAGATGAATCCTACTTGGCCCGTAGCCACCAGCAGATTCTAAGATCTCACTGGTAACAAGCCAGCATTGTGAGCCATCTTCATGAGATTCCATGTCAACTACAGGCCTTGGTACTTCACCCCAGAGCCTTCAGAAAGAACCTGCCATGTTCCTCAGCTGCAATGTTCAGTGGAAGTGTGCTTTCCAGGCATCCATGTGGGAGTGCTCTGCTACCCAAACTTTCCACATGGGGGACTCTCGAGCAAACAAATCTGACTGCCCTGTCCTGTAGAAGGAAACCTGGCTGTTTGGAGCATCTCACAAGCTCAAGTGTGGGAAATCCTCTATGACCTCTTTTCAACTCCTCTCCATTTGTCGGTCATTATAGACACAAACTCCAGCTTGAGCAAACATCTGACGTCTGCGCTTACTCAGGTGCTGGATATTCGAATCAGCCGCTGCACACTGGAAATGCCATTCGCTTGTCACTGAATTTATTCATAGCTTGGGTTTACAATTCCATCCTCACCCTACTGGTCCACAAGCCCTCATGATAGGGAATTCTGCAGCCACAACACAGCATTCTGCCTTCCCAATAGAAAGAAGAAGGGCCTGGTGAGTCTGCCCAGAAACTCCACATTATGATCAATCTACTTGTCCCTTGAGGGAACCCTGAATTATAGACAGCCCTGGCCCCTAGTGTTGTGTCTGACAGAGCCTAAGTCCCGACCTCGTGTCAGCCACCTAGAAGGCGGGGCCCATATCCCGCATGTTAGACTGGCCACGGAACAGAGCCGTCATCTTTACCCATCCTTGGTATTCAGGCATGTGTCCCCAGACCTTTCCTGGAATCCCTACCAATGAGGGAACCTGAATCACAATAGAGAAATCCTCATTCCCCATGGCAGGATTCCTGTAAGTTCGGAAGGGTGTCCAACACTCAGAGTGTTAGCCTACTGAATGGCCATTGAGACCACCCCCATTCCTGAGGGCCACCCTATGCAAAAGCTTGCATAGTGACCCTCAGCCTGAGCATGCTTTCAAACAAACGCTCTCAGTTGTATCTCCAGGACTTGCATTGGAGGCCTGGTAAGCCCCTATGCCCAAACCATAACCCTTGGTGGGTATTTCCAGGTGCCCAGTGCCAGAGCACTTCTCTGCAATCCCTGTTATGGGACACCCTTAATATGGAAAACAGAACTCTTTCCTCTCTGAGAAAGCCACCACATTATAAGGAGCCGCCAGGATACTTGAGAGGAAATATCACCCATGGACACCTGAGACCACACCTGCATTCTTAGTCCATCGTGGATACACAATCCAGATAAAAAAGCCTGTGCTACCTCCTTTGAGGCATGCGATTTACATTTCACACGGAGCTTCCCTCCAGGAGTATGCATTGGGCCTACAATCACTTCGCCACTAAACCTCACCCGCATTTGTGTTTGCAGACTTCCCTCCCAAAACCATGGCTCTCATGCCGTCCAGCATGGGGTCTCTGGAGCCACACCACAGGACTGTGCCCACCATTGCCAAGGAAACTGTGCCCATCAAATTGCCCTATCTTTCCAGATTAGGAGAAACCTGCAAGGCCCCTGAGCCCACCCCAATACTGGTTTCCACTCTGTACACAAATGCACAGTCTGGAACACCCGGATCACCTACATCTAGGCAGACATTGAAGTCAATGATACTGAGTCAGAGGATTGAACCTGACATTCCGTTAGGATTGGAGAATTCTCCAAAGTCCCCGAGGCCATCCCAATAGTGTAGGTCTCTGGGGACAAACAAGGGCGGTCTGACACCAGGTGAGCATTTACCTCCACTCATTCCATAGATAGATATCCCCAGATAAGAAGATTGAACCAAACAGGACCCTAGGCCATAATCGGATCCATTGCTTTGGTTTACAGGCATGTCTCCTCAAAAGCCTGGATTCCAAAAACAGCATAAGGGGTTTCCTGAGGCACCCATCAGAACAAATCTCGCCTCGACAAGGAAACTTGAGCATGGGAGCTATGTCAAAAGCTTAGGAGAATACTTCAGGGTCCCGGTGCCACCGCCCCATTCCGAGAACCCTCATGGACTCAAACACACATTAGGCCCCATCCTCAGGAAAGTCCATTTCAACTCAGCCACCCCGGTTGCTCCCGCAGAGCCATCTGATCTCAACTGTATTGTTGCTAGGAGACAATTGGAATGCGAGACGGGCTTCCCTGGCATCCATCCTTCAATGGTGCTCTGGAGTCATTCCATATGGGATGTCCTGGAGCTGCCCAACAGGTCTCAATTGTCCTGCAGAAGGAATCCTTGAAGGCGGCATCCCACAACTCCCAACGTGGGAAAATCTCCATGGCCTGTAGATTCCGCTCCGTTCATGAAGGGGCAGTCATGCACAGAAACTCCAACCTGAGCCAACGTCTGAACCTCGCCGTGACTTCAATGCTTGAGATATTGTTTCCAATCTCCAGGGGGTACCAGCCGTGCCCTCGGCCTGAAGCCCAAGTCCACCTTTTGTTCTCAGACTTCTGTCCTCACACTCCTGGCCCAGAATCCCTCCAGTTTGGCAATTCCGGACCCAAATGCAGCACTCTGCCTGCCCTCTAGAAAAAATATCTTGCGTAATGAGGTGCCCAGGCACCTCAAATGAGGATAAACCTACAGGGCACTCGACTGTACCCAAATTATATAGTTTAACCTGGGCACTAATGCTCTGTCTGACACAACCTGAGCCAGAACCTCCTGACCAACACCCAGGCAGCTGACCGCACACTGAGCATATCAGACCCGCCATGGCCTTAGGTTGTCATCTCTTCCCAACTGCGATTTTTCAGGCTTCAGAACGTAGACCTTATCTCCAACCACTGCCCAGGTTTGAAAGTGATGCAGAAATAAGAACACCTTCCCCATGGCAAGAGACCTTGTGATTGGTATGTTGTCCAAGGTACAGTGTAGTTGAAACCAGTGTGGCCAATGAGGCACCGCCCATGCTCTTGGGCCACATTGGTCACACACACACTGTGAGCCTCAGCCTAAGCCCAGCCCTCAAGTAAGGCCTCTCGGTGGCTGGATGATGAGACAGCATATTGGGCCTGCCATGCCCCTAGTCCCAATTTTTAACCATAGTTTGGGTTGACTCTTCACACTTCCCCTGGGCTCTGCTTTGGAATTCCTGTTTTGTTCTGACACCTGAGTTAATAAACCTGAAAGGAGACCTCCCATACCACAGATTGACGAAAAACAATTGAAAACGAGCCAAATCCACAGAGAGAAAGATTCGTCCATGGCCCATGAGTCCTCCCCACATTCCACGGCCATCGTTGATATAAAATCCAAATGCAAAACCCTGAGCAAGTGCCTCAGACTCGCTCTTTCTTCATATCCTGAAGATTTCTTCTCATGATTTGTAGATTGGGCCTGCCATACCTACGTCCCCAAACCTAAGCTGAGTTTGTGTTTTCAGACTTCTGTCCTCACATCCTGGGCCACACACCCTCAGGCTGGGGCCCCTGGAGCCACACATTAGGACTGTGCCTTACCAATCCATGGGAATTCTGCCCATTCCATTGTCCAAAATCGTACAAATTAGGAGAAATCTCCAAAGTCCCCGAGGCCATCCCAATAGTGTAGGTCTCCGGGGACAAAAAAGGGCGGTCTGACACCAGGTGAGCATCTACCTCCACTCATTCCATAGATGGATATCCCCCGAGAAGAAGATTGAACCAGACAGGACCCTAGGCCATAATCGGATCCATTGCTTTGGTTTACAGGCATGTCTCCTCAAAAGCCTGCATTCCAATACCAGGATAAGGCGTTTCCTGAGGCACCCATCAGCACAAATCTCGTCTCCACAAGGAAACTTGTGCATGGGAGCTATGTCAATAGCTTAGGAGAATACTTCATGGTCCCGGTGCCACCGCCCCATTCCAAGGTCCCCATGGACACAAACACACATTAGGCCCCATCCTCAGGAAAGTCCATTTCAAATCAGCCACCCTGGTTGCTCCCGCAGAGCCATCCGATCTCAACTGTCTTGTTGCTAGGAGACAATTGGAATGCGATGCTCGCTTCCCTGGCATCCATCCTCCAACGGTGCTCAGGAGTCATTCCATATGGGATGTCCTGGAGCTGCCCAACAGGTCTCAATTGTCCCGCAGAAGGAATCCTTGAAGGGGGCATCCCACAACTCCCAACGTGAAAAAACCTCCATGGCCCTGAGTTTCCACTCCATTCATGAAGGGGCATTCATGCACAAAAACTCCAACCTAGGCCAAAGTCTGATCCTCGCCGTGACTTCAGATTCTTGAGATATTGGTTCAGATCTGCAGGGGGTACCTGCCGTGCCCTCGGCCTGAAGCCCAAGTCTAGCTTGTGTTTTCAGACTTCTGTCCTCACACTCCTGGCCCAGAAGCCCTCAAGTTTGGCAATTCCGGACCCACAATGCAGCACTCTGCCTGCCCTCTAGAAAAAATATCTTGCCTAATGAGCTGCCCAGGCACCTCAAATGAGGATCAACCTACACGGCACTCGACTGTACCCAAATTATATAGTGTAACCTGGGCACTAATGCACTGTCTGACACAACCTGAGCCAGAACCTCCTGACCAACACCAAGGCAGCTGACCGCCCACTGAGCATATCACCCGCCATGGCCTTAGGTCGTCATCTCTTGCCAACTGCGATTCTTCAGGCTTCAGAACCGAGACCTTATCTTCAACCACTGCCCAGGGTTGAAATTGATGCATAAATCAGAACACCTTACCCATGGCAAGAGACCTTGTGTTTGGCATGTTGTCCAAAGTCCAGTGTAGTTGAAACCAGTGTGTCCCATGAGGCCCCGCCCATGCTCGCGGACACATTGGTCACCAACACACATTGTAACCCTCAGCCTGAGCCCAGTGCTCAAGTAAGGTCTCTCAGTGGCTGAATGAAGAGACAGCATATTGGGCCTGCCATGAACCTAGGCCCCAATTTTTAACCATAGTTTGGGTTGTCCCTTCACTCTTCCCCATGGCTCTGCTTTGGAATTCCTATTTGTTCGGACACGTGAGGTAATAAACCTGAAAGGAGAACTCCCATCCCACAGATTGGCGAAAAACAATTGGGACCGGGCCAAACACACAGAGCGGAAGATTCGTCCATGGCCCATGAGGCCTTCGCACATTCTCCGCCATCTTTGATACAAAATCCAGAGACAAAAGCCTGAGCAAGTGCCTGAGACTCGCTCTTTCTTCACATCCTGAAGAGTTCTTCTCATGGTTTGTAGATTGGGCCTGCCATACCTAAGTCCCCAAACCTAAGCTGAGTTTGTGTTTTCAGACTTCTGTCCTCAAAGTCCTGGGCCACACTCCCTCCAGGCTGGGGCCCCTGGAGCCACATATTAGGACTGTGCCTACCCAATCCATGTGAATTCTGCTCATTCCATTGTCCAAAATCGTACAAATTAGGAGAACTCGCCAACGTCCCCGAGGCCATCCCAATAGTGTAGGTCTCCAGGGACAAACAAGGGCGGTCTGACACCAGGTGAGCATCTACCTCCACTCATTCCATAGATGGATATACCGAGAGAAGAAGATTGAACCAGACAGGACCCTAGGCCATAATCGGATCCATTGCTTTGGTTTACAGGCATGTCTCCACAAAAGCCTGGTTTCCAATACAAGCAAAAGGCGTGTTCTGAGACACCCATCGGAACAAATCTCGTCTCCACAAGGAAACTTGTGCTGGAGGCTATGTAAAACGCTTAGGAGAATACTTCAGTGTCCCGGTGCCACCGCCCCATTCCAAGGCCCTCATTGACACAAACACACATTAGGCCCCATCCGCAGGAAAGTCCATTTCAACTCAGCCACGCCGTTGCTCCCGCAGAGCCATCTGATCTCAACTGAATATTTGTGAGAGGACAATTGGAATGCGAGGCGGGCTTCCCTGGCATTCATACTCCAACGGTGCTCTGGAGTCATTCCATATGGAATGTCCTGGAGCTGCCCAAAAGGTCTCAAATGTCCCGCAGAACGAATCCTTGAAGGGGGCATCCCAAAACTCCCAACGTGGGAAAACCTCCATGGCCTTGAGATTCCGCTCCGTTCATGAAGGGGCAGTCATGCACAGAAACTCCAACCTGAGCCAACGTCTGATCCTAGCCATGTGTTCAGATGCTAGAGATATTGGTTCAGTTCCGCAGGGGGTACCTGCCATGCCCACTGCTTGAAGCCCAAGTCTAGCTTGTGTTCTCAACTTCTGTCCTCACACTCCTGGCCCAGAAGCCCTCAAGTTTGGCAATTCCAGACCCACATTGCAGCACTCTGCCTGCACTCTAGAAAAAATATCTTGCTAATGAGCTGCCCATGCCCCTCAAATGAGGATCAACCTACACGGCACTCGACTGTACCCAAATTATATAGTGTAACCTGGGCACTAATGCACTGTCTGACACAACCTGAGCCAGAACCTCCTTACCAACACCCAGGCAGCTGACCGCACACTGAGAATATCACACCCGCGATGGACTTAGATGCTCTTCTTTTCCCAACTGCGGTTTTTCAGGCTTCAGAACCTAGACCTTATCTCCAACCCCTGCCCAGGGTTGAAAATGATGCAGATCAGAACACCTTCCCCATGGCAGAGACCTTGTGTTTGGCATGTTTCCAAAGTCATGTGTAGTTGAAACCAGTGTGGCCCATGAGGCCCCGCCCATGCTCGTGGGCCACATTGGTCACAAACACACATTGTGACCCTCAGCCTGAGCCCAGTCCTCAAGTAAGGCCTCTCAGTGGCTGGATGAAGAGACAGCATATTGGGCCTGCCATTCCCCTAGGCCCCAATTTTTAACCATAGTTTGGGTTGTCCCTTCACTCTTCCCCAGGGCTCTGCTTTGGAATTCCTCTTTTGTGCGGACACCTGTGGTAATAAACCTGAAAGGAGACCTCCCATCCACATATTGAAGAAAAACAATTGGAACAGGGCCAAATCCACAGAGAGGAAGATTCGTCCATGGTCCATGAGGCCTCCCCACATTCCACGGCCATCGTTGATACAAAATCCAGAGACAAAAGCCTGAGCAAGTGTCTGAGACTCGCTCTTTCTTCATATCCTGAAGAGTTCTTCTCATGGTTTGTAGAATGGGCCTGCCATACCTACGTCCCCAAACCTAAGCTGAGTTTGTGTTTTCATACTTCTGTCCACAAAGTTTTGGGCCACACTCTCTCCACGCTTGGGCCCCTTGAGCCACACATTAGGACTCTGCCTACCCAATCCATTGGAATTCTGCCCATTCCATTGTCCAAAATCGTAGAAATTAGGAGAATTCTCCAAAGTCCCCGAGGCCATCCCAATAGTGTAGGTCTCCGGGGACAAACAAGGGCGGTCTGACACCAGGTGAGCATCTACCTCCACTCATTCCATAGATAGATATCCCCAGATAAGAAGATTGAACCAAACAGGACCCTAGGCCATAATAGGATCCATTGCTTTGGTTTACAGGCATGTCTCCTCAAAAGCCTGGATTCCAAAAACAGCATAAGGGGTTTCCTGAGGCACCCATCAGAACAAATCTCGCCTCCACAAGGAAACTTGAGCATGGGAGCTATGTCAAAAGCTTAGGAGGATACTTCAGGGTCCCGGTGCCACCGCCCCATTCCGAGGCCCTCATGGACTCAAACACACATTAGGCCCCATCCTCAGGAAAGTCCATTTCAACTCAGCCACCCCGGTTGCTCCCGCAGAGCCATCTGATCTCAACTGTATTGTTGCTAGGAGACAATTGGAATGCGAGACGGGCTTCCCTGGCATCCATCCTTCAATGGTGCTCTGGAGTCATTCCATATGGGATGTCCTGGAGCTGCCCAACAGGTCTCAATTGTCCTGCAGAAGGAATCCTTGAAGGCGGCATCCCACAACTCCCAACGTGGGAAAATCTCCATGGCCTTTATTCCGCTCCGTTCATGAAGGGGCAGTCATGCACAGAAACTCCAACCTGAGCCAACGTCTGAACCTCGCCGTGACTTCAGATGCTTGAGATATTGTTTCCAATCTCCAGGGGGTACCTGCCGTGCCCTAGGCCTGAAGCCCAAGTCCAGCTTTTGTTCTCAGACTTCTGTCCTCACACTCCTGGCCCAGAATCCCTCCAGTTTGGCAATTCCGGACCCAAATGCAGCACTCTGCCTGCCCTCTAGAAAAAATATCTTGCGTAATGAGGTGCCCAGGCACCTCAAATGAGGATAAACCTACAGGGCACTCGACTGTACCCAAATTATATAGTCTAACCTGGGCACTAATGCTCTGTCTGACACAACCTGAGCCAGAACCTCCTGACCAACACCCAGGCAGCTGACCGCACACTGAGCATATCACACCCGCCATGGCCTTAGGTTGTCATCTCTT